>NC_092422.1:80189899-80884899 GCF_036169615.1 Heliangelus exortis
TGGTGCAAACTGTAAAATTCCTTATAGTCACTTATGCACTTAGTTGCACACTTGTTTGATGAGAATGTATTTTCTAGAATTATAGCTACTGTTTTTTCTTTCTCTGTTTCTGAATGTTCAGTTTTAAATTTTTAAGATTCATTCTGTAATCATACAAGTTAGTTTGGTTCTTTTAACAGGGAAAGAGAAATATGAGAGAAGCATTATGTCTTAAAATTGCTTAGCTTTGAGGAAAAGAAAACCAATGAACTGATAAATCAAGAGATAAGTAAAGCATGCTCTTTTCCTTGATCTTTTTATGAGCACTAAGAAGCCAAAAATTAATAAAATAGAAACATAAGTTCACAAAACATCAAATCCTTGTTTGATGAGAGGACACATCTGCAGCTTTTGGTGCAGTTTATCTGAATAGGTTTGTATCTAATCAGTTATCTTTTCAGCTAATAAACTACTGGTTTTACATATTTGAAAAATACATGCATTGTGTATTAAAACAGTATATGTCTATTAGATCAATATATTTTATGGCATTACTTACATGATTTAGATACAGTGTGGATGCCCTCTCCCTGGAAGAGTTCAAGGACAGGTTGGATGGGGCTTTGAGCAACTTGGTTGTCAGGTGTCCCTGGCCATGTAAGGGCAATTGGAAGTAAATGATCTTTAAAGTCCCTTCCAACCCAAGCCATGCTGTGATTCTATGATCAGTGCTTTAAGTGGATGCTTCACTTATATTTTTCTCCAGATATTCAATTCCCTTAGACAAGTTTCTGCTTGGACTATAATGAAAGTCAGACTTGTGTACACACAGCTGTCACTTCAACTTTTAAACACCCCTTGTCAGTAAATGTTTGGCTTTGTCTTTCCTTATGCTCTTGAAGAGACTTGGACTATTCACAGGTCTGTGAGGCCTGAAGTCCATTAGATACTAAATAGAAAAGCTTATAGGCACAAGACTTCAATTAAATATCCAGGAATCCTAATGCATAAGTATCATTACCTTAAGCTGGACACATTTTAGTACTTTGGCTATGCTGAATGATTTAATGAATATAAATGTTTCCATAGAGCTTATGAAGTTCTATTATTTTATACATGTTGTTTAGTATTTCCAAAATTTGTCTTGATTTGGATAAAATGGGGTTTGATTGCCTCTTCAGGTTTCTTCTGGTTGTATTTTCCAGTTGTATTTCAGTTTAGTGTAAGTAGTGTAACTTATAAAGCATATAGCTAGGACCAAAACACTTGGTCTTTGGGTTGAGAGGTGTATTTAGTTAACACTCAAAAGCTGTGCCTTCCTTAATACTTTCTCTTGGTGTCTGTATGGCTTTAGGGAACAATGTATGTTGCTAATATACTTTGAAATACTAAAATCAATACATTTAAACCTACCTTAGTCAGATGAGGAGCTGAAACATGAATTTTTGATCCCCAAAATCTTCATAAACCTGTACTTACAAATAGAAGTGTTTAACTTTTTTTTATTTGCTATTACTTGAGGCAGTACCAGAAACACTATAATACACCTGTATTGCATTTAATATCAGAGTATAATTCTGTCAGGTTATGAATCCTGGAGTAAAATCATATACACGTGTATAGCAGTAAAGTAAAAGCAGTTACAGAAAATAAGTTACTTGTAGCATTCCCAAAAGATACAGACCTTTTTACGTCATTCACCTTTGCATCAGTTCTCATGTTCTTGAGCAAGACTAAATTATTTATTTCTTTATCTTTCACTTCAGCAGACAGAGTTGTTTCCCTGTATACCGTGTTTAATCCTGCTTTGTTCTTTTCTCCCAGACTCACACAAAACACATTTATAAAAAACTGCTGAGAACAGCTTGAGTATCCTTTAGCTGAGTCTTTTCTACAGTGCAATTACACTTTTGGCAGTGCTTGAGTGATGTAGGATGTTCTCCATACTCCACTTCTGAGGCTTTCAAAACTTTTTGTATCTACTATATGGTGATATTTTTATTTTACCTACATTGCATATTGTAACAATATTTGTTTAATGTATGTGGTTTTTTTCATGAAACACGCATTATTTCACTCACAAAGATTGTAATGAATTATTTTTATCATAGCTTCTTGAAGTAACAAGCTATGAGTATAGCTGAGGTGGCCTTAAAAGGGTAAAATAAATTAAAAAACATTTTTTTGAAATAGCACAGACTGAACTTTGTTCACATCTAATTTCTACAAATAACTGTTTTGAATGAGAACTGATGTTTTTATCGGTGTATTCTGTGATAGTGGTCTTAGGTAATAATTACCTTTTTTTAGTGTAAACCAAGAATCCCAGATTATGATAGCATTTTAATTAACCCAGAAATCATAAAGTATACTTCCTAATGGTTATGTTAATTTTTAAAACAAAATAGGATAAAGCTATAAACTTTATATTTAGGAAAATAGTTTTGCTTAGAGGTTGGACAACAAAGAAGGTTTTGTGTCAAGAAATAATACTAAAAAATAATCAGGACTGCCTGGGATAAATGATGGTTTAATCTTGCAGAATCTTTTGATTTCTTGGGAATGTTTTGTGTCGTGTTTTGTGAAAATTTCTGCCTAGAATGCTGTAAATGCCAGGCAAGAAAAGAAATACAAGTGTTTGAAGAAAGAGTAATAATTTAAGGGTTTAAATGATTACTGAATGAATGAAGATTTATGTTATTTGTGGACATACTGTTATCAGTCTTCTTTTTGGTTGATTTTTTCCTTATGCTTAGACTCCTTGGTTTGTTGCTTTTCCTGTTTTGGGGAATATGCTGGTTAGGGCAAAATGAGACAGCTTTTTTAGAGCTCAACTCAAAGACTGAAAGGCTTAAAAATATTCACAGTCAATTTGAGGATGTTATTTGTGTGTAAAGTTTTAGAATTGCAGTAATCTGTGCCTCCAACAGATAACAAAAAAAAATGTAACAACTTATAGGCAGGAATTTTATCATACACATAAGCTTCATCCAGAAAAGGTCTCTTAAAAATATATTTATAACATAGCGTTTGCATTGCAGTAGTACAAAAAGAACAATCAGGTCTCTAAAGCAGATGTTTTAGAAATATTGTGATTTCTCTGCTATGAAGAGTTATATTGAATGTAATGCTTTGATAATTGAATACAAAATCTTCTTCATGTAGATTCTAGGCTATGTAGCTTTTTCTCCTTTTCAGTGCATTACTTCTTTATAGTTCATTCCTGTTATCATTGGTTGAGCTATTCAGTGTCAAAAACTAAACCAGTGGGACTGGAGTCAGTTCAGGAGAACAATGACCAATGGTGCTCTCACTATGAAAAGCTTACAGATAAAATATGAGAATTTTGTGCTATCCAGTTTACTCCTTAGTTAAACATATTAGGATTTTCTTGACCTTTCAAAACTCAATTTAGAATATTATGTGATAATATGACAGGATAAGATCTACAGTGATGCTCTTCTAGATGGAATACTTTAGGAGAAATGAATCTTAAAGAAAACCCTAAAATAAATAACTTTCTAGAAGTGCTTCTATGAAGGTAATCACTATAAGTCCATAGGTATTTGAGTTTCAAGAACCTTGCTTTTTTTAAAAAGCATTTAAGTGTCTTGCAACTAAGAGTCAGTATGGTGCTCAGAGCTGCTATGATGTTGTTTAGAGAGAACCTAGAAAGCTGGACATGACTCCAATGTGAGTGTGGTGAAGACAATTCAGAATAAGTGTAGTCATAACTAAGACTGCAAGGAATTAAGCCAAATGGGTGGAATGTTGTAAAACTTGTTTCTGCTCTCCTAGTTTATTTCCTGTTCTTTTTTATTCAGTATACTGTATCATGTTGATGTTTTTCTTATTCAATATTACTATGAATATGTGTGTGTATTTGTAATTAGTAGTATTAGTAATTAGTATTTATTAGATTATTAGTTGGCAGTCAAGTATTAGACTGAATTCAAGTATATAGACTCAATGACTGCACTACTGTAAAAAATGTCTATACAGATGCATATTTTCATATACAAACTTCTAAAGCTATATATGTTGTCAGAGAAATACTAGCATAGGGAGAAATATAAACTGAAATATACTTAAGGCTCTGAGCCAGTTTTTTTACCTCCAGATGTTGAAAGTGAAAAAAATATTCTGCTTAGAATATTTTATCTCATCTTAAACTATACAAATAACCTCATTGTCAGCCAGGTACTGAAATAGAAATTGTTAGGGATAGGTTCCTAATATATAGGATTCCTGATATTCCTAGCATAACCTTTTTCTCATTACTAAATCATTGGCAGAGCCACTGAGTTGAATCAGCAGTAGGGAGTTAAGAGTGCAGACTTCTTGGCACTTTATGTTGGAGTGGAATGAAGGAATCCATAACTGGGAGCCAGCCTGGGATATGGGCAGACCTGCAACTGATTTCTTCTTCCTCTTGGGCTACTTTTATGAATTGTGGCAGTTTTCCAAAACTGTTTAAACACCTCAAATTAATAGTAATTTGTGGTGGTAAAATATATTAGAATAATGTGTTGTTAGTTTCCCTACATCCCATTGGTGTTGGCATTAGGCATAACGGTAAAGAAAATGAAGTTTTCAGATGGTGAACAAACAAGAGGTCACTGGGACATCTCTTGTTAAGAACTTTGTTTTGGTTGATGCTACTGATGGAAGATCTTTTAGGGTTCTGTTTGGGTGCCTAAATATGAACATGTAGCATGATTTGAGAAACTCAATGTGGCCTCCAGCTCCCCATGCAGAGAAGCAGATCCTCCCTTCACTCCTGCATCATATCTGCCAGCCACATGCAGGTGGGGAATTTTGAGTGACTGTAAATATGTGAGCCTCTGCCTGACCATTTATTATCACATACTGGAGAAAAAAAGATGTTGGGAAAAAGTTGATAAATATAAAACTGACATTTTCTGTATTATATTAAGATTTTAATTAGCTTCCAGGTAATAGAGCTTGTAGAAAAATAACTATACTGTTTATATGGAGCTTATGTGTATGTGAATGCATATATGTGTTCATACATGTGTGTGTGTAACTTTTATATGTAATTTTACATGTGTGTGCATGTGTGTAAAATTTTCAGACTTAAGATTTATATTTTTATTTTGTACATAGGACCATTTTATATAAGAATTGTTCTTTCTGGAA
Organism: Heliangelus exortis; assembly: GCF_036169615.1. Lineage (NCBI taxonomy): Eukaryota > Metazoa > Chordata > Aves > Apodiformes > Trochilidae > Heliangelus > Heliangelus exortis. The sequence goes on from NC_092422.1 coordinate 80,195,039, forward strand.
TATACTTTTTTGTGAAGAAAATGTGTTGTAGACTGATCATTTTTTCTTTTGTTTTGTTTTTGTATGGCCAAAACATTATAAGGCCATTGGTTATAACTTCTCTGTGTTAAGTTCTACAAATGCCCTAGAGAATTTTCCTGGTTTATTCCTTTATCCTTGATACCGCAGCTAAGGTTGGGTTTTTTTGTTGATCTGAGGCAGATACTGGAAGATGAGACTCTACCTCAGATTTCACCTCTGATATCAGAACTGGTAGTTAAATGCAGAGGGTCACACAGGGTGACTAATCTGACAGGAAGGAAGAATCCAAAATCAAATATGAGTGACAGATGAGAATACATGGCCAAGGATTGGAAATGGGGAGAAGAAAGCTCACAGGGAGATGATATCTAACCATTTGTAAAAGCTTGATCTCAAAATGTACAGAAACAACACAATTCCCTTCTTAGGACCTGTTATCGTTTAGTAAGATGGCATTTTTTATGTCATTTCTTAGATTAGTATCACTGTGCTTTTCCACTGTTTTGTTTATTTCCCATCCTTGGTTAAATGATGGGAGATACAAGACTAGATTAAGGCACACCTCAAAAATGCACTTCTACAGATGAGAATGGAGAATATATGTTTTGCTCTGATATTTTTCATCTTTCTGAGTGAAACAAAAATGGATCTAAATACAGATAGGTTATTTGGAACTCAAGACTGTATTTCTGGTAGGATTTTGTACTAGTTTTGTACCAGAAAAGCTGATACTTGGAGGCTGAAGAATTCTTGACATTTTCCATTTAATGAAAAATCTTGAGGCACCAAATAGAGAAGATATTTGCCTTTTCATCTTCATATCTAGGATAGAGTTTCAAGTTATTAAACTACCTCTGAGTTAGAGCCTAGGACTAAACCACTTTGTAGCTTTCGTGGTTGTAAAATATTCTTAAATTAGAACAGATTTGCCAGTTAACTAAATTAGTAATAGTTTAAGTGTGTTCCTTAAACATAATTTTCAGTAAAACTCTACAGTCTTGTCATTCATTCTAGTATTTACTTTTAGTTTTTTCAACCTTAGATACATCCCCATCATCCAGACACCATCCAGATAGTGCTAATCTAATCTGGCTTGTGTCTACTTTTGATTTCCTTAGCCAGCTACAGTCTTTACACTTAAGAGCTATGGTGTCTGAAGTAAAGAACTGAAGGAAGTATTTTTGTATTCTTTTTTTCTATGGATTTAAAGTTCAAATTGAGCACCTTGAATTTAAAACATAACTATGTAACATACAGACATACTTGAAAGCAATGTTGTAGGAGGATTAAAGATGCCAAGGTCTTTGAAAATAGTAAGTGCTCCATAAATGTACTATACTGGATGAGAGCAAGAAGAGGTGAAAGAAGAGAGAATAATCCATTGCCCTCTCCTAATAGTCTAATTTCCTTCAGTTTATTAATGCTTTAATTTAGATTCTTATAAATGGATTAGAAGTGTGAAAGTAAATTTATGCACAAGAATAGAGCCATTTAATTTAGTGGGAAGTGTTAGGTACATGAACTTCTGCTGTCCCTGGTCCATTTTGTGCAAATTCTGTAGCAAAAAAATAGTGGTTGGGTTTATACATAGTAATGGTAAATTAAAGACAATTGTTACCCAAGGCTTGGGTCTTAATGTTTAAAAACTGGCAAGTAGGTGATATAGTCACACACAGTTGAGCATGATTATAAAAAACGTATTTATCCTGGCACAGAACTCTTTTAAAAAAAAACAACGAACAGTTTTAAAGAACACCTTACTGTTTAATTACAATACAAAATTAATCCCCACTGGGCACCTTTTATGCTAGAAAGAGGCAAACAAAAGAAAAATCTAATATTTTAAGATATTGCAAAGACTGCAGCACCCTAAATATGATGCATATTTATATGTCTTTTCATTACAGATTAAAGTCTTGAAATAGAAAGTGTAGAATTAAAAAAAACCAAAACAAACCAGCAAATTGGGAATACTTGATTGGGTTATGGGGGTTCTGAATTTGTTTGCTTTCTTTTTTTTTTCCATGAAAAATTAATATATAAACTTAAACATTTTCCTGGAAATATTTTCAGAGCTGAAATAAAATGTTAGTTTAAAAAAAAAAAAAAAAAAAAAAAAGGCACAGAATGACCAATACCTTTGTAGTGTTTATGACACACAGGATGCAGTGAATTTTTAGTTGGCTGACTTAGCACTTTTACATGAATATGAGTCTCCTGTGTTTTATGGAAATGGTTGAGGCAATAGGCAGTAGTAGGATAAATTAAAAAAAAAAGAAAAAGAAAATAAATAAAACCAACAAAGTCTACAAATCAGTCTCATGTTTTGCTTTTCAGTTTATAAAAAGTCTAAACTGATGATATTTCTTACATAATATATGTAAGATTTTCTGGTAAGTTCTACATGTTGGCTTTCATTTTTTTAATACACATATTTCTAAGTAAAGATTGTGAGATTTAAGTTTCCACTGAACTGTGTACCTGTGTATCTGCCTATATAGGCACATTAGTGTTTAAATGTTTCTTTACTGGAATATGCCAGTCAAAGCTTGAAAAGAATTCCTTGTGGATGTTTGGAAGTTTATGGGATCTGTACTTCCATATTCATCATATGCATAGTCCCTATCTTTTAGTCTGAATGCAGTCATCTTCTTTCCTCGAAATGGAAATGGAAATGGAAATGGAAATGGAAAATTAGACATCCAGGATTCATGAAGGGAATATATGCCAATATATGGCCAATATATGGCTATCTGAAACCCTACAGCAATGTATTAAAATAGAAATACTAAAGAGAAAAAAAAAGGTGAGACATTTCTGCATAGACAAGATACTTGCTGTTAAAACAAATACACAGAAAACTAGTAGGGTGACAACTAGTCGTTTTTTTTAGTCAGAACTCATATCATATTTGGACATCCCTAATCAGTGAATTTGTAACTTCCCAAGGTCAACAAAGTATCCAGAGGACTCTGGCTGGATAGGAGGCTCATTATCTAAAGTGTGTCCACCATAGTTCTTTTGCTATTAAAGAAATCTATAACAAATGATGAAATTGCTGTTGTAATAGAAAATGAGGACAAAGGCATTTAAAAATAGAAGGCATAAGTAGAATTTGTTGTTATTCATTCCAATTTGAAAAGATGAAATTCATTTTGCTGTGGCAAAGAAGCCCTTCGTAAATGATGTATTCATAGCCATCACTTATCTTGCAGAGATACTGACATTATTAAAAGGAATATTGATGATTTAGATAAATCTTGTAATACATATGCAAACAAGTGTGATTCTTTCCCTTTTTTAATTATTATTATTGTTATACATGTTATTTGTGCAATTTTTGTCAGGGGCTTGTGTATTTCAAATGTGGTCTTGTTTCATAAGCTGTCATATCCTTGTATTAAATTATTTTCTGTTTCCATTGTGTATATTATGTTGTATGCCACATGCCAGAAAATTATTAGAAGTAAGAAGGGGAAGGACAATTTATAAATATGATAGAAAAGAATCTTTGGAGTTCTAGTAAAAATGTGGCTATTTTAATGTTTTTGATACTTCAGGCTTCTAAGGAGAAGGACCTTTATTTCTTCATTCTTTTTCCCCTAAAGTATATTTTTTTTAGTATCTATTGTATTGAAGTCTACCATGATGCTTATTATTCCAGGCAACTGCAAGGCAGATACATTTGCAGTTACTCAGTTCACACTTGAGTGTTTTATGAAATTTGAGACTATGAAAGCTTTATAACTACTATATTGTACTTTAAGTTTTAAACACTAAGCATATTTTACCTTGAGAACAGATGCTTGCTGCAATTCCTGATGCAATAAAAAATGCAGTTTTCATACTCTACTACTGCAATAGTGAGGCTTGCCTTGCTAGTGTGGTGATCTGTTTTGGTTTTTTTTTCTGGTTTGATATAATTATGTCATACAAATTTGTAGAAAACAATTTATAGAGGATCAAATGATGTTTTGATCTCACTTTTAATTACAAGTATCTGTGATCTAACCTAAAAGAACACTTTCCTTGCAGCTGACCTTATGTTTTCTAGACACATTCACACAACAGCTTCATCCTTATGAGTGTAAAATCACTATCTTAGAACAGAAAAGAAAGGTCAGAGGACCATTGTTTTGGAAAGACATGAATTTCATTGTCTCACCTGCAAGAAAATGCTAGCTTTTTCATATTGTCATCTAACTCTACTTTCATAGTGGTAGAAATCCACTGGGTCCTTAGTTGTCTTTTTTTCTGCAGAATTTTTATATGGCAATACTGAGTCACAACAACATCCCTGCTAGGATGTCTTTCAGCTGCTCAGTGACACCTCTGGCCCTGGGCTGTGTTTCTTTGGTGTTTTGCTTGATACCCCTCCTCCCAAGAGCCATGCCAAGCAATGGGAGTCACCAACAGCAGGGATCTTGATGACTTTGTAGAACAGTAGCTGCAGGTGTGTTTGTCATGAAGCAGGATTTTAGTGCTGCCGAAGTTAACGTCTGGTTTGCAGGGGTGTCTTTAGACTGCTAAGAACTAACATTGTCACAAATTATTTGATTATAGGTGATGGAAGCTGGTATTAAAATCCATCTGTAATACAACAACCATTTTGGTAATCTTCAGAGACTTGGCTGTTAGTTTTCATTGTACAAAAAAAATATTTTTCTGGTTGCATGTTTGGTGTCTGTGTTACTTCTTGGAAGAAAAAGACGTTTGTATCTTCAGAGCAAAATTCCTTTCTCTTGGCTGATAAATCTACTTATTCAAAATTTTCAGTGAATGTGTCAGAGGCAAAGATGCCTTGAGGATGCTCAAAGCCAAAAGGTGCACATTATGCAATCTTAAATATGGACAGATGTGAAAGTTTCATCCTTCAAAGCCTATCTTTTTCCCTGCAATACTCCATTTTATTTCACAATTAAAAAAATAATTTTTAGAAGAAAGTTCTGACCTTTGCTGTTCCCAACCTCAAAGGCTGCTCTGTCGATGAATGGGGAAAGAAGGCTCTGCTGAATCACCACTCAGAGAGAGTGATGAGGGGAGAATGAACAAGGATGGAGCAAATGAAGTACAGCCAAGTGCTGTCCCCCATGGCACAGTTACTGTGGCTATCAGGTAGAGAGCAGACCCCTATAGCCACACTGTGACTTACCTCCCAAGGATGTCTACTTAAAATCAGGATCTAGCTTCACTTCTGGATGTGAACCTGTAGAGGTGTAGCATGTAATGCTTTTCTTAGGCCAGTGCAATCATCTGCTCCTTCTTGTGCTGACAAATATGTTGTGGGTTTTTTTATGTGACTTCTTTTCAGGCATTCGATAAATATTTCTTTGTCACAGAGAAGCCTCTGTAAAGCTCAGTTTACTTTCTCAGAAGGACAATGGAAAAAGTCACAGCTGACCTCTAAGCACCATGTTTAATGGGAGCTTGAGGAAGTAATGAAAAATTATTCATGAATCACGACAGATAATAACAGTCTACGATCAGTAATTTTAGTGTCAAAACCTACAGATTTCACCAAGAGGTACTGTGCAGGCACTAAAATTAGAAAAAAAATATTATAGTTTGAAATGGCATTTCAGACCCATGGATTACTGATGGCTGTATTCTACAATATTTACTTTCAGCTTACCTAAGGGTAACAGAACTGCTGACTTGATGTAGGGATGGTGATTTATTCTTACTCAGACACTCTTAATGTTGACCAAATATTATTTTAGAGTACAATTTTTCTTTGTAGATCTGCCAACTAAAATAATAATTTTTTTTTTAAAATTCTGAGTTTGGGTAAATTATCACTGTTGTGATATATATCTGATATAGATCAGCTGAAGTACCAGTGGATACTGATGGCAATAATGCAAGGAATAAAATGATGAGGTCATGAAAATCTTTGTCATGGTCAGGAGCAGTTAGAATCTCTTCTCTTTGGTGGTTAACTACTTATGCTGTTCATAACTATTGTTGATTTTTTTTTCTGGATTTACAAACTGAAAAAAAAAAAGGAAAACTCAAAAATAAAATACACTTCTAACTTCTGTAATCTTTACTCCAATTTTTTATTGCCTTTTGATGATTTAACTGGACATAATTAGGAATATAATAAATATGTAAATACTTCAGTGATATACATTGAGAATATTATGACATTTATTCTCTCTGGGTGCTTCGTATGACACTAAAATGGCAACCTCTACATGACTTATCTTAATTCACTTTATGCATAAAAGCAAACTTAATTTTTAAAGAAAAGGTCCATCAAAAAAAATTTCACTATTGCCTCTAGTACCTCTCTGTTGTTTATGTTAACAAGAATGCATATAAATGAAACAACAGTCACATTCTTACTACCAAGTGATTGAGATCATCGTAAGTGATCATTGATAAAAAAAAATAACCTAAGTTTGAATATGTTTTTTTCATCAGCTAGTATGCTAATAGTTTTTACAAAAATTTTGTATCTTTTTTTTGGTTGGTTGGGTTTTTGTGAGGGTTTTTTTTGTTTTGTTTGTTTGTTTGTTTTTGATGTATGATTTTTGAGACAGGCAATATGTTCTAAACCTTAGGTCTGTGGCAATCGGAATTCAGTTACTTTAAATAAAATATTTAAACTTCCCTCCTTAAATATGGACTTTAATTCGTAAAAATTTTCACATTGTTCACTGGTTTCATTTACAAATAACTCTACAAACACTGAAAAGCTACATTTATGCAAGATTGTAGCCCCAGGAATTCCTTTTTTTCCTATTATCAATTCTCGAATTAGGTGAAAGCAGGAGTAAAAGAGAGAAGTAAAAAAAAAAATAAATCAGTTTTCTTCTGGAGTGACTCATTAGATCTTAAGACTAATTTATGAACTGGATTGTTTTCTCTCTTTTGCTAACTTCTAATTTACATAAAATATTTAAATCATAGGCACACTCTTCAAATAGAGAAAAATATCAAGACTGTTGGAAATGAGAGCAAGACAGGAATTACTGCACTCTTGAGTTTTTCCATGTGGTTTTCCTATTGCTATGGAAACTAGGTAATGATGTATTTTCTCACTTTGATTTGAAGAGGAAGGCAAATGCTATGTGGTTTGAGAGAAAGAGGTAAAATAAAGAGCTAATAGTTACCAGAGACATTCTGATATTCAGCTGTACAACATGAGAGCACAGCCTTTGCTAACTTTAGTGGCATCTGTGAATTACAAATTCTTTTCGGTTTCCCTTTGTGAATGGGATTCCTACATGAAACCTTCAGAGGGAAAATAAGAAAAAGATGTTACACAAATTCTGAGGATACATTGTGTTGGGGTTGTTGTTTTTTTTGTTGTTGTTTTTTGTTTTTGTTTTCAGTAGAGTAACATCTCTGCACATAAAGAGTCCATGATTCTTTTGAGCATGTCAGGGAGAATAACTTAAAAACATTTAGATTTGCTCTTAAACCTTTTTCCATTCCTTTAGGTCAGAAGTCTCTAGAATATTCCCAAAGCCTTCATTATTAGCTTTGGGCTACTTTTGCAGAAAAGTGGGTCAAGAGAACATCTGTTTACTTCAACTAGGCTATCTTTCCAAAAGAGAAGTTCCCTAGAATTCCAAATATCAATCTGAATACTGTGCATGCATTTTCTTACTGTCCAGCTACACTAATACTGTACTTAGTAAATACGGCTAGCAAACTCAACAAGACATTGCAAAGAGCCTCCAACCTTTAATATAAGGATGCAAAAGTGAGTTTCTGACACTGTATCTTCTGAATTAACTTCAGCAAATGTTTCAAATCTCTCTCAGTGAAAAGTAGTGAAATATCCTGCTGCCATTTCTATGCTTTGAAAATATACTGTTATTTATTACTGCTGTTACTGTTGTGCTTGTTATTATCCTCCAGTATTTTATATCTACGATTTTCTCTAAGGCGCTTCACAAGGCACTTCACTGGGCAACAAGAAGTTGAGATCCTAAAAATAGTATAAAAATATAATTCTGACTTCAATTAAACTCTTTACAGATTACTTGATGTCATTAGGAAGTTGTTTAATCTTCCATTGAATAGATGGGAAAAAATTTCCTTTTGACTGTAGCATACATTGCATAAGCTACAATTTGAAAATTTTTTTACATTCTAACAGAAGCCTTTTCATAAGTCAAAAAAGTAGCAAAACCAGTTTCCCATGGGAGTATGCTAATGTAATGACCATAAGGTACCTTTTGTTTCCTCAGAGCAGCTCCTCCTGTTTTATTTTCATAAATATATCTTCACAATCATTCTTGATTACTCATTTTGCCTTTGACATCATCATGTTGGGAATAAAGAGTTCACAGTGCTGAGAGAAGAAAATATATATTGTTCTGTATAAAAATTTTGAAGGCATTATAAATTATATGATTTGAGTCATATCCTTTGAAGATACAAAAAACCTCAAATTCTTCATGTCAAAATCTTAGCATACCCTCAGATGCTTATCCTTTCATTTCAGTGGGGTTGCATATGACATGACTGAAATTAAAATTTTAACTGTTGCTGGCTTATGGTCCTCTTTATTAAAAGATTCAATAAAATTAATAACTTTTTTTGATCCTCTTGTCCCTGTGACCCCCTTCCTGAACAGGACAGGACAGATAGGATCTGTTCAAAGTAACTTGTAAAGAGGAAACCAGAAGTGTTATAAGGTGAAAAGATAACATTATTGAGCTCATTTAAATCAGAATTTATATCTCTTCAAATATAAGAAAGTTCTTAAGTGTCTGATGATAGAGTGAAGCAGTATTTTCATGTTTCTAGGTCTAATGGATGACTGAAATACATACTCTAACATTTTAAAACAATTCTCTGAAATATATTAGGGTTTTTTGTATTAATCAAAACCTTTTCCAGTGGTAGGCAATTTGCTTTAAAAGCCATAATTATTGATAATGCGAGTTTTCTTGAAAGAAAATAGATGTAGTGGAATTTAGCTCAAATGGATGCCAAAATGGCATAGGTGTATAATCCTTCCTGGAGATAAATATTAAACATTTTAACTCAGAGCAGTGCCTAAAAACATTTTATCTTTGATTTACTAACACTTAGGAAATAATAATTCAGCTATCCTTAACTGAAATAAGTTTGTATGTAATCAGTCCCAGTGAATACCATCTTTGTATTTAAAAATCTACACTGATAACGGAATACTTGATAAATTGACAATTGAGTAGTTTTAATGTTAATGACAGAATTACCAAAGTATTCTGTAAATGCTCAGGATAATTTCCCTGAAGAACTCTGCAATATGCAGATACGTTCTCCAAAAAAGATAAGGAGGATAATACAGTTATTTGGAACACAGCCAGTAGGTAAGAGTTTATATTCCCATTCCTGAAAAAAATGGTGGAATTGACATCACTGATTACTCACAAAGCAGGTAAATCTGAATAAGTTTGAAGAGATTGGTGAAATCTTCCAAAAGTAGGTGTTTTCTGCTAAAGTCACTTAGAAGTTCAAACAGTATACTTGATGAGGTGTTTTTGCCAACCTTGATACTTAAGAAGATGGGGAAATTAATGTAGGTTATTCTGCAAGTGTGAAAGGTTGTTAAAACTACTATGAGACTAATTCTATTTAAGAGCACAAGAAACCTTGCTCTCTTAAAACAAACCTCTTACCAAATACCAAACTCAAAATCAGGTCAATGTGCTGTGCCTTGGTAGATCTGGTAAAGCCCAAACATTGTAAGTGCTGGCCAGTCATAGAGTGATCACTCCCTTAGGATCACTTCCACATGCTGCTTCTTCTCTTTGCATCCAACAACTTCAACAGTCCTTTCCCCACAAAGCAGGATTATGTTTGATGTATAACTACCTCCTTAACTCCCCTCTCTTCCTTTTCTGAGAAAGGGAACCACAATACCTAGCTAGCCCTGTGGTCAGCTCATAAATAACACACCGAAGTGCAGAAGTCTCAGACTCTCCCTTTTGACCTGAAATTCTGGCACCTAAATAAGAGAGAAGTCAGTATCATAAATAAGGTGTCTACACAGCAATGGTAACATTTGGTGACTGCTGACATTTTCTTTCTGATGGATGTGATACTTAACCTTACTATAGATTATGGTAGCAATATTTGTAAATGGAAGAAGGAAAAAAACCCTGCAACATGCAAATGCAAGATTTATGAGCTGAAACAAGTACCTAAATATCAATGGTGCATTTTGCTGTACCAGTATCCTCCCAGATGACTGAATACTTTAGTTTTTTAGGATGCTTCTTGTTGGAAGCAAGTAAAGCAATGATGTTTTTTTAATTTATTTTAAGGTTGAGCTACAATTAGGAACTATTGTTTTATAGAGTCTATAGCACAAAGTACATCAAATTAGTCAGACTGGATTTTTCTTGACCATGGTGCCATGCTAGCAGCTCTGAGTACATTTTTAAAAAGTTAACAGGCTAAGTAATGAAAACAAAGATGTGATTTCTATGAAAGTTGTAGGGGGAAAAATGATATAGAAAAAAGGTCTGGAAATAAAACTTGCTTATTGTTTTAGCCAACAAAGAATTGGAGAGGAAAACCTGTGATGACTCCAGGCTGTAGTTCAGAAGTATCCTCCCAATATCCCTATCATTCACAGTAATTGGTTGTTGACTAATGATCAGGTTTTAATTAATTTGTTTTATATTCTATTTGAATATTTTAATATAAATATAATTTTAATGTAATAGGTATCTATTAATTGAAATATAATACTTTAATGTATTCTATGTTAAAGCTACATCAGTAAGATTTTTCAATTGTGTAATTACTTATTAAGTACACCATGTGTACTTTAATTCCTGAAGAAAAACATTTACAGTCACGTGCCATTTGTTCCATCTTTTACTTGTCAGTCAATTTGACAGTATTGCATTTATGTTTTAAAGAAATATTGCTATAGTTTCACAAAAGCAGAACAAAGATGAGATGAGAAATGGTATTTGGAAAATCAGGGGAATTAAAAATGCAAAACCTGTAGTTTTCTGTTTCACAAATAAATAGCTCTTAGGAAGCTCTGTCAGATCATAGTAATCAAGACTGCTCTGGTGTGGTTGAAATACTGATTAATTTATGCTCCTGCTTTTTCCTTGGTCAGTTTGCTGAAGCTGCTAAAAGAATTTTCAGTTAGAATCAATTTATGGTCATAGATACTCTTTCCTGCTCATAAATGGACAGAGATCATCTCAGCATTTTGGAGCTAAGAAAGCCTGGGCCAAGGCCAGTAGTATTAGGTTTAACACGGCCAAGTGCTGGGTCCTGCATTTTGTTTTTATTAACACCATGCAATCTTACAGACTTGGAGAAAGCTGCCAAGCTGAAAAGGACCTGGGGGTGCTGGTCAACACCCAGCTGAATATGAGCCAGCAGTGAGCCCAGGTGGCCAAGGCCAACAGCATCCTGGCTTGTAGCAGGAATAGTGTGGCCAGCAGGAGAAGGGCAGTGATTGTGCCCCTGTATTTGGCATTGGTGAGACCACACCTCAGGTAGTGTGTTCAGTTCTGGGCCTCTCATTATAAGAAAGACATTGAGTTGCTGAAGTGAGTTCAGAGAAGGTCAACCAAGCTGGTGAAGTGTCTGGAGAACAAGCCCTGTGAGGACAGGCTAAGGGAATTGGGAATGTTTATCAGAGGAGGCTGAGGGGAGACCTTATTGCTCTCTACAATTGCCTGAAAAGAGTTGTGAGGAGGTGGATGTTGGCCTCTCCTCTTAGCTAGATAATGAAAAGACTAGCGGAAAGGCCCTGAAGTTGCACCAGGGTATGTTTAGACTATATGTGAGGAGGAATTTCTTTACTGAAAGAATAGTCAGGCATTGGAATGGGCTGCACAGAGCTGCAGTGGAGTCACCATCCCTGGAAGTATTTAAAAACTGTGCAGATGAGGCATTTCAGGACATGCCCTAGTGAGTGATGCAGATATTCATATGTTTTATTTGGGGAGGATGTTGACAGTTGGACACAGTGATCTTAGAGGTCTTTACCAAATGTGGCAATTCTGTGATTCTGTAGTGTCAAAGGTAAGACTACCTCTTTTATAAGTAGCAAAGGTGATACATGTCTCCTTGGAAAATACAGAGTTTGAAGAAAGTTAGATTCTAATGATGTAGAAACCTGGGAAGAAGTGTGTCATATTCTTTCCTTTAAGAATAAGAATTTTGCTAGGTAGTTTTAAAAGGTTCAGGCCCAGCTGGTACCAGCCAGGCCTCTGCTTACTCACCCCCACCCCAGCTGTGGGACGGGGAGGAGAAAACCCACCCAAAGGCTCCTTAAACCAGACAAGGACAGGTTTGCATTCCACAATTAAGGTAATGGGCAAAACCCAGAGAGACTCAACTTAGGAAAAAAAAAAAATCTACCAGAAGAAAGAGAAAACATGACCAGATCCTAATACCTTTCCTCCACATACAATTCTCCCTTCTCCCCGTTCCCGGATCCCTTCCCTGCTGCCTCCCCCTCAGGGCACAGGGAGGGGCAGGGGGGGTTTAGGGTCAGTTCCCCACACGCTGTTTCTGCCGCTCCTTCCTCCTCAGGGGGAGGACTCCTCACATTCTTTCTTCCCCCGCTCCAATGCGGGGTCCCTCTCTCTCCCGGGAGGGAGAGTCCTTCAGGAACCCCTGGGACATGAGTCCCTCCCACAGGTGCAGTCCCTCAGGCACAGGCTTCTCCACCATATGTCTTGAATATTTGTCAAATGTTAAAACAAGCCCAATACAAGTATTTCTTCTAGTACTGAGCCCAAAAGCTAACCATATCCTGGGCTGTATCAGAAGAAACATTGCCAGGAGTTCAAGGGAGGCACTTCTACTCTGCTCCTCTGAGACCCAACCTGGAGTGCCATGTGCAGTTCTGGAGAAAAAATTATGCTAACATTGAAAAACAAGAGTTCAGCTTGCCAAATTTGTTCTGACTTTGGTATTTTCTGGTACCGAACTTACTCTTTTGTGAAGGGGTTAAAGGTGATAGTGTGGCTTAAAAGGCTTTTGAGCTGAGAAAGGGAAAATAATGAGGAAACAGTTTGGGATTTTAAAAAAAGATCAATCAAACAGTTGTAAGTGTAAGGGCCATTCCTGAGTAAAAGTTGCCAAGCCTAGACTCAGGCCTTTAGAGGCACAACTCAAATGAGTTGAAAATCAATATAGTACCCCTTAGTGGATTCTTAATCAGGCTTCTCAAACTCGAATGTAGCATCTTAAGGTAAATATGGGAAGTGATTTTCACGGTGAAAAGATCTCTACTGAGATCTTTATTCTTTTTTACAGATATATGTGGAAGAAACAATATTTTTTATTGATTGGAACAACTGAGAATATCATCATCTAACCCATGCTAGAAAGTGTATTAATTTAACAAGTAGGGATTCCTTTTCCTGCAGATTTACTTTGGTGGGGTTTTTTGTTTGGTTTTGGTTTTATTTGATTTTTTTTTTTTTAAAGAAACAGGTACTTAAATTAAGCTATTTTTCTTCATTTTTGTCAGCTGGATGTTGGCAGTCACTGTGTCAAAAAGCCTTTAGGAATGTGGATCAAAAAAATATTAGAGATGCCTGTTGGAATATTTCTAGTGTTTAAAGAGCCTCTGAGATTTTGTAGTACTTCTGAGAGCTGTATTTAGGAATTACTGTCAAAATGTTTATGTGTGGTTTTGCCAATATTGGTGAAAATACAGTATTTAACAGAAGAACCTGATATTGCCTGGAATTCCCCTCCCAGGTGATATCCATTTTCATACTTAAAGATAGCCCTGAAGTATGAAGCTTCTTGCTTTGCTGTGTTGATGAGTAAGTAGTACATTTTTGTACCCCATTATATGCAACTTTATATCCTGAATTTGGCAAGTAGGTTTACTTGTGCTAAAATGATTTTTAAGTGGAAAAATGTTGTGCTTTATATTATTTTACTATCTCAGGCAGATTCTTCAGAAAGGCAATGAGGTGTGTGAGAAGGTTGGAGGAACAAAAAAAAGCAGTGCTCCCATATCATAAAGGGAATTTCTTGTGTTAGTCTCTTCTGCTCGAACTCCAAAATTCAGTTAACTTCATTTTATCTCTGACAGATCATTAATTTAATATCAGAAACCATTTTAAGTGTGGCTTGAGCTGTTGTTTATCCTAGGAAAATAGCTGAGAGTACACGTGTAAATGATATATGTTGTATTGATTTCTCATGCAATGAACATTAAAAAAATGCACAGCATGCTAAGATCAAATGTGTCTGTGGCCAAAGAAAAAAATAAAACAAACTATTGAGCTTTTTCAATAATACACATGACTCTTTACGATTCCTATATATGTGACCCTAAGTGTTTAAGGGAATTTTTACTCATCTTGTACTAGGAATGATACAAGGACATTGTACAGATGTTGTGAAAGATAATGAGGTTATAGGGCTTGCTGTGTTATGTTAGTTCTTACTGTGTGTTGCATTTTTTGGATACCTTAAATCTTCCTCTTCATTCATCTATGACTCACTTCTCAAATGATGCTCCTGTGGCACTAATGTACATATATTTTTTCTCATTGTCATTACACAAAGATGTGAGAGTTACCCATGCATATTTGGTGCAGACAAATACTTAGAAAATACAGACTTGGCTAGTGAAAAAGGAGTGGTAACATAAGTGGAAAGAAACAGATCCCATTAACACATCCTAGAAGTAGATAATTCCTTGTAAGATTTCTGTGCATGTTATTATGCCCATGTAATAAACTCCAAGAAAGACTCAGCCTGTGGCTCATCAGTCTTGCTTGGATGCCAGGTTGAATGTAACTGGTGGTGCTACTGGTTCCTGTAAACTGTTTTTCTGAACATATTGTTCATGATCTTCTAGTCCAGACCACAGTGGTTGCTAATATGTTATCACCTAAAACACTGATATATAAGAAGGTCTTAGGTCTGCAGAAGTTTGATTAAGAGCTTATCCATGTTTAGCTTATGTTGCAGCACATTGCTGCATCATAGACATTAAAATTTTTGTTATTTAAACTACTTGTGTGATAAATTTTATGCTGTTGTTTTATGATGTTTTTGAGAGACTTGAAGCCCATCTGAAGAAAACTATTCCATAGATCAGTCTCGCACACGATAAGATTTCCCAGTACAAAGGGGTCATACAGACTTGCTGTTCCTTGCTCTTTGATGGCGGATAATGTCTGGCCATCTCATGACTGTTGTGGACAAACAGACCCAATGCAATAAAGATGTACCTACTTCACCAGTTTTTTTCCATGGCCTTCTCAATAAAGAATTACTTTTGGGTTTAGATTAGGATGAAGTCAACAGTCCATACTTGCATATGAGTAAAATCTTCTGTTCAGCCATCTGTCAGGCTGGTTGTTTCCATTTGAGATATAACAGGGATTCTTCTAAACAAGGCAGAGATGTTTGGTCTAAGAGAGTACATAAGTATTGTCATCTAACGTTCAAGCAGATTACAAAGCAGAGTCTTTACCAACTGCAATGTTCATAGAGGTTATTGCTTTCCCAAACCTTTCTCTCAACCAATTTTCTACTTACCTTATGTAAGCACTCACATGGATTATCCCATGAATTTGCAGCCTCTGATTTTGTCGTATTTTTCATATTGTCCTCTGCTTGTCGTCAAGGCTTCTTGCAACTTCTTTGTGATAAGGAAGTGACCTTCTTGTTTTATGGCTAAAATTTAATTTTTTAAAAACATAAATTGATATTATTTTTCTTGGGAAAAAAAGTTAAATCTCACTTTTATTTAGCTAAGAAACTAAAATTAAGGATAGTAAAGAGAATTTCTGACTGCAGAAGAATAAATTCTCCCACTTAATTTCTCACAGTCCTTTTTTTGGAAAAGCTTCTTATGAACACCTCTTAGCTGTTATCAAATCTTCAAGTAGATTAAGGAAATTCTTATCATACTAATATTTATGTATGATGAGATCATGAATCACCAGACGTTGAGGGGGGAAGAGCACCATCCTTAGTATAGATGCCAGTACCACTGTGAAAGAGGTTAAGAAGTACATCTTCATTAGAATTCAACTGCAAAAGGCAATATTGTTACTAGAGAAATTCTAGATCTTCTGGATTTGGAAGTTTATTACAAGATGTTTGAAAATATGTTCTCCCAATCTGCTGTGTCCTTTTAGAAGGGGTCCTTCTCACTCCAGTAGTTTTCAGAGGCAGATTGATTTACAAAACCTTCATAGTCTCCTCTTAATGCCTAGGAAAATTTTATGTTGTTCATTACTTTTGAGACTTCTGGGACTGTTGGCTTTCACAGGACACTACTCACCTCTTCTAGCTCTACTGATCCCATGTTTATTGTCTTTCTTATTCTGGCTGTTCATTCGCATTAAGAACAAACTCAGTTACCTTCAAGAAGAGAACCATGCCCTTTTTTCCCCAGAAGTGTCCCATTTAAAGCCACAAAGCAGCAAACAGGATAAAGCAGCTCACCTTCCTGGTATCCAGTCCCACCCTTCAAAGGAAAAACAAAATCATTTCTTACACAATGCATGTTGAATAAACAGTTTTGTGTTCCAGCTCGAGTGGGGTTTCACTATATCAAATGACTGTGCAGTTCATCTCTAATGTGGAGGTTATGAATTTTGTGTTTCAGAGTTTAGTCTGTGCACCTTTATTGACTTTTTCAAATACTAAACCCATCATGCCCTACTGTAGATTTGGCTTTATTTAATTTGATGGACTGAAGAAATCTTACTGTGGCTTTTCTGTCCTCCATTTCCTTCACTGTTGATCAAAGAGGCAAGATGATTTCTACACTTTCCTTTTTTTTTTTTTTTCACTATTTTGTTCAAAAATACTGTGAAGATTTCTCGGTCACTGCAGTTCTGAAGCTAAGAGCCACCTAGGATTTCAGCCTAAATTCTGGCTAGGAAAGAAAAGCTGATTCCTTGAGTACTGTGCTTTTCCTATATTAATCAATATGTGAAAATGGCTTATAAAATGCATTGCATTCTAAAATAAGAGGCCCAAACAGGGCCTTTGACCCTTTACTCATTTAATTTTCAGATTTAGACCTTGAGCTTACTAAATTTTGCATTAATTTTTACTTTTTTTTTTTTTTTTAATCTACTAATACTATTTATAGTTGTTTAGATATTTTTCCAAGTAATTCATCAGTATTCAGAATAAGGAAGAAAAAGGATTGGCAGACCAATAGTGAAAAAAGTTGAAAGATATTTGAGTTTAAAAAGGCTAACATCATCACAGATATTTTTTTTTTTTTATAATGTATCAGTGTCTTCTTGATGTGTTCTCCAAAATGCCACCAAATGCAATTAGTTCTTCATGCATTATGCATACATGACATTGTTTCACAGGGGACAGTGGAAGGCAGCTTGCTGCAAATTGAGATCTTACACAGTTTTAAGGTAGCAGCAAATTAGGATTTATTATTAGGTAACTCATAGGATTAGACTGCATGATACTTAATTACATTTGATCATCAGACAATTAATCGAGTGATTTAACAAAAGTTGTTATAATCAAACAGCAGCTTAGTTAAAGTTTCAAGGATGGCAAGGTTTGTGCAAGACTTACAACAGTTTCTTAAATCAAATTATACATGCACAAACACACAGAAATAAAGAGGTTGACCTAAGATGTAGATTCTGTCCTTTGAAAATTGTAATCAATTACTTGTATCAAATGTTCTTTAAACTTCACAAAATGCAATTATAAGGAACAACTCACTCTTCTTCTTTAGTACTCACCATCAGCCAATCTTTGAACCCTTCTTCTTTGTCAGCATCTATCAGCTGATGATGCCTGAACCTCGGGAAATCTACCCTTACGTATGTCCCAGCTCAGAGGGGTACACTAGGGGACAGCCAGCTGCAAGCCTGGAGAGCTCAAATAGTCTCACTTAGGCTCACTATTTTTTGGATTGCAAGATGATTGACTTTGGTTAGGAATTTTTGTTTATTTGTTTTTTTAATTTGTTTTTTTGTGTGGTTTGTTTGTTTTTTTATTTTTGTTTGTTTTTATTTTTGTTTTGGCCACAACTTCTGTTAGGTGATTCTGGTGATTGTACAGTTCTGGTACCTGCTAGGTTGGGCTATGACTTAGGCAAGAGGAGTTTCAGGTATGGTCAGGAAGGGAGAGACTGATCATCCCAACACACCGCACTTGTAACCAATGCAAGAAGGAAATGCATTGTCTCAGATCACTGCACTTGTAACCAAAATTCCATGATGTTGGTTTGTCTTCAGACTCATAAATGACCTAATGGGAGCTGCACCACAAGTGTACAAATGTATGACATCCATTTTATGATTAAAGGAAAGAGAACATGTAATTTTCCCTGAAAGCTGTTTGCTAGCTTTGCAATTTTGTAAATGAATGAAACAAGTTCAGAAAAACACAAAGAATTTTGTCTTATGATCAGGGATATAGGCCTAGGACAAGTTTAAGAAAGCCAACAAACACATTTATTATCTTGAGCAATCTGTTCTTTTCTTTGCTGTTTGAGAGTTCATTATACATAGTAAAGGACACAGTGACACACTCCGTGTCTTTTCATTGGAAAATTTAGTAAACCACAAAGTGTAAGAAATCTGAAGAATTTTATTTGAAGTAGTAGATACAAGGATGGTAGGTAAGAATGGTATTAGAAAATCAGACAAGGCAAAATGCAATACTTTGCATTTCATTTGGTTCTGGACAAGCTACAGAATGTAGGCCAAGTGTTTTTGACTGCCAAGAAAATTCACAGTCTTACTAATTGTCTTTCTGACTTGAGTGAACTCATCTTGGTTGCAGTACTTAATAACTAAAGCCCAGTGCAGTATGAGCTGAAATAGCAGAGTGAGTAATTCATTGTAAATATGTCTGGTTTTATTTCCATTTTCATTGCTTCCTGACTGATACTTAGTATTAATACTCCAAAGTAACTGGCTCTCTTTCTGTCTTCTGGCTGCGGGGCTTGAGGGATTATTTTTTTGTGAGTGAGGTGTGTGAGTGTGCTGTATTTAAAGTGTGTGCTTTGAAATTTGTAGGAAGCTCCTCCTTGTCATAGCAAAAAAGTCCACAAAAGATCTGATTTCAAAATATAGCAGTCAGTTTTCAAATTCAGAATATTAGACATAGAACCTTATTTCTCAATAATTTCCCAGCGATGATAACTTATATGGAGAAAAGTGGAGACAATGGAATGTTTTTTTAATGTGGAAAGTTTCTCATAACAATGGATTAAACAACTGAACAGAAAAGGACAATGTAGTTTAACAATATGATACAATTCATGGTGAGTCAACCTTGGCTGGGTGCCAAATGTCCACTAAGCCACTCCATCACTTCTCCTCCTCAACTGGACAGAAGGAGAAGATACAGTAAAAAGCTCATGGGATCAGGATAAGGACAGAGAGATCACTTATCAATTACTTTCATAGGCAAAATGGATTCAACTCGGGGAAATTGATTTAGTTGATTGCCAGTTAGTAAGAAAATAAGACAAAAAGGAACAAGTATAAAAAACAACTTCCTCTCACCCCTCCCATTTTCCCAGGCTCCGTATCACTCCCAGTTTCTCTACTTCCTCCCCTCAAGCAGCACAGGAGGCTGGGAATGGGACTTGTGGTCAGTTGTCTCTGACAGTCTTTCCTCCTCACACTCTTCCCCTGCTCCATAGTAGGGGTCTCTGGGATCCTACTGTCTGTCTGTGGGAGACAGTCCTTCATGAACTGACCCAGTGCCAGTCCTTACCACAGGTTGCAGTTCTTCACAAACTTCTTCAGTGCAGACCCTTTCCACAAGGTGTAGTTGTTGCAGAAGGCGAACTTCGTAGCGTTGATAGGCTCTGAATGAGGACAGGATCAGTAGAGAACCGGCCTTGACCAGCACGGCTGCTGACCTGCTTCAGAATGAGGCTATCATCGCTACGAAGTTCGCCTCCTGCAACATCTGGTGGAGAATGCGGGCATAGACTCCCATCTAAACCATCTTCTCCGAGTGAACTTCTCGACTTTCTACCAGAACTCGAGAAATTAGGGTAAGAGAAATCCCTTTTTTCTCTTGTTACTTACATTGCTAAGCCTTTTTTGTCGAAATAAGAAAGATGGGTCTTACTGCCAGCAAACCCACTGAAGCTGCCGCCACCGAAAAGATTGTGGCACAGGCAGAGAGCCAGGAACTCCTTGGCTCCCCGGGTCCTGCTAGAGCCCGGGACTTATGGGAAGAGGTTTATGATCTACTGGCGGACCTCAATGTAAAAGAAATTAACGGCGACACCTGAGGACTTGTGGTTCTCTCTACATGTAGTCCTTCAGGAACAGACTGCTCCAGTGTGGGTCCCCCATGGGGTCACAAGTCTTGCCAGCAGACCTGCTCCAGTGCTGTCTCCTCTCATTAGGGCCATAGCTTCCTTCAAGGTACATCCACCTCCTCCCGTGGGGTATCTGCCAGGGACTGCATATGGATATCTGCTCCACAGTGGAGCTCCAGGGGCTGCAGGGAGGCAGCCTGACTCATCATAACCTTCACAATGGGCTGCAGGGGAATCTCTTCACTGGTTCCTGAAGCATTCCCCTCCTTCTTCTTCGCTGACCTTGATATTTGCCGAGTTGTTGCTCTCACATATTCTCATTACCCTCTCCAGCTGCTGTTGTTAAATATGTTATCTTAGAGGTGCTGCCAGTGTTGCTGATGGGCTCAGCCTTGGCCAGTGGCCCCGGATCCCCTCACTGCTGCCTTAGGGTCAGTTCCCCACACGCTGTTTCTGCTGCTCCTTCCTCCTCAGGGGGAGGACTCCTCACATTCTTTCTTCCCCCGCTCCAACGCGGGATCCCTCTCTCTCCCGGGAGGGAGAGTCCTCCAGGAACCCCTGGGACATGAGTCCCTCCCACAGGTGCAGTCCCTCAGGCACAGGCTGCTCCCGCCTGGGCTGCACACAGAGTCACGGCTGCTGCGGGAGCAGTCACCTCCTCTCACACGGGCTCCTACACGGCTGCACAGACACAGCTGACCCTCCCCATGATCCTTTATGGGTTGTGGCTCTATCTATGCCCACCCGTGACACTTCAAATCCACGTCTGCCCCACCGTGGTCCTTGAGGGACTGCCCCACCTCGCTCCTCCATGGGCTGCAGGGGCACAGCTGCCATCTCACTATGGGCTGCGGCGAAACCTCTGCTCGGGCACCTTTCCACCTCTCTCTGCCCTGACCTTGGTGTCTTTGCTCTGGCGTTGCTCTCTCACCTCCTTCTCTCCTCTTCTCTGCAGGTGTTTGTTTAATATTTTAACATTTTCATTTTCCCCTTGTGAATATGTTACTCTCAGAGGCACATCCAGCTTCCCATATCTGCTCGGCCTTGGCCAGAGGTGGGGCCTGCACTGGAACCCGGGAAGCTTCTCACAGGAGCCACCCATCAGGCCCCCCTGCTTCCAATACACCACTGTACTAACCCAAGACAAGCATCGTTGTTAACATGATAATCTGTATTTATCAGTATAACTCCCTCAAAATACCATGGGACAAATAATTTGTGAGCAAGTAGGAAGACTAGTTACTGAGATATCGCCAGATTTTTCATTATCATATGTTTTCCCCTCTGGATTTGCGACTAGTTAATATTTCTTCAAGTCTATTCATGTTTTAGCATAATAAAGCCTTCTCTGTATCTGTTTTGTATGTTGTATTTTAATACACCAACTATCCAGATTTTAGAATAACATAATCAAGCACAGTCTGGTAAACCTAGAACATACTCATGTCTTTTTCTGACATTTGTTCTTCTCATTTATCAAAGTAAATTTCTTAAAGGCAACTTAGGAATTATTCCCATGCTCCAGATTCCTTCTTTATTTTTGTTCACCTGTGCATTACTGTCTGAATCCTACAGCTTCCTCGATACTTTGAGTAGTGCTAACTAGCCCAGTGGTGTAGGTCATGCCTCTCTTTTTCCAGATTTCTTTCCCAAAGTTAAGGAGGAAATCCTAAATGGAACCACGGCTTTCTCCCTTCAGTGTGCTCCTAACTTGTTTTGTTTGTTTGTTTTTGTTCATTTGATTTTTCCCTTCCAGAAGTCCTGAAAAGGTATTTTACAAAAAATACAAAATAGTAAAAAAGTATTTTCAGGCATCTTACCTTGCAGAAGATACATTTTAAGAATTCTGTTTCTTCATCAGAAACCACTTAGCATTGCTGTGATTTATTGTTTCACTAGAAATACATATTTGTTTATCAGATGTTAACTTCCATTGGAGGAAAGGCAACCAGGAGAAAATGTTTTCACATTCCAATTTTTCCCACATCACTCCCAAGTCTGTCAATTATGAAGCCAAATCATGTACTCACTCTCACAAATGCATCAAGGCTTGTCACCTCATCTGGTCAGATTTCATTTGTGTGAGCTGAAATTTGTTAACTTCTTCAGACAAACTGAAAGCATCGCTATTGATTAGTCATTTTTAAGCAGAAGGCTTTCATATTGCAACACTGTGTTTGTGAATTTAAATGAGGTTTGTGTCCCCTGTAACAAAATCCTTGAAAGACAGGCTGGCTTATAGAAACAATGTGTCATGGCAATTATTTTTACCAAAAGGGAAACAAAATACAGCCAGGAAGAAAAAAAATCAGGTAGATTGGTTGTTAATGAGCCTATATTCAAATAACTGTTTGTCATTATGCTTGTGATTATTTATCCCTTCATATGTTCTCTCATATATTTCTTTATCATCAAATAGTACTAGGCAAACATTTTTTTATTCAATATCTTCATATAGCTTCAACATTATAATTACCTTCAAGAAAACAAGAGTAGAATCTAAGTTTATGTTTTTGGCTTAAGTTTTCCTGGGGGAAAATTATAGGTAGAATTTGGTAGATCCCTTCCCTGCAGAAATGACAAGAGACAGATCCAAAGGAAAAATTGATAGAATAGATTCTGGATTCTTTGTTCCTTGTCTGTGATGATTCAATAGATTAAACTGAAATTATTCTACTTAGAGACCTGATGGATACCTGAAGTATACATACACATCACATTGATCTCCATCTCAGAAAAATACATTGCACCATTTAATTTGTATTCTTTATTTACCTTTCTAACAACACACAGGATCCTAATAGGTCTAAAATAGGAATACCTTTAGGTTTTTTTATAATCTTTTATTGTTTAATGTCTTGTCTATTAGTAAGATTAAGATGGTCTTATTATTTTTCATTCACCCAGTAGTATTTTAGTTTTCTGGTATTATTCATTTTACAGAAATTAGTGGTTTTTTTTTGTTGTTGTTGTTGGTTTTGTTTTTTTTTGTTGTTGTTTTTTTGGCCCTTTACCTGTAAATCCTTTGAGTTTAGGATCATCTTAGGAGCTTGGCTTTATATCACTTGTACCATGAAGGAGAAATTTTCCTTCTGTAGTGGTAGGTGCTTGTAAAAATATAAACAAATGCAGACAAAGAAACAAAAACCCAACCCAACCGCAAAGCCCCTAAATTTTAATGAGTCACCTCTAAGGAAAGTTAATCCACTGTGACTTGAAATCCTGAGCTCTTACAATAATCATATAATAATCTTTAAACAGGTGTTCCTGTTAAATTGACAGTACTCTGCTGTGTTCTGGGACATGGGGTATGTTAGTATTCACATCTTTTTTCATCATTTGTCATGCTTTGGCAGGGAATAGAGTGTCAGGTGTGTGAAAGCCTGATGCTTTTGCCATTAACAGAAACTAAATCATCAATATTTCTAACACAAACAAAATGATATAGGCTGAACCATTCAATTCTATATTTCATTATTTCAACTGCTAATGGACTCTAAAAATTTTTTGAATGGCAATGCACCATAGCCAGGATAGTAAAATAGTGTAAATTTAATATTAAGGGTATGCAACTCAGATTTTAGGCATTTAGATCATTGGTTATTGAAAAATTGCAGCACATGGGCTGCATTAAATCTAAATTTTGTAATTATAGATGGTGTTCCTAAATCCAAATAGATCCTCCTGACACACAGTCAAGTTGCTTGCTTAGAAAAATCTTGAGTTAACTCTGCATATTTCTAGGTGTACCTGTAATTCAACAAAGAAAGAAAGAAAAATCCTTGAAATTTTAGATGTCCAGTCAATCAAAACCATCCACAGTGGATTGTAGTAAAAGAAGAAGTAGTCCTGGAGGCTTTTGGATGAGGTTCTGCTTCCATGCTGTGATAGGTGTCCTCATCTTTGGAAATCTCCCATGAAAGAAGACCCACAACCCCACCACTGTAAAAATTAACTTCTCCCCTGTTTTGAGTGTGAGAATTTTTTAGTTGTTGTTCCATTTCTTTCTCTACCCTCAACTTCTCAGTGATCAGTCAGGTCAGTGGAGTACTTTGTGGTTTGTTCTGCTGTGCTGCTTGTTGCATGGACACGCAGAACTGATCATTTCTTCTGCTGAGTTACTGCCACTTCGTGTCAGCCCTGATCGTACTTAAGATTCGTATCTTTTTATGTCCTAGTGATTACTGTGCTAAAGAGAGAACTCAACCTTTTAAATGTTGTCACTAAGGTTATTCTCTGACTCCTCAGAGAAATGAGTTAACCTGAGCAATCTGGCATGAAATTTTGGTTTGCTGTTTCTTAAAAACGTTTTATCAGTTAATTGTGGAAACAACTGGTAAAAGGCAGGGGTTTTTCTACAATTATTTTATAACCTGATTTTTCCTCCAGTGACTGTAATGGTGAAAGATTTAGTTAAAAAAAGCATGACACTGACATTTGAATAATTCTGAAAAACTGGTAATTATGTATTTAAAAAAAAAAAACAACAACCAAAACTTCTGCTAGCATTTAACCAATGGGTTTTTTTGTTTTCTGTTGTGGTTTTTTTTCTGTTTTGTTTTTGTTTGTTTGGTTGGGTTTTTTTTTTTGTTTTTATGTGACAAAGTTTGAAAAATTATGTTGAAGTGCTGGGAGAAATTTCAAGACTGAAAAGTCTCAGAAATTATCTCAGAAGTCTCAGATATCTGACAGTAATTCAGATATCTGTCATCACTTTTCTGTGGCATTTAAAACAGGAATTTTAATGATACTTGCTCCATCCTTTTCATTTACTTTTTTTTTTTTTCCCCTCAAACAAATTGTAGTTTTGCTCGTGAGCTTGTTTTGTTGAGTTTAAAAAGGAAGTGTTTTTGTGGTAAAACAGTACTTTCTCCATTGATGTGAATATTGTGAGAAGAGATCTTTGGAGCATTACAGTCTCAGAGGAAAGGGCAGATGTTGTATTGGATTTAGGTATTTCAAAGATGACAGCCTGATAATTCCATATGTATGTTTTGCAGACTTACAGATTTGTTAGGCAGAAGCTGAAGACTCAGGGTTGGCATTTCAAGTGCTGCAATTGTTTATTTCTTACTGGAAATTATTCAGAATTTAATTAGTTAAATCTTCCTGATAGTGATTGAGTTGGCCTGTGCAGCCTCTTATGTTATCATTTTTAACTGATAATCAGGCAATTATTTGCTTACTTTGCACATCTGCATCATAATTCTTTATCGAAATGTCTGGTGACACAGAATTTTAATAGTATAATGATGCTAGATTAGAACAATTGTTTTTAAGAATAGATATGACATCCACATTACTACAAAACAGATTTATTCTGGCTACTCTTATTGCAGTGAATACCAAATGAATTTATGAAAATGAGTGCTTAAAGGCATCACTCTTTCTAATATGCCCTGACATTTATTAATATGAATATCCATGATGTACTAGTAAAAATCATGAATACTGAAAATTTCAACATGGCTGAAGGTTAAAGCTAGAAAATCAGATTATGTATCAGGCAGGCATTTCTACAATATGAGTGCTTAACCTTTCGAAGAATAATTGTGCTGGATTCTCTTTTTTCTATAGAGATGGCTGAGTGGGTGTCTGACAACTAAGGTCAACACAACACAAGGAGTCTTTTCCTCTTAAAAATATTTTCCGGTTCAAATAGGAGTTATATCAAGCCTGTCCTATAGCTATTTTTAGGTATATGTTGCCATATTAGTGGCTCTTTTTTTTTGTTTAAGGATTTATTAGTTGTTTATAAACACAGCATAATGGCACACTTTGATACTTTTCACTTGTTCTCAAAGTTAAATATAGTACTCCACAACAGTACAAAACCACAGAATCACAATTCTTCTGGTATAGCTTAATCTCTAATACAGATTTCTATAATATGTCTACTCTGCCCAAGAGGCATGGAAGAGTTTAATAGATCGGACAAAATGTTTCTATATTTCTGTTTATTCAGTGGGAATATTTTTTTCAATGGGAAATATTTTCTGTTTCCCAATTTAGTCTGTTAATCTTTTGAAAAAGTATAGTTGTATTTAAATTACGTAATAAACACCACAGCAATGGACTCGGTAGTTTTTTCAAAGCTCTGTGATTTTTTTGTATACAACCCTGGAAATTAAAGTTTTGATTAGAAATATAAAGTTTAAAATAAATCTTTCTTTTTCTATTTATTCTACCAGACTTTTATCTGATTTCTTTTACTTTCTCCTTTTTTTATCTTCATAGAATCATAGAATCATAGAATCATAGAATCATAGAATTAGCCGGGTTGGAAGGGACCTCAGAGATCATCTAGTCCAACCCTTGACCCACCGGAGCAGTTGCTAGACCATGGCACTGAGTGCCACATCCAGTCTTTTTTTAAATGTCTCCAGGGACGGAGAATCTACCACCTCACCGGGCAGTCCATTCCATAGCCTAATCACCCTCTCCGTGAAGAAATTCTTTCTAATATCTAATCTAAACCTCCCCTGGCACAACTTAAGACTATGTCCTCTTGTCTTGTTGGAGGTCATCTGTGAAAAGAGTCCAGCTCCCACCTCGCTACAGCCTCCTTTCAGGTAGTTGTAGACAGCAATGAGGTCTCCCCTGAGCCTCCTCTTCTTCAGGCTGAACAGCCCCAGCTCTCTCAGCCTCTCCCCATAGGGCCTGTGCTCGAGTCCCTTCACCAGCCTGGTTGCCCTCCTTTGGACCTGTTCCAGGACCTCTACATCCTTCTTAAACTGAGGGGCCCAGAACTGGACACAGTACTCGAGGTGTGGCCTTCATCTCTATATTCTCCCATATCACCAACCAAGTGACTAAATACATTGTTCAGCTTGTACTAGGGACTCATCCTCTTCTCTATCACCCCCATCTCACTCTCCCTCCCAGCCAGATTAGAGGTCTGTGATCTTTTTTACTTCTTTTCTTATAGGTCATTTGACTTCAAGAACTCAGGGTTTGAGATTCAAATACAATTTTAATGATCGAATTTAGTTATATTTTCCAACTTTTTCATTCATATAGCATTGTAAAGAACAGTGGAAAGACGTTTCAGTGCCAAATATATGACATACAATCAATTTGTGTAAAATAAATAGATATTTAGGGGAAAAAGTATAAGTAGCTGTGGCTAAAATCTAGTCCCAAACATGGCTAACATCTGCAATCCTGAAATACAGCCATCTTTTTCTCCCACTTTTGTGCATTACTATTTGTTTGTGTGCCAATGGATGTAATCACAAAGAATGGACTTCTTCTCAGAGTAAGAGGCTTTAAGTGTCTGAGGAACATCAACTTACCTATATTGTACATAAACAGCCATTTGTCTGTTAAGCCAAAGGAATTTTACTAAGAGCTAATCCCAAAGATCTCTTTCAGTACTGCAAGCAACTCTTATTGGCTTTATTTGGTGGTTGTAAATGGAAGCCTATCCATCCTGTGCTCTTATTTGTCTTTGGGCAAGGAGAAAAATAAAGTTTGCACTCCCATCCTTTCTTTATGATGGGAAAAATGAATGAATGAAAGAATTTCAGTTTCTATTTAATTTTTTCCTGGATTATAACTGACATCCATTTAAAATATACATTTACAATTTTTTCAGTGTGTGTAAAGCCTGTTTCTTTTGAATATATTTTGCACATTAAATCCTAAAGTCATTCTGAATAGTAAAAAAGTTTTCCTTCATTACGAGATTATGGTGGTATACCAGCTATCTATGTTAACTGGGTGTCTTTCCATCTCAGTAACTTTTTTGCATGTTTTTGGTTTTGGTTTTTTTTTTTTTTTTTGGTATGAGCTCAGTCCTTGCATTGTTTACACTAGGCTTTCACAGTTTTCTTTTAATTTTAATTTCCTCAGATATCTAAGGAAATACAGGCCTGTATCCCCATGTGTTCTATGTAAAATTTAAAATTCTGAAAGAGAATAACAATAAGTAATGTCTTTAGTTGCACACCTCTCTATGTAATGTCAGTTTATTTTTCATTATGAAATGGCAATATGGCTTGTGAAGCACAGCTTGAGCACTCAAAGAAGTGTGACCATCTTTGTCTAGTGTGCCAACAGTCTGTTGCTTCTTGCAGGAAAAACAACCAGACTGATGGTATCTGTTACAGGTCTAGGAAAATATACCCCTGCCAGGTTTTGTTACTATTTGTAGGATTAACACCCCATGTGAATTCTGTTTCTTGTGTGACTGGTCTTCCCAGTAGCCAAATGAGTCCTTCCTGTGGCCAGCTAAGGCAATTGTGTATCAACATGACGTTTAAAAATCCAGTTTGTTTTATTATCAGAAGTCTCTTCTCTTATTCTACTCAGTTTATGAATAGTATGAATAGCTTATACATCATGATTTGTACATAAATCCTGTGTTGCATATCATTATTTCATTCTTCATGTTAAAAGTGATTGTTTTTCTGCTTTTTGTTTACTCAGTCAGGCCAGGCCGTGTCTTTTCTTGCCTCAGTGTATAGTGTATGGAGTGCGACTTCTCTAGAGAGAAATGTATCATTCTTTCTGGTTTTCATCAGTCTCATCATGGCCTTATCTCATCTGAATGGCAGAGGCTCCTGGTATTCTCAGCACCAATGAGCCTTTCTTGGTGCCAGAGGCAGTCTGAGTCACTCAGAGCTGAGACAGCAGGGCTTTTGAGAGCTGCCTCTTCAGCAGAGCCACATGGAGTCTCACAGCCTGCACTATCAAAAGCAACAACAAAACTTCACAATGCCCATGTGTGAAAACAGGAAAATCGGAGTGAATTGTATTCTCACACTGATGAGAGCTATGAATGGTGCTAAAGTTCAACCTCACATCCTTGGATTTATTTCCTTTATCACTGAAATCATAATAACAGATTGCAAATCTCTGGTCTCATTCCCCAGCCTGGCTGTTTAAAAGATTCCTTCTAGATCTCCCTGTCTTTATCACGGTTGCCTGCAGCAGTAGAGGCACACCTGCCAGCAGGAGTCAGAAAAAGTTAGTGGTCCAGTGCTGAAAAGAAGCACTCCATTAATCAACATCTTTGTGACAAGCCTGCTGTATGTGTGTGGGCTGAAAGCAGATTAGTACCTTGTGTAAGTATATACATAATACACAAGCCTGGGATTTCAGTAATATCTATAAAATTTCTGTTATGGTAAGGAGTCTTCAGTACAGCTTATTATACTAGACACAGATGTCCTAAACAAAAAAAAATTATTTATTGAACAAAAAAAGCTCTGTTAATATGCTTCCAGTGTCAGGAGAAAGAGTACAAACTCTTTCTTGTTTGTATGTGGAAGCCTTTTTGAAGAACTATTGTTAGTTTTCTAAATAGATAATTCAAAGTTTCATGTGATGTTTAGGCTCGTTTATTAATTTTGTATATTCTGCAAAGTCTTTGTGATATGGAATACCCTTTCCTCGTCCTCATCCATCATATTACAGTGAAGGTGTAATGAATAATATGAATAATATGAAACATTAGTGTGAAAATGTAGAAGCCGTGCTTCTACGTATTTCATTTTCCAGAGTGACATTCTTAGGTCCTGCAGTTTGTTTCTCATTATTCTGCCTTTCCTTTCTTCCTCACCAATAGACCTTTTGGTTTTCTCTCTTCTCTAATGACAGTCAGTTTTTTGTTTTTCTTATTTTCCTGGCTCTCATTCTGTTATTAAATGAAACTCTTCCTCATTTTTCAGATGAGAAAATAAATAATAATAATAATGATTAAAAAAAATGACTAGAGGGCTTGTGCTCAATAGCTGCTCAAATTCACTAAGTGCCAAACTCCAGCCCTGCTAGATTGACACCAGAACAAATAAATTGCCTTAATCTGGAAAACAAAAAATGAAAATTCCAAACCTGGAGCAGCAAAGTGCTATATGACAAAATACTCCATCATGAAAAGAAAGGTCATCATTGCTCACAAAAGCTTCTCTGTGACAGTATTGTGTTTTTCTGACAATCTTGAATATAATTTTTATTCTCTACTTGTGACTGCTTACTTTTTTTTGCAGTTCTGCTGTTTAACATGTGATATATTTCTGTTTTTTTCAAAAAGAAATGCCAGGGTTCTCCTTTTGATGTAGTTGAGGAAAGCAACAGGGCAGATTCACGTGCGAGGGTGAGGAATTTGTGGGAAACCTTCTAACAGCCTTCCAGTACCTGAAGGTGGTCCTTTTTAGAGGGGAATTTTAGGGAGTTTCAGGCTGAAAGAGGGTACATTTAGATTAGATGCTGGGAAGAAATCCTTTTCTGTGAAGGTGGTGAGACACTGGCACAGGTTGCCCAGGGAAATTGTGGCTGCCCCTTCCCTCAAAGTGTTCAAGGCCAGGTTGGATGGGGCCTTGAGCAACCTGGTCTGGTGGGAGGTGTCCCAGTCTATGGCAAAAGGAACTTGGTGATCTTTAAGGTCTTTTCCAACCCAAATAATTCACTGATTCTATGAATTTCCAAAAGGTTTTGAAAAGAACCATCTAGGTCTTGCTGTCACAGCATCGAACTCTTGAAAACTGATAATACAACAGATGAGTAATTCTGATAGTCTGATAGTTTTTGCTTTTTAGATGTGCTTGGTGTAAGCCTGATTTGTCAGTGCCCCACTATATTTTTTTTTCATGTTCATGTTATCATAATGTTTTCCAGTGCTTTCATGTTGAGAGTCAAAAAGTAAAAAGAAAAACCAAAAAACAGAATTTTCACTTTTTTAAGTTACTTTGTTTCATGCAATTTTAGACTACAAAACTACACAATGGAACCATTCTTATACCTGTACCTAGTCTTCTACAGTTGGTATATAAGCACCTTAGAATAAGAAGAAAATATTAGAAGTATTTTCCGCCAGTTATTTAATATTTCTGTAAACATATTCTGACATAGGAAGAGTCTTTAAGAACAAACTAAAGCCTTAAATTGTCAGTGCTTTGTATAATTTTGCTTTGATTTTTCTGCTTTCTTGTGGAATAAGAAATTGGAAAAATACTTCTTTAGTGTTGTAGTGCTGTCATAGTCAAGTGTAGCACCTTCATTGTGTTAGACTCTTCATGTATAAAAAGGAAAAAAATTCTGTCTGTGAATGTGTGCAAAAAAAATTATCATAAGGAAATTAAATTATATTTCAGGTTGATACTGGGGGGAAAATGTATATAGAGGGCTGCATTATAAAGAGAATGGGGATGTGCTCTAGTCCCTTGTTCTCTGAAGTCAGTTCAACCTATACATGACAGCTAATGTTTTAACTTGTGGTACAAGAATCAGAGCTCTAGGGATCCATCACTGCTGTTGATAATTCACCAAAAATGATTTATATTTAGGCATTTATGGCCTCAGATAAATTGGCAAAGAATTTCTAATGTAAACTGCGTTCCAGGGAGCCTGCCTATAAAATGCTATTTATCTCTTATACTGTGCAAATTCATAATAATAGTAGTTTTCATTATGGCTTTCTTTGCTGTTTTGCACCTGGTTAGATGATATGTCTGACATTGGGGGTTTATTAATTAGTAATGTTTGGCAGGAAAAAAATAGCTTCAAAGGGTATTTAGAATTTATTCCTTCAATGTATTTATGTATAATTTTCTCCCCTTTTGAACTGTCTGTTGTTGCCCACCAGTAAAATATGCATACAAAATGTATCTCTCTTCAGTAAAGAAGAAACATAAGTTGCCACTTGTCATTTTCTGCTATTCATTTCGCTTCATGCACAGTCAACAGAAGCCTTTCCAGAAGTGATGATGATCTATGGCACTCTTGTGTATGATAATGTTTGGTGACATGCCTGTGAAGGTGCTTCATAACAAGTTTGTTACTTATAATTAGAAATATATTTAATTCTAGGTAGCTTAGGGCAATAAAACATATCTGCTTGAATATTTCTGTAGCTAAGGTTGACTTTCACTTATTTATTAGCAACAGATTATATATATATATATTCCATTAATTAAATAAGATTGCTGAAACTTTTAAATGGATTTTTAATGGATTTTTAAATCCATCCTTTTTTAATGGATTTAAAAAAAAATGTTATCTGTCTGTATTTGGGTTAATCTAATACATGACTCTCTGTATGTGGTAAACATATTGCATCTATATATCTGCTTATGATACTTGAAGCAATCTTGTTCTGGTGGAGGGGACTTTGGGACTGAATCATAGATAAGTGTTCATGACAAGAGGAATGTTTTCAAAATGTCTTATTTTTGCTAAAGTGCCATGACATACGAGTTATTTGATGCAGCTGTGCATGAAACTGCTGGGACCAAAGTTCTCTTAAACTATAAGCTCTCAGCCTCTGTTCCATTTCAAGTGAGAAGGACTATTGGAACGTGCAGTTTCATTGTTTCATTTGGGAATTCTTGAGTGTTAGGGGAAGTATTCTAGATCATGTCTGTCATTATACAATCTAAAACTTTAGATAATTCAGGGCTATTGTTTATTTACTTGTTTGGATGTCTGAGTGGCTGTTCACCTCCTAACTGAAAAACATGA
The DNA here is from genome assembly GCF_036169615.1 of Heliangelus exortis. Taxonomy (NCBI): domain Eukaryota; kingdom Metazoa; phylum Chordata; class Aves; order Apodiformes; family Trochilidae; genus Heliangelus; species Heliangelus exortis. The sequence continues at coordinate 80,227,767 of NC_092422.1, forward strand.
ATAACTCTGGAGTTATCTATTATCCGTACCATTTATGATGTAGAAGGTGTAGAAAGTAACTATCCTAGCAGTTTTGTTTCCATTACAACTTGAGACAAAATAGAAATGTAAATTTAAGAGTCCAGCATAATTATTAGAAATAAATCTGTCAGTCTGGCTAACATCTTTTAGATAACTGATAGGTTTGGGGGTTTTGTTTTATTTTGGTTGGTTTTGTTGGTTGGTTGGTTTTGTTTTGTCTTTGGGTTTGGTTTTTTTTTTTTGGGTCTTTGGGGTCTTATTATTGTTATTATTATTGTTCTTATTATTATTAGGGTTTTTTTTACTTAAATGGATTAATTAAGTTCTGCTGTCAGGGCTAAGGGCTGTCAGTTTATGTAGCTTCACTGATTTATCAGTTCTTAGTATCTCAAATAACAATAACTTTTTAAAGGTCTCTCTATATGCTTTCAGTTTTTAAGGCCTTGAAAAGGTCTGCCTATTTGAATTAATAAAATTTCGTTCCTGATGGGGAAATGCTGAAGTCCCATTGGAAATACTGATTATCACTCACCTGCAAAAGATGAACAACTTTGGGAAGAGTGTAATTTATTTCTGACAGCTGCATAAATTAGAAAGAAGTATCCTGACAGAGGGACATGATTGCATTTTGTGCGTATAGCCAAAGATTTACCTGATCAGAATGAAATAATGTAAGTGAAAATTGCAGAATTATTGACACATGAACAAATACACATCAATTTCCATTCACTGAATGAGAAGTCATCTGTGTTCAGTGCATGCCCTTGAAGATATTTAGCATTAAAACCCCTTCATTCTGCTGCTCAGAAATTCTGTAAAGCACAATTATTTCTGAACTAAAAAATGGCAGTGCCTAGGGGAAGATTTGGGCTCTTTTGTACACAGGACTAATCCTGGAATATGCTATGACCAGAACTCACCAATCATGTCCAGACTCCTGCTACAGGTTCGAGCACTATATGATAGAATACAGTAGTGATTGTCAACCAGATGACAAAACCCCAAGAGAAATGGATGAGGAAAACCCCCCTTTTTTTCATATGTCTGTCCATGAAATAAGTTGTCCACGATGCAGTGGGATACAGGTTGATAAGTTCACGGAAATTATGAAATGCATAATAATAATATATATTATTATATATATAATATATTATATATATATTATATACAATATATTATATATTATATTATATTATATATTATATATCATATAATATATAATATATATATTATAATGCATAATAAATAATATATCTTTAAAAAAAAAAAAATATTTTTTTTAGTGTTTTTCAGAGCACAGCATACTCCAAATCTTATTGTAGCAACAGTGTTATAGTTTACAGTTTAGAACAGAAGTTAGATTAATATATTGACCACATTTCCTTCTGTATTCATACAAACAAAAAAGATAATAGATTCGTTGAATATAGGTATATTAGCACTAAGTTTTTTTATTTCCAAGGGGCTTCCTATTTTTCATTCCTCTAAGGAATAAACATATTTTCTAGGATGCTCTAATGATACACACATAAAGAGAGAATAAACCATAGAAAACCTGGGCGGAAAAGCAAAAAAACCCAAAGACCTAAATCAATTCTACACCAGAAGCCAAGTATAGTTCTTCCAATTTTATCTCTGTAATTGCTCATATTCAAGTATTCCTTTTTCATTTAGTCTGCATTTGGAACATCACCAATGCATGAAATCTAAATAGGTATAGAAATGTGTCCACACTTTATTTTTCTCTGTGAAGCAAACTTTCCAGATGTAGTTATATTAAAATAAGTCAATGAATAAAATACATGAAAAAACATATGAAAATTAACATATATACATTCCAGACTGTCGAGTGAAGAATAAAATGAACACTGAAGCAGAAAGTCAGAACTGTAAAGGTTAATTAAAATACTGCAATACCACTGATGACAGCTGGTTTCAGCCTTTATGAAGTGTGCCTTTCAGACAGAACATGCTTATACTGCAAATAGTGCTCAATAATTCTTAGTCCATTACATCCTCAGAGTAAATTCCAAACTAAAGTATAATTTCATAATCTCACTGGCTGACTAACTTATAGTTTCTAATTATTTTGAATTTATTTAAGAACATTGTGAAGTTAATTGGCCATACTGAGATTAATTGCCTTATCTGTATTTTTTTAATATGAAAAAAACCCCAACATCCTCATGTAATTGTAATGCCCAATATATGTTTTATATATAATGTACCATTGTACCATGTACCATTTTCTACAATGTACCATTGTAGAAAAAAGGCTCTTTTTCATATCATAGTTTTTGCTTACTCATTTTACCCCCAGTGGTTCCATCTTTTTCTCTTGAATCAGCAAACAGCAGTATTTCTGCAAAATTACTCTGATTTGGACTGGAAATAGTTCAACCGTTACCTACTGCATCTTCAGTATTTCATCCTATTACTCAAACCTGTTTAAATAGGGTAAAGAAACCTTTTTTTTTTTTTTTTTTTCTGCTGAGCTGTAAAACCCTTTAAGTTGGTTTATGATAAATGGTCTGTCCAATAAAAGCTCGAGTTTGTGTGTTTGCTTATCTGTGTTTTCACAACTGATAAAGGGCATATCTCTACCAGAAGAGTTTGGTATAATGAAAACTGACTGGTTCTTACATACTCAGTCTTCCTCTCCTCATAAATAGGCCATTAAAAATATAAGTAATCTTTTTTTTTCTTTCAATTTTCACTTTAAAAACACCAACAGCAAATTGTTATATCATTTATGAAGATCTGATTATCTTATGATATCTGTAAAGTGTAACTGGGTTCAGTAGAGGTATCTGAATTTCTTTAGGGATGAACAAATGATCAAACATACACATACAGAACCAAAAACAACTGTTAGTGTTTAGAAAAAATGTAATGCTTACCAATTTCATTTTTTTATTCTTCCCACTTCCATACTTCCATTCCACCCTCACGTCTTTTTTTTTTTTTTTTTTTTTTTTTACTAGTGAATTTTTGCTGTTGAATCTGGTTGAGAAACCATTTGAAGAATATCAGTACAGTCAATACACTGAGGATTTGCAAAGTACTTCAGCTTTATTTAGTCTTAAGACTGGAAGAAGTAGAAAATTTATAATAATGAAGACAAATGTTGGTATTTGAAAAAAAAACAACTATGACATTAGATTTTTTTCCCTTCTTGTCTGCCAGAAGTCACACAGTAGACTGAATTCAGTCCAGGAGAAAAAGATTCCAAATTCCTATGCTTTCTAAAATACTAGTATCAGCAGTATTTCTTTACTGGTCACCCTAGGATTAATTTGTGTTATTGCTTTAATCTGAAATGTTCCAGCTTTATTTAGTATTCTGAACTTTTTTGATCTCAAAGAAGCTTTCAAGTTGTTAGATCATTAAGAGCTGCTGTATACCCAACATTCAGGTTTCTGCCTAACCAGTGTCTTTTTGTGTTTGAATTTTTTTTCTTTTGCTTTCACAGTAGATGAGAGCTTCTGAAAGAGTTGCAAAATTAATTAAGCCATAAATGCCATGCCAGTGGCATTTGAAGAGATTGGATTTGGTTCTGCTTTTAAAAAACATTTCAACATAACACAGTTGCAACAATATCAAGATTCTTCTTCAGTGTCAGGTGTCATGATGACCACGTTCTTTAGGTGGAGGACCTCTTCAGGTTTAATTTGTTGGTATATTTGCAATACTGCTGTTTAACCATTCTTCAGCTGACTTGAGTACACTTCATGGCATCAAGCTGTTCGGTAGAAAATAATTAGATGTTTCAGTTGCATTATGAAAGAAAAATGGGAGCCCAGAGGTCCCGACTTCTAAAGATGTGAAAATAACTTCTCTCACTGAATCAGGAAGAAAAATACCCTTTCTGACCTGACCATTTGGTTTGAGATGAGAACTAAACTACATCAGGCTTACTTAGTTTGTACTGTTTGAATTATATGATCTGAAAATGTTCAGTAGCAGTTGAAAAACTATGGAAAAATATTTATATATTCAAATATTTTATTTACTACTAAGTGTTAAAATATTTATAATTGTACCAGAGCTTTTAAAAATATTTTCTGAAAAAAAGACTGCATCCTTAGTCACATGAAATCATTACAGATAGATGCTTTCTTTCATTTAAAAAGTTGCAAGCATAATTTTACAAAAGATTTTAGTATGAAGCAGTGATGCTTTAAAAAATATTCTTCTGGCAAGGTACCCTTATTTGATTAAATCCTAGATAAGAATGTTTGACTTACAGTCTATTCTCTTTTACACAGATATCACTTGTGCCTATTTAACATTGAAAAAAAAAGTAAGGGTCTTTTTTTGTTTGTTTGTTTATTTGTTGCTGTTGTTGTTTTGGGGGGTTTTTTGGGTTTGTTTTGTTGGTTTTTAATCAATTTTCTTTGGTTTATATCGGAAATTTCTGATCATCACTTGCAGTACTCATGAAGTGTCGGGCAAAGTTTTGGATTGAAACAGTGGTCTAACATTGCAATAACTTTTTTTCTTAGTGCAGATAGATTTTTGATTAATTTTTTTTAGCACAGAGAGATTGTGATTAATGGAAGATTTTGGAGCATCAGCTGTTATATGTTTGATTTTTAATAATTTTTCATAAATATATCACATTCTATTGTTTCTTAAAAGTACCTGGAAAATTATAAAAAACAAAATCCTTGTAGATCAAGAGTGTTTCTGAAAGCACTAAGCCTCTTTGGATTTGTGAACTGAAACTGCAAACAAGAAAAATCACTGAGATGCATTTGATAGAAGGGAAAAATCACCTATGACTGCTTCATTATTCCTCATGGTAAAAAGAGTTTGCTTTAATAAGATTATTGAACATTTATTCATTATTACTAAACAATTATTAAGTATACTATTGAGTCCTGCTTATTGTTTGTATGCATATTTTTATTAAGCATGCAGATTTTAGTGAAGTTAAGTGACAGAGTGAAGTTTCATTACATATGACCCTTTTATTATGAAACTCTTCATATTACATGTCACCTTGACCTCAGTGATCATGCATATTCAGTGTAAATAGGAAATGTGACTTTTTGCATAGTAATTAATTTTGTATGGATTCCATATGGATGAATTCCCATTAATCAGATTTAAGGGCTAATGTTACATGTGAACAGGGTACATGAATTGTACATGGTACAATTAGCTAGTTTGGGCCGTTTCATTTAGGTAAAATTGATTTATAAAATCAGATTAAGAGCAAGTTTTAATTTAGAAATCAGGAAGATAACTGGAGGACCAATGTGTTTCTCTTCAGAAGATAACAGAATCAGATTCTAAACAAATAAATAGAAATTATGATGATATGTCATCAACTTTCCTGGAATAATCAATAATTATAACAACATAGAATGTCTTAAGTGCTATCTACATTCCATGATGTTTTCTTCATGTATTGTATTTGTTCATATAACAGGTGGAGAGTTCCTTGAAATACCCATTACCAAATAACTGATTGTAAAATTGGTATATCACAGAGAACAGTTTTGTTCCCTCGTATATGGAGAGTTTAGAGCAGTACATTATACCAGAATATTTTATCTCTAGCACTTTCAGTACTATCTGCTCCATGATTTCTTGAATCATTAATTAATTAACTGCAACTCAAGTGACTGAATTTCAGACTAACACCAAATAAATAAATGTGCATTTAACAGTGAAAAAGATGCTATTGTTAGAACAGTTCTTAGTTTATTTTAATTATATACATATTTGTAAGTAAACTGTAGTGCCCTTCATTCAAAATTATAACTTTTTAATAACATCAAATTAACTTTCATTAATGAGAATTTAAGATGTGTCATATTATATATAATTGGTTAATGAACTATAAATATATATGAAACACAACAATATAACACTTTACATAATAAAATAGCTAATCTTAGCCCAAGAAGTAATCAAGATGTCATATGTACCATATTTCACTGTGCATGAGGGAAGATAATTAAAGCTCTGATAAAATATACAAGACTAAATTTGAACTGGCATGCACAAAGCCTTCTCTAATATTATGTATGTTTTTATTTTGTAGTTCCTGATTAAATATTATAGTCTTCTATTTCTGTGCCTTTGGGTTATTAGGATTGGTGGCAGGTGAAGAAAGTGTATGGTGAGTGTTACTCCTCTAAATTATTGAATAGGCTTCATTGGAAATGTTGACTTTAGTTTTCTTGTTTTGATCTTCATGATAAGAACATTCACCAATTCATTTTACAAAAAAAAAAAAAATAAAATAAAAAAAAAAATCTTGCAAGAGTGAGACCTTAGAGTTTAAACTCTGATGTCAGTATGACCTAAACTGCCCTGCATTCTGCTGGGTTTATTCTCAGCTTTTCCAATCATTTTAGGAAAAAAAAGACATATGAAGCCTAAAACCAAAATCCCTGCACTTCTTTACTACTACACTTTGGAAAAGTAAAAATTGCTGGAAAAAATCATATTGCTGGCATATAGTTTTTAATTTACCCCCCCAAGTTCTTGTCTGAGGATAATACTTTTTGATTTTTATAACTCACAGGAGTTCCTAAGCGGTCACATCTTCTCATTGCTTCTCAAATTCCTGTGTTCTTGTCTGATTTAATGTGTTCTTCCAGTGGTGGTTAAGACCAAACAGGAAAACAGATTTGAACTGTTGCACATGGAGAATGTGCTTGCTGTGTGCAGTTTGTGTGCTTTAGGTCAATGTCCCCGTGCCACAGGCCTTAGAAGACAGATGGAGATCAAGCTGTTGAAGAACAACAAATTCCAATTAAAAAAACAAATTCCAGATTGTCCAAATATTGTTTATTTGACATAGTTGTAGAATGGAAACTGATAAACTTTCTCATGCACACTATTGCAGTAACTCTTCTGATTCTCTGAGTCTTTGAGTTTGAAATTTTGATAGCACAGCCTGGTTTCTTTATCAGTTATTCCTAAAACCATCTTTTACAAAGTTTCTCAAGGCCCTTTATTAACCAGTAGTTGACCATTTGTGATTTGTGTTGATAGCTCTGGGGCCTCTGATGTCATGTTATGTCTGCAGGTTCAAAAGCTTTGCCTGAATCTTGTGCTTATACTTCTGGGGACTAGAAATATAGTGATCCATTGGAAGATACTGGCACAATATATATAGGTACAATAAGGAAAGCAAAGAGAAGTGGTGAAACTGGAGAGGAACAACCCTGAGCACCAAGATATGCTGAGGAACACCTAGATGGCAAACTTGGCAGAAAAGGACCTGAGGGTTCTGGTGAATGAATGTTTGTACATGAATCAGCAATTCTAGAACTGCCCTTGCAGCAAAGGTGGCCAGTGGTATCCTGCATAAATCAAAGTATTACCAGCAGTTTTTAGGGAGGTGATCCTTTCCATCTTCTCAGCACTGGTGAGGCTACACCTGTAGTGCTGTGTCCAGTTCTGAGCTCTCTAGTGCAAGGGGTGTTGCCCGTAGTCAAGACACAAACCAAAAGAGTGTCAGTTTATGCGGTGCTTTATTCGGGGCCCGGGAAACCTGAGGACTAGCGTCCCAAGTCAGGATTCCAACGATCCCCGTTTTCGGTTCAGCTTGGAGCCTTCGTGCGGAATTTCAGTTGCGAAACAGTTACATACATCATGCAGATAACAATAGATAGACATCCACGAACCACAAATCTCTCATACTTTTTCAACTTAAGATATTGTTTTGACTGTCTCCCACCACCAACCCCCCTTACATGCGTAATAACCCTTATCTTCAATGTCAGTTTACTTTTTTTCATGTTCCATATGCTCGACTAATCCCCTTTGATAAGCTGTTCCCCTCTTCCCAGCACATTCCTTGTTGATAAACTGTTCCCCTCTTCTCAGCACATTAACACATTCCTTGCCAGTTTCCCGCCCCCCCACCCCGCCTGACCAGTCCAAACCCCAGCACAACCACTTCCAAATCTCCACCTCCCCCGCCACCTGCAACAGGGGGACATGGACACAGTGGGGAGAATTCAGCCAAAGTCCACTAAGATGAATTAGAAACATGAGAACCTCACAGATGAAGAAAGGCTGAGGGTATTGGGACTGTGCAGCCTGGGAAAGAGAAGGCTCAAGGGAGACGTTATAAAAGTACCTAAAAACCTAAAGACAGGGTGCAAAGGGGATGGAGCCAGGCTCTTTGCAGTGTTGCCTGGTGACAGGACAAGAGGCTAAAGTCACAAACTGGAACACAGGAGGTGATACCTGAACATTAGGGTGGCCAGATCCTGGCACAGATTGCCCAGGGAGACTGTGGAGTCTTCCTCCTTGGGGGTATTGAAAAACCATCTGGACTTGGTCTTTCTGAACTTCTAATTCATCAGGGAAGAGGGAGAATAGGATGTGAGGCATGGGGATGGATTTTTCCAAGACAAGGGTGGGAATGGGCCTGGACATTTTGGTGTAAGGTGTTGGGTAGAAAGTGTTAGGAAGAACCAGAGGAGATGAAAGGTTTGAGAATACACTTTATATGTGTGCCAGGATATTAGGCACTTCTGTCTGCAAAGTCAGAGTGTACAGGGATCATATCAGGATTGTACAATAGATGAGATTTTCTGGTCAGCAATGTGCGCACTCCAGTTTTTGGGTATTCAGTGGAAGTTAAGCTAGGTTTCCAGGGCATCCAGACTTATCACCCATGTTTTCTGCAGTTCAATTTTCCATATACTGTCTATGACTTGTTGATTTTTAGGCTCCCAGTTTAAACTACCGTGCATGTGCTCCAAACACACTACAAGGCTGAGCATGGGACTTCTTTACCAAATAACTTTGCATTATTCCTAAAAGTTAAATCATGGCCAAATGTTTAAAAATAGATACTTCAGACTAATTCTAACAGATATTTTGGTTGCAGATATAAAGCCCCAGATGCTGAGTAGATGAATCAAATCTCTTGACATAGTGATAAGGCGGCCATCACTTCCATCTCTAGCAACTGTTAACTGTTGGTAATCGCCCTTTGAATGGTTCAAGTTATACCAGCTTGATTCTTGTTATTTGAGCAATTTTATGTTATTATCTTCAATCCTGCCTAAGTCAAAACTGTCTGAACAGAATAAATCTTTTCCTTTTGCTTATTTCCTAGTTCTGGAAGTTTCAACAGATTAGTCAGAACTATAAATCACAGGCAGGCAGTCATAAGAAAATAATTACACTCTTCAGCCAAAACAGTGTCTCAAAGAGGCAGTGAACCAAAGTCAGAGGGAGAAAGAAGGTTGTCTTTTGTGTATTCATAATAAGTGTATATTTAGTCTAGGTTTTCTTCATCATGGTTCTGAGTCATAGCCCCACAAGTTCAGGAACAGCCAGATGTCTCCACCACCCTGGAGGTTAAATTCAATATTTAGCAGAGTTTATCAGAAATTAGTTTAAGACTGCTACAGGTTAACATGGAAGTTATAAAAAAAACCTTAAAATCTCACACTGGTTTTTGTGAAGCCATGCATTTTGAGTGGTTTGTTATGAGGGTGATTAAGCCCTGCAATGCTTTTGGGTTTTGTAACATTCTTCTGGTAGGTAGTAAATAATTGTGTACTTTAAATGTAATTTCAGATGTCTTCTGACTGTTTCCCTTGCCATACCAGTTCTTAAACATATTTGTTTACTCCAAATTATCAATATTGGGTCTTGCAGTGTTCATTAGTGGATTAGGATCTGTTTGGAATAAAACCTGTCATTTTAGCATTTTTATACTAGCTACTCCACAGGGAGCCATTTTTGTTGTGGGAAATTAAGTACTGGTATAGCACACATTTTAAGTAATCAGACCCATTCAAAACTGGATCTGGGGGATTTTTTTTTGAATCATAAAATATAGATGTCTGAGTTCCACTGCAGGCTTCAGCTTAACTAGTGTTTGTCTTTTCTCCAGGCCTCGCCTCATGTTTAATAGGAAATTTAAATACTTTGGAGACTCTGAAAACTCCTATTATTCCTTGAAAATCATGTGCACAATGTATTCTTCTGATTATTAACTGTGCAAAACTTTATAATACAAGATGATGACCAGAAGAAAGAACAATAATTTTTAACAGCTTCCCTATGTCATTTAGGAGAGCTTACTGTAAAGAAACAGCATTTTGGAAGTACAAACACATTAAACTAAGAAACCACTAGAAACTGTTAAGACCTGAGTTATTTTCTAATCTGTGATTCACTTTTTAGTTGCAATGCTTGAACAATTTTGAAACACAATACAGACTGGGAAATATTTTTAGTTCAAGTTACAATTTCCCTGTGGAACTATGAAGCATTCACATTCCTCTTTGCTGTAGGGATTTGCCTGTTTCGTGTAGATCTCTATTGCTTTGGTGAAAGAAAGAAGAAACAGCAACATTTAAGACTTTATTTGTCTGGTAGAACTTGGTTTTAACAACTTCTACTAGTGTACTGCTGAGCCATATTTTCTGAGTAATTTTTTTCAAGTGTGTTGTAGCCTTTGTGTTAGTAAGTTAACTACCAAATGTGTTATTAAAATAAAAACCACCCTATGAAGGAGGAGTAGAAAAGCATACAGTAACTGCAACAATTTGTAAATCAAGACTGAAAAAAAGAATATGAATTTTAAATTGTTTTATGAAATCAGGATATAAATTCAAAATCTTGTTGGTACTTTTTCAATCAGTCAAAAAAAATTTTTTTTTCTTTAATAAGACGTAGAAAGCAAAAATTGAGAAAGGCTAGCAATGGGATCTCCCACTCCTACTGATTCTACCCTATTTCAGTTGTTTTCTATTGAATTTTTTATTATAGCAGGCTGCAGACACTTTATTTCTGGAGGGGTCACTGTGTTCCTGGAGCACTTATGAGCTAAAATGGTTTGTTTATTTTGACATAGATCTAGCCTGAAAAAATCAAAGTACCAAGAAACATAACTATTTAGTGAATCTCCTTTTGTTGCTGAAATCACATACCGTAGTGTCTAAGTTTGTATCCTTTCTGACTTGGTTAATAATAAGAAAAAACACCCAACATATTTTTGAAAGGTCTAGAAAGCCATAACTTTAATAAAATTACAATAGAGCTGCTTATGTATTAGAGCAGCATGTGAGGATAAAACAAGAGAGCTATAGAAACTAGTTACAAAAATTTGTCTTTCATTACAAAAATAGCAGAAAATTCTAAAGAAAAAAACAAAAATACTTTCACATGGCTGGTTGTAATCCACTTTTAGGTATAGGGAATTCCAAGGCCAAACAGTAGATCAGTGACACAACTGGAAGTAGCTATTAACAGTTCCCCAAAGAAGGATTCTTTTAGAATCCTATGTCTCTTCCAGGACAGACAAATGTATTTTTACAAGATACAACTTAAAAGAGCTCTCAACATAAGTCTGAGAAGTGGTGCAGAACAAGAAAAAAACTGGCTTTTAAGAAAATCATCATGTAAATAAAAAATTATATATTTTTTGCACCCCAGAGGATGAATTTCCATAACAAGATTACTACCAACTGTGAACTTTTGAAAATGTTTTCTTTTAGTTATGCATCATTTTGGGTAAAGACATTGTTTTAATAAAAATGTTCAAATGCTATGGTGATAAGCCTTTCCGAAGATACTGCATAGAAAATAATTTCACTCTAGGAACTAATTCAGAAAGCTCAAGTAGTTGAAGTAATGGAATTACACTACACGAAGTGCACAAATTCCTGTAATTATAGAATTATTCTTAAGAGTAAAATCAAAGGCAAGATTTACAAGGAGTACAAACCTTAGAAGAAAACTCTAACAATATTTTGTTCCCGAGTGTTTCATTGTGAACGAGTTCCTTTTTCTTCCTGATGCTGTTGGCTGGGTATTGGGCATATTTATAAAGAAGATGCAAAACAGGACTGCAAGTGTTTTAAACCAGTAAATGAGCTGCGGTGTAAGTGTTCCAGTATTAGTATATCTATACTTGATGTAATATGTACATCTTGCTATATAAAAAGCTCTCACAAATTAAAATAGTAATATTTAATAAACACATCAAAATGTCAGCAAAGAATATATATATAAAACATATTTTATGCTAAACAAAGGGTCAGCTGGCATACTTCTTATGCCATATTTATTGCTATCATGCAGTGCTTCTTGGAAAATAAATAGAATGTTCCTATTGCAAATAGAATGTTCTTGCAAATAGAATGCAAAATAGAATGTTCCTATTGCCAATAGAATGTTCTTGCTTGCAAATCCTTTAAAAAATATTTTATTCCAATGGACCATGCAGATCTCAATATTCAAGTTTTAGATATTTCAGCTACTCACATTGGAGCCAGCATTAGAGTTATTTTATGGTCCCAGACCCCGAAAAAAATTCAAATGGAATGATCCAAAATCTGTGTAGACATTAATACATGTAGACACTGTGTAGACATTAATAATTGAAAGGCAGGTACTGAAAATTGGTAAGAGTTATGATCTAACTTTGGTCTAGTCATTAAATTGATATGCATTGAATCTGAAATAAGGAGTAGAATTAGTGATAAGGTTTTCCTTTCTTTTAATTTTTTTTTCATATTTTCTAGTCTTTGTTTCTTACATCCTGTTCTTTCTGTAGAGTTGGCGAAAATTCCTTCAATTCTCTATCGTTGTTATAAAAAACCACACACAAACTATAAATCATTTATAAATCATTAAATTGTAACTGAGAGATTAACTGTCCATTTATTTTGCATTCACTTGAGCTTTACTAAATGGCTGGGATGTTACTTGAGGTTAGAAGCAGGATTGTGAACAATATGTAAGGAACTAAGCAAGAGTTTCCAAACTTCCATTTTATCAGTTCGTTTTATATAAATGTGTTTCTTTGCATACTGGGATACTTTGGTTTGAGATCAGAATCCTAGAATCACAGAATGGTTGGAAGGGACCTCAGAGAAGATGTACTCCAACCTCCCAGCCATGGGCAGGGGCACCTCTCATGTAGACATTGTTGCTCAAGGCCTCATCCAACCTGGCCCAGAATGTGTAACATAAATGTAAAAAAGGATGTGGAGTGAGACTAAGGAATTGATTGAGGGACACAATAATCCATAAACCCTCAATTTGGTGATTAGCACCCAGCAGGTGGGGATCAATGGTCCCTTTTTTTCCCTTTTTAGTGTTCTTAGAATGCTAACATACTTCAAAACCTCATAATAGACATAAAATTGAGGGGTTTTCTACTCTAGTGACCTCGGTCACTAGTAGTAAGTAAAATACCAGAGCTTTTTTGACATGTCACTCGCTTTGAGGACAGTCCTTATACTTTCAATAGAAAATACTGTGAGTACATCTATGATGAGCTCTCCTTATGCCACCTCTTGAAACAGGCAGCTGAACATTGTTTATGTTGTCAGAGGAATTCTTAAAACAGAACAGAACAGAACTCTCCCATTGCTAGTCTATCAGATACCTCATTTTATCAGCAAAGTTGACGGAGATTTTTTTTAATAGTTTTTGTGTTATTTTCAGAAAAAAATAATATAAAATGATAGAAAATTAGAACATTTTAATCTCAAGTAAATATATTTTCTGGTTTCCTAAAAATAGTTGGCACACATAGTAGTAATTGCATCTTGAACAAGTATTAATGATCAATTTATTACCAAAACTGGGAAGCAAATACCTTTTATTAATAACAAGTTTTTTTAGGCATTACTTTTTCAATTCAGACAAAGTGTATGTCTGCTTGATTTTTTTTCGTAATTATGCTCTTTTTCCTATAAATATATTTCTATTAATAGTAGTTTAAGCTGTGTGTCATTAAAGTTCTTTAGATCCAGTCTTCCAAGTTTCCTGTATCTTACTCATCACCTATGAAGCTAATTATGAGGTTAACTATTTTGGTCTTACTAAGACCAGCATTCAGAGAAATCAGATTAAACACTTTCCCCTGAAAGTCAATAAACCTGATTAAAATTGTTTTAAGCACTCAAAATGTGAAGTGAACATGCATAAATTTAAGCATGTTTAAATATATATGTGTTTCAGTGTATCTCTTTCAGCATTAAAGTGATTTTAGAAGGCTCCAATTTATTTTTCTACAGAGTGAACAGCAGCTGGTCAGTTACTTCACATAATAAATATCACATATTTATTGGTAGAGGTAGTGGCACTGTTGTGGATGTACAAAGGGTTGAAAGAAGCACAGAAGAGCTCTCAATCTACTTTGTGCTTTATTCTGCAGTGTCCTGCCCGCACTGTTAATCTGTGTGCTCCTTTTCACTAAGTCAAATTGTAGTCAGGCTGTAGACCAGCATATTCTGCTTTCTGACAGTTAACTATAAACCAGTTGTAAAGTAACCTGGGTATAATTTTAACACTGATGAGGTTCTCCTTTAATTCTGATTTTCTGTTCCTTTGTCATAAGTACCCATCTAAGATGTTCTGAAAGACTGTCCAGGTGAGGTGTCTTGACAGAATACAATTGCACAAATATGGGTAAGATATGACTTAAATTTTTATTTACTGTAAGGAGAGGTATTGTTTTTCTTTTCTGCATTACTTAAAGGTCAGAAAAGATCAAAATTTTTTCCATAGGAAAATAAGAAAATACATAAGAAACTGGAAGAGAAAATATAAGCAGATAAATCTGTACTGTCATGTGGTTTTAGGATCTTGTGGGTTTCAGAATTGGGCTGCCCTTGAGGTATCACTTTAGAAAAGTTTGGCTCTGGAAAAGACAGGCATACAAAAATTGGAATGTGTTTGTGGATTTTTGGTTCCTGGTAGCCCTCATAGTATAAATACTGACACCGTGATAAACAAGCATGATAAACAAGTGATAAACAAGCATGCAGTCCATACTTGGAAATTTTTGCATCAGTTTTGTTGAAACATTAGTATTATAAATATCTAATGATGAAATAGAGAGAGATTGAGGGGCATATTTAAGTCTTGAAAGGGTCTTTAGAAAACTTATTCCATAAAAATTTTTCACTATAAAATTGAGAGGAGTTTTTCTCAAATTTAATTAATCATGATGAGGTGTTTTCAGCTGGTTTTTTGAAAAGGATTGTGAACTATCTTTACATTTGGGTAGTGCATATTTTATTTTTATTTCTTTTTATCTGTCTGAATTAATTCAAGGAACAAGCAAGTATTTCTGACTCAGCTGTAGTTCCCCATTCCCTAGAGATGCTGTTATTCCCAGTGGGGGCTGTCATTGTCTGAAAGTTATTGTGCCCAAAGAGGATTAATCTGTTGACTGTAGAACATGAGAGAAGTTCTCTTCCAGCCCTGAAAATTCTATGATTCTATGATCTCGCCATTTTCCTCACACATTTTATCCTTTTTATCCTTTTTTGTTGCTATTCTTAGTATTTGTCCAACTCTTCTGCAGTGGTTCTAAACTTTGCAACTAAGCAAAACTTTCATGAAAATCAGGAAAAGAAGCCCAAATCTCTGCACTCAAGCTTAAGGATACTCCACTTCACTGGGAATACCACTCCTCTATAAAAACTGATGCATAACCATGACATTTACAACCTCTGGCTTTTAAGCAAACTTAATCAAATGCAACAAAAGATTTCTGAAGCAAAGTGCAATGGATTTTCAAGTGCCCGTGCTACTCTGAGACAACATTTTAATCGAAATTTTATGTGAGAAGTGTAAAGCAGCACTGACATCTATACTATGAGTGATACCTGGGAGGTATCTTCCTAAGTTATGTTCATCATCATTGGGTCCGAATGTAAACTATTGGGAAGAGATAGGTTGAACACACTCCTGTAATTTTTTTAGTGCATTTTTTTCCTAATTTAAATGCAGTTTTAAATCACATGCCACTAAAAAAGCAGAAAATGTTGCCAATATCTTCAGAGTATGCAAATACCAGCTAAAAATTTATCTTGCATCAATATATTTGGTTACTATTTCAGTGAAATATATTTACAAACAAATATTGACATAGTTTAAAAAACTCGGTAGGTTTATTCAAGCTTGGATATTTTTTCTTATATAGGGAAATAATACAGTCATTTATTTACACTAGTTTTTTTGTCCACAGTGTGAAATACAGAATAAACACGGTTGCTAATAAACCATCATAAATATTGAAAAAATCTTTGTCAATGAAAAAAATGACTTTTTAAACACGACAGTGCAACCCTCTCTTGCTAATAAAAGTATTATTTTTATATTAGGTCTTATTTTCAACAGTTGTTTTGATCTAAATACCAAGAGACCATGCTATTATGATGTCCTCATCATAATAAAGTGAAACATTGTATTGTCATCTGTGTTTCTATGAATAAGACAATAAAAGGCCTTCATCTAAGGAGTTTGCTTCCCTCCTCAGCATTTCTAAATGGTTGCCTCCACAGAAAATGTTATCACTTCTTCTAAAAGATATTTATTATGATAGGAGCTTAGGAGCAGTTAATGACTATTCAGGACACTTTATACATACCCAGAATTCTATTAGTTGACTTTTGAATATATGTTTATTTTGAGGTCTTGTTATCTTTTCATGCTGCCTTAGGATTTCATGCAAATACAAGAACTTGATGAAAACATTTTGAGAACCAGAATAACGTATCACTGGGTTTGAATGAAGTACCAACAAATTCTACAAAACATTGGCACTCTTACTGAACTTTGGGTGACATTGTGTACAAAACACATTATTCTTGTAAAAATTATTAAAGTAATTGTAAGATCTTGTTGTATTATGAAATATTTTCATGTTTGTTTTAGATATGCTGGATGACACGATGCTTTCCATAAGCCTAGCACTGAGTAACTGGATTTGGAGATGCTCTGCTGACTTCACTGGAGAGCCTAATGGTTCTGAGATTAAAAAGTGACTCAGGAATTTTTAAAAATCTACCATTTTTTAGCTTTGTTGGCAAATTTTATTTCTGCTGAAATGCATAGCTGAAAATGCATACAAATGTGTACATTGTGCTCGATCATAAGTATTTCATAAACTAATGTAAAACATTTTTCAAGTTTGACAATTTTGCAGTTTTGTTCTCAGATTCTAATTGTGCCAACTTTAGTTAAATAATGATCAAATGCTGAAAGAAAACTTTTTTGCTTTAATCTGCTTGATGAAACAACACATGTCTGAGCAAGGCAAACAGATGAGTAAAAATTAGCATAATGCAGAAGAGTGAATTCACAAAGTCAACAAGACTTCATCCAGTAATCTGAAAAACACACACACACTGGAATCCATGTTTTTTGCTCACAGTATGTATTGCAATATAACTACCAACTTATGAAGACAATAATTAAAAAATAAAAAAGAATTCTGGATTTATATTGAAGATTTTATTTTTTACTCACAGAAAACACATACTGAAAATCTGTTTTCTTAAAAATATTATTCAAATATCTGTTTTTATTACATCTTTGGTTTAAATTTTGATCTTCCATTTTGAAGTTTCATAATTCACTTTTATTTTTTAGCAGTCTCAACAGATTTAGGTCATGCATATCATAACCGATAGTGGAAATTACATTAATGACTTGTCAGTTGAGAAAATGAATGGAAATTGCCAAATTCTGTGGAGGTCCTGAAATGCCTGCCTTATTCTGAATGATGGGGTAGGTAAGCAAAAATTTAGAAAATATGCTACACATTCCACCTAAGGATTTACAATTCGTGGAATCACAATGATACAAATGTGTACCCACCCTTTTATTCCTCCTGAGCCCAAACAAAGTGACAACAAGGGGTACAGCTTTTCCTCCCACTTAATAATCTGAGGAAGTCACATGAGAATACAGTGCTATGTAACTGAAATTGTCAGTGGAATTTGCAGAATATTAATTACAGCTTTTCGAACTGTTAAACATTAGTGAGTCATAGGACATGTACTTTAAATTTTTTTTAAAAATATATACACTATTATCTTAAAGGAACAGTAGGGCTCGAGGGAAGTTAGATTTTTTTTTTTTTTCTAAGGCAGCTTAGCACCTACTGACAATAGTGGAAATTTCTAGAAATTTCTAAGTTAGCTTTTCATGATCATGTAGGCAAATCAAATACCTGTAGCCAAGTGAATATGGAAGGTTAGGTTAGGTTGGGTTTTGTTACTGAGGAACGTGCATCAGAACTATTTGTCTATGTCAGTGCAATGATCATACGAAAATATACCCCAGAAAATATCATACTGATAGTAGCTGAAAAAGGGGAATGCTGTCGGAAGAAGAAAAAATATGATGCTGTGAGGACCAACACCAGTCTGCTAGCCTTGAGGATAATGTGTTTTACATTTCATTATTTTTATTGTAGTAGAGGAGGTAAAATCTATGGCATTTGTTTTACTCTCCTAAGTAATCCAAACATCCCTATAAAGAAGAAAACCTTATTTTTAGGCAGATGCACCCCCCTAATCCTGAAACTGAGTGATTTAAGTGGAAACAAAGAAACAAAACATGACATTGGGTCTTTATGTAAAGCTGATGTGAAAACAATGTGGTCTTTATACTCTTTAGATTACCAGTTATAGATCCAGTATACAGTCACTGCTGTTGAAATAGATGCATAGATTTTATAGGTGTACAAGTGTTATGTATCCAGTTAATACCTAAGGAAAAAGAAATTTGATCTTCAATAAAATGGAAAAAAAATTATATCTGCACCTTCTTACTTTCCATATTCTGTGGCACAGATTAGAGAGCAATTGCTAATCCATCCCAAGCCTGTTTTGACTCTTTTTGCTCCAAACTGGTAGGCAGATTTCAAGACAAAGAGGAAGGAAAAAGATACACCTGAACCTGCTTAAAAGTAACAGTACTGGCAGCCTCTTTTTGGAAGGGTCTAGCACATGTGAGAGAGGAGAGACTTGAACCTTGCCAAGGATTTTGTGCAGGGTGTCACTCCTGGCCTGCCCCAGGGCTCTGCAGGCTGCCTGATGAAGGCAGGAGCAGGGGCTGCCCAGAGCGTGGGCTGGATGGGCTGGAGGGAGACTTTCCTTGGATCATGATACATCTACATTTAGGCAACTAAAATAAAAGCAAGTAAAAGAAAGAGACAAACCCTTCTGTGCTGAAAGTAAGAGCCTCCTAAACTGAGTAGTGGGCAGCATTATACAGGTAATATGTTAATATCCTTGCTTTCAGTGTACATAATGCTGATTATAATCTGGTGTATCATATATTGACACTATTATTAATGAAATAATTTTATAATAAAGAATATACTCTTTTTGTGCTCTTCAGTAAGCAATTTCTAAAATAAAAAGCACACCTTTATCTAAAAAAAAACGCTGAGATAGTTACTGGTCTACGGCTTTTTATTGGTGATTATTACTGAAAAATTACTAACAAAAAAAATGGTTAAAGAAATAAAATATTGCCCTGGAGACCTAGATTTTGTCCATGTCTACCAGTAACTATGTAAGTAGTTTCACAGAACCACTTTACCACTTTTTTTTGCTATATATTAATGTATAATTCTTTATTTTTAAGTTTTGATCTTCAGATATTGAAGTCTGATTAGTAAACACTGGGAACCTATCACTGAAAATATCAAGTGCTTGTGGTAAATTTAGACAACTGAAATTAGAAGATATTTCTAATTTTCTTTCTATTCTTCTTCTGTAGAATGGGAAAATAATGTACTTGTCTCATAGTGATACAGAAATTAATGTATTGATGGCTGTGAAGAATCAATTCCACTTTGTTTCCAGAAAATTGTTTGAATGTCCAACAATAAGGAGGAATGAGGATGTTGAGTAATTTTTCATTAAACAAGGACCACCCATTACATGAGTGAATGCAGCAGAGGTGTATGAAAAAACATACTATATTACAGACTAATTCCATGTCAGTTAAACATGCATGCATCTGCAGACAGGTTTGAATATTCAGGCCTGAATTAGTTTTGAAATGCTGTAAGTGTTCTTTTAGAAGAGTTGGTTTATATTTAATAAATGTATCTAGATTAATAGTGTGTGTTTAGAGGAGGAAAAATTGTTTTCTCCTTTATACAGACAAAACTAAAGGCATAACTACACATATATATATTTATAATACATATATAACACAGAGGTATCTGCTATTACTTCACTAATAATTCCTGGTCAAACATGAAAAAAATGAATAGCAAGAGAATTTCACTCCAAGAGATTATTTTTCTTATTGCTTTTAGAATGTAAAAACACAGATACAGTGTTTGCAGATTTTATATTTTAAATAAAAAAACCTATATCTTGGGTGTTATTCGCTAAAAAAATTGGTTTTTGTGTGTGTTTTTAGTGTTTCCATTGTTAATAATTTCTAATTCCATTAAGAAACATAGCTATCTTTGTATATATTTCCATATATTTAAAATACAGATACAGAGAGTTGTATTTTGCTGGACAATCTAGATTGTAAAACATGCAGAAAGATAAAATCATTGGGACATATTGTGAATATTCAGCAATTTGACTTGTATGCATATTTTTAAAAAAATTTCAGGCCTGAATCTGGAATTTCTAGTGTGGTGTCCTTTGTTTTGGAGTGGGGTTTTTTCTTGTTGTTTTTGTCTGTTTGGTTTTGGATTTGTGTTTTGTTGGAGTTTTATTTTTAACAATTTGAAGTGCAAACTTTGTACAACTTTAACTGATTTCAGGTGGACCTGCTATAGCTTCATGCTATCTATATCCCTCATTTCCATCAGTCTCATCTGACATGATGACTCTTGGTCTTCTTGAGTTCTCAGGCTCACATCATCTGAATTCTGTGTTTCACCTGGCTTCATTGTTTCTTACTGACCACCTTTGAAGTAGCTTAAAGCAAATGCAAACACTAGGTAAAATTGAAATTGAAACAGTACCTTGACTTCTCTGTGATTTTTTGTATGAGATTATTGGTGACTCCTTATCTTCTTTCATAGGCTCCCACCCTCACCCTTCTTCCACGGACACAGTTGCTGCTTGTTTTGAGCTTTATTCTGATCTGTCATGCTACTTTTTTTCCCCTTGCCATTAGTTCTTTTCTCCTCAATTTATGAATTTCTCTCAGTGCTCTTCTCCTGCAAGGTAAACACGGCCTAGTTTCCCTGGCTGAAAAAGAAACACACTTGACCTTATTTATCTCTCCAGTGACCGCATCATCCCTTTCATTGCTTTATTCTCTTAAGTTCATGGAACACTGCTTTTACTGGAAGTCTGGAGATTCTCTGCTTTTGTGGCCACACAGTCCCTCTTCAATCTACCTTTTGTACCTGGCACTCCACTCAAATTAGCTCTTGCTTGCCAGGTAGTAGAACCATTACTTCATTCTTATCATTCCTATTCATTCAGCACACTTGAACACATCTGTTTTCTTGAATCTTTTTCTTTCATAGCTTATGTGCTTTTGTTCTTCTCATGTTTTTCCCCTTTTCTAATCATTCATGCAGTATGTCCTCATATTTTTCACATGGTTGTGCTTTAGCCAAGTTTCAGTAAATATTTTAAATATCTGAACATCAGTGTATCGAAAATGTATCTCAAGTATAAAATACTGAAGAAAAAAATGTATGTGATGGGTTTGGGAGAGTTTTAGCTAAGTTCAAACTGAGTATTTTCATCCTAGTATATTCTCAGTAAATAATTAAAGGATAACCTATTTGCTATTGAAAATCTTTTTTCTACCTTCAAGTACTTTTTTGTGTGTGAGATTCTCATGTCCAATTTTATAGAGTAAAATATTGATGCAAATGTATTCTCTTACTTAATTCTCTATTTTTCACATCTGCAATAATTTTTTTTCTAAAACAATATAAATCAAATTCTCTCTCTCCAGAGACCTGATACCTAAGGAAATCTTTCTACACTACGCCTTCTGAGCTTAAAGACCTTTTCTACTTCTAGTAAGACCTGTAGTAAGATCTCAGGATCACAAGTATGCAGGATGGAGATCTCTAGGCTGTGGAAACAGCCTAGAAGAGAAATCAATCTAAATTTTTCTACTTTAATACTTTTATTTAGTGAATTATTCTTATTCAGGGAAAGATAATATACTAATTCATTTGCTTATTTTAATCCTTATGGAGCATATGAAATGGAGAGAAATTCATATGGATACTACATTAAGCCACATGGTCTCCTTCAACATGGAAAGTAGCTAGCACTCATATGTAATGATGGTGATCAGAGTAACTGATCAGAATGAGACAGATGTTTTAATTTTGCAACTGATATGCATGAAGGAACAAAAGCAATCAACTAGTCAAGCACAAAAGCAAAATACAATATTGTTGTTCTCTTGCTCATCAGAGCACTTAAATACGTTGTGTGAGTCCTTCAGCAGGAAAGTCACAAACTAAAGTAACTGGACAAATCCTTTTCCAAATCTGAGTCTAAATATCTGCTACCCAAGAGCTTTCTCGTCATGCTTTGACATTTTCTTTCAGAGGAGGCCGTTGATTATACAGAATAGTCAAGCTGAATTTTTCAACAAAAGTAAGGATGAAGTCCTTAATAAAATAACCCCAGCCACCAGTACATAGCAGGGGTGTCTAGAATGCATCTCTGCAGAGAAGAACCATGGGTTCTTAGTGCACACAAAGTTGGACATGAGTTTTCAAGAGCCTGAGTGCTGCAAGCAGGTCCAGGAAGTTGATCCTTCTTGTGTTGGCCCTGGGGAGGCCGTGTCTGAAGTTCTGGGTCCAGTGCTGGGCTCTCCAGTATGAGACATGGACATACTGGAGTTTGTCCAGTGAAGGGCCACAAAGGTGATCAAGAGAGTGGAACATCTAACATACAAGTTGAAGTTGAGAGATCTGGGATAGCCTGGAGAAGAGAAGGCTCAGAGGGATCTTATAAGTGCGTGCAAATACCGATGGGAAGGAATTGAGACGCCAGACTCATGGTGGTGCCCACTGATGGGGCAGGCATAATGGCCAAAAAACCCTCATCGGATTTCTTGTGAACAAAAAAGACAGGGAGAAAATGGCACAGGCTTTGCAGAGAGGCTGTGGAGTCTTCGTACATGGAGATATTTGAAACTCCACTTAATACAACCTGATTTCACTGAACTTGCTCAGTGATACCTGGGGGGTTGAACTAGGCAAACTCCAGAGGTTCCTTCCAGCCCCAGCCTGTCTGTGAGTCAGTGACATGGGCTTCATATAAGGTTCACGGTACATCTATAAAAGATGAGGTCGATTCTTTGCTGTTAAAAATTTCCTTCTCTTCTGACCCACAGTGTTTTATTTTCCATCTGTTGTAAGTACCATCTAAGTAAAGCTCTCCTGGAAAAGGGAGTAAGGTATGCTATTAATTTTCATTACTTTTATTATCATGTCAGAAGCTTCAGACACAGAAGTACTGGAGGGAGGAAGAAAAAGCAATTCTTACTCTCTGCATTCACAGCCATGCATTGTGAAAGCATTAGGACAGAAACTGAGTGCGCTGCAGGCAAGTGTGGCACTGGGTATCATTTATTAATTTTTAAGCAGTTATCCTGAGAATTTTCCTAAGGGTGTTTTGTATTTAAAGACAGAACCGTCAAGAGGTTTTCAGACCAGCTACTGAACAGCTAATGGAATACATTCATTAAGTCTTCTTTCTAGAAAAGCAAATTCAAGGGAAGTTTTATCCAATTATAAGCATGAATAAGTCAAACAATCATTATTTTAACCTGCAATAAAATTATGTTTGATATTTGTATTCTTCTTAAGAGAATATGAGACTATTCTAGCTTTAGTTTTTTGGAAAGTATTGTGCTGTGTCAATTTTGTTTTGGTTTTGTTTTCTTATGATTTTCACTTCTTTTTGTTACTTGTAGAGCACAGTAAAAGTAAAGATTAAATTTACTCATAAATCATAGGAATGACGTTTATATTTAGGGTGCAAAAGTAATGGCTCATCCATTCTGGCCTTAATCCCACCTGGTTTTGTAGCTGCTATTAAGATGTCAACATTTGCTATCAATTAAACCAGCATTGTGTTTGCATTTCTAAATAGCTAAAATAAAAAATAAAAGTAATAATTTAGGTGCTGTAGTGCTGAGGTTGTGTAGAAAAAGTCTACCACAGCTGATGCCTACAGAATTCTTGTAAACTGTAGGAGATTAGGGAGCAGTAACCATAAGAGAAAGATCAGATGAAATATATATGCAGTTAGAATTCTGGTTAGTGACATATTGTTGAGTTTCTTGTTTTAAAAATCAATACAGGTTTAGGTTAGAAAAACAATGAGATGTTAAGAGATTTAGTTTTTCGTTTTTGCTGTGTTGCCCAAGATTTTTAACCAAGAACACTCAATTTTGCAAGGTTCTTTTCTAATGTTCAATATAAGCATTAATATCTTCATGGAAAACATTTAAAAAAAAAGAGTCTTTAGCAATATTTTCTTGAAACTTAGTATTTATCCCGAGGAGGTAAAGGGGAAGACAAGAGGGATTAAAAAAAAATAATTAAAAAAATAATGTCTTTTTGAAGTCTGTCAGCATAATTCCTGCAATTTAGCCAGGGACATGATTTTTTTGTGGTTTGTTTATTTTTTATTTAATTCAAACTGTTATATAAAATAAAAGCAAATCTGAGCAATGGTTTAGTAGTAGGAAGGAGTAAGGCTCTTGTCATATGCTAATATCCTAAGACAACCCAAGATCATTTTTCTTTGAGGAACTCGTGCTGTTCATATTAATGTCAGATGAAATACTGTAACCTGATTTAAGTGGAAATGGGATGGAGCCCTCTCTTTGAAAGGCCTCAAACACCAGGGGTTTTAAAACTCCCTGTTTAACCAGGCATTAATATGATAGCACAGAGAAGAAAATAAATAATTATGTTTCTAAATTGACACTTTAATATTACAGTAGGGTTTCTTTTTTCCATTTTTTTTTCAAGCTACTAGCAAGCATCAGGGTGTTCAGTAGTCTTTCCAGTATGATAGGATTGTTTCACATCCTCCTCTTTAGTTACGTTTCGTTCTCCTAAACATAGGGGAACCATTCTATGATGATTCTTAATATGAACAAAACTTTGCTGTTTATTGTTTAATACATGTCCAGAAACTGACACAGAATAAAAATGCTTTCTCTTGTGCAGGATGATTTATGTTCTTCAGGCAATGAGTTTGTCTTTACCATGGCTCTTTCCTAAGACAACTGGATGTGCTGGAGTTGTTCTGCATGTCAAATTGAGGGATACATGTTTTATAAATACTATCTCACTCCTTTGAGCATTATCTTCATTATCTTCTTCTTTATATAAGTTTATCATAAAGTCCAGTACTCTCTGAATTTTAGCTATTAAATGTGTAGAAGGATATCAGGATATCTATTTTATTTATATTAAGATGGTTGATGTTATACAGGTTTTCTGGTTTAGCAGAAAAATACAAAATTTATTGTATAACACCACACAAATAGAAGTTACTCTTAGTAAAATGTAGCAATATACACAGTTCAATCACAACAATGTTAGTCCATTACCCTTCTCTTACCATCATGGTGCCAGGCATCTCTACTTGCTGTGGTGACACGTGGCTTGTAGCCAGATCAAGCCCATTGCTCTCTTTGAAATTGTTTTTTTACAGGTTTTGGACTCATGTTGGGTGGCTCAGCCCACCAAGGCTCAAGGTATCCACTCCTCTCCATGCTGGTGTGGCTAACTAACTATCCACATGTTTCTGATGAACTCAGGGAGGAACGTTTACACCAGCAGTTGATCCATTCAACTGATGGTTGCTGTTTAAGTGAAACAAAGGCCACCTTCCAGTGCCATTGGTGTTGAAGTAAGTCAGCAATACCTGGCAACAGCTGTGGTCAGCCAAACTCTGCAATATTCCCTGAGTTTTGTGGGCATATATCAATTCCCACGCTTTCTGACACTTCTTCCATTGTAGGGTTTTATCAGATAGACACAAAATTTTTAGAAAAGGGTCTTGTTACAAAGTCTGGGTGACAAGGTAGTCATATAGCATCTTGCAATTGACTTGAATAAGAACAGAATTTCCTTGCAGGAACACAAACTTGTGTTTTTGAAGTCTGTAAACAGCCACGTTAAACAAAATTGAATTCCTCAGTTTTTTTTCTATTGTAGTGATATTTTCCAGATCAAGAAGAACTTTGTATATAAGAGCTAACATAAAAGGATTTTGATATGTTACAAAAAGAAACTCTTTTGAATAAAACTGTGTATATTTGAAAATAAAGCTGTAAGTTTTATTGCGTTGTCATGTACATTTTTGAAAAGTCAGTGCTCTTCCTTGATATTTCCAAAAAAATGACTGAATATTGTCAGAAAAGGAGACCTTGGCTTCTGTTTTTGTCAGCCTTGGAGGAATCATTTTTAGATCCAGGTGCAGTTCTTAAATGCCTATTGCAATGGAAGCTCAACACATCTCTCCTCAAAACAAGCTTCTGCTGCATATTTTTTTCTTCCTCCTTTTCTATACACAAATTCATGCACATCCATGCGCTACTTATAAAAAAGTAGATAACATGAAGTATCTTTTCTGTAATTTCTACTTCAGCTTGACTTTTGTTTGTTATATGCACTTCAGCTTTATTCTCATTCATAGTATTTCGTAATTAT
The DNA here is from genome assembly GCF_036169615.1 of Heliangelus exortis. NCBI lineage: Eukaryota > Metazoa > Chordata > Aves > Apodiformes > Trochilidae > Heliangelus > Heliangelus exortis. Next base: position 80,254,234 of record NC_092422.1, read on the forward strand.
GAAAAATATTTTGGAGTAGGTAAAAGCACTTACAAATTGTTGTTAAAATTATCTAAACTTTCCATAAGACTTTGTAAGAAAAGTGACTTTAAGAAAAAGTTGGTTTCATAGATATAAGACTTCCTTCTTTAGAGAAAATTGCGATAATATTTTCTGAAATTTTCTGATATGTGCCTTAAATACTTGTGAAAAAATATTCATTCTGTATTGTTTCTCACTGCAGGTAATCAGTATATGAATCTGTGTGTGGAAGTGTGCATGAACCTTTCCCTCCTTGATGTTTCGTGCTGTCATGGACCAATGCAAATTCTCCTTGCTTCTTTTCTGGGAAATCTGATTGTATGGGGCTATATCAGGCTTTCAGTAACTGTTTCTCTTCTCAGTAATAGAACTATAATAAGGCTACATCAGATATTCTCAAGACACAAAGCAGATGTGCTAAAAAATACAGAGTCTCTTTCAGAACTGTCTCTAATGGTGGGAATGCAGAATATTTTCTGAATTATGAAATTAAAGACTTGGGTTATTGCCCTTCTCTCCTCATATTTTCATTCCCTTCTCTCTTTCTCATTTTCTCATCGAATGTGTTTGCCCAGGCCTTTAGAGTAGAGTGACAACAAGAATGTAATAATCAGCATCAATTCCTACTATTCTCTTTTTCTTCCAAGTATTTTGCTTTAAGGTAACTGGAAGTTTTAAGGTTCATTAGATAACCCGACATCTTGAGACACAGTCTTTTGACAAATGACAGCACAATCAAACAATTAGCCTTTGCCAACAAATAGGAAATCTGATACAGGAATCTTCACAGTCAAAGTCTTGCCTTTTAGAGTTTCTTAGTTGAACCTGTGGCATAATGATTCCTCTGAAAATAAGAACAGTTGTGCAACAAGTATTGATCAACAGATTCTCTATTTCATATAAATGCAAAATAATAATGATTGGAAAATGTGCCGTACATGCAGAAGCCTTATGGTTTTTTATTATCAGAACAACAAAAGAACATTTTCTGTGGTGTCACATCTTAATCTCTTGCTATGCATCGGTTGCAATTTGAATTTTTGAATAAGAGCTAATTTTGATGAGGCTCTGTTAGACATTGGGAAACAGAACATCCCATCACAATTACAAATTATTCATGCTTGTGGTAACATTTTTCTTTTTAATGTTAGTTTCCCTTCCCTTGTAATTCTCTAGTAGTCCCAACAAATACATGGGTTGTGTAACTACAACATGAATTCCCCTGTGAAGGCAATTTCCAAGCCTCTGGGTCTAAAGGAGGGACCTCAGAAGCCCTAAGCCTCCAGCTGAGGCTGTCAAGCTCAGCACTTCCATATTCTCACAGCCCTGGATCATGAGAGCCCCAGTCTTTACAACCCTTTAATTAATTTTGGTTTTAGGGTTCAGGGAGAAGTTTGGCACTTTCTTTTGTTCTATTGCCACAAGGGCAAAGTGGCAAAGAAAGTCTTTGCTTGGTAGATAACTCATGGAAATGCCAGGACTGGGGAATTGTGCATGGATAAAGTGTAGAACCTGAGTTGTTTCCGTGCAGCAGTTTTTGTCAACTTAATTGACTGAGGAAAAATTATTATTACATTGCTGGAGACTCTGAGGGGTCATAGGTCAAATGGACCTCAAGGTACCATTTCTGTGAAACTGTAACAGATGGAGGGTGTCTGTCTTGGAAACCTACCAAAATTATAGTGATGGTGATGGGCAGGCACCTACTATGAACAGATCGATTGATAGTTGCCTATATTCCACAAAATTTGCAATAAACAATGCTGGTTTAGGAAAAAAGAGGATTCAGTATTTAGATGTTCAGAGAGAACCTAATAAATTAATATACATAATCTTTTGAGCAAAAGCCACATTTATTTGTACTTGTGGAAAAAGACAAATCATTGCTGTTGACAAAGTCATCTTTAACTCTAGCAAGCTAATTTTTATACGTTCTAAATATGTTGGGTAATGCCATCATTCTTCTAGATACGTGACAAAGAAATAATTGCTATCAATTTTCAGATCATTTAAAAAAAACCCACAAACAAACAACCCGTAAGGTTAAATGGTTGCTACCTATTGGAAGCCTCTTGAGAAGGTAAATGTTACTCCTACTTTCCTTATATATTGCGTGACCTTGATCTGTCTATATCAATATAGACAGATACATAGTTATATAGATATATATAGATCTATATAGATATATAGTTATAGATCTGTCTATATTAATTACGTATATCTGTCTATATTATAAAATGTAAAACTTAGCTTAATCATGTAGATTTTTTTTATTTAAAAATTATATAATATCACTGTGGTGAGGTAACATAAGATTCAAAATTGTAATAATGAGCTGCATTAACATTAAGAAAGCATATATATCTTGATAAAACCCAATAATGGTGTTTTTTCCTTGATAAATTTGGATTTATATCAGCGAACACAGGAATTACTTTGCATTTCATTTATACAGCTCTCAAAGGGAAATTCCTGTAAACAACATAGTAAAGTCAGGGCTTGGAATATGCTAATTATTTTCTGCACTTCATCAGTCCTTTGAATAATAAACACTTCATGCATATTAAGACACCAACCTAGGAATATGGTGATTCTTGTAAGTGTGACAAAGTAAAGATAGAGATAGCAGTAATGAACATGGTGATGACAGTACATGTGAGTGGGTTTTTTCCACCTTTATGTGGCAATAGAATTTCAGAAAATAAGTTTAAACGCCTCTACTTCAAGTAAAATGTTATGTCAGCAAGTGGTTCTGGAAATTTCCTGTGTAATTCACATGATCCTTTGCCGTATAACTTCTCTCTATCAGTAGATCAAACAATCAGTAAAAAGGCTTTGCTTTGTCTAGTACAGTTTTTGGTTTGCTTTTTTTCTAATATTGTTTTTGTTCAATTCTTTTATGCTTATTAGGAAGAAACCTTTGCTAAGACATATAAACATTCCAATCAATAGAGGAATAGTGAGGATGAGACAGGTTTGTGTCTTCTTAATTAATAACAGAGAAGTTAATGACAAGAGGCTGAAGAACAGTGTGTAATAAGCAATATTTTTGAAAAATATATTTATCTGTTTTCTGGACATTTGTTTGTAGAAAGAGGCAGTCCAGTAGTAGAATCTCTTTTCCAAGTACTTCTGTATTTTTAGTACCCTCAGCTTAGAATCTGCACACCAAAACTTCTGTGTGTATAGGCAACCTGACAGTTGTACTGAAGGACATTAAAACGTAATAGTTTAAACTGGAACATAGCAAGTTCCACATTAGCATGAGGAGAAACTTTTTTATTTTGAGGGTGACAGAGCAGTGGCACAGGCTGCCTAGAGAGGTTGTGGAGTCTCCTTCTCTGGAGACTTTCAAGCCCACCTGGATGGGTTCTTGTGTGTCCTGCCCTAGGTGACCCTGCTCTGGCAGGAGAATTGGACTAGGTGACCTCTAGAGGTCCCTTCCAACTTCTAACATGCTGTGATTTTATGATTCTGTGAATTTACTATCCTGCCATTTTCCCTCTTTCCTCTGTATGTCTTCCCCTTTCTGTTTTTCTCATTTTTTTCAGTTAGAGGGAAGACAGCTCTTAGATGTCCGCCATTCAGTGTTTAAGTGTTGTGGTTTGTGGTAATTTATTTGCTACTCTTATGCTTCAGCTTTTCTCTGGGGTTTTTTACCACTGAAGTTCAATCACTGAATAATGAATCTTTAGTTTTTTAGCTCCTCTGTTAATTTTAGTGTCCTTTTCTTATACTTTCATGACAACAACACTGAAGTGAAATTTACAGTATCAAAGGTCTTGCTTGCCATGTGAAAATTTAAGGTGCTTCAGTACCAAACTAATGTTTTACACCTGAGTTAAGATTTAGAACAACTTGCTGTGAATGCTTATATGCATAACAATTTTCTGCATACTCTGTACCTTTTTAATTTAGTATTATTCCTTTCTTATAGTATTTTAAGGATAACTGGTTGGTTGGATGTACAGCTGTTACACATTTGGTTTTAATATATTACAAGCTTTTTCGCTTCTGAAGTTATGGTGAGAACAGGTAGGAGAAAACAGCAAAACCAACATTGTTAAGTGGTGTCCTAAGGAAACTGATCTTACATTAAAATGAATCTGGCTCTTGAATATCTACAGAAGTGAAGCTGTCACTGTCACAGAGAAAGGAGATAATGAAGAATGTTTAGTATGGCAATTATTAGTCACGCTTCAGGAACACATAGGGGATGCTCTAGATGCATAACCTAGAGGGAGGTCCTAGTATCACTCTGATGAAAAAGCAAAAAAAAGAAGTCTGTCAGAACTCCTCCACTTGAATGCATATTTAATGTTCCTCTGCAGAGACCATGGAAACTCCTTTTCACTGGAATGAGGAGGGAAAATATGGGGAATGCTTCAGAGAAATGAAATGCATATTTTTTAGAGCTAATCTTCACAAATATGAATACTGACTTGCTCTTCAGCACTACATAATTAATAATTCCGAGAAATTGTTTGTAGCCACGTAAAATATAAAAAAGCTGAGTCCCAGTGAAAAGAGGTGATGTCAGCCTGTAGTTTTCACATTTAACTATTTCACAAAAATCTATTAATTCCCTCTGTCAGCTATTAAAAAAAACTAAGCAAGATGCCCTCTGCATGTCTATCAGGATGACAGACCTAATCAGGCTCAGTAAATTCACTGAGTATTTTACTAAGCTTAATTAAAATTCAACCCTGCATTTGAGCAAACCGCAGTGGTTTGGCAGACCTTCAAAGGGCTATACTGCAGCACAACAATACAAGTGAAAAAGGCACACAGTAACAATAAATACAATGTAAATGTTCCCATTATTCGCAAATCAGGTAGGAAGTTGCCCCTTTAAGAGTTTTGTGCTTTCTTTGGTGATAAAATTCAAAGTTGAGGATTTTTCATTTTCAGTCTCTGCAACTGTTATTCTTATCAGCACATCTGTTTATGGTTTGAATTAACTGAAATAAAATAGTTCTGTCACTTATGAACAATAGTCTATTCCCAATACTGAGAGAATTGCACAGGATTTTGTTGCTCATGGATTAAAAATTGCAAAATGGGACTTCTGCTTTTCAGTGTCAATGCTGTCATGCCCTTAGTAGGTGAATTAAGATCATTGAATCCAACCATAATGCCACTTTCACAAATAGTCAGAGAATACAGTGGAGTCCTTAATTACATGAACGCCATAAACCTTGACAGAGCAGAATAAGTAAGCATGAAGCTCCTTCACTTTTTCACTGGACTGCATGATCTATCTGCTTTTCTTTCTTTTTTTTTTTTTCCATTTCTATTTTCTGCAGATTCAATCTGGACTTTGTAATATTAAAACTTTGGCTTTTCTTAAACAGATTTGCAGACCACAAATCTTTCAGTAGGTAACCATTTGATTATTAACCACTGGTCATTTCTCCATTCCCCAGTCAGTCTTACTGTTTACAGTCTTAGGAATGTTTTCAAAATGACTTTGCAATCGATAGTTAGGATATTTTCATGTAATGGTGATAGGAATAAAAGGGTACTGCAGAGCTTAGGTAGGGTGGGTTTTGTTTCTTAATTATTTTGTTTTGAAGTCTAGGACAGAATCTGTTAAATGAGAAAAATGAATAAGCATACAAGCTGCTAAAAGATTATAAGTAGTTCCAACAAATGGTGACTGAACATTTAATTCAGATTAAAAGCTATTCTTTATCATTCAATATTTTATCCACAAGTCATGACTTAAGACACAACGTCTTGTCAATCTTTATAAATGAAGATTCTTTCTAACTGTTTTTCCTTCTGATAGTATGGACAACTAATCACTATCATTAAAAGTATCAAGGTTTTTCTTCATAAAAGTAGAGTCAGAAAGAGTTGTATTAAAAACAAGGCCTACATCAGTTCTTCTTATGCCTTGAGAAAGACATGAAATTAAATGTGTGTAAACTGATGTTTCACAAATACTTATTTAACTCTTCCATTTGAGATGTAAATGGAAATAACATTGGTACAAAAGATACTGTCATTTCCAGTTTCTCTGAGCACTGAAATTATTTCAGTGCTCAAAGAAAACACAAATTACACTTCCAAATGTATTTTACAATTAGGTTGGATGTTCCTGCTTGCTCAGTAACAAAAGTACATTTTATGAACTTACATTTGGTACGTTGCAATAAAATTTTTAAATAATACATGTCAAAGAAGTTGAAAAAGATTACTTAAATAGCCTAGTGGAGAGTTGACTTCAGCGTGCCTTAGGAGTATGGAATGTAGTATTTCAGGCTAAAAATTCTTCATTCATACAAGTGACTGTCTTCCTAAGCATGAAATTCTTCAGTCTATCTTGAAATAGGATTTTTCTTAGTTACAGCATCAGGACCTTACTTTACAAGTCAACAAGGAGACAGTAGTGGAATTGAGGAATGGACCTAGATCTAGCCTTTAACACAGATGTAATGAAAGAGTCATGTATATATAACAGACTGAGAGATGGCTGCATTTAATCAGACTTTCCTCACAGAAGAATGGAGCACCATACAAAGAGAAATGCCACTGATGGAATTTCTTGAAGATTGTTCTATCTTGATTTTGAGCTATAATTGATGTTAAATTAAACATGGTTACTTTTTAATTTTAAACAACAGAGGGTTGTCTTACTCCATCAAGTAAATGCATCTGATATTTCAACGAAATTACTCCCCCATCAGCTGCCATTTGGGTGTGAGGCTGCCTGGAAATCCCAGATGCAGAGAAGAGAACATGTTTTTCATTTTTTGCTTTTTTGTTCTCCTTCTTCCTTCACTCCTCCATCAAAAAAAAACCAAAACACAAACCAAACCAAACAAGAAACAAACAAAAAAACTTAATGAAAAAGATTAATGATTTGCTACTACTTTTTTACCATTATGCAAAAAGTTTTTTTTTAAAGATTTGCAGTCTTGAATCTTGTGACACTGTTGTTACAGGCTGTTGTGCATGATTATGAGATGCTGATGTCAAGTTGTAACTGTACAGTATTTAAATCCTACAGATTCATAGTGTGATTCTGTGAATTAACACCAATGCAACAGGTACTGAATCAGTGATTAACAATTTGCATCTGAAGGTTCTGTTTGCAGCTTAGGCCTGCTTGTGCCAGAATGATCATAAGAATAAAATGATCTGAAGATGTAAAATCTATTAGCAGTAGAACTGAGAAGTTATTATACCCTATTTACATTTTCTTTTCTGGAACATTAGGTAAGTAGCATATCTCAAATTAAAAAAAAATAATTTAAAAAATAAAAATCTTTTGATGTGCTGGTAGCATTTATCATAATTGTTGTACTAACTACAAAAACAACTTTTGTTTTCAGTTTCATTCAACATTGTTTTGTTCTTTTTCCTTCTATGATTGCAGCAGCCATCATCTTTTAGAAGTTGTTTTTTACCAATCATATGTCCAAGGTTTCCCCAGTAATTACTGTAGACAATATATCTCAAAACATTTCAGGAGTTTGTGAAGTTTTGGTTGCTTTTATAAAAACATTAAGAAAAGATCATAGCTAGTGATGGTTTCTAACTCTTTGGGTTAATTTTTTTGTCTGAGATTAAATACCAGTTCTTGTGAATAATGAAGGAAAACCAGCATAGGCCTTATGTCTGAGATTTGTTTTATTCCTAGCTATCATTTTAACTTTGATTTGTCCTGAGAGACCTTATTAGAAAAACTAAATTGGAAATGAAAGAAAAAAATGAAAAAGAAATTAAGATAATTTGGTACCGTGTCAAGTCTCTAATCTGATTTAGTGGGCTGGTGTGCAAAAGCCCATGCAGCACAAGTGAAGAAGACAGATTTTACTATATTTTGGTCAATGCTGTAGCTGTAGATTGCTTTAAAACAATAGGGCAGCCACTGTCAATAAGTTCTCAGAGCTGACTGGCTGCAAGAAATCAACAGTATAACGCAGCCAAAAGGTGAGATTTTGAATGATAGTTATTATAATCCTTGCCACCTTTAATTCCATGTATAATTCACAACAGCTAATTCTATTCACCATTGCAGTTCTTGGACATGATCAACAGAAAACTGCTGGTATCGTAGTTTAACAACAGATTAAGTTTGAAAGAAAAAGTGAGAGCTGATGCACAGAATCTGAAAGTTGTTCATAGTTGTTCCAGTAGCATTCACTGTTAGAAATCCAATTCTTAGTTTGTATTTTCTGTTATTTCTGAAATTACAAGAACAGTTGATGAATTAAGCTCAGAACTGGACAGAAAAGAGGAAGTTGTTCCCACAGCACTTTCAGATGTATTAGGAAAGTCAGAAAGGCAGATGGGTGGTGAAAAGCTCTAGCAGTCAGGGCCATAGGTTCCTATTGTTTATAAGGGTACTACTATCTTTTTTAAAATAAAATATTTGTTTGTTTGGCTGGTTGTGAGTGGCTTGGGTTTGTTGGTTTTTTTCTCAGGTAAAAAAATCTTTGCTTGAATATGATTAAAAAAAAAAAAAAAAAAAAAAATAGTGCATGAGACCTGAATGCAATGGAAAAAACATCAGCTAAAGATCTTTTTTGAAGCAGTAGAAAGGTATTTGGGTATTTAAAGATCTACATTTTAAGATCTAAACCACTGTATGAGACTATTTTTATGGACTGTAGTAACATCTACACCCCCTCCTAATATTCTACTATATATACAGTACTCCATAACTGCAACAAATCCCAAGGTGAAATAAAAAACCCCACAAATCTGTCTATTCATTTTCATACAGCTCCAGCGCTGTGCCAGATTCATATCTATGAATCAGTTTAGCAGTATTTAGGAACAATTTACAGCTGTAGAGGCTGCCTCAACTAAACCTTTATATGTGTTTATCATTCACATATTTCATATATTTGCATATTTATCATGGTTATGAATAGCTATCATGTGAAATATCATGGTTGATATATATGTGCTTCGTATTCCGTGACTCTTTGGCTGTGCACAAGACTTTACATTCAGATGCTTAACAATTTCTTATTTCTTAATGGATGACATTTTCCTATTTCTTATTAATGAAGTTCTTTCATTCATAAAATGATAAAATTGTATGGGTTGGAAGTGACCTTAAAGATTGTGTAATTCCAACCCCCTGGCATGATGAGGAACACCTCCCACCGGATCAAGTTGCTCAAAGGCCCATCCAACCTTATCTTGAAATCTTCCAGGGAGGAAGAGTTCAACTGCAAAGTGGAATTTGACTGAAGTATACTTCAATATATATTTTAAGTGTATTTAGCTGCAAGACTAAAAATCACTGTGTAGTTTTAGGGAACATGTTAGCTTAGTGTGCCCCAATATGTATAGCTTGAATCTCTTAATAATGCCATAATTAATATTGATAATTTTCATTCCAGTTCACATTATCTTAATATTTAAGAACTGCAGGGATTGGCAAGGGAAAGTTGTTATATTGCTTGTTTATTTTTCATCTAGTACTGCATCAAGAAGCATAGCAGCACTGTGATTTGAATAGTTTTGACTGGCAAAAATAAACTTTTTGTCTGGAAGTGAACTATGTGTAGCTCATTTCAGTTCTTCATGATTTTTCTTTTTTTTTCTTTTTTTTTTTTGTAGTTTTGGAAATAGAATTTTTAAGAGAGCAAGAAGGAAGAGAATTGTTTCACAGTTAATTCAGTGTGGCTTTAAACATCACAATTTCACTGAAACACATGGGCATAAGCAGAAGGGTTTTTTGTCACCTTTGAAGCCAAGACTAAGCCAAACTGACTACATTAATACATTTTTTTTCTTGTGCCTTCTATTTAATGCAATCATCTTTGCACACTTAAACAGAAATGGTCAAAATATTAGTTTCTAGTCCTATATTTTTTTCTTGGTTCATGTATTCAGGTAAAATGTATTACTGTGAGTTTTTGTGTGGCATTAGGTCTGTGGCCCTATATGATAATCAGCTAGAGAGCCATGAAAACTGGAATTTGTCTTCTTATTCTGTTAATCATGTAATTTATGATAAGTTATTGTTTTGAAAAGTCTTCTGGCTGATTGAAGTGGATCTTGATGTGTGAGGTTAAAATTATACTGACAGTGATACCTGAATAAAATTTCTGTATTGGAGCATTTATTTCCCAGTAGTTTCACCAACTGGTAGGATAGAAAGTATCCTTCTGCTACTTTGTCTCTGAAATTATTATTTTCCAGAATCTCTTTTGATTATTTAAGTAAAAAATGCATTTCAGTGTTATAGTCATGAAGAAAATATGCAAGAAAGAGGCGAGGTATTGTGGCTATTTTCATGACATATGAAGATAAGAAAAAAAGATTGCATGGTGACATCCACGAATGGATTTTTTTCAAGGAATACTAATAGTACTATGCAGTGCAAATCCTGCCTGTCTCCTCAGGTATTTTAGCATCACAAGTCTTTGTCTGGGATCAGTCATGCATAAATTTGTCTTGTATGCATAAATATGAAGAAAAAGGTGATCCATAACTTTGTGGATCTCACTGTCTTAAGCTACTGACCAGCTGTTACACATGAGTGCTATGAGCTGATCCTCACAGTGAGTATTGATCTAAACCTAACTGTGCTTCTTGGTTGGGAGATACTGAAGTACATCTTGTTGGTGTGGGAAACCAAGAGAATCTGACTGTGGTATGTACAAGGCTACATGGTAAGTAAGACAAAGTCAGAGATCCTCAATTTGTCTCTTGCTAGGCTTACAATTATGAAATCATAATTCATTGTATTAAATTATTAACATTTTTAAGTATAATTATGCTTATCTATTTACAAAACAGCTTCTTAAATTTTAAGTTGCATCAGTTGCAGTCTCCTGATGAAACGAGTTTGTGTGGCAAGAGAAAAGCAGCAAGCATAGAAATGTTGGATGCTTAACTATATCAAATTAACAGCCTTCAGAAAAGTATTAACAGAAAGTCATTTAATGTTATCTCTTTGCAGTAGTTTCAAAAATCACATAAGCAAACATTATTTGATTTTTATGTTGAACTTCAGCTTTTGCTGAGGGAAGTTTTAGGAAAAGCTCTCTTGTCCCCTTTTGCCTTCAAGTTTTCTCTTAGTATTCTGTTCATACTCAGTTTTAATTGCCACTTTACAATTTGCAAAGATGGTGTGCAGCTGTAAAAAGATACACTTTATTGCAGCAAGAGGAATATTTATCTGAACAGATACATTACTGTTACTGTAAAGAATGAGCCTGTTTTACTTTATCAGCAACTAAGGGGAAGGTTAATGGCTGTGATGTATCTTTTATGTTTTGTGTGAAACATGGAGTGCTCTGCGCTGTTAGGATTTACAGTGTGGAAGACAAGCATTTGCTATTCCAAAAACTCTATTAGCAGCAGACTGTAAATTTGGGAATTAAATTCAAAACCCCTAAACATGTTACAAAAACATTAAGAGTGGAAAAGGAAATAATTTCTTCTCATTAATTCATACTTTTAAGCTTAGGTGCATGGGAAGGCCTTGTAAAATTCTGAATGTCCTAAATAAGTAAGGAATGCAAATAATTGGGATGTTTTCAATTGTGTTTTCATTCATAATGTGACAGGAATCAGAAACAGAGCAAAAAAACCCACAGTGTTTGTTTGCTTGTTTGTTTTTATGAGAAAGGATCATTATCTTCAGAAAGGACATTGTAATGCTTCAGCATACTATTGGGAAGTACAGATTCTTCATTCAGAAGAGCCAGATCTGGTATTAGGGCTACATTAATACAGTGATTTATACTCATAAGGGAGATATTCAGCTGCTGAGCCTCCCATCCTTTCTGTCCTGTAACAGAAAGGTAACAGAATGGGGACATCCTATCCCACTGGGCCGCTGTATCCCAGTGACTGTTAAGAGAACCACTATAGGACCACTGTAGTTCTGGTACAACAGACTAAGGATGTTTGCTACAGGAATAATACGGATTATGTCCGTTAAAAATTCTGTATTCCTTAAAGATAGGAATAGTACATACAGAGTTTAACCACTAAAACAAAAGTCAGAGCTCTGTTTTACAGATTTTTTCCGTATTTTGCGTAGGGATGGTTGAGCATGTTACAGTAGTATCATAAAACACCAGAAGGCTAACAGAGTTTATTACATATATCCAGTAAGACAAAGTGTGTCACATATCTAGACACAGAGTGTAGATAGCTCCTTTATATGGCTTGAGTTTTCATCCAGGAGGCTCAGATTGTTTGTCTCACACATTTGGGAGCTATTACATCCCACATCTACAAAAAAAGTTGCTCTGCATCTCCCGTGTGCAGCTTTCCTCTGCTGAAGAAGAAGGAAAGATTTAAGTAGACTAGAAAGACAAAGGAAAGTCAGTAGTTTTTTTCAAGTAGCATAATGGTTGGATCATTCAGGTGGTTAGGAATGTTACCAGTCATCCCCCTTGCTTCCAGGGACATTGATAAATTTATACCTATTTAGCCATTTAATTTGAAACTAGTCCAGGAGGCTGGGAAGCAGATCCCATGTATCCCCTCTCTGAGATAAAGAGATCTTATGCATAGTTAAACTCCTGTTTCTGCACTGATTGTAACCCTGATACTTGAGTTCTTTTCTTTTGGGTTTTCAAAAAGGTGACCCATCTCTAATTTCAGACAGAGAAGTGATAATGAGAAGTGATAACTTGATCACAGAAGTGATAAAGTTTCCTCTTCAGGACACTCCTATTTAGTAATTATAAACATTTCTAACAGCTTTGCTTTAAAATACAGCTCTATCAGATACTACGGATTGTCATAATACCATACCACATCCCCTTAGTATCAAAAATGCAGGTTCCTGCATTATATTTGACATTGATTCCTGATCTAGGACCAGGAAAGACTTAGAAATACTTGGAGTATTTCTAAACAAGTTCAAATGTAGAATGAGCATACCATGGAGTTTCTCAGGTAATAGTAATGATACCGATAGCTAAGTACAGTATTTCAGGGTTAGAAGATAATACCTCAGAATCATACCTTTTATTTAAGATGTGTTTTATAAAAGGCACTCTAGATAATTCTCATTATATGTTTATCAGAGCATGGCTTTATTTTCACCAGATTATTAGCTGCTATAAGATGGAATACTACTATGTCCAGAGGAGAATATGTCCATTAACTTTCAGCTATGTTATCAGTACAGTGCTTGTGCAACACGGGTGCAGGAGAGAGTGGAACCATCATAATACCTCAGTAAATAATATCATAGATTTTGATTTTTAAAAGTCTTTTCTGAGCAGTAAATGATGCCAGTTGTTTGTCACTGATACTTAGTAAGAGTTTCTACATTGAACTCTGTGACTTTCTATTTCACAGCTAAGAGAATAAAAACAGATTCAAACTATTTAGTCAATTATATTTTATCTATCTATAATTTACAATAAAAGGCTTGATTAAAAAGATAGGCATTTCTTGATTAAATCTTCCAATTATGATTAATTTCATTTTCTGAAAAAAAACACAGGTTTTTGTTATCTTTTAAGCCTGGAATATTCTGCCCATTCTGGCTAGGTCATGATGATTCTTTTCATATATAGTATTTTTCAAAATGCAAGTAATTGTTATAGCTTCAGACTGGCTATTTTTGTGATATGGTTTCAGGGAAGAAATGGAAGAAATAAAAAGTATTTGTCCAGTAAACATTTTATTATTTCCTTTTTTCCTTGTCTACCCTGTATGGTACTATATCAATTTAAGAAAAAAAATATTTTTATATATTATTTAGAGCATTCCACTGAACTACAAAGAGAAGTATAATTTTCTACTTAGGAATGAATCTTATTCAGTCCTTAGGAAAGATATCATTACATTTTCTTTCTACTTATTTTATTATTTTAGATAACCATCATAGACATTGCAAATTTTTCAGATGACAACATTATTTTTTTATTTACAGTGAAGTGTGAAGTATATTCACAGTGTTCCATCTGTAATGTTTTCTAGTCTGTCAGAATTATTACAGCCTCCAAAAAAGAAGATAAGTTTGGAGGGAATCATTGTGGTAATACTATTTTATATAAAATATTTTTGAAAAAGAGCTAAAATAGCTAATGTTGCTGTATGGATATATATGTGCTAAACATAAATGTGTTAAATACAGGACTTCTCTGATCACGTAAGGACCTGTTTTACCTATTCATATATTAATTATTATTTTTCTCTAATATGCAATGCTAAAACGAGGAGGCCAGTGTGGGACACAGCTGGCAGCCTTGGTTGAAGTTGCAAGTCTGGGACCATAACTTATCTGCTCTTCACTTTTAGGAAAACTTCATCCTTCTTCTGTCTCACTTTCACTTTTGCAAACCAGAGGTTGTTTTTTTTTAATAATCTAACTATATGCAATACAATTAATTCTGTGTTTATAGAATCATAAAATAGTTTTAGTTGGAAGGGACCTTTAAAGATCATTTAGCCCTAGTGAGCAGGGACATCTTCAACTCGATGAGGTTGCTCAGAGCCCCATTTTAAAGGCCACCTGACCTTGAATGTTCACAGGGATGAGGCTTCAATCACCTCTCTGGCCAACCTGTTCCAGTGCTTCAACCTGCTCATTGTAAAGCGTTTCTTCCTTGTATCTAGCCTGAATCTACCCTCTCTTGGTTTAAAACTTACTCTTTCTCCTATTGCAACAGACCCTACTAAAGATCTACTGTTCAATTGAGAAACAAAATTAACATCTTTATTACTATTTTTTTTATTTCAAAGAAGACAGATGTAAATGTCATATTGAAGAAGTCTTTGTGGAATACTTCTATGAAGTTTTTATATTCCAGAACTCAAATGCATTCATTTAACTTCTTTTATCAAAGTGGAAAACAGTGGTTAACTTCATAAATATTTAAGAAGTGAAGATGAAGATTCCATCAGTCATTCTCTGCTTCATTTTTAACTTTCTCAAAAAAAAAAAAAAAAGAAAAAAAGAAAAAAAGAAAAAAAAATTTAAGAAGACTATAGAAAAATAGATGGCTTTTTCATGTCAAAACTGATCACAAGTGTTGAGAGACCTGAGACAGGTGTAATGGCTTTGCCACGTGCCATATATCTTTTACACAGCTCCAACTACTAATACTGTAAATTTATTTCGTAGTCTCCATTTTGTTAGGGGACTCATTCCATGGTATTTTTTTATTTTGTGGTAGCTAGAGAAAGTCTTTCCTGTTATTTAGAGGTAAATGGATTATTTAGGGTTTTTTTGTCCATCTTCGTGGCGGACATTAAGTGACATTAAGACTTCCTTTTCCTACCTCCTCTTTTTCAAGGATCATGGTGGTATATTTTCTTGAGAACAAAAGTTTGAGGTTTTGTTTTGTTGTTTGCTATTATTTGTTTGTTTTATTACTGAATTCATTTTCTGTTTGTTCATATACTCTGATTTTGCTATGTCCCATACCCATATGGGACATAGCAAACTGATGGCATACCCAAAACAATAATGTTTAATGTTTTGTGGAAACTGTGTTCTTCCAAAATATTCCAAGGATTCACCATCTATACATTTCTCCAGTTCCTGCAGCCAAATTGGGAACATGTCCTTCCAAGATGAATGTTAACACTAGCAAATAATTTGTGAGCCCTGCAGCAATGCCAGTGCTAAAAAAAAAAATTAAAAAAAAATCCAGTTAAAGCCATTAACAGTTATAACATTCTGGATTCATATATCATCTGGTTTTATTTCTAACTGTTCCTTTTACTCCAGCCCCTAAGGAAAGAAGTTGCCACAAAGCAGAGCTGTAGGTTTAGGTGTGAATACCCTAAATTAAGCTTGTAAAAGGCCTCAGAGTCCATCAATACCACAGACTTTACACAGAATTTATACCTGGTTCTAATTAACAGACAACCTTTTTTCACAATATACTTTAAATCTAACACATTATTTCTAGGATAAGTTTATTTCTACCCCTATCATGATTGTTTGGGAATGCAACCTGAACAATTCAGATCTCTCAGAATCCTATATTCTCTCAGCGGGTTTTTATTATTTAAATTATTGTAAACATAATGTGAACTGATGAAGTTACTTGCTCAAGGCTATGCAGAAATTAAAACTACCAACAAAAGACAAGTGGTCTTGATTGTTAGTATTTTGCACAAATACAGTTTCCATTTTGCTGATACAAGTGCCACATTATCTCTGGTGTACTTACCCATGAGAATCTAAATAAATTACTTCTAGATATTCAGATGTGTGAAACTAAACAGTTATCTCTGCGTGTCACTGCTTGAGGTCAAGACCTGTTTGTCCTGCAGGAGAAACAAAGAAGAATCAAGCAGTTCATGAGGCTATACATATTATTTGTGCCTTCAAAGTCAAGAGACTTTGTTCATTAGAACAAAGTTAGAACTACACATTGTCTTTTGATAAAGATACTATTGCGTTTCTCAAAACTAGGTTTTCATATGAGAAATTTTATTTAGGTAACTCTGCCACAGCAATGAACATTTTCTTAGCTAATTTTATAAGATCATTAGTATTTACTATGAATTCTAAATTATGAATGAAGACTAATTGAAGTGAGAGAGCTCTGTTGTGTACAAGTGCAAAGTTTTTCCAATCATCACAGTATTTGCCATTCCAAGTATCATAGCTTTAGTATTGACATATTTTGAACTGGACCTAAACTACTGTCATATTTCACAAAAGTACTGAGGTACAACTTAAGAGATTCTGACCCATACATTTAAATTTAAACACATACTTTTTGCTAGTAGCTTTGTGATTACTAAACTATTAAGAGATGGAATGAATTATTCTGAAACCAACATCACAGAAAGTTTTGGTTATTATCTATTGATCATTAATTTGATTATTTGTAGATCATTTGTAGATTTGGTCATCAGCAGCTGTACCCAGGTATCTAGGAGACCAGTTATTAAGAAGTAGAAAGCTTTCTTCCTAACCATTTAATATTTGAATACAATAAAGAATGATAACCTATCTGTAAAACATAACATAGTTGCTTTAGTATTTCTTCTAGATTTATGAACCAAGAAATTTTTTTCACAGAGCAAGTATGATAATCTGATGGATCCCCATATCATGCTGTGTTGGCTGTTGACACTGGAATATTCCTAAATATCTTAAATTCTGAACTGTATTGAGCAAAAATATAAGATTGACTTTACTGTTACTATTTTTTTTTTGTCACCAGCCTCATGTTTTAAGCTGATATTATAATCACTATGGAAACTTAGATTTGAAACTCATTTTTTCATATCCAAATGGCTTATTTCATCTAATTCTGGTGAATGAGATGAGAGTAATGCCTCACTTGAATAACAATCGTATCTTTTTGTTCTTTGTCTGCCATCACAGATAGATTTAGTATTTTTTAAGTTTTCTGTTTCAGTTGTTGATTTATATAACTAAATATTAAAAAGAAATAAGGAACATGCATAATAGGAAAAAATCTCTAATGCACAATACATATGGTTATATTAGTATCCAATACAAGAGAAAACGAGACATAATATATTGCTGGGCAGAACCCATTAAAAAACTGAATAGAGGTTAAGTTATTTTGAGACAGATTACTGAGGTAAGGAAATGTTCTCCATATATTAGCTCTGTTTCTTCCATCTTTCTTGCCTTTCTTCTTTGCAGTTCCTATTTTGAAGATGAGAATAACCAAATAAGATAGCTGTACTGTTACTACTGCTATCACTTGAGTTTTTCTGTATTGAAATGTAATGTAAAAACACCATAAATTGACTTTTTTTGTTTTCAAAATTAATTTGTAATATTATTCAGTTATGTTTTGATACAATTCCAAAATAGTATTAATCCATTCTTGTCAAATGATTTTCTGAACTTCTTCTGTGAGACATTTTCAGTCTAGAAGTTATTAATTAATTAATTAATTATTAATTAATTGAGGTCCTAGAGCAGGTCCAAAGGAGGGCAACCAGGCTGGTGAAAGGACTCGAGCACAGACCCTATGAGGAGAGGCTGAGGGAGCTGGGGCTGTTCAGCCTGGAGAAGAGGAGGCTCAGAGGAGACCTCATCACTCTCTACAACTCCCTGAAAGGAGGGGGTAGCCAGGGGGGGGTTGGTCTCTTTTCCCAGGCAACTCTCAGCAAGACAAGAGGGCACGGTCTCAAGTTGTGCCAGGGGAGGTTAAGGTTGGACATTAGAAAGAATTTCTTTATGGAGAGGGTGATCAGGCATTGGAATGGGCTGCCCCGGGAAGTGGTGGATTCTCCGTTCCTGGAGATATTTAAAAAGAGACTGGATGTGGCACTCAGTGCCATGGTCTGGTAACTGCAGTGGTAGTGGATCAAGGGTTGGACTTGATGATCTCTGAGGTCCCTTCCAACCCAGCCAATTCTATGATTCTATGATTCTATGAATTATGTAATCCAAACATATTGCCAAAATTCATCCTTCCTAACTACGAGGAGTATGAGATAGTCTTTATGCATGGCTTTCTTACATTCAAAATTTATTTTCTTAAAAGCAGAAGGACTTACCTCATGCTAAAAGCCTGCATCAATAATGCTACTCTTAAAAAAATATGGTGGAAGACCATTTAAAATATAGTCTGTGTGCTTTTGTTTAAATTAAGTAAAACAGAATTTGGACATCAATTTGTATATACTGGAGGCATAGGAATGCTGTTTCAGAGATAAGTTACAAAAGCATGTACAGTATGTTCCTCACAAAAGTAAAGGAAATTCAGAAAAGAAATTATTAATATGATTGAACATTCATCTTCTTGTTTGGTTTGTTTGGGAGCCCAAAGGAGGCAGAGTTGTTCTTTCCTCCTTTAACCTTAAGGTGCTGCCTCCTCTTTCTGTTGTACAGAACAGAAACCACTAAACCCCTATGAAACAAATTTTAATTAAGTCCTGTTTAGAGAATTGTAAGATTTTAAGGGTTCACTTTTCCAGCATTCTTGATACTTTTCTTGGCATCACTCCAAATCTCTAGTGCTTTATTGTTATATTAGTTTTAACTAACTTGGTGAAGGAGAAATGTACAGGGATGAAAAGTCAAAGTTGATTTAAAACCCCTTCCAAAGGGCTCATCAAGTTCAGATTGCTACAAATGTATATATTTTCTTCCAAACTTATCAAATGCCATTTCAAATCAAATTAGATTTTTTTATGTCACTACTTAGAATATGCATAGTACACTGCCATTTGTCATGCATTTTTCCTAGGCTTAAATAATTGTGATTATGTAAGAGCACAGATGTGGTGATAATTCATCTATTAAATATTGTATTTTTAATCAAGCATTGCCTGATTGTTACAGATTTCAAAAATATAAAGCTAAGTGGAGAAAAAAAAAAATTAATTGGTTGCAGTGTTCATAGATTAGTTAGTGTGGATGTTCGCCGAAATTAGAGAATTATTTTAATGCTTTAATGGTTATGATACTTCAACTTAGTTATTACAGAAACAAGGTGTATTGAAAGGAATAGAAAAATTATACCAAATATTCCCTTCCATTCCCAGTCAAGCATCCATTCTATACGTTGACAGAAACTGATCGTGCTTTTATTATGTAGTTTAGATAAAGAAATGTGGAAAATAATAGGAACACATGTGTCAGAACACTTTACTTTATAAGGCTGTAATTCCGTAGTTCAGAAAGTTGTGTTCTGTTGTTGTTGTAGCTTTTTTTTAAACAAAGAGAAATAATCCTCAGGTGAATTCCTTGATGAGAAAAAGGGCTTGCCTAACTTGGTTGTATACCTAGAACTCTATGGTCACCCTCTACATTTTCTATCATACATAATATGAGGATATGACAGGATGTATTTCATAGTCTGTGTTCTCTAAGAAAAAAAGTAAGCATTTTGTCTTCTAGCTGGAATAGTCAAATTTTTTCTTCTTTGTTTTGGGATTGTGTTTTTAGCTATGATCAATTCAGAGAAAGCAATTTAACCTTCTCTTCTACCCACGTGTTGAATCTAGATTGTAGTCTTTTGACACTTTTAATTGCAAAGGAAATGAAAAAAATTTAAACAATATTTTTTGACTCATATAAGTGAGTCATCAGAACTGTGAGTACATCATTAGCTTTCAAATGAATAAAAAAAGTCTGGTCTTATGCTGAGGGCCAAATTTCCTCTGATTTACATTTTTTGTTAGTGAGAAGATATCTGCTCCTTATCAGATCTGCTGTCCCAGTCAGATCTTGAAGCTTGGTTTTGGGGTTGCTGGTTTTTCTTTTTAAGGAGGAAGATTCCAAGACTGTTTAGCGTCCTTTGGGCATAAAGAAGGAAATGTAATTTTAGCTAGGGCCTGAGTCACAGATGCTGGGAGAAACTTATTATATGAAAAGAAGAACTATAGGAATATGAGTTCTTAATTGTATAGAGGCACACAGGCAGGAGTCAGAAAACTTTGAAGTTCAAGCCAATTACATACCTAATGTTTGCTGAGCTTTTTATCTTCATGCAACAGTGGTCTAAGGACATTTGTACTAATACCTGCTTTTAATCCATCCAGTGACATTATTTTGAAATGTAATTGCTGCCTGATGAGTATATTTAGACATCCATTCTGACAAGGTGACCATTCCAGTGTGCAAAAATCATCTAAAAGACAGAAGTTCTTCAGAGGTGCTCATTAGGTACCAATTAAAACCATTTTGCGTATAAACATCCTTCACATTCTGAGACTGGAAGAAAAACTTTGTTTTGCACATTAACCATTGACATCCAACATCCAGATAGCTTAATCAGTTAATGAAGAGAGTTTTCCAGAGCCACAATATAGAACTATAAAATGAGTTTCCAAGGATTACAGCTCAAGTAAGCTTGCAATTTATTTTATCTGAGAAAAAAAAAAGATATTTAAGGGTACACTATACTATCTGGCTATTTAATGATTTTTTCATAATTAATTACATCCTTGTTAATAAAAAAGGTAAAAATTGTCATCAATCTTTTACGAAAAAAAACCACCCAATTCTTCGTCCAGGTGCTCAGCTACTAAAAAATACTACATGATAATTTTACTTATTTTATTTATTATGATACTTTTATTTTGCAAATATCAATATATTTCTATAAAGTTTACTAACATTTAAAGGGAGGATTTTCCTTTTCTTCCTTAGCTGTTACAGAATTTGTTTGTGTAGACAGTCTGTACAGGCAGCATGTTACGCTGAACAAGCAGAGATCAGACTAAATGAGAACACACCAGCTATAAATTTAACAGAGTTCATTTTCTAAAGTGACTGCTTTATGCATCTGCAAATGGAAAGAAACAGAGCATCAAGCTCTTAATTTTTTCTACGCAAATAAAAACCGAAGTACTGAATGTCTTCATTTAACATCTTCAGAGCAATATCATTTTTATTAGGTACTAGAACAGAGTACAATGCATGAAAACGGAGGGAAATGATGTAAGGTTTTTGCATTACACACCTGCAATAAAAAATAACTTTGTTTTTTTTAACTCACTGTGACATATTTCTGAATACTGTGGCCAAAAACACTGGATTGTAATGTTCTGTGAACTTCTGTATTAGTAGCTGTGTGTGGGTAGAACATTATATAAGTTTCAATGGTGCATGTAACATCTGTTCCTACAGAATGTTTATTACGCATTCAATCCATTTCCAGTTGAAGTCACTCATAAGGATTCGACTGCCTGGAATGAAATAGGATCACTAGATTGCTTATCAATTACTGCTAGCACATAAGGTGACTGAGTTTAAAGACATAAATAGGCTTTCTAGCAATTGCCTGTTTCAGAACTCTGCCAAATAGCCAGCCACTTGGAAGGCAAGTATGATCTCACAAAAAAAAACCCCACAACCAAACCAAATCAAACCAAAACAAAAAAGCCAAATTATTTTCTCACACAGTTCCTGCATATGACTTAGCCTTTGGGGCTCTTAAGTCATATCATACAAATTCAAAGAAAACCCTATGATCATATAATAACATATAAAAGAAAATATAGTACAAGTCAGACTACTCTAAAAAGAAGTTCTTCATCTTTATAGGTCTAAGATGAAAGTGAAAAGAATTAAACAGCATGAAACTAAAGAAGCTATTCAGTGCATCCAAAAGATATGCATCATAGCTGCCTTGCACAAGGGAAATAACCACTTATATGAAAACTAAATTTCTGAGAACAACAATATTTCATATAGCTGTAGATGACCTAATTATCAGAACTGCTTTTAAGATGTTTTCAGACCAGATAAAAAGCGTTGGGTTTTTTGTTTTTCCTCTTTCTTTTCCTTTTTTTCCCCCCTCCTAGTAATATATTATACATGGCTCTTCCTTGTAAAATTTCATGCATTTCTTATCTCTCTTTAAATAAGAGTCTAATATAGGGGTATAATATCTTGCAAATAATACAGATCCTAGCCAGAAAAAATAATTCAGCACTGTAGAAAAATAAACTTTCACTTTGGCATTTTGTTACATTTTATGATAGTGTTAGTATGTGGTAATTTCCCCCTAGATATAATCTGTCTATCAAATAGTTATATTTAATACTTTTTTACCAATTAACAATGAGTCACATACATAAGTCTTCTGCCAGGAAGATTGGTTGAAGAAGTAGAAAGCAGTTCTGTCAAAAGATATATGCGTGTGTACGAATGGTGTATTTATATTATGGAAAAAAATTCTTGCAGATTTATATTACTAGGAAATGGAACCTGTAAGCTTCAAGGAAAATTTCTTTGTGAATGTTTTACTGTGTGCACTATCTTTGTAATATTTATGTCCATTTACTACAATTTATTTAAACTGTATAATACTATTAGTACTTTCACTAGGTAAATAGAATAGAACAAACCAGATGCTTCACATCACAGTCTTAATGTATTTTATTCCAGAGCTGCAGACAGCAAATTTTATGCAGTGTAAACTATTTTATGAGGAAAAAAGAATACTTCGGTTAATTGTACAGAGCAGTCTCATGCTACCTCTTCTAATTTAATACTGTGATTGAGCATCCTTGTTCTATAAGGGGAAATTGTTTATGGAAATATCTGATTGTGCTTTTTTTGCAACAACCAAAAGTGAAAAAACAGCCAAAGTGAAAAAAGGATAGAGCAGGGGACCTTTGTGGCAAGGCTTCCCAAACTCTGGGTGTGTTCAAAGTTTTAAATATCTCGGCTTCAGTGTCTTAGTTTATCAGGCTGGGGAGAAGGCCTTACCAGCACATAGCATGCAGTTGGGAAGTCCACTATGGCTGCACTTCAGGATGTGTCAAAATAGATGTCAAATATTAAATTTCTAGACACTTGGCTTTGCACACAGCTCCATTGCAGACATCCTAAATAGCACTGATAAAGGCTCCTAACTCACTGGGGACTCTGTATCTCTCAGTCTCTGGGTTTAGTGAAATCTGTTTTCATCTGAAAGCCTCCTAACATTCTAAATTGCACAGTTTCATGGCATCATGAGAATTACAATAGCCAATAACTTTTTTTCCCTCGGTATCAGTTACCCCAAATGATATTTTGACTTGTAAACAATTGAAATGTTTCACAGTCAAATAAAAAGGAACTGATCTCAGTTCTCCATCCCTCCAGTTGACATTTAATTACATGCCATTCAAAGTTTCCTAGAGAGAGAGAAGAAACAGGATCCTAATCTTAACTGTGAAAATGCTTGTCTCTCTCAGTGCTACCAACAGGTACTGTCTGTTCAGTGGAATATTACGAAACAGGAAAAGAGGTCTATTTTTCTCCCCCTTCCCAAACAAGCTCACATATTTGATTATATGAGACTGTCCTAAAATTGCTTAAAGATCATATCCTAAAGTTGTAAAAAATAAACAGAAAATTGAAAGTGTAAACATTTTCTTAAGTCTTTGATGTGGCTTCAGGATGAAAAAATGTTTGGACAGTAATTTGGTCTGTCTTGCTGAACTGGCCATTTAAAAAAAATTATTTTTAAATTTTGCTTAGTACAAGAATATGAGGGGTTAGATCTTATTTTGCAGTGGAATAAAAAAGGGAACACCAAATTACTCGTTCCATTTTTAAGGCCATGTGTGCAGCATTAGAGGCCCACACAGCTTAACTGACAGCATGGATGTGCCTTGGGGAGGACAGCACATCATGGGAATATGGGAATATGCCTTGGGACAGATGTTTGACTGAAAGAGACTATTCCAGAATATTTAGTAATATTATTCAGGAGAATATCAGCATTTCAGTGTTTTATATTTGAAAATAGATAATTCGATAATTTATATTTGAAAGTACATAACTGGTTTCAGCAATTGTTCTAAAAAAAATTAAACTTCCTTTTCTTAACCTGTAAGTGAAAAACTAGTCTTACTATATACTGTCTTCATGTAGTGTCATGTTTGACTGATTGCTGCTTAAAGGCAGGATTCTGATTACAAATACAGTTCAACATATTTTTTAAAAATGGTCCCAAATTTGCAAGTCTTCAGATAATCCAGATTTATGAAGTCTTGATCTTATTTATTCTTGAAGCAGATGATGTTTAGTCAATAGCCAAGAGTTTAATGAAATGTTGCAAAATGTAACTGGCTAGAATAACTCCCCTTTCATTAAAAGAATGCCACAACTAAAAGAAGTTACTTAGTGAGAACATTTCATTTTACAGTAGTACTAAACCAGCAATAAATGTAGGAGTTGTCACATTAATTAGTCTGCATTTACCTCAGTGGTTCAGTCCAAGTTAGAAGGGAACTGTTTAAGTGTGTCCTTATTTTCCCTACTCACCATATTTGTATTTGTGGAAAACCTTGGAATGAACAGATGGGCTTCTTTTTGCATGAAACTGAACCAGATCTCCAGTCATGATTTTGTGTTCAGCCCGTGAAGTTAGACTAGAACCAGCCTAAACTAATACCTGCAAAAAAACATACATCATAGATGTCAGCTGCACAACACAAACTATTTTACTGTCAGTATCAATTTCTACTGGATGTGAAGATTTACAGTAAATAATGCATTTATTTGTTGTAGCATTAGGAAACTCAGGTCTTATAATTTTAAGTGTGTTTGAATTAAATTTTATTTTTTCTTTAATGAATTTACATAGCAATCTGCTAAAAGCTGTATATTTTTGTTTTCATAATTAAACCTGTTCCTGCCCACACAAGCAATAAACACAATTATAGCATTAGGCAAACATTAAGAAAACTCTCTGCTGTATTATCGACAGTCTACAAGGTTTTTGGAACATAGGAATTCTTAAATTAGTTTTAGTTAGGAGACAAGGTGATGAAGAAAACATTTCTTAATGTAAGTACAGTCTGTGGAGAGCTGATTCCACATGAAAGCATGCATTAGAAACACTGACATAACTATTTCATCAGATAACTTTGAGTGTGACTGAACATAAGCATCACATATGCATGTATATATATATATATATATATATATATATATAAAAAGGTAAATTTACAATTCAGAGTATTAAATTCCATTTTAGATGCTGAATTGGTCCTTCCTATTTATTTATGCCTATCATCTTCTGTAAATAAGCATGTGAAAAACTGAGCAAGATTAAGTGCACAGAAGCATTAATGGGATGTGAGATGCTGGGGACTTCACAGCATCATCATGGTCATTTTAAGCAGGTTTCAGTATTACGTAATCACACTGCCCCACTCTGAGTGTCACAGTTTTAGGTAATAACCAGGTAACAAATTCACTCTGTTAACCCTCAACTACTCTCCCAGGGGACAAAAAAATGGAAAATAAGCGAGAGAGTTAAAGGATGGAAAAAAATCTAGCATAGGTTTAATGAAATAATAATAACAATATAAAAATATTTATATAATATAAATATATTTTAATTTATATAAATGCCATATATTTAAATATATACAAATATATACATTTGGAACCCACACTTGGTAATTGCTTCCCAATCAGAAAAGCCCCAAACTGGACTCAGCAGATGATGGGAGTCCCAGTGACAGCATAAAAAGCAAAAACAAAACAACTTGGAGCAGATGAGATGGTCCTACTTGGAAGGAGGCAGGAGAAGGAGACCTGTCTTGATGTTCTTCTCCAGCAAGGAACCAGGATACAGGAGCAGTAACAGAACAAAGAGACCCCCAGCCCAGCCCAGCCCAGCCCAGCCCAGCCCAGCCCAGCCCAGCCCAGCCCAGCCCAGCCCAGCCCAGCCCAGCCCAGCCCAGCCCAGCCCAGCCCAGCCCAGCCCAGCCCAGCCCAGCCCAGCACAGCACAGCACAGCCCAGCCCAGCCCAGCCCAGCCCAGCCCAGCCCAGCCCAGCCCAGCCCAGCCCAGCCCAGCACAGCACAGCACAGCACAGCACAGCACAGCACAGCACAGCACAGCCCAGCACAGCCCAGCCCAGCCCAGCCCAGCCCAGCACAGCACAGCACAGCACAGCACAGCACAGCACAGCACAGCACAGCACAGCACAGCACAGCACAGCACAGCACAGCCCAAGGGCCCAGGACCAAGCTCCCTGAGGAGCCATTTTGCAGTGGGTGCCCCAGGTAGGAGCGCTGTGATTGGTCCGTGTGGGTCACCTGACCCACCCTCTCCTCCCCACAGCCACAGCCCCGGCACCTCTGGAGGGCCCGGCCGGGAGCAGGGCAGGGGGCAGCTTGGGCATCGGCCTCTGAAAACAGGGCACTTGGTTACTACAATAAAAAAATAGAATCACTACCATGATGGCAGTGATAGAAGCGGATGATTCAGTTTAGCTTCCTAATTCAGGTGCCTAGTTTAGGGGGATGACAAGCTGCCTTTTTCTCCTGCCTCCTAAATGCTACAAATGTGATAGATGCGTCTAATACCTGGGAGAAAGATCATCAAGGTTATGCAGAGAGAGAGGAGCAGTTACAAATCTAATAAAGAGGGAATTTTCTTTATCAATTCCACTGACTGTTGCTGTTCACAAATCATTGCCATTTTAAATTTTTAAACAGCAATGTTGCTGAGAATAGAGATGTACATATCAAGGTAAATCCTTGCGAGTAATGGTTTTCAATTTCAACAAAGAAACAAGGTCATGTAAAAGGAGCAGCTGATATTTGTATGCAAAATACAGGGCTCAGTGTACGTAAAGCTCGAACTTGATTTTATAATAATAGCATCTTTAACAAAAATGAATAAAAAAGCAAGGACTATGAGGTGAATCAGTAGCACAGGATTCTATGATCTGAGAAGACTTTGAGTACAGTGTAGCTGAAAATGTTTCTGTGAAGTGGTAAGCATTTCAGAAAACTGTTTTACTCTCTGGATAGCAGCACTTTAAAACCAACAGTTTCTTAGCTGAAAATGCAGCATAGTATTAGATTTGCATCTTAGTTTTTACTGGAATACCAGGATCAGCAGCTTAACCATATGTCACAGTTTCCAGTGATTTGTTTTATGTCCATTCCAACCTGTATCAGCAGGAGTGTTGTAATACATTAAAAGTTCATCTGAATGAGCATGCAGTACCTGGAAAGCCACAAGGATCTTCACATTTAGAAGCACTGTTATTCTCCCCTGTTGCTGCAGCTCCTCCCCAGGATTTTTACAGGTAAATGAAACCCACAGACATAACACTGTTTCAATGTGCAAAGTCAAGAAACCACTACTTTTGCTCACTATTTTCCTTTCCCTGTACAATAAGCAATATTTTCTCATGAAACCTGAGGCAGAGTTTTCCTTACAGAAGAGCGGAGCTGGAGGCTGGAAGAGTGCTGACACGTACCCTGCTCTAGTGTCTTTTTTTCTTAGTTAGGCATCTGCTGTCAGGAAGGAAATTGGGCTTGATGGGCTTCTGATCAGATTCAGCACAGCCATTTCTCTGTTCTTCTATACCCTTGGAAAATGTGTTAAATACAGATTGAACAGATCTTTCATGAGACAAAAGAGAATCCAAAAATACCTAGTAAATTCTGCAGAAAAAAATTATCAGTAATTTCTTCCCACTTTCTGCTTCTACATGAATCTTGTGCCTTTTCAAGATGCCAAATACTTAAATGTTCTGGAGCTTAAAAATGCATGCAGTACACTGGCTGCTAGTTGCAATATTTGTACGCTGTATTTCTATTATAGATTAATGTTTAAAACTTATAATCTGGACTTACCTGTTCTGTTTTGTAAGGTCTCATTTGTCTAGTACTACTGTATAAACTCTGCTAGAATGTTAAATGTAAATTTATTTAAAACAATAAATAGTTTAGCATCTTGAAATAGTACTAATTTCTTCACTGTTTGAGAGTTACTGCATTTTTTTTTTACAACAGAGGTATTAAAAGACAAAATCAATTTTTCCAACATATAGATGTATTTTTAAGTACAGATTTTAATCACTGTAAGCACATAGATTTATGGCCTATTTATATCCTAGAAAGTATTAAGCACTAAAGCCACATATATTTCATAATACTTATCTCTCAAGAGAAAATCATGTAGTTGCTGTGAGACAAGTATTTTTCTCAATTTGTTGGGCTTTACAAATCCAAGGCCCAATAGAAGCCTAGCAATGCCAAGTTGGCAGTGGCTGCAGTATTAGCTACAAGAAGGCTTAAGAGAGAGACTGTCAACATTTCCTCCTACAGAACCTAAATAGCTATGGGACGTGAACGGAGCTTTGTCTAAAAATGTGCTCTTCTCCAGCAAGTAAAGATAATCAATTCTGAATTCATGCTATGGTGTATCATGACAGTGTCTCTTCACTGGGTTTTTCCTCTGCAGAGTTGCAGCACAATATAGTCTCAGTCTGCCCTTTTTTAATGTTTAGAATTTTAGTGATTTCGAGTAGAAAAATTAAAAATAACTTTTGTGAGAATAATATCTTTTGGCCTCTCCTCCTCTCTTCTCTCAAAAATAAAGCGACAGATGTACTGGAGCAATTCACGAGAAACTGCAGATATTTGGGGACAGTGAAGTACTTTGGGCTTAGAAAGCACTGGATCTTGATTCCACTTCATAATTTAGTTTTAGGAATAACTCAAATTCTAAGCCTGTGACGAGCAAAACCACTGCTGCTTTTGGACTAGTGGACATAAATCCATGGATCAGTGCTGCTTTTCCTTTTCTCTTTAAGCAGTCAGATCTCTTTGTGATGGATGCCTGTGTTTTCCTTCATCTGTCCAGTAGACTGGCTGTTATATATTGCTATGGAACATCATCTCATTATAAATAGAATTCAAGATACTCATCTTTGAAAATAAGCCAGTATAATGCCACTGTGCCAGATCACATATTTAGTCTTTTACTATGAGAAGTCCCAGTCCAATATTAAAAATTACACACAGTGACAAAACTTAGAAAGTAAAAATGGGGGTAGGTCACATCCCATAGGCAATACTTGTCCTAAGAAGTATGTTTTTATTCCTTGCACACTGACAGGTCATAATGAAATTAGAGAATATGCACAGTGTGCTAAAACAAAGATTCATAAGGCATTGTTTTGTTACTTTTTCCCACTGTATAAAATACAACAGCTACCTGAGAGAAATCAGATGTTTAATGTGATGAAACCTCAAGTATTAGTCTGTTAGTTATGAAACTATTACGCAAATTATAAAGAAAAAATAATTGGAGCAGATATTTTTCTGACTGTGTGTAAATACACATTTTTGAACAATGTAAAGCTCTTCCTACTGGAATATTTCAACTGCTAGGTAAACAAAAATACTTACATTTTTGTATGAAATGTTGCATAAATTTTTTCTTAGCACCACAGACGGGAAGCTTTTGAAAGTTCTATCTCAACATGGAGATACTTGTTTTAGGCACTGATATATTCTCACCAAATTATTGCTTTTCTGTCATAACCTGAAGTTTAGCTAGGAATGCACTGTTTGGATTTGTATCAGATTAATTTTGTGTGTATCCTGTGTTTTTCTGCTCATTAGAAGAGAGTTTTTCCTTTTTTTGAACACAGTTATTTTGGGAAGTGTTAGTGATACATTGCAGCAAGAATGGTTTTCTGAAATTGAGCTTCTGTAATGAACTTCTGATGTGATATTTCAAGATTAAGTTGCTCTTTAAGCTTAAAATGGTAAATACAACTTCTGTTGTCTCCTTCATAAGGAGGGAAAAAGGCACTGGAGAATCTACTTATGACATTTCAAACTTAAAATGCTTGCATTTTGAAAGACTTCTGAAGATAAATATAAGAAAATAACACTTCTTTTTCTACCTCAAAAAAATTAATTTTTCCTAGCTCCTTAACAATTGAACCATTACATTGATAAGTCTCAACAGACCTTTCTTCCATAGTCTGGAAATAATTTATTCTTGGAGCCTTTAATTTTCTGATAATTTCACTTAGGCTTTCATACTCAGTATTAATAGAAATTCCAATTGATATAGTTTCAGATATTTTTTTTGGCACGCCTTTGCAAATATTGCATTAATGTTTACTGCATTAAAGATTCATTTATTCTGGCATTTATTCTGGGGACTCTAGGCAGGCTGCTGAGACACTGCATGTCTGAGGCAAGGATACCATTCAAGAACAAGATACCCATCTTCATGTCTCCACGAGTAACTACAGCTCTGCCATGTGTTCAGAATTTCATTAACAGAAACTGAGACCTGCTATATAAAATCAGTGCTTCTAAAGAGCAATTCCCCCTTCTGAAGTGGGCACATTGAATACTAAAGTCACACTCTGCCTCAGCCCACTTCCTGGAGTAAGATTAGGTGTAACATTTCCATATAGCCACCCCTTGCCACTGGAGGCTTGCTGGGGTATCTGAGGCATCCCGATGCCAAGGTGTGTGACACAGAGCCTGCAGAGAATGACACTTCTCTGGGAGCAACACCTGAATTCAATGAGGGATACCTCTCATCTTGCAACAGATACATATCCTGAGGCAGGTGAATCAGATTTCTATTCAGAGTTTCCTGACTACCAGCACAATTAACCACTGGTTAATAATGCCACCTGTGACTGTTTTGTGTGAGAAGCTTCTGTCATTCTGTCATCGTTAAACAAGATTATTCTTCTCCAAGTAAAAGAGATTTGTGACTTCAGCACCGGTTGTGAGTTCTTACAAGAAGCATATACTGCAGCATCTGTAGTGTTGATTTCTTATGTTTGCATAGTTTTATTTTCCTGCCTTCATGTTAAACCTGGGAGACTTGCTTTACAACCTGTCTGGGTTTTCTTTGACAGTAAAACCACTGAGTTACTTGATGAGATTTAGAAAAATTTGGACTTTGATTTAGCTTTGTCTTTCAAAAGGTGAGATGATAAATTGGTAATGAATCCAAGTAAACAAAATAGATGGAAACCTTTCTAATGGATTCAGAAAAAACTTCCTGATTTTAATGAAGTCGTAATTCAGTCAGGCTGTATTACTGGAGTTTATGTACAGATAATAAGACCTCCTGGAAATGTTACTTCAAAAGAAATTTGGGATTAGCAGTTTATCAGCCAAAGTACCTTATTTCTAAAATGTTCATCATCTTGCATTGCTGGATTAGAAATTACTCTGTTTTGTTTTTTGTTTGTTTGTTTATTTTTCCCAAATCACTAGAAATTTTTTTTTTTTTGAGCAGAGAAATGTTTCAGATCGATTAATTTGCAACTAATAAGGCCATATTTTGGGTTTATGTCTGTGTGGGTTTGTCCTTGCATGAGATTGTAAAGGAAGCACAATGGAGGAAAAACGCCCTGTAGTTCTTTTGTTTTAAACCAAAATAAAGCTGTTTGATGAATGACAATAAGATATCACACAACTGCCAGTGTTACTAATTAATTTCCTTTACAGGTTTTGATATAGTCAGCAATATGACTTGTGTTTGTGGCTAAAAATGAATGCTAATGATCTGTGTAGTGTTACAGTACAGATAGCACATTGTCAAAAGCTGTTATAAATGTAAATCTCATTTGTGAAAAATCTGTAAGGACAAATAAATACAGCTGTAATTCTTAAGTAAGTGATTATCCTCTCACTTTTGTGTGCAAAAACCTAGCTCCAAATTGTGTGGATGTTATCATATGGCACTTTTCATGAGTTTTTTTTACTGGGTTTGGAAAATTTTGTACTTAGATTTTGCTTTCTTTTAAAAAAGGTAAGAGGATTAATTACTAATGAAGCCAAGTAAATAAAACAGATGGAAACAGTTGGACATTCAACTTCAGTGCTCTTTGAGAACTCCCTCTACAACCCTATCTTGTATTTTCTAGTTTATCAAATTAAGGTCTAGCTTTTATGTCCTGAAATTAAAAGTGATTTCCTCACTTATCTTGCTAGTTATGAATTTCACATTACTTTCCTTTGTTGATCATAATTCCTTTGAAAATTAAAAAGTAACCTCTGCTTTCTACAGGTGCATATTCAAGGCATAACAACTTTAAAAAAAAAAACAAACAAACAAACAACAGTTAATTCAAACTTCTTAACTCAACATAATAATCATATATAAAGCATATTCATAAAAGTATCTGTGGTAAGATTACATTCTCTCCTTACCCAGGGATAGTGCAGTTTGTGACCTGGTATAATTCTAATTTTACCTTTTAAGAATTCTAATTCAGCTTTCTAAGTTTCTGGAACCAAAGTGAGTAATGGGAGACAAACATATATTAACTTGAAGGTGCCTTCATATGTGACATTTAAACTTAACAAAACTACCTAACAGGGAAATATAAGGAATTAGGAGGAGATTGCTTGGGAAGTAAAAGTAGGGAGAAAAAGGAGACTCTAACTTAAGTTAAGACTTTCTTGGGAATTTATATCTCTCACAGGCAAAGTGTAAAAAACCATCCAAGATTCAGAAATGTCAGCCATATTCAACTATCCTTCAAACAGTCTTTATTCTAGCACAGTTTAAATATATCCGCTGGGATTTTTAGCACCAAAATATTCTCAAGCTTTGAGATACTGACATATATCTGGGGATGATATTTATCATATGTCAGTATATTTCACATATGTCAGTATTTAAAAAAAGAATAGTATTTAGTTGAAAACAGCATTGTAAACTTCTTTAAGTCCTGGTTTGTCTGTCTTGGACATTCATAAAGCCATGGAGAAGAATCATCCAAAGACATGGAAAGAGGAAGAGTTGACAAGATCTTATGTTTTGGCTGTGATCATTTGGGACATCAAATAATATCTTAGACAGGGATAGATAAAGTCTGAAGGAACTAGAATTCTGTCTGAATATATGAACCTTGCTAAAGGACTTAATGATTAATGTTTAGAGGGCAATGAGGAAAAGTCAAGATGGCAAACCTTCAGAAAGTTTTAAAAAATAGTTTTATTGCAGAACTGTGAAACCTTGGGTGCAAGAAATCAATCCTATGCAAGCAACAAGAGCTGCATAAGAAGCTAAAAGATAAGAGAAGGAAGCGAAGGAACTGTCTTAGGAAAGGATTAGTCTTTAGATAGGGTCACAAATGTAATTTCTACCTGTCAATGAATTTGATTCAGCTTCCAAAAACCTTGTTTGTCTATGACAGCCTATTACAGACATATTACTCAAAGAAAAAAAAAAAAAAAAAAAAAGACTTTTAAACAAAGATATCTAAGAATTAGTCTGTCTTTCTTTCTTTTGCAGAATTTCTGTGGTGGATTCATACAGACCTTTGGCTAAATCTGTAATACAGTAGTTTTCTAGTATTTGCTACAATGAAAAAAAAAACCAAAAAAACATTAAAAAGTTCCAAATCCTAAAAGAATGAGCAAACCCCTTTCTGTTAAGTCTTTAGCATAATTAGACATCAACAAATGCACCTTCAGTTAGGAGATCTGAATATCTTATATAATAGGATATTCAGATAGTTCAGCACTGAGAAGTGGAGACTAGTAGCAATTGTTCCCAGTGTGAAAAAGAAGATAACTTCATGTGAAAAGAAAGGTTATACAAAATTAGATTAGTTGATAATAAATTATCTGTTAAGAAAAGAATACCAGTAGTCTATTATGTTTGCTGCCAATACCATTATTTCTACCAATAATTAGTTGTAACATAGTTCTTGCACAAACTTGCTCTCTAAAATCTGAACTCTGTAAATGAAACACTGCCTTTTCAAGTAGCATTTTGATGAAACACTGTCTCCTGAGGTAACAGTATTTCTTTTTCTTTGGTAAGCAAGGATTAATCTTTCATTTGAAAGTCATGTCCACCACCTGCTTAGTCATCAGTTTACAGTTTCACATGCAGCCAGTAATGTCTTTAATTATACAGTCAGAATATAATGAAGTATTTTGCATCTTATATCTTTTGAAATTACATGTCCTGTTTTAAAAGATATG
The DNA here is from genome assembly GCF_036169615.1 of Heliangelus exortis. NCBI lineage: Eukaryota > Metazoa > Chordata > Aves > Apodiformes > Trochilidae > Heliangelus > Heliangelus exortis. The sequence goes on from NC_092422.1 coordinate 80,288,393, forward strand.
TCTTGTACCCTTAATTTTTTGATCTAAAATTAACTTATTAATCAAGATAAACCAAGCTGTGAGCATCATACTTAGTTTAATCACCACTACTTGACTGACCAGGTTTTTTTTAAGATTATTTCAGACATGAAGGTTTTGGTAAAGGCATGAAGGTTTTGGAAAGTGCTTTTTCTGTAAAACATTAAGAAAAGCATCTACATACTGTGTGTTGATTGAGAAAGTGCCATTTTAAAGTCAAATGAAAACAGATATTTTAGTTCCTTAGAGTCTGCCTCCTGTGCCACTTTAATTCTGTTTCTTTACAACTAAGTTTATAACTATAATGATCTACAGTGGACATCTTGGTACACTTTTACTGATCTCAGTAGATACTGTATTAATTCAGAGAAACCAGCATTTTGTATCATCCTCAGGGACTCAGGAACTGAAAACTATGAAGGGTTTTTTACTCATACACAAATGAAGTTTTCAATTATGAGTTTCCTTCACACTGACAAGTGGCTTGTGATCTAGTGACCCAAGAGGCAACTCTCCACCTCATGGGATATATATATATATGTGTGTGTGTGTGTGTGTGTGTGTGTATATACACTGCAGCCAGTTGTTTAAGAGCCTCTAGTATATCTTTTATATCTTAAATTTAAAGCTTATCTAGTGTACAGAAGACAAACTTTTAACACAACATTCATCAGTAAGACTGTCTGCACAGTTTTTGAAAGTGACAAACTACACGTAGGAGAGAAGAAATCTTTTGAAAACTACCCTTGAGCACAATGGGACTTGGTTTTCATCTTTTTTGTGGGGTTATATGCAGTTTTGTAGTTGACGTTTACGTTCCTGTAAGTGAAAGGACACCAGAAAGTCATAAGTCAATCCCAGCAGTTATGAAATTGGGCTCCCTTTGTTGTTAGGATCTGAGGGGGGGAGTTGAGCAGAAGCTGTTCTCTCTGCTTAGGTAAGGGCAGAGGATGCGTGTGTGCACTGAGAGCATGACTACCAAATGCATATTCCTCACTAACAAAATAATTCTCTAGAGGAACAGGGTGTACTGACTGTACTGATCCTAGGAATCGTTAGCTTTCAGTCACTTCAAAGGGAGATAGATGCACTCAGGATTTTAAGAATAGTACATTTGCCAAATATCATAAATATATAAAAAGAGATTTACTGTATCTGGCAGCACTACTTTTTATTGCCAGTCACGCTATTTTAACAGCAAATGTGTTCATCCATATAGGAAACTCCCTGAAGACAGCTGAAAACTCTCATACAGTAACTGCATAATATCTCCCCTGAATTGAGCTATTTAGAACTTAGTTATATGTTCTAAGTTATCTGTGTAGTCATCTCTTAAAGTGAAGAAGAGAGGCTGGAACTTCCAAAAGGCAAATTTATCTCACATATTTTAGATACAACTGTGTTTGTCTTGCCTTTTTGGTCCTCATTAAACACCTAGAATGCTTTAAAGAAAAAAACAATTTATACCAAATGCTTAACAAAATAGTTAGTTAGATGTAGTGAACTGGTGAACTGATAGCATCCTACCCAGTCAAATGAACATATAACAACAAATTATTGGTTTCCTTATGTATGATAATAAATAAAAGATTGGAAGGGAGGGGAAGCAGCATGAAAGCCAATGAAAACTGTTTTGAAAGACACATGCTATTTTTATCCAAAACCAGAATTTTCAGTTTATAAATGTATGGAACAGAGCAACCCTACATTTACCAGGTCTTAATGAAAATAAAATGTCAGTAATATCTTTCCCAGCTTTTTTCTTAGTCTCTAATTGTTCTAATTACTCAAAAAAGAAAAAAAAAAAAAAAAAAAAAAAAAAGACAGTGGCAAAGGTCCAATCGTTTTGATACAGTTCTCTTTGACAGTGTTATTCAGTGCAAGCAAGTTTACCAGTATCTCTCCTTTAACATGAGATTCATGGACTGCATCCTACTTTTTATGACCTATTTCAATAAATTACTACATCACCTTTTTTTCTAATATATAGGTAACATAACTGCTCTAACTACCACAAAAGCATATAAAATAGCGCAATAAAATCAGACCTGTAAAGTGGGAAGATGGAATTACTGTAATCCGGATGTCATGGTTAGTATCGGACCAGTGATACATTTTTACCTTATATTTTCTGTATTTTGTGTTAGGGAAAGTGATTCATTGCTAATGTAACTTTAAGTGATTTTAACATCTGTCCTAGAGGTAATACAGGTGTTTCAGCCTGTCCCATTTATTAGAGCATTTTGTATTTATGTGTCGAGTATCTTCCTTCAAAAGGGGTATCTGCTGCGTTTCTACATCATATCCAGCATCAATCACTTTGATTAGGGTCTCGCTCTACAAACCAAACAGCTTTTCTTCCAAGGCAGCTCCATATGTTTACTGCAGCTGTTACAGTTTTCAGACAGAATGTGACTGTACTCTGTTCAGAGTTTGTGTCCCTGTCAGAGAGGCAGGAAATTATTCCACTCTGCTTAGACTTGCCTTGAAATCAAGGGGCTTGAAACCTGTCCTACAGTTAGTTTTGTAGTTTCCTACAAAACCATACATGAGGTTGCATCTGTGGTATTTTTCATAACTATGGCTGGGAAACAGACACTTACAGGGTATGTTCCCACAGCACTGGCTGAGTATCCAGTCAAAGGAGTTTTATTGCTGGAAAGGTTACTCCAGGGACATGGAGTACATGGACGCAATGCGTGAAGACTACTGTCAGTAGTAGGCTAGTTAGTTAATAGCTGTAAGGATGAAATATCCTGGGTTTTATTTCTGATTTTATGGTTTCTGCCTTTGGAAAATATTTTTGGATTGTTGATAAATATTTGGTTACCTGTAGAACACCATACTATGGTACATTGTACTACAGTACAGCAGTATTAACACAGTATAATGAACATGTGCAAACAATGTACCACCTAGGGGATTCACCTATATTTGCAGAACTATTAATTATTTCCATGAAGGACACTTTGAAGATCACCAGTTCACTACAATTCTGTTAGGTCTATGCATTACAGAGAATTGAAGTTATTAAAATATACCTCTATGGGAATAAAACCCAACACCAATATCCAATATAGAGAGTTGTTAATGGGGTTTTATGTTGGGTTTTTTTGTATGTTTGTATTTCTGATCACTGACAAGGTCTGTATTGTCAGAACTATATTAATACTAAAAACTACATCCATTTGTTTTCTGACTGTAATCACTCTTCATTGCATTTGTTTAGCTGGGTGCACAGATACCCAATTTGGTGTCCATTACCCCAATTTCTCAAATATGCTTTTAATGTAGGTTGTAGTAGTGCATATACTCATGTGACAAGTGTTTTTTAAAGCCCTGTGAGCCAACAAATGCAGGTTGACAATTAGAATCTTCCACAGGTGAATGAATGTGACATATTCACTGCACAAGAGGTGTGAAAAATTACTTCAGTGTCACAATGTCTCATTGTTGATCCTCTATCTTTGTGGTTCCACATTACTACTCTGGTTTTAGCAACCCAGCTGCTGGAGAGACAGGTTGTTTCTGACACTGCTAAGTACACTGTTTCTCTGGGTGAGGCTTCGGGATGAATTTAAGTGGTTGAGCTGTCACAGTGCAGAAGCTTCCTCTTTCTCCTTAAGGAAAGAATACTTGCAGACCCTCAAACACCTGCACCGTGGTAGCAATGCAATGATTCATGCAGGATATTCAGACTGTTTAAATAATAAAACTAAAAATAAATTCCTCTAAAAGCCTTCTACACCTCTTGCTTTCTCAAAGTACAAAACCACTCTGCAATTTCTGATTGATTGAAGTAGGTCTTTATAAGATAGTTTGGTTCCCTCCATCCCTTGAAATGTAAATTTTGTCTGAATATTAAAAAAACACTGTTATCTTAAAATCAGTTTTTCTTTGTTTTAATGTAGAGAAAAAAAGGCACCTAAAAGCAGAAAACAAAAGTACTGGGGTTCTTGTTTTCAATTTTTGGTTGAAATGCTGGACTTTTCACTGAAGGCAGAAATTTGTCTCCTATTTTTAAATTAAAATAATTTTCATTGTTACAGTAAAAAGGCCTTATAGTTTTTTGGGTTTTTTTACTTATTCCAAAAATGAAAGTTCCTGAGTTGCTGTAGTGGAGTAGGAAAATTAAATTTATTATCTTCACAAAGATTCGTCTGAGAAAGTGCTTAGCTTTAAAGTGTGAATAACACCACAGATTTCAGAGAGACATCTGAACAAGGTTATAGTGGAAACCTTTTTTAATAACTGACTTTGCAGATGAACATATTTAAAATGTATTAGACCTAGAAAAATTATCAGTTGTCATCTTTACTCCTCACCTGCCCCTTTCCCTACTCATTGGGTGCTAGAGAGAGGATTCTTTTTGTTGAAGTGTGGGATAGGAAATGGGAGAAGTGGAAAGTTGTTGGAAGCACCAGCAGGTGGGCATTAGCCCCAGTAAGTCCCAGTATGCCCAGGTGGGCACTGGCTCCCAGTATTGCCCTTGGGTTTCAAGGTGCACAGGTCCCGTGCTGAGCCTTTCAGCAGTAACTGCAGTCTGGCAGAGTTGGATACCATGTGGAAAGCTAATATGATTTCTATTCCCTCAGGAAGATTAAATGCTTACAGATTTGGGCCATCTATAAGCCAGTTTGTGTTCCAGATCCAGATATTTGAATTGTAGCTAAAATTATATTCCCTCTGTAACTGTGACATGAATGATATTAGGAAATGGTATTTTGTAAGCCGGTTGTGGTTATTAGCTTGGGCATCAAATGCTGATACTTTATGGAACAAACCCCTTCCCTACAACAGACTGAAGAGCATTTGTGAAGCCCTTAACACTGTGTATCACTTGTTAATAGAGAATTGCAATAGCTGTATGATAAATGTTCATGAAATGTAATTAATGCCTACTTTAGCTGGAAATATTCAATGGTGAGAAGCATATTACACTGTGTTTTACTGAGTGTCTTAACTGAGAGTAGTTGGGCAATGGTATGGGCTGGCCAGGGAGGTGGCGGAGTTGCCACCATCCCTGGAGGTATTTAAAAACAGTCTAGATGAGGCACTTCAGGACATGCTTTAGTGGGTGATACAAATATTGATACATATATTTTATTCAGGGGGAATACTGAGAGTTGGATGCAGTGTTCTTAGAGGTCTTTTGCAACGGTGACAATTCTGTGTATGAATCATTCTAGACATCACCGTAGGATCTAAATGTTGTCTGTTCATTTTCGCCAATTAAAAAAGCAAATTACCTGCATTCTACTCTAGGTACTGTAAGTTAGGTCTGTTCTAATTGTGGTGCCTCAAAATCTAATCATAGAGACACGCAAAAAGAGAAAGGGTTTTCTGCCAGATTTTCTAAAATATGGGCAGTCTATGTATATATATTGAATTCTTATATTTGTCTTAAGTACTAAAATAAACTTATTTTAAAAGTAAACTTATGCTCATCTTAGATGTGCACAATCAACCACTCATACTTCATCCAAGAAAGTGCTTTACTTTTACTCATTTTAAGGTGTAGGAATATAATTATATGGTAGTTAAGTGTTTTTTAAAGTTTCCCAGATTAGAAAAGGAACATGGTACTGCTCCATGCAGAACGGCTGTCTAAAGTGTTTTTTCCTGAGGATCTAATAAGTAATATGTTGATCTCTAAAATTTATTGTACACGTAAATCTTGGGCATACTCTGTAACATATTATTCAGATGAAACAAACAAAAATCTAAATTAAGACAGACAGGAGCAATGGGGCAGACTGTTCCCAAATGGGACATGATATGTCCTAGATTCAGGGATAGGGGTCATTGAGACCTCCATACATCTGAAGCACTTGTATCACTTTATATGGCATCTTGGTAATTTTTTATTTTATTTATATAAATAAATTTTCAATAGCTGTAATGAATCCTTTCCTTTCTGGCAGGGAATAATATGGTTCCCTAGTATTGACTCAGTTCCCTTGAATACTCAATACAAAATCCTTGGAGATTTGTTAATAGAAGAATTAACATGTACCAAAAAGGAAGTGCATGAGGAAGATTATATTTGCTAATAGATTTTTTTCTTCTGTGCTAAATGATGCTCATTCTCTATAAATCTTTGTTAACACTGCCAATTCAGCATCTTCGACCTGATTGTTTCATTTGCATGCTTTGCATTTGTGATTGGATTACAGTTTGTTTTATTTTACTCCTTATATTAGCTCGCTGGATATGTAATTATACTTTGTACATAACATTCAATTTACTTTGATCAGTATTCGAGTATAAAGTCTTACACAAAGCACACAATATACAGAAATATTTCTCTGCCTCTGCAACCATTCAACTTAGTCTCTCTAACTCTGAAAAAAACCACAACTACTTGCAAATAACCTATTACTGCTGCAATAATTGCAGCTAGCTGAAGAACTTGAAAATAAGTTTCAATTCATATCTGAATTGGTTATACGGTCTCGTAGTCAATTGGTCACATCATTCATTAAGGACATCCAAATGGAGTTTTTGTGTGCCATATTTTATGCTTCTTCCCGGATTAATTTTTTTTAAATTATCATTATTATTCTGACTTCATGTGTTTTTTAAAAGAAAACAAATATCCCAATAAGCCATTTTTCCCAGATAGTATTACTGAAATAACTCTTAAAAAAAAAAAAAAAAGTCTATTTTTAAAATACTATACATATAATTGAAAATTGTAAAAACCAAAAAATATACTAATTGGGTGGATTTGTCTTTTTTTTCAACCTGTATTAATGATTTTTAAAAAGTAATTAAGAAATTTAAAAATCCACTTAGAATGTTTAAAATACTTCAGATTTCTCTGAATAAAGTAATTAGAAACCAATTAGTTTCTTTTCTGACACTTCTGTAACTTGGATTAATATTTGACAATGGAACAAAATCTTTTAAATGGTAAGTGGTCACTACTGTTTACAAGGCTTGCAAAGAACTATAAGCAAATATAATATAGTATATTACAAAAGTAGTTAGCAAAAACAGGTTGAAGTTTTTCTTTGTTTCTCAAAGCCAGTTTCATAAAAAACATTGATAGAAACAAGTCAGATGGTAGAAAAAAATGCAAAGTATTAGCTATTACATTTTATTCAATGGTCTATAACATTTACTAATAATTATTTTTAAGAATAAGACCTTTATTAACTGTGATACTCAGATTTGAGCACATATTCTTAATTTGAAAATTCAGAGTAAGCTGTAATTTTTTTTAAGTGGATGATTATTATATCAAGACATCAGTTATTTAATCAGGAATCAGAAAAATGCATGGGTTTTGTTGACAAATTTTCAAACATCCTTTATCAGATTCTGAAGTAGAGCCAGTTAACAAAGGAAAACAAACAGAAAATCTGATAAAGTAAGCAATATTATATCAAAGGTAAATGACATCTAAATATTTAAATATGCTTTTATTCTAACAAAAATATTATTCTTTTATTCTAACAAAAATAGCTTCTGAAATTGATGTAAGGTTTCTAATTTACCTAGACTTAAATAGATAATTTACTTAATTGCTTTAGTAGAGTGACTTAATCTGTATCTGATGAAAATAAAGAGCCATAAAGGAGATAAAGAACTGGTTAAACAAGAGACAGTACAGGGTTTATATTAAAAGAAGAGTTCTTCATACAGGGATTGCTAATGAAATTTTTGAAGGTTATTTTTTTTTATTCATTATCTTACTACGTTGGTTGCAGGAAGAATGAGAAAAGTACCAACAGGAACTTTGATAACATTGAAGAGAATTGGGGCAGTTCATGCCTATAATCAGAAAAAAACAACCAACCAAACAAAAACCCCCAAAAACCCAAACCAAACCAAAAAACCCCAAAATGATACAAACCAAAAGGACATCAATTAGAGGTGGCAGTTCAGAAAACACCTCTGGTGGAGTCAGTCTCCTAAGGATGGCTAAACTGCAAGTATAATATACCTCCTGAAAAGTCTGTCATGATTTTAAACATTCATAAGGCCTCAACATACCATGTAAATTCCAGTCTCTGACACTAAAAAGATACTAACTTTAGCTGACGAAAGTGGAGGTATGGTTAAAATAAAACCACAAAATATTCTAACCAATTTGAAAATTTTAAAAGAAATTATAAATTTAAATACTAAGACATTCATGGGCTTTGATGTCTCTTATCTTGTTCTATGTAGATATATTTGGTACAAAATTCTTGGAAATAGATGAAATGCTTTGGGCAGTGCACTTAGGAGAAAAATACTGAGTTTGCTGCAAATAGGTGTGGGAGCAGCAAAGAAAATGCGTGCAACCAATATGGTTGATAAACGAACTGGTTTATTGCGCAGCAACTTTCGCTTATATAGTGCTTCCGTGACCACGCCCCCGCCACCAACATAACTTTTTATTGGACACCTGGTGTGTTTACCTGTAGCACAGCGAATCCCTGATGCAGGTAGCACCGGAGTATGGGCCGATCTAATTGGCCCCCCAAACATGGGGTTGGGCACAGTAAAGAGGTCGCACCTCCTATCTCTTCGAGAATATTCAGGAATATTCTCCAACATTCTCCAATCCTCTCTTAACATTCTACAACAAATAGGTTGGACACTGTGCCTTCACAGGGAACCACATGGACAGGATAAAAGGCAATGGGTACAAACTGTTATTATCATGTCATTATCATGTGGATTTTATTTTCACATAAGAAAACATTTTTTACAGTAGGAACAATCATACACAAGCTCCCAAAGGGATACTTAGTGTTCCCATTGCTGGATGTTTTCAAGGAGGGATTGGACAGTGTGCTAGATAATCTCATCTAGGCTCCCTTCCTAATGAAAGGCTGGACGAGATAATGTTTTGAGGTGCCTTCTAACCTGGGAAGCTCTATGATTCAAGTAATACTCATTGATATTTTTCTTCCTGTTTGCAAAGTACCGATTCTGTTTTATACTGGGCACTGTACATGTATATTCATCATTTTATGCACTGCTTTCCACATATGGTCAATTTCTTTCTCCTAAATCATGTGCTTCTGAGTCAAATTGAAAGCCATAGGAAATTACAGGAAAAAATTATCTACTGCTAGACCACTCATAGAATCACAGAATTTTCAGGGTTGAAAGGGACCTTTAATATCATCTAGTTCCAATCCCCTTGCCATGGGCAGGGACACCTCCCACTAGATCAGGTTGCTCAGAGCCCTATCTAACCTGGCCTTAAAAACTTCCAGGTGGCTTCCACCACCTCTCTGTGCCACCTGTTCCAGTGTCTCACCACCCTCATGGTGAAGAATTTCTTCCGAACTTTCAATCTGTATCCACCCTCCTCTAATTTGAATCGAACCCCCCTAGCCCTATCACTACCTGACATTCCTAAATCCTTGGCTTCCTGTATCACGTGGAAGTCTTTTTGGTGAAAGAACTGGGCACTGGACAATGTGTGGACAAACTGAAGAATGGATGTAATTATCTAGTTCAATCTCAAATGAATTTCTAAGGCAAATCATTGAGTCATGTGGTATTAAAATGGATCATCGTAGTTTGCTATATGTTTAGTTCTTTTTAGAGTATTTTTCAGTAGCTGTTTTAAGGTGATTTACTCGTGGTTCTGGAGGACAAAACTATTCATTACATGGCTGGTGAAGAGAAAGTACCTGGAACTCCTTTGCAGACTTGATCTCAAAATTATTCCCGAAAACCTGCTCTGGATTTAAATAACGAATCTGTAAAGTCTGCTGTCCTCAGACTGGTAAGCATTTAACAAGTTTCTATAAAACCTGTGATATTAGGCAGCCTCATTATGTCTAGCCTTCTTCATCAACTGCTAATGAGTGAATGCTTACAAGAAACTTAAAATATAAAACTGGATACTGATGCTGACTGGGCAAATCCATTTTGCAGAACAGTAACCAGAATAGTTTAATCTGAGGCTGCCAGCCTTTAAGATGGCTTCCATTCTGAAATTCTAAAATTTAGTGAAGAATGCTACTTTGCAGTCTCAAAGTGTTAAGGAAGAGCTCGTCTTAAACTTTTTGTGGTGCAGAGCAATAAACTGCCTGACAAAGGAAATTAGATAAACCCCCTCAGTTTGTGCAGCCAGTCACTAACAGGCATGGATTTGTACAGCTGCTGATTGGAAAAGCCATCCATGCTCTCCATAACTTTGTTACGTTTATTACTGATAAAAGTCTGTGACAGAAAAATAAGTGTCTAGCCTGAAGTGGTTGTGAATGAGAGAATCTTTTTCCTCATATTTCAATTTGGTGCATATACTGTTCTTTTCTTGCTTCTTCATTCTGCTGTTCTTCTTGTCCTGGAGTGCAGCATTGCTGTAGGTGATCATCCTAAATTAATTTTGTTAGTGCTGCTGATGATTTAGGGTACATCAGTGATGATTTATGAGTCTTCAGCACAGAAGTAACAACAATAAAAAAACTACCCCTAACATCCTGTATATAACTATATCAAAACTAGCAAGTATTGTTTGGCTATAGTTTGTACTTGTTATTTTGAGCTTATGAGCTCTGAAGTGAATGCATGTGCTATAACAAAACTTCACGTTTTGGGAGAAAACTAAAAATTGATTCAGTAAAATCCATTCCCTCATGTCTGTATTACAAGTAGAGTTTCACAACTTTAATATTAAAGACCCCCACCTTTCAATTAAATTTCACAAGCATTTAAGGGAGAGAAAAAAAAACCCACAAAAAAAGGAAAGGTCTCTTTTTATCTTATTCAGCATAATGGATATTTAGTTTGCAAAATTTATTTAGGTCATTTCTTAATGTTTTTTGTTTTATCATTTGTTTTGTCTTTTTCCATTAAGCATATCTCTTTAAAAAGTATGAATAACATATACATTTCAACAGGGGATGTATCTCTGTATCTGTACCCATATCTATATATCTCTCTCTATATATACACACATATCTGTGCATGCACTCACCCACACAATGAACACGTACCCATTTCTACATTTACAGGACCAGAGACTTGTCCTTCTATGCTACTATTGCTAAGCAACCAGATCATTCTGTCTGCTGCTGTAAATGAAAAGTGTACTTTCTAGAGCTTCATGAAATACTTCTCCTGAGAAGTCCTTGTGGGCAATCTATGAGGGGTTCAGTCATAGGCTTTTTAAGAATAATTGATAACATCGTGTTACAATAAACAGTTTTTGGGGTATCCCAGACGGTGGTTCCAACCTTCCTTCACCTGCTTCTTGGTAATTTCAACAAATAGAAAAAAAATCTGAGTGATTAAGTTTTGTCGTCAGAGAGACCTGTGTTTTTTTTGAGACTGTAAATGGGTTCATCGACTGTTGTATATAGATATATGTAAATTTGCAATACAGTCTCAATGTATTATCAGTAGAGTCAGTACAAAGACATGATTGTTACAGAAACTTACTTCCCTATTTCCTTTTTTACTTTATTAACAGCTCCAGCTGTTCATGGACCTTCTCCAAAAAGGACCAGGCTAACCAAAAATAAGCATATTCATTATTTTCACAAGACAACCAGTTATTTTCACTTCTTGTAAGTCAGAAATTAGAATATGCCATTGTTCTTTATTTAAGAATGATTTCATAGATGGGTAGCTTGAAGATCTGTTTACATTGCATACCAGGTGCTAAAATAGATAAACAAAGGGACAAATATAAGCTTTGCTGACAACAAAAATCAGGGTATTGCACCAAATACCTCTTATTTTTCTTTTTCTCTCTGATTTAAATAGATTGTTTTAAATCTCATCAACAATAATTTAGTAAGAAAATTTTAATTTCTATTTGTGGAAATTAATAGAAAAATATTATGCAGTGACATTTTTGTTAATTTTGTCTTCACATCTGTTAATTCCTTACCTCCCACATATGCCATACGTTCCACAAAAACAAGAATTTTTAAGGAATATAAGTAAGTAGGTAGTTGATAAAGAAGGTTTATACCATTAGATTTGGAAGTTAAAAACAAAACCAAAAAAAATCAGAAAAATCAATGCCAATGCACTTACTTACTTTTTACTTTGACTACTTGCAGGAGTTATGATTGCTTAGATAAACAATTAATATACAGGTATCGAAAGTTTCTGTGAACTGCTGATACCACACCAAGATGAAAAAATAGTTACTACTTCCAGGGACTCACAGACCAAGTGGCATCTCAAATAAATGCCTAAATATCTAGAAAATATATCACCATAGGTCTATATGCTCAGACTTCATACTAAAGATAATTTTTCAGAAAAATCCACATACTACTCCTAAGAAGTCCTGTCCACTGCCCAATATAGTTACAGCTGTATGGGTTTCCTCCAGGCATTCAGATGACATGACCACAATGACACCACACAATGCCTAAAGATTCAGCAGAGCTCAGCAACCTCATACTGGGGGGAAAAAAAAAAAAAAAATGTTTAGGCAAACCTTCTTGTAATTCGTTCAGATGGTAGAGGAAATGATAATAAGTGGCAGAGTGACAAGAGTAGGCAAAAGGTCCCAGAGTTGTTTTTAAAACTGTAAGACCAATATCACTGTCTTGGGAATTTAGACTCAAAATATCAGGTCTTAAGCATTATTGTATGTCATTGGCTTCCTCAGTGGGACCTGCATATAGACTCTAAATCTGAAACAATACTTCATGAAATAATACTTCACTGTGGTCCAATTACAAAACCTCAGTTATCTCTGCATTGTGTTTGTGGACTCCTGATCTCTCACAGGGGACCTATTTAGTTGTTCTGCACAGGATTTGTCAGGTCCCTACAAGAGCTGACCCTGACCTGCTTAAGCGCTGCCGTTAATAATCTGTCTGGGCTTTTGCTGATAGAGCAGTTTCTACAAAAGATTTTAACTCAGGTGCTTGCACTGTAAACTTTTTGAACATGGAATTGTTTTCCCAGTAGCATTTCTGTGCAACAGGTAGGAGATAATATCACACAAATTTCTCTGTTATGTGTAAGGACATGTTTACTGAATAAGACATAATTACTCTTTAATAGATTAATGTTTAGATATGCATTGTCTATTAAATACATAAAAATATATAATGAAAATCTTACATATACTCATATTAAAACCAGACCCAGCACCACAAGGGATTTTCATTTTCTGTTGCTTATATTGATTTGTAACATAATGGTTTAGTGCTTTTTCTGATATTGCCGTAGAACACTCTGCCCTGGTGAGGCTGCATCTGGAATGCTGTGTCCAGTTCTGGGCCCCTCAGTTCATGAAGGACAGGGAAGGAACTGCTTGGAAGAGTCCAGTGCAGAGCCACCAAGATAAGGGAGCAGAACATCTCCCTTATAAGGAAAAGCTGAGGGAGCTGGGTCTGTTCAGCTCAGAGAAGAGGAGACTGAGGGGCAATATTATTAGTGTTTATAAATAGGTAAAGGGCGAGTGTTAGGAGAATGGAGCCAGGATCTTCTCAGTGATGACCAATGATAGGACAAGGGGTAATGGGTGTATACTCGAGCATAAGAGATTGTTATAATCCGATGTAATTTATAATTTTGGATCTGCAAGGACAAACTCCAACCACCAAACATAAAGTTTTATTCGACAAAAATAGCAGAAGCAAAGCATATTTGCCGTGAAGCAAATACGTTGTGAGGCAAAAGAAAGAGTTTGGAGAGGGTTGTAGGGTGGGGAGTAATGGGGGCAGCTAGAGAGAGACAGAGAGAGAGAGAAGAGAAAAGAATGAGGGAGTGATAGTGAGAAAGAGGATATCTGCACCCATGGATCCAGCGGCGTCCGTCGATCTTTCTTCTTCGAGATGGTGAGCTGATTCCCGAAGGGGCAAAGGTCCGGTGCAGGGTGTTGGGTTGGTGGTAGTTGACCAAGACTGAACCCTGAGGTGTTCCCTATCAACACCATGTTTCCCACTGCTCTCGAGGCTGATTTAAGCTCCAGGAATCTCTGCCCTCAGGAGGGTCCCCTCACCACACCGGAGGGCCCTCGGCTGTTAATTGTCGTTAACGGTCGTTAAAAGTCATTAGCGGCTGTTAGTGGTCGTTATCTGGCCTGCCGGTTCCACCTGGGTGGGAACCTCCACCCGACATTTTCTGTCAGACTCCATTTGCCACGTTGTCATTAGAGGCAAATTCATAATTCCCCCGAATGTGTAAACACAAGAAACAACTTTCTCACCGTGGGGGTGACAGAGCACTGGAACAGGCTGCCCAGTAGGCTGTGGAGTCTTCTCTGGACACATTCAAGACCTTCCTGGATGTGTTTCCATGTGACCTATGCTGGGTGACCACTGGGTTGGACTCGATGATCTCTTGAGATCCTTCCAATTCTGAACATTCTTTGATTCTGTGATAACAACTGAGATAGGAAAATGAACACTGTTGGTGTATGAAATCCTCTGTCCTGTTCTACAGTCTCCACTGAGCCATTCTGTGGTGGAGATTAAAACATTTAGTGTGACTGTGGTCAAAATACCATGCAGGATATTGCTTTGTATTTAAAAATAGAATACAAATTTTTTACCCATTGTTGTACAGTATACTCAGATCTCTAGACTACAAAGTACTGTATGAGTAGAAGCATTACATTCATCATTGGTGCATATATAACAAAACAATGTTCATAGTACCAATTTTAAAGGTAGGTAGTATCTTTAGTAGGCTTTTAGGAGGTCAAAGTTTTCATTTGCTTACTACCTACACAAACCAATGAAATTTATTTTAATTTTGGATGTACAGTGAAAATATGTAAATTGGTTATAAAATAATCCTGCTTTATGTTAGGACTATTCTACATAAAGACAATCAGGAAAGTCAACCTAGATTTACTAAAGTTGTGAATTCACAGCACTGTAATTAAAGTGGATTAGTAGATTCACATCCTGAGTAAATTAAATTAAACTAAATGCAAGCCTTTTTAATTCTGAGTGAGAGTGTCCAGGCAGGAGTTTAATATAGTTTAACTAATCCATTTTAAAAGTTAGGTCTGATTGATCTTTATGGCTGGTCATGAAAACAATTCATGCAAAGGTGTATGTCTGTATATGTGGGAGAATGCTTGCAGACTCTCGAAGAAATATAATAGCATTAATATAACACAACTTTATTATTTTATATTTTCTGTTTCATGGGGTATACTGATTGAATGTTCAAAATCATAGAAGCAGACAAGATAAGAGTTCCATGTTTTCAGAGATAGTAGGTCTATAAGAATAATAGTCTTTGAAGGTCAAACTGTATGTAGGAAATCATTATTCACTTCTCTGTGTGGATAAAAGTCATTAAGCTTTCTGGGGAAAGTTGGAAAAGACAAAGAGTCAAGGCATATGAATGAAATAGATTGTGAGAATGTTTATAACCTGTTTATTTTTGCTTTCCAATATATATTTCCTTTCCAGTTTTTACTATTGGAAACATTCCTTCATTGTGCAAATTACAAGTCACATTTCAGCACAATTGAAAGTGTATTGCACTTGTACTTCCTCACTCTAAATGTTTCTTTATACTTATTTAGTGACTGACACAAATTCTATTATTGAAGTTCCTACTGTGTGAATAATGTTATTATTCATAGTAATAGCTTCCTATTTGTACATAATGTTTTTTCAGCTTAAAAAAATAGCTGAAGAAGCAACTTTGTATGTTGTATAGTGAAATTTGTCATGAATTTACAGTGAAAAGATTTATTTATATTACATTTTCCACTAATCTGAAATTAATTGTTTTTATCTGATCCAACAACTTGCAGCAATGCAATAATGCAAACAAGGATTTTTTTTTCTGCACTATTGCAAATTTGAGCCATTTCTTATAAAAAGAGAACATTGTCATTTGTAAATTCATAACCTATGAAAAACAGAGTGGGTGAAAGAAGGAACATTTCAATTCCTGGAGAGAATGTTAATATGCTGTACATCTGGATGAACTAATAATTAAAAATAACAGTAATGTGTAATGTGGGAAGTTTAATGCTCAATAGTATGAACAGTGGGAAAAGTCAGATATCTAATTAGGTAATTGCCTAGCAGGATTTGTAGGAACAGTATTGATTTTATGACTGGTCCCGGTTTTTTCTTTCTGCATTTGCGAAGTTCCTTGTGGTGTATTAGATCATACTTAGATTTCTTAAGAAAACTGTGATGTAAAAATCTGGGGCTAAAATGTCAGCTAGTTAAAAGTGAAAAATGTATTCGTATTTTCCTTTTTAGTGGAAGCTGATAGCATACAAATCAATATCTTGCTTTTAGTCAGTGCAGTACATTTACTTTACAAGTATATTATATAAACTGGATGAGAGAGTTCAGCTAAGTTGACATTTAGATTTCACCTGGTAATTTTCATCACTGAAATTTTAGCCATACGAGGCTATGAATAAAGCCATATTTCTATAATACTTGTAAAAAATCTGGTTCTTTAACATTGTTTTTCAACTGTGTATATTGGAAAAGGTTCCAGCTTCTGTCTCTTAAAATGTCTAGTTTGCATCCTGTCCCCACAAAGGCAAGACAGGATGGCATGCCATCTTTTTGCCCTGGTGTCTACGTAAAGGACACAGAGACACGAGTTCTTAATTGTAGGACTCTACAGACCTGCACTTTCTGTACAGATTCAATGAACCCTTCCTGTTTTCAGAAGGTGACTTTGGGGAGTGTTTTGCCTGACAGTTTCCTGAGCAATGAGGAACTGGGATCTGAATCTATGAACTGGTTAGGCTTTTCATGCTCTTTCTTGCACAAGTTTGGAGAGTGTTATTTCAGGGAGAAAGGTGAGAGAGCTCGTATGCTAGATTTTCAGTCAGTTGGAAGTGTCAAATACACAGATAGGTTAATGCAATTTGGACTCTAAGGGTCTTCAGTGTAGAACTTGTAAGTGTAGAAATACCATGTGCTGTTGGGTAGTTGTCTCATTTTAAGCATCTAAGTTACTTCTTTTAAGAACTGAGCAGATAGTACATGTCCCTTCTAAACCACAATGGTAATTTAGTCCTCTATTCCTCCACTATCACCTGAACACTTCCTGGTGTGTTACAGTAACCCATCCTGTGGGAGATTTGAACTCTGTCCTCTGCAGTACAAGAGCTGAAACCCATACCTGCTCCCTCTCTGCTCTGAGGTGGGGGTCCTCATTCATCCATGATAGGTGTTTTTTTGTTTTGGTGTGGTTTTTTTTAAAGGCAAGTGTGCCCTTGTGCCAAGGAGGTGAGGCACAAAGAAACAGGTGACATCCTCGACCAAGTTTTAGACTTACCACATTAGAAGTTAATTTTGGAGAGTGCAAATGGATTTTATCCAACAGGTCTAACACGCACAATCCAGGATTAAATGTGTACACTGAAGGCTTTTGCTGGGTACATGTTTGAATTTTTGAGAAATGCTTCATTTTAAGTAAAAATAATTAGCTTTGAAATATCTACCATAGAATTCAGAGTCATTTATACTGACATTATCTAATATAAAATCTGGTTCTGTGTACAATGTGTGGTCTAATCAAAGAACAGTTCAAAAAACAAAGGACAGCAGCTTTTTTGTTGTTGTTGTTCTTTAAGCATGATAGGAAAGGCTAAGCATTTAAATTTGTATTGTTCAGTATGAGACAGAAGAATTAGTTTTCTCCTTTGCCCTATTTCCATTTTCATAAACTGAGATGAAATGGGAGTTTAAAAGAGAGCTTATGTCAAAGAGACTAAAATTATATCAAACCTTATTGGAATATGAAGCCAGAAATTTCCCTAAATAGGAAAAACTAAGAATTTCTTAGAGGCCACAGAGTACTGGTCTAACATGTCTCCTATGGGCTTTGGTAGGTGAGGGCAATGCACCAGTCCCAGTAAGAGAATTACTAGACAAAATGATTTGGAGTTGTTTTGTTGTTGCTCTGCCTTACAAAATAAATGAGACTGCAGCTGCCCAAGGGATATAGACAATACAAAGGTAGATATATTTTTCCCAGTTTTATCTTTCAGATCTGACCAAAAAGTCTTCAGACTCAGAGGTCTGTCCAGTAGTAGTTAGATCAGCATGGTAATTGGATTGTGAATCCATTTATTCATGCAGATGAAGACTAACCCATTTTTTCAATTTTTTTTCCTTTTTTTTTGTTCTTTTGGCAGATAGAACAGCTTAATTGATGTCACATTTAGTTGACTTTTTACCAGATTTTATATTTTTTGATAGGTAAGAAAGTTCTTTGAGGCTTAAAAGTTATATTAAATATGAACATATATTTTTAAAATTTTTATCATCTTATAAATCACAATTTTCTAATCTTTGCTGAAAGATATACCATGTCTCAATATGACAGTATAAGTAGAGACTTAAATACATAAAACTTACCACTTTGTGATACTGTATAAGGCAATATTCTTTTTCCTTTGAATTTCCTCATTTCGTTTATTACTATCTGATCCTGCAGATGTATCTCACAGCCCACAGCCAACATTTGCCTAATTCATTATTTTTTTTCAGTTTGGTTTGGCTTTTACTTACTCTAAATCAGACATACTGATTGCCCCACTTCCTTAGTTAATAGAATATACTCAGCATGACTTACAAAGTCCTGTACCTTTTGCCTGAAATGGGATTGGATAAGTTTTAAAATAGAAGCAAATCACTTCCAATACATCCAATCACTGACAGTACTTCACTTCTTCAGAATATGGTTTTTGTTAGTATATATTCATTTGCTTTTATATAATTCATAAATGTATTTTATGTACATAATATGTAGGATTTTATATTATTTAACATTAAAAATGAGATGTTAATGCATGCACACATCTCTGGACATTTGAAAACTATTCCTTCTCCTTCTGTGGGGTAAGACTTTTAGTAAGAGTTCTGCTGCTACAGTGCTAGTGTTCCTTGTGGATCCCAGTAAAAAGAAGGTACTCTATAAAGTGCTGGATTAAACTACTGTTTATTGGAGCTGTCATGAGACAGAAAGATTGTAGTAGCTTATATCCCTTCAAATGCTGGGAGCTACCGTTTGTGCAGCTTTGGTGCTGTACAGTCAGGGCATAGTATGCTGGTCAAATCCTGTCCAGGAGGGGATTCAGAATATTGTGCTCTGTGGACTTTTTACAATATTTTGTTCAACATACACAAACCTGAGAGAAAGATAGAGGTATGGTGATGACGTTATTACCAGGTGTCAAATGGGAGCATCCTTCACAATTAGTCAAAAGGGTTAATCCTGTATCCAACTCCTGCTTGGATCAACTGCTCTGTCTATCATTAACTCCACAATATACAGTGGTCCTCTAGGTGGGATTGCTATCTATGCCTCTCTTTTAAGTGTATTTTAGTCTTTGACAATTCCAGGAAAGAGTCAACAGTGAAAGTTCTTCTTCATTGAAGGTTTTTTGTTGTTGTTTGTTTGTTTTTCCTTACCATGTCATAGCATATTTAATGCTGAAAAAAAGAAGTATATGATAAATTAAATTATAGTCAAGCCCAAATATGAGGCCTAGTTTCCCTGAATATCATTTGGAATGCCTTGGGAGGGACTTCTTTTTTTCATGTGATTATGTGCCAAGTGAGAAAAAGTGAAAATAATTGAGAGGATGATCGTTTATGTAATTCTTAATTGCAAGATATTTGTGCCTTTTACTTTGTTTTAATACTCTATATTTGGCCTAACCCTGCAGTTGATGGGTTTCTCATCTGACCTCCTCCTCAGCATAGTATCTAATTAGCTGCAGTCTTCTGTGAAGATAAATTTTGGGTTTTGTTTCCTCAGCTGACACACATGTCTGTACTCATGCACGAGCATGCATACACACATATATATATTTCAACTCTGGTTGCATAAAAAAGACTTCCAAATTATGCATTGCCACCTTCAACACATGGACAGAGAAGAAAACCCACCTAACAAAAACTTCTTGGATCCATGAACATTTCAGGGGAAGGAAAACTGAAGGGAAGATGCAAGTTTGTTGGGTTTTGGGTTTTTTTCATTAAAGTTTGTATTTTGATACAAGCATAGTCTGTAAAATTCATATGCCTTCAAACTGCAAATCCAGAATTCTTGCAGATGCAACACAAACAAATACTTAAAGTGGTAAAATAGCAGAAATGAGAAGAAGAACTGCAGGGCACAATTTAGTTTACAAAGCTGAAGAGATTCTTCTCTTGTGGAAGAAGGTCATTTGTGAAAAATGTGTTCTGTGTGTGGAGAAATAAAGTTTGACTTCACCACAACACATTAACAGTGTGATTACTATCTGGGAGAACAGTTTTGATAAAGTTTGTAAGATATTTATTTCTAGCTCTGCTGAAGCAGAGGTGGGTATGTTTTCTGAGATCTCTGGTATATATAAACAGAGCCATAGCCTTGCCCTTTTGAAAAGGTCAGGTGCAACATTTGCTAAGATGCTGAGCAAACTTGCAGAGCAAGAAAGGGTGAAGGACATATTCAGAAGGAATGTGGGACACACAACCAGAAACAGTATCCTAGCATGTCTGTGTGACTATTAAAACAGAACAAAGAGGCATAAAGAAAATAATCTGATGATGAGCCATTCTGTCACTCCAGGTCTCAAGAAGGGGATCCACTATTGTTCAAATTAGAAGAATGTACATTTTTTCAGGATTAGAACCTGATAATTCTTCTATCTCTACCCTTCTATTCGAGATGACTGGCAAAGGATAAAGGGATTATCACACCAACCCCTTCCACCAGTTTCCTTGTTTTAGGAAGTTTTTGAAATACAAATAGGATCTGTTACTTTCTTATTTTTCAGGGATTTCTGTAATTTTTTTCAGCTAAAGCAATGACTAGACTCAAACAAGGTTTTTTCAGCACACACACACTCCCATGTAAATCACTGATGATCACTTCCATTTCATGCATCTTGGACATACTTTAACTGGTACTAAATGAGTGGGAACTGTGAGATTTAGCAGTCATTTAATTGCTATTTCTGTGAGTAGCAAATGAGCCAACATCAAAGGAAATAGCTCTTTTACATGCCTTAAAAGTTAAATGCAGTTTTATGTACTTCACCAAGCAGAGAGAAATTTAAGTCCAGGCTTATGGTTCTGTTGAACTGAGGTGAATACATATGTGTGTGTACATATATATATGTTTTATCAACAGTGAAAACTTTTCATCTCTCTTGAAATCTCTTGAAAGGACTACTGAAATAAAAGCAGCTGTGCAATATTTTTTTTCCTCAGTGTAAAGAATTGATTATAAAGTGTGAATTTCTACTGTGTGTTTTACTTTTTGCCTAATTTAATTACTGGTGAATCCAGTTCCCTGTTTAATTTGATCAAATTTGAGAGAACCAAATGATTTGTATTAATAAAAATGTAGCTTCCACCTTTTAATATTGATAAATCCTTGCTAAGTAGGGTAGAATAATTCAATCACTGATTTTAGAAAGGCACTAGAGGAGTTGGCCTGCTGAGGAGTTGGCAATGCTCACAAAGAGTCAGAAGGTGACCAGGTGACAGATTTATTTCTCAGATGTTGCTGGTGCTTCACCACTGTGGCCATCTCGTGCTGCTCAAGCTGTGGCACTTCGTGTACTCTGCTAGCCACAGGGCAGGAATGATCAAGAGCTCATTTTAATCCAAGTGATTGAAAAATAAAAGCAGGGCAAGATCTGAGTTTAGAGAATCTGCTTTCTGCCATCTCACTGCTTACTGGGGACACCGATTGCCCAAAGCCATGCTCTGATAGCTCAGCTGGGCCTTTTTGGTGGTGCCTCAGTCCCCAAACAACTGTCAGCAGCATCGAGCGACAAGATTTCTATAACCATTGTATTAAACTGTACAGTTTTACCTTTTTTCCTTCCCCCACTGGGAAGAAAAGAGAATGAGGATGCTGGGACTACTTCACTCTACCATGATCTCTAGAACCAAAAAGCCTTTAGAATCAAAATTTCTTTCTAAAATATTATTCCTATTGTTACAATAGAAAAACCCGATGAAAATACATGCAAGCCGGGGTTGTTCTAAAATGGTTTTAAGTGTATCATAGATAGGAAAACTGAGCATTTTTAACCATATGGATTATAAAACGCCAAATTTAAAATATATTGGACAAGTCAAATATTTTATTGTATCTTGATTCAGCATTATATTAAGTCCAGCATTTTTCTTATAACCATATTTGTGGTATTTTTTTCATTTTACTCATTATCTTGCAATTCAACCTTTTTTTCTTTAATTTTTCTGTGTTGGCAATGTCGTGATAACATTTAAAAAAAATCTATTTCTCAGTAATCTTTAAAAGTTTTCTAGATGCCAACAGTTTTTCTACAAACTGTTTTGAGTTTTTTTTCAGAAAGACACTAATTACAAAATGCTGAACTGCTGTATTTCTTCAGCATTAGGTCCAGGCCTACACATAACTGTGGAACTTTCTTCGTGACCATCCCACATCTCTTATGACTATTAATACCCACAAAGCCAATGACTACCTCCCATCAGAGCAGAAAAAATTATGCAAAGATACATCCGAGCAAAGAAGTTAAAGCACAACAAAGCAAAATCATGTTTGATAAACTTGACTAATGAAACAAGGGGGACAAAATGTCAAATGGAAAAGAAATTACAACATGAAAACTCTCTCATGCTGAAATTCTCTTAAGTGTAAATTGTTATTTACTGCGCAAAACCAGTATTGCTTCAGTCCTGCATTCAAAATTAAATTCAAGTAGCATATTAATTTGCTTTTCAGGTGGGTTTTTTGCCAGGTATCCTAGGTTTAGGAATGCACTATTCTGCTGTGAAAGACTCAGATCTGATGACTTTTGAACAATATAACATTGTTGATTTTTCCTTGGGGATACAAAAGAGTATTAAAGCAAAAAATCTAGTTATGGTCTCTAAGAAATAGCTTTAAGAGAAACATAGTAAGGGATCACTCAGTTAAAGGTGCTTTGTAAGTTTGTATGCTATGATTTGCAATGGAGACTCTAAGAGTAAATTCAACAAAATACAAGTGAGTGCAGGGCTTTTGTGTCTGCTAAATCCCTGATATTTTTAATATGCATTATTTTCTTCTGAGCTGTATTTTAGTCTAAAATCTTCTCAAACAGTAGGTTGTCTAAGGAACAAGCTGTGAGAAAAAACTGGTGCAAACCTGTACCAAGAGGAAAAAAAATTGATAAGAAAGTAGGTGTTTTGGAGTTCACAAGTTGTCTCTGGGGCTTTGGTTGGATTTTGAAAAATATCTCAGCTTCACAAAGAAGGTTTTGGATGACTTATAGAGAAGATATTAGGCTTTCAGTATGAACTCTCTAAAAATAAGGTAGAAAACTCTCTAGAGCAGAATTATCATGAATAGTGAAACCACAATTTTTTTTTTTTTTTTACAAATAAACTCCTTTTAAATAAAATGCAATAAATTTTCAATCATGAAGATATTCTTCTTCCATAAGGCCTATAGTACTTTTGAAATACTGTTCAGAAAGTACCTCTATTCATGTTTAGGCGTTATGTAAAACATGAAAAAGAAGTAAGGGAGAAAAAAAAGCAAAAATATCTAGCAGTAAGATCTTTCTCCTTAAGTGTTTTTATTTTTTCTTGTAGTATTTTCAAATTACAATGAATATAAAGCTACTGGAAATTTCCAGGCAGATGGCATTCCAAGAGACTGGTATCTCCTCTCTATTCCCCAAAGACTTTCATGACGAATAGTCAAGAAGAGAGCTTTCTCTGCTGATGCTCTTCACATGGTCTAAAGGGAGTTGCTCCTTGGGGTAATTAAAAATAATCTCTTTTTCATTCTGTTCTCAGCCTCACTGTAGAGCATACACACATGGAGCTTGCCACCTGACCAGTGGCCTCTCTAGCCCAGTGTCCACACCATCCCTGACTGGACTCATCAGCGTGAGAATCAGGTCTTTACAGGGTAGTCCTTTTCATAGCTCATGACAAGATAATTTCTTTTTAGGAAAATTTTCCTTGTCAGTTACTGTTTTTTGGGTTTGTTTGTTCTTTGTGTTTTTCTTTTTCTGTTTTTTGGGTTTGTTTGTTCTTTGTGTTTTTCTTTTTTTAAGATGTGTTCTTTAAAAAAAAAAAAACAAAACAACAAAAGAACCAAAAAAACCCCAAAACCGAAAAAATACCTCGTTTTTATTACTGTAACTCAAGGCATTTTTGTTGTTTCTACCTATCTGCTAGCTAACATTGCAGCCCAGAAGCTCTTCCTATAAGCTATTCGCTGCCCTTGATGCAATTATGTAACCAACTCACACAAAATCTGCAATTCATTTGTACAGTTGTTCTTTTAGTCATCCTTTGAGTCTTTTTATTTTCTGTTGAAATTCGAAGCTTTATATTTCTTATGTCTTGCTTTCTATTTTTTTTTTCCATTTGAGTAAAATTAAACTGTGATAGTTAAGTGGAGCATGGATACAGGGACTGAAAGCAAATCATTTTGTAATGTCAGAGATGCAGTTAGGTCTAGGAATTCACTGTGGAAAGTTGCACATTTCCTCTTTGAACCAACATTCTTCTTTCATTATTCTGAATTCTGTCATTTTTCTTCATAGAAGTAGTTTAGAAACCATTATTGTGTGGTGAAATTTCACTCTAAGAGGGAGAATATCACTGCATATTACCAGGCCACGAAATTTCTTGTGTTTTGATAAGAATCTTCTTCTTTTATTTTTTAATAAGAAAATATAGAACTTTTATCTGTATCTTTATCAGCCACATCAATATATATGAAGCCCTAAAGTAAGCCAGTTTAAAACATGGTTTGTTTTTTGTTTTTTTTAATTCCTTAATATTTGACAGTGACATTCTATAAATTTTAGCCGTTAGAAGGTTACAAAAAGGTGGCAAATTAAAAAGAGGAATCACAGCCTGAGCTACACTGTTCCAAATCATACCCAAAAGCGAAAAAAAAAAATGTTCAAGAATCTCCTAGAAACAGAATTAAATTATTATAATTTCTGATAAATTAATTCCCTTCTCTGCTCCTATTAATTCCCTTCTAGCTGCTCTGGTGGCTGGTTATTCATCCAGCTCTACAGTGTTTCCCAATATCTGTAATCATCCATATCCCCATAGGTATGACAAAATCCAAATAGTGGAGGTAAAATAATACCTGCTTCTTACCATCATTCTAGCATGAAACAGGGAGCCTTCTTTGGCCTCTTCCTTGGAAACAGGTACTCTGAGCTATTGTAAATTATTTTTTTTTTCCCCAGTTATTCTCATTCTGCAAATCACAATTGTAGAGTTGCAGATTTTCTCAAATCCACTTAAGGACTCTCTTTAGTGGTTTACATGGTTACAAGGAAGAGTATTACAACTATCTAATGCTGTTCAGGTAATCAAGTGCTCAGCAGCACTCTCCCAAAATAGGTCTCTCGTGCCATATGAAGAAACTGTAAGACTAAGTCTTCTTTGACCACTTCTTCAGCATATTGTGGATTAAAAACCTGATCATTACTTTAAAATGATGTTGACACAATAAAGAATTCTGTCATTTCTTCCAAACTTAGATGGATAGAAATTATTACATTTCAATTTCTAAAAATCAAAAAATATAATATTATTGGAAGCACAGATTTATTCTGTAAGATTCTGTATCTGGAATGACATCTTTCCTCAGTGTCATGGTTTAATGCTGGGCTGGCAATTAACCAAATGACAGATGCTCTTTATTAATCCCACTCCCTGATAAAGAAAGAAGAGAGAATAAGGAAGAGAGTCTTCTGCATTGGAAACTAAACTACACAGTTTTAATGAAACAATAATGATAAAAAAGGCAAAATAATTAAATATATACAAATATACAGTTGCAGAAACATATTAAAGATGTGTATGTGGGCTGTTTCACTTCTGTCTATTATAAATATAAGGGTATTAGCAGGAAGATTGACATTATCCAGGATCTAGTGAGCACTGAGTAGAATATATAGATACGTGTGTGTGTGCATATATATATATATATATATATATATATATATATATTTATAAAAGACTAAAACCCTGCAGTAACTGACAGTGCAGTAAGGAAAGATCATTAACGTTTAGGTTTGAGTAGTTTATAAGGAGTCTGTGTTGGGCAAATGCAATGAGGAATAAGCCTGAATATTTGAACTTTAGCCTGAAAAGCTCATGCACCTGTACCAGACTTATTCAGCGGCATGTGTCATATGAGTGCTCAGATTTAGGAAAGTTGGGGCCTTGCCCACAGAGAACTAATGAAGATATATTAGGTGACTTAAACCGAGCTTGCCTTCCTATAACTTTAAATTTCATAATTAGATTGTACATAACCAATGAAATTATAATATCTACTATGTATATAATAAATCTTTGAAAATACTCCCAAAGTGTAAATGGTTTAGGAACATACACAGTGTGGAAAGAAAAAAAATTATTAAAGGATCAGATCATTGTGAGCACACGCTAGATTTTAAAATAATTGCTCAAAATCATTTTTGGACTGCAGGCCAAAGATAGGTACTGATATATCTGCAGCATTAAATTATCGTTGTCATCAGCATGTATGAGCTGCCACAGAACTTCATTGCTTATATGCCATTTGTGGCAACAGAACTGCAGAGTCATCTTTCTCCAAGAGCTTCTCGAGGCAGAAAATTTCTCATTTATCAAAATCCCTCCTCTCTCAGTTCCAGTCTATCTGACAGCTTGCAGCTGTACACTTATATCTGAGATCCTCTCTCCAGTACTGTGGACTTTCCCTCTTTTCTTTCCTTCTTATGAGTAATGTACAAAAACTGTTCCGGTGTAGACTGCTTTCTGCTTGTCACAACACAAATTAGCTTGGTATTTTTATAAAATTCTCCCCAGCTTTGTGACTAAAATCAGGGACACTGGCACATCTTCAGCACTATTTTAGCAAATCTTAAAATAATTCCCAGCTGTTATATAGAGCACTGTGATTTTGTACAAGAAAACCCACCAGTACTCCAACCATAAGTGATCTAAGGCAGAAGAAGTGACCAAGGACCTTTCCTCTCAGGGATCTAAGATTAAAGTTACCACTTGGTGATAGCCACTTTTACAGGACTTTATATGTGTGCGTGTTTGTACAAATAATTCTCAAGTTATCAGGAGACGAGAAGAAAGGAAAGAGTCTGAATAACATGTTTTTCAAGAAAAGTATTTAGGTTACTATGTACAGTCTTAGTGCTGTTTTCTCTCTTTCAATTGAGCTGTCTTCCAAACAGCTGTCCATCGTTTTAGGGTCATAGTCTTTTCTCCTACTCTAGCAGACTTTGGATCTCTTCTATAAGATGTTTTCAGGATTTCTCTTTCCTGTTTTGTTTTACTGGGCTTTACAGAAAGGCTTTTATCCCAGCTAAGAAATGACAAGCTATTTTTCTGTCACAAGCGTGTCTCTAGATCCAGTCAGGAAGAGGTTGTACAGGCATAAAGAGCTGGTTTAGAATGGACAGGTAGTTACAAAGAGGCACCCTTAAAAGTAAAAGATTTCTTGACAATCTTTATTTCTTTAATATCTACATTTTAATGTAGTCTTTAATTGCATAATAATGTACTTTCCCCTCCATTAAAGTGAAAAATACTACATCTTCATCAAGTCATATACCCACAACAAGCACACACAAAGAGGCTGAAAATCCTTTGCTAACTCCCTGGTTTTGCATCTTCTATTTGATTTTGCAAGAACTGTGTTTTCATTACTCTGTTTTCTTTCCTGTTTTCTCTCTGAGCTAATTAAAGTTAATTGATTAATTAGTAATCCGCTATAGCAGCTACCCAGCTGGAAAAGTATTAATGTGCAAAGTGATCATATGTGTAGAGCACGTCTAAATTTTTATCTTATATAAAACAGGCAGAATTCCCTTGAGATTAGCTTTAGCAAAATGAATTTTTCAGAAGAAACATTTAAGAAGACAACATTAGTAGTCTCGGGTTCTGCCCAGCTTTCTGCAGTAGACACATTTGAACTTGTATCTCTGACTGCATTGAAACAACTTAAGGAACTGGTCTCCTGCTAAAATAGTTTCTCTGGACTCTTATGTCTTGCAGGTCACAAATGCATCTTGCAGACTCTGGAGCTTGAGTCCTTTGCAAATCTTCTTCTCATTTTGTGATCACTTACAAATTTCACATTCCTCTCCTGATTCAGATATCTGAATTTCCAAATAATATTTCCTCTGTGACAAAAATTAATTTTTATTAAGATCAATCAAGAAAAAAAAAAACTAAACCAAACACCTCCCCAAAACAACACAGAAATATTTTCTGGTTATTGAAGTGTCTACATAAAGGAGGATTTGCTGGTAGAAAGGAGTATTTGCTGAAGTTCAGGATATGGTAGGAGTATATACATCTCTTGTCACCTCTGAAAAGTTTTTCCAGTGTCTTCCAGAGGCAGCAGAAGAGTTAGATGTTTTTCTTTGAATCTGAACACTTGCATTTGAGTACTTGTAGAATTGAGTTTGTGACCAGGGTGAGCTAGAAAATTAACATCTCAACACGTTTTCATTGTTCACCCAGAAAATGTGGTGTGGTATATGGCATGTCTCTGTAACTTAGAGGAAGAGTCAGCTCGATAAAAAAGCTCCCCAAAAAATGGGAAAATTGTCAATTAATTAATTATTTAATTTAATAATTTATTTAATTTAATTTAAGCTATAGCTTCCTTCCTAAAGCCATAGTCTTGTGCCTAAATATGTGTTATGTGTCTTTAAAGGTGTAGCATCTTACATAAACTTACCCAATAACTACATTGGATCAATTATATTAGGTAGGTGGAGTAATGGAAAAATTAGTTCTGTATTACAGACATTTGGCTTCATCCTATGCTAATGTAATTATCTTGTGGTTAAAAAATTAGCACATTTTTTCTCTTTTATTTTATTCTCAAGCTTGAATAAAATATGCAGATTCAAAGGCATGAGTTGACATCCAAGCAAGTAATAATTAAAATTTTTTTTCAGATAAGATGAACACCGAAAGACCTCATTCTTTGAGCACTGAACATTAATATTTAGGGGGTTATATTTTTCAAGGCCAGTTTCTTGTTAGGAGTACTTGGGAACTTGTAGTAAGTTATAACTTTAACAGCACAAAAAATTAAAAGCCAGACCTCAATGTCAACATAAACAGAGCTTCTGACATCTAAACAAATGATGATAGATTTGCATACAGATTAAATTTAAGATTAATGCAGTTTATTTATTTGAAGGAAAGTGAAATCAATTAAAATACAGTACAAAAGTACAACACTGGAAAAAATCAATATTCCTTCTGTTCACAGAATCTAATGTAAAAATCACCCTTTAGAAGGAAAAGCATATTACGTTGGTAGTAAAATCACCATCACTATGACCACTAGCAGCACCAAAAAAATCAAGGTAGATCATATAATTAAAATAAATTTTATTTCTTTAAAGGATAATTAAAACATTTCAGAATCTGGATAGCAATGTTTTCTTCAGTTTGTTGAGATTGTATTATTTTATATTTGGAAGGACATAATTACATTTTTATTTGTTAAGCCCATATAATTTAATTCAGCTGAATCTTCCTTGCAGGCAGCAGCAATCTACTTTCCCTGAGACAACTTTATTATTTGTTGGTGGTTCATGAAACAATAAACAGAAATTACTTCAAAATTTGCATTATTGTGCATCATGAAATACATTTGCATTTATGCCATGAAATGTTTTTCTAGGTTTTATAGAGAACAGTAGTGTGTGAAATAATAAATAAGCTATGATAGATCTCTTGGAAACAGGAGTCCCAAGATTTATTGATTTGAGAAGTGCAGTTGTAGTTGGAAGGCACAGATAATTCTACAAGACTTTGTTGACTTCATTTTCTGAAATGAATTCTTCATTGTCTATGTTCTAGAATATCAGAAAAAAGTTTCACACACATATCTCAGTGCTGGGTATGTGAAGAGTGTGCACCTTGCGTGAAATTGGCTGGAATTTCATGGAATTTCTTTCTTTTTCCCTGTCACCTTTAGTACTACTCATTAGTTGAAAGAATGAAAAGGAATGAATCTGCAGTATATTCCAGTTGTGTCAACCACAGAAAACAATTCAAGGTAGTGACTATGAAAAAAACTCAAGCAAACAAAAAAGGAAAAAAAATACTGGACAACCCAGACATACTCAAATATGAATTTTTTTGCCACCAGGTTTTACTGTGTTAGATATTTTATTTATGCTTCAAAACAAAGTCTAGAAGCCATTTTTGTAATGTCTTCCTTGTGGTATGGAAGGTCTGGGTGGATTCATTTGGCCAGATTTAATCATCTAGAAATACGATGCAGCTACCTGATGTTCACTGGAATAGAAGGAACCATTAAAAGAAGGCTCTTGCCACTTGTGGATATAAAGGTCAGCAGGGCCACTGACTGGTTTCTCCAGCTCTTTCATTACAAAAGAAATCTCAAACCTCAATGACTTACTCGAGTGGGCGATGAACCTCACTCTGTGCCCCTGTGCACTTTTGGAATGGGATATAATATTCCATTTTATGTGGTATTCTATCCTGTGGGGTGGGCTCACATAAATATGTGATATATAAAACTCATGAAGATGATGTCAAGTAGCTAAAATACTATGTTCTGTGCTAGTACATGCTGAAAAAAAAATGTGGCGTGTCTCAAAACGCTGCTAGAGAGCAAATCCTACGTTGCTGTTCACATGCTTGTAGCCCATGAAGTATGGAAGGAATTATTAATTAAATAGCACTTTGCTGTATCTTCCATCTCAGGAAAGATGAAGCTTAATGTATTATCCATTGGATGAACACACATCATCGCTCTTGTTGGTTATATTTTTGTGTGCAAAATGCTGTAAAAAAATCCCATGATCCTTGCTATAACACACAATTAAATGTAATAGTATCTTGGAGCAATTGTGGAGTGTTACATAATGCTGTGTAACAGACTTTTTTTCCCCTGTGATAAAAATAAAATTGTTGTGAAGTCACAGATAAAGTCTGTCAACTCGCTTTCCACTATTTCCCAATATATTTAATGAGTTACTCTTGCATAAGTGCTATTAGGAAGCAATTATTTTGCCTTAACATAATCATTGTCATTATGTTAGACAGTGTAGTGCCTTTTCTGGTCTCCAGTTGCTTGCCCAGAAGGTCAGGTACTCTTGCTACAGGGCTGTGTCTGCCAGATACCTACAGAAATCTGAACAGCATGAGACATGCCTAATCTGTGCTCAAACAAATGAGCCCCACTCTTCAGATTCATCTTTTTTGTTTTGTGATATTAAGACATACATGATGACTGTGTAACAATCTGCTGCTTCAGAATAATATGTCTTTTTTCAGAAGTACTGAAATAGGGTGAGAAAATGAATCCCATTAAGTATTATCATTAGGTACTTAGGAAAACAGCTCCTTATTCAAATGTGTTTCAGTCCTTTAAATCAGAAAAAAATATGACCTTCAGATCTCAGGAACCTTAAAAATTTATTTCAAATCAATACAAAAGGCATCATACTAGATAAGTACCTAACTTATTTCTATTTTTATTTTGATTTGTTTTTTTAAAGAGTTTTAAAAGGGTGTCTATAAATTTTTTAAGTCACAATCAAGCAGACAAATAATCTTCTGGTACAGATAGTTAGCATCCTCAATGTCATACTAAATTTACTGGTGGAGGTGAGGCTGGGATCAAAGCATTAGGAAAACAGAACAAGTACAGAATGACATAAATGTTAAAATGTTGTTATTGATAGAAGCTTACTTTCCTGCAGTCCAAACTTACAGAAGCTCATCCTTGTCATGCTGAGCTACTCACTGCTTGCTGTATGATGATACAAATAATGATCTGAACTCCTTAATTCATGGACAAATAATATGATCACTTCTGAGAGAAGTAACAACAGAAGTCACTAGCACAAATTTTGCTCAACCAGGAGCAAAAACCAATGGAAAATCTGACAGGTCACTCAGTGCTTTGTTGCATCCTTGGAAGCCTCCAACGATGGATTTTGATCAATATCTCAGGACAACTTGATCTGGTCATTCATTATCCTCACAGGAAGTATTTTTAACTTAAATCCAGTTGAAATCTTTTAAAATTCGGTTTATCATATTTAGGAATGATGTAAAAATATAAAACTTCATTTCTTTGGTTACATTAGAAATGTAAATAGTGTTTAAAAATTTAGAATTTTTTTGCACTCTCATTATCCCTTAAATATAATGAAAATGTTCTCCAACATTAGAAGCACCACAAAGTGAGGGTTAACAGGATTGAATGTAGTTTATAGATCATTTTCAGCACTGAATTTTCTTGACACCTACTGTCTGCAAAAAAAAAAAACAAAACAAAATCCAGCACAAAACAAAACTGTGATAGAAACTGAACATTGCCTGAGCTATCAGGGTGTATGGAAAAAATTGGTGTGTTTTTGTGATATATTACATTACGCCTTTTCCATCAGGAGGACATTTTAATCAATGTATTGTTAAATCCACTGACTTGCCATCTATTTTTCAGAAGGGCAGGCTGGTATGATTTATTCTCTAATGTAGTTGGATGACATTTTGTCTCCTAAAGCGTAGGATTCACTGGCAAGGATATTGCAAGTCAAGAAAAAAGTGCAGGAATCCTCATGATTATGATTTTGATAGAGGAATGTCATTTGGATCTGTATGCATCTGAAAAATCTATGTAGTGCATAAGCAAGAAAAATAGCATTGATACTGTCTAGCTTAGAAAAGTTGTTGGATTGTATTTCTGTGAAGTAAAATGGGTTTTTTTGATCTGTAAAACCAAACACACCATGCAGAAGAATTTTAGTCTAGAAATTAGGTGTAATGTAACAGAGTGTGGTAACAAAGAATCATAGAATCATAGGACCATAGAATCATAGAATAATAGAATCACAGAATGGCTAGGGTTGGAAGGAACCTTAAAGATCATCTAGTTCCACCTCCATGTGGTTTGTATGAAATCATGACTCAGGACTAGAAGGAGACTTTCCTGGGTAAAGAGTGAGTGAGGAATAATGCCATTTCATTTCCAGATTTATTTCTTTCCATGCTCTGGAGGAGACACTACCTATATTATTAAGCTTGATACTCACAATAGGTATTTATGTGTCATCTAGATGAAACTGCAATAGAGTTGCTAAGCATTGCAGAATTATATTTTCTGGCATGCAAAATTGAGAGGAATAACGAGTTCATATTTGACTATATAGTATTTTTGACATCTACTAAAATAGTAATTATATATATAAAAAAGAACCTAGGCTGCATACCTTATATAAGGAACAGTTATGATTTCCTCAATATGCAAAAATCACAGTCCTCAACATCTCACCAAATTCTACAGTGCATTATGTTCTAAAAAAGTCTTACAGATAAACATAGAAATAGGTAACTAAACAACTATTTGGCCAAGCACAAAAAACCCTCTTGTTCAAAGAAATGAAAGGATCACTGAATAATCCCTGGTTGTTCTTTGACAGGATTGTATCTCAGCATTTTTCTTCATGTGAGCCATGACTTCAGCATAGGAAAGGTAAAATTTGGGCAAAACTATAAATTTC
Source organism: Heliangelus exortis (assembly GCF_036169615.1). Lineage (NCBI taxonomy): Eukaryota > Metazoa > Chordata > Aves > Apodiformes > Trochilidae > Heliangelus > Heliangelus exortis. Next base: position 80,321,868 of record NC_092422.1, read on the forward strand.
ATTACATTTAATTTTTAAAACTCTCATGAGAAAGTCAGTGTTTTGGTTTGCTTTTTCATTTTTATATATACATACAAATATGTATATATACATATATATAACTTACATCTTATAAAAAGGGTAACATAGTAAAGTCATGCCTTAAATGAACATTATCTTACTAGAGCAAAAAGCAAATGGAGAATGTTTTACAAGGAATGGGTCTGAAAAGACTCTTCTTCCCTATACTAACAGTATAATTTTGTTCAAAAGAGCAATAAAACTATTTTCTCATCCAGTCAAAACTTCTTCATGAAACTAGCACATATCAAGTTGCAAAACATATTTTAGTAGTTAATGGCACAGAGTCAAAGAGTGAATGGCTCTATTAGGAGGGAGATTAATATTTTTGTCTAATGCTTGTAATCTAAGGCCAAAAACTAAGGACAAACTTTTCACTACTCACATTTTAAGAAACAACTAGCACTTTCTGAATGTAATAATAAAAACAAGAAAAAAAAAAAAAAAAGCCCCACATAATTTAGAGTAAGCTTAAACTGTAAGGGCATAAGCAGCAAACACAGATTTAACCTTTAAATAATATTGATAATCAAATTTTGAAACACTGAACATAAATAAACCAGTTGGGCCTCAAGCATGTGGGGTGACATTAAGTTGAAAAGAGCAACATCAGGTTGAAAACATATTTAGAGCTAAACAAAGAAGAAAATTGTGTTGCTACATACAGCTCTTAATATTAACTTAGCTTTACTTGTAGCTTGGGAGAATTGTTTCTTTGTTTCTTTCTGGCTGGTTGAGGTTTTTTTAGTGCATTTAAGAACAAAAAAGTATCACCCATCCTTTCCAGTGCTATACTGGGTGGCATTTGTTGCTTCTCTATTCTCTTTTGCTATCAAATTATTATTTGATAATTCAGGAGTGACAGGGCAGCTGACATGTGGGAACGAATTGATCTTAAAGGAGGATTTAAGGTTAATTGCAAACCAAGAAATAAGACACAGAGAAAAAGAAGATAGAAAAAGAGAGGACACTGGAGGAATACAAAAAACAGGAATGAAAAATTCATTCATAGATAATACGTGAAGAGCTGTAAAGAATATGTAAATAAGTGTTGAAAGGTAACAAAGATGGCAGATGAAAGAAACACCAATTTTTTTGTTTCATTTTCTCAGTCAATCTTTTTTTTTTTTTTTTTTTTTCCCTCCTCATCCACCTCTAAAACTGCTGAGATCTCACATCAATAAAGGCGTTATTAGCAAAACTAATCTTGGAGGATTGTGTTGGGCAGAGATGCTGTGTCTTGGGTATTAGGAAGTCCTAAGAAGAATCCTTTATAGAAAAAGAAACTAATTCTTGTTTATTTGGTCCAAAAAGCTGGAAAACAAGAAAGCGAAAGGAATCTTTTCTCTTGTCTCTCTTCTTTGGATTATGGCCCAGCTGAAGGTTCAAGTTCCCTAGGAGGCTTTTGTTCTCTGCAGTGTGCCATAAACACTGAAGGGAAGGAAGAAGAAACTCTTGGTACTGTCTTTAACCCTGAAAGCTCTTGTGAAAAATGGGTAATGCGTTAGTAGGGGCTTCTGGTGCATATTTTATTTGGTATGTGTTCCATGCAGAATTCAGGGGGCATCTCCAGTATCATTGCAGATTGACTATGCAACTTGCAGATATTTTGCTACATTTCTAGTGGTTGTTCTTTGTTCTAAAACTTAGCTTTGCATCTTTGGATATTTAAGGAGAATTTGTATTTTGGTCTTTTTGTGCATGGACTTTAAAAGTCCCAGAATCGGTATTAGAAAGTTAGATGCTTGCTTGTAACATAGGATCTGCTTTTCCTTTTTCTTATACACAGAATTTAGTCCTGAACATATTTAAACCATGTACTAAATGAAGCAGCTCAAGAATTCTGGAAAGACTTAGGGTCAATTCATTTCCTCTCTTCTTTAAGAGTGATAAAAATATGAAAAGGTAATTAAGTAAAATAAACTAATTTTTTTCAAATTTCAGGGTATAGAAAGACTTTCTAACACAAAGGCACACAGTGAAACTTAAAAAAATTAATAAAAAGATATGACTTTCTTTTATAACAGTAAATTTGGAGGGAAATAAATGCCTGGCTGAAATACCATGACCTTAATTCTGTCAAATATAACTGCTTGACTATCACAAGTCACTAAAGCAAGTTGTTGCACTCATTAAAGGCAAGAAATAGCATTTGCCTAAATTAAGTCTTTAAACCAAAGGAATGATTATACGATTTTTTAATAAATAACTCTAAAATACATTGTGGTCTAGTAAAATGTCCTTTAAAATATTAGATTCTGAAAAAAATGCTATCTCCATCAATGATAGTTTTTCATGCTACAATTTTTCTAAGTTACTAGACATAATTTCTCTATTAGCATAAAAAAATAATTTAATGTTAACGTAATGTATCATCATTAGAATTTTCACCTATCCTTCTCTCAAAGGTGACATTATTTGTGTATACTTTAATATAGTCGAAAGTAATAAACGTAACTAAATGTGGCAAGGCTTGCCTATTTCAGTTAAGATGAAAGCATCAGCATTGGAAGACAGGTATTTCCAGAAATGGCTCTCTTAATCTGGGGATAATTTAACTAATTATTCTGAAAATTTGTAAAAAAAGTTGATTATCTCCCTTTTAAGGTAGTCTATAGAATTCTAAAGATTTAGCAATGTATTTAATGATTTATTAATGATTTATAAAAAGCATTATTTCTTATGATAAATCATCAGTCTAAAATTTGCTTTTGATTCCACAGGACTCTGTTAATAACATTATTAAAAAAAACCTCTGGTTGTTTCCAGAAGGTCAAATCATCTGATAATCATTAACTTGTAATTAGCTGTCACTGTCTTATATATGATCTGTCCTGTAGCTGGAGAGGAGAGTGGAGCCTGCTCTGCCTCCTCTACCCCAGCAGCAGCAATGCCCATTCCCAGCAGCCTGGCAGAGATGGAGGTTCATGAACTGAGGGACAAACCATAGCTGTCAGGTCCCAATTAATTTTTTGAAGTGGGAGTAGCTGTGGTAAGGAAGTAGGAGTTTGTATTTTTCCTCTGTGCATTTCTGGTGAAGGTGTTTTTTTTTTAAGCACCCCAACAACCAGGATGCAAAGAATAATGCCCACCCTCCAATGTGGAAATCCTGTCCTGCTATTTGGGTGTATTTGTTTGGCATGGAAAAACTTGCAGACTGAATTATGAAAATAAGGATTGTGTATCTTTGTTTTGAGTTGCTCATACTCATTTCCCAGAAGTCATTTACCATGAGTACATAGTTAAGTAATTATCTCTTATTTGTTATATTTATGAGAGTTCTTGAATAAGTAAGCTTCCCAACTGTTTCAAAAATAAATCATCTGCAGTTTCTTCCTTGTTTGTGCCAAGCAAGTTAACTGTGGACGTATTCCTTTAGCTACCACTAGTAAAACTCTAACAATAATAAAAAAAATCTCTCAGTGTCTATTGAGGTTTTGAATGCTGAATTACCACATAGCAGGCTACCAATTACTTTCAAATAGACAATAGATACAAATGCGGTCACACGGTTCTCATTCTGAGCCATAAATTGAACTTTTGAAAGGGAAATTGTAATCAAAATGCTGAAGTTATGTAGGAAGTGAGGAATCAAAAAAATTATATTTAATCTTTTCCTTCATGACACGCTAATCAGTGACTTTTATTAGACAATTAGCAGCAGATACTTACAAGTATTAAATATCAAAAATTCTTGTGCTTGAAACTGCTGCACTGACAGAACTGAGAGCGTTCAAACATAACCCTCAAATTCATATTTCATCCATGCATTTCTCTGTTTAATAGTCCATTTTCTCCTGCTGTTAGCTTTGTGATGATGAAAAACATTTTTTTGGTTTTGTATGAGTCCTATAAATAGTACTTGGAATCATAAAATCTTCTGTCACTCTACCTCAGTGCCATGCCAGTAATCAGACAAAAAAAATCAGTCTGCAAAGCAATAGTCAAGAGCCATCATGAAAGCTGATTTTGAGGTGACCAAAGCTTCCAAAGTGAAGTTTGCTTTGCCCTGGCCATGCTGATGCCCTCAACTGCCCAGCAAAAGATGGAGGTGATTAAAGCTAAATGTAAGGCAAAGTTTGCTATACCATGGCATTAGATGCACTGTTTATTATGAGTAGAGAATATAACAGTCAATAGAGAATATATACTATATATATATACTATACAGTATATATAGTACCAGTTCAGCATGGGTAAGAGAAGAGAAAGGTATTACAATTTCTTAACCCTTTACTTTTTCATGTTACCATCAATAAATGCATTAAATTGGAATTCGATACATGAGTTTTTAACTTAATCACTCCTTTTGTCAGTGTATTTTTAGTTGTTTTTTGGAGTGCTAAGTTGGGGCTGGTAAAGAGAATTGGAAAGCTACAGGCCACCCGGAAAATAAAAAGAGGCCATTTCTGCTACAGCAGCATAATTCTAGGTTCTCAGGGTTGACTACAAACATCAGTCAGTCTTTATTAGGATAAAATGGAATACAAATTTCCCTGGAAATTGGTAATTAGATGAATCAAAGCCAGGGAGAGGTCATCCATGTTACTAGAAAGATGGACTACTTAATTACTTTTGAACACAAAAAAATAAAGTAAAATAAAATAAAATAAAAATATAGAAACTATTCTATAAATATTTTGAAAACCAAGGATGAAGACTTTCAGAAAATATAAGATTCTGTAAAGATCATAATTTCACTGCCTATAATGAAGAGATTGTATGAATGGCTTTTTAAGTATATACTGCTGCTTTTTCAAATTGTTAAAACAGGAATGGCATGTCTTGGATTAACACAAACAGGATAAAGAGCACATTGAGGCATGCCTTAGGACACAATCTCCAAAGCAATGAATCAGGCAACTTTTATAAGCACATTATTTAAAAGATAGACCAGAGAAACAATAAGGAAAATGTGAAGTTTGAATTATCTGATTAAAGCTGTATGGTGTTTCCAATTTTAAAAATGGCCTTTTATTCCAAGAGGAAAATATACAAGCTGAGAACACCTGACTGAGAGGGGAAATTTCACAATAAACATTTCAGAACTGTTTTGAAGGCAATGGAATAAGACTATTTTCTTTAATTCTACCCACAGATTACATTGAAAAACACGAAACAAACCAAAACCAACAACATTTTTGCACCAGAAGAACCTGTATCTTCTAATACTAGCCTAGATTATCAGTCATAGCCATGACTGTATCATAAAACAGAAAAGTCTGCTGCATGTCTTGTCACAATTTTGGACAAACTCTTATACAGAAAGCTGGAAGAATTTCCTTGACTCCCATGCTTGTTTGTTTTTTTGAGCAGTAAGGGATAATGCTGTGCTTCAAAACAGTGTCAGGTTTTGCAGTGGAATCCAAAACTATCTTGTAACTGAAGATTTTGGTTTTCTTAGTTTTCTTGGCACTCAGCATTTCAGTAGTTGGTGTAACAAGGGTCTGAATGCCTCATTAAAGTTCAGAACTTAATTCTATGACCAGACCACCTGTTATCATTTAGCTACCTGGTAGTTACCAATGATAGGAAACTGTCCCTCAAACCATGCAGAAAATTCCTAAGAATAATTATAATTGTTTAAAGTAGAATCATACTGTAGTGTATATACAATCTCTGTATATATATATTATATTTGTTCCCATATATGCTTAATATATAGCTTTATATTTGTAAATGTAGGGTAACATTTAAAAATGACATCGTCATGGAGGTTGAATAAATACAGTATCTTAAGAAACTAAGAAGGAAATAAAGAAAGAATGCCTATACATTTGCAAAAGGCCAAGTTACAGGAAGCAGTCCTAGAAACAGAGATTGGGAAATGACTTTGCAACAGATATCTTATTGTATGAAATTAGCCATGCCAAGTCATTAAAACAAACTACCTCGACTTCAGTACCTTCATTTTGACACCAATCTGTGGCAGACAAGGACAAAGCAAGGGGCATCCGTATTACTATATTTTTCAGGTATAGTCATACTCTCCCTTAGCCAGCTGTTATTATTTTGAATAATTCTTAATGATTTTATTTCTCCTCTGAATTAGGAGAGATGTTTCAAGCCTGTGCAAACTGAGGCAATCATTTAGCTGAATGCACAGATTTTAAGTATGAGCAAAGTGTTAGCTTATCTCCTGTTCTGAATTTCCATTCGCATCATTTCAGTCCTTTAATTAAATTTTTGTTTTATGAAGAACTCTAATCACTCACTCCTTGGTCACCTTCCTAGAACTCCTGATTTTACAGACTTCTCCTATGTGCCTGATTTTTAAAGGTCAGTTCTTGTATGGAAGTGCTTGTATATATCTCTAAGAACCCTTGGTGTTCTTTCCTTCTTTCCAAGTATTATCCTTTTGGGGATATGAAGACCAGAACCATTTTTTTAATCTCATCCTTTCCTTATAATTTTTAAACATTTTGTTTGTATTTTTCAATCTTTAGGTTTTTTCACTATTTAACAATCTTTTTCATAGAACTCTTCATTATAATTGTCTAAGATTTCTGTCTAAGTAGTAAGGTTAACAGCTGGTAGTTATTAACTACTAGCAGTAACTCCACTTCAATGTTTACATGAAAAAAACCCCCAAAAAACAACAACCAAAAAAACCCCACCAACAGGTATTTTTTTTCTCCTTTATTAAATTCAATATTTTTTCTATCATACTATTAAGTATCCACATTACTCTTTTGTACCTTTTGACATTTTTTCAACATTCTGACTGCTCATCTAATAGAAAAATATTGTTGTTCTTTAAGGTTTGAATATGTGCTTCATTGTGCTTCAGAATTTAAAAATAAAAACAAGCAGAGGCATTTCTGTTCAGTGTTTTAACTCTGCCATTAGCAAATTTCTAGTATGGTCAGTAAAGCAACAAGAGATAACCCAGTTCCTAGAAGGCAATAATCTTCAAAACATTAATCCTCACCAGTGTTGCTATCCTTATAAGTGTAAAATTGTATAGTAAATTAACTGAAGGATAGTAAGTAATTCTACATACTTTGAAATAAATAGAAAGCAGACAAGATCAGATTAGTAGTCTATTTCATCTAGAATTTTTCTCTGTGGTACTGTGGAAAGTAATATGTTTCAGAAAGTATTGTTTCAGGCTATTTCAATAGTATATTTCTTTTTACATTTGTTGCACTTTACAGCTTGAAACATGACACTTGACTCCTTCATCCTTCAATTCATTACCATTGCTCTTCAGGGCACAAGGTAACTGTTAATTGACAAAAGTACAGCAGTATGTTTTAAGGGGGCAGATGACTCCATCATTTTCCACAAGGGGTTTGTTGCATCTTTCTCTGCTGCATGTGGCCCTGGCCAGTGTTAAAGGCAGGGTGCTGAACTCATCACAGGCTGCTCCAGCCTAGAAGTTCCTATAGGATGGCAGATGATCCAGTGTATTGCACATCATTTCCTGTCTATAGCATCTGAGAATTTAAATCCAGCAAAAAATACATGGTAACGCAATCAGAAAGCCAATTGCTTGCACTTGTAAATAATTTTATACCTTATAGAGTTATATTTGCAAGTGTGTTCATTAATACTTTTTTCTTTTTTTTGAAAGTCGAGTTTGTTGTTTTATCTGTTTTCATGCAACTTTACTGTGAGAAAAAGTTTCATAATTATTATTATAAATATTTTTATTGTCTGTGTGGAATGGAGAAGACAACTGCAGACTGGAACTGAGGATTACTGATTCTTAAATTTTGAAATGCCAGTCAAATAACTGAAAATAATAATTGTTCTTTGTCAATTAAATATTTTCAGCAAGTAAAAATTGGAGTAGTTCAATATCCAGCTCCATTTTAACTGTATCTCTTTTCTTTGGTCAGTAAATAATTACCAATGAATCATGGGCACACTGGCAACTTTCTAACACAGAGAGGTGATGTGACAGATACACTAAAGCCACTAACCACACTACTGATCATCTGATTAAAGATCTGAGACCAGAGATCATCCTAATCCAGCATGGTTTTCTCAGTCAAAATCCTCAACTGTTCTTTATTTAAACTGGCTCAGAAGAAACATTGATGCACCTGAAAAGTCAAATTTATATCAATAGCTTGCCTTGCATGCTTCTGGGACTGTACCAGGAATCAGATGCAAAGTGTTTGAAACAATCTTGACTCCTATGTTGAGTTTGCTAATTGTTTTATAGCATTCATGGTCTTACAGAGGTCTACAAAAGACCATTCTGTCACTTCATCTAACTGCCTATAAATTTTAATCGTAGAATCGCAGAAAGGTTTGGGTTGCAAGGTACCTTAAACATAAAGATCCAACCCCCCTGCATCCAAATTCTCTCCTACCTGCATATGTGCAAGGACAGAACATGTCTGTCTATATGAAATTCCTGTAAAAAAAGGATTTCACTGATGTGATATTCTTTAATGCATAGAGCAGAGTAATCAGTATAGGTCAAGTAAGAAACGCATGTTAAAAGAAGGAAAAAAATACTGATATATCATAAGATAAAAGAAAAATTTTCATGCTGCTTTAGTCCTAGTCTTTTTCAGATGAGTTTATGGAATGCTGGTGGCTCTAACAGCATTAGAGCCCACAGTCAGAACTGCAGGGCTGCTTTTTTTCACAATACACTGTTAAGAACACATACAGCTTGAAACATGACACTTGGCACATGACACATCGTTTTATAAAATCTCTGACTTCTTAGGAAGTAGAATTCTACAGATTCATTTCCAGTAAGACATTTTCAGCTTCAGTGGGTCAAATCCTTATTGGCTTTACAGGAAGTGCTCCTGTGACAGATTTTTTTTTCATCACCATCATCTACAGTTCTAAAGAATTCATACTTGTGTTCACAGATATTGAAATACTTTCTTCTCATCGCCATTGCTTTAAGAAATAACTGACTTTTAAGTAGTGCAGTGACCTTTTATTCTCTGGAGTAATTTCTCTCAATGTCTTCCACAGAATGAGTTTTAGGTTTGCTAGTTTTACATTTGCTTGGTGGTTCTCAGGAACTATACACAATGCACTCATCTCCTCATGATTCTTCCATTCTTTATTATGGCAGACCAAATTTTTCAAATATATATAAATTTTTTCCCTTTTTATATTTGTTACCGAAATCCTCATACATTTGGAGGCTCTGCAAAGCTTCACATGATTGTATACATTTATTTTGAAAATTCTTATATTTTCATGCATATTTTCTTTCTTTTTAAAAGATTTTCTAGGAGCTATTAGCTCTTTTTGAGGATTCTTCATGATTGTTCATTGTGCTTTCCAGCTTTCCCTCTTGGATGAATATATTCTGTGGCTACAATTTTTTTTGTGTCACTATACCAATATATTCACACGAGTATATGCATTGGTATGGATATGTATGTGTACTCATGCGTTCATGCATAACATATTTAGAATATACATTCATGGAAATTCATAATAGCATATTTAGGCATATAAGGAGGCATACAGACCCTAGCTGCTGGAGTAACTAGCTCTGTAAGACTACCACGGAGCATAATTTCCTTTCTATACTCTTTTCAAGGACTGCAGCTCCTCATTGCACTTTTCGAAGTCAAGTTTATAGTAGTGTCTGTTCATCACTGTGACAAAGCAATTTTTGTCTCCTACAAATTGAAGTTCATTACATTAGTACTGATGTTCTCTCAGCAGGTGGTCGATGTCAATTATTTTTTGCTTCTGTGTAATGAAAGCTGCTACATATTCATTTCAATTCTATTACAGAGCTCTGAAGTTCTGACAAGCTGTGAGCAGTTCTTCAATCAGGTAATCTTATGAAAAGCTTCATACTAGTTGGAATCATCATGTCCTGACTAACCTGGATTTCTCACAAGTTGTCTCTATGTTTGCCTCATATGCAGTGGCTAGGTTGTCCTTTTTTCAATTTTTAGAGCTTGTTGCAGAAGCCAGACATCCAAACCTTACTTGTTCACTTGCAACAGCTGTTTCCAAAGGTTGAACAAGGTGATTTTATTTTAACAGGCACACACACAAGATAACTTTCAATAATCTGAGACTTGGACCATGTCCACTTGAGCAACCTACCTTGCTCTTGTCGAAGTCAGCATGAAATCTCTACTCAGATCAAACTGAGTTCTCCTCTGGGAATAATAGTTCTGACTTCAAGAGTAGCATCCTGGCTGCCCACATCAGTCAGATGGATAAAAAAACACCTGGTTTTAAGTGCTTCTTAATCATGCTGTATACAGTTGGAAAAAAAAAAAAACAAACCAAGAATGCGATGTTACATTAAAACACTCTTTCAACTCTTTTACCTACTGAGGATCTCAAATTACCGATTTCATTTCCAGAAGTTTGCTATAGCTTGGATGTATTTTTCACATATATATTTTTTATGTGTTTATATAAATATGTATTTTATTTCTAGCTGTGAATGAATTGAAAATTATTTTTAATTGTTTAGGGATTCAACAAGTTTCTGAAAATATAAAGGTTTTATTGTTCCAAAGTCTTCTCCTATGACTCATTAGAGGGACAATAATAACTCAGTGTGTGCTCATATTACATTGACAACTAAATCTGTTGAGAGAGATGAGTGTCATGCATATAAGTCCCCCTTAGTGCATAGATTGCCAGTGACTACTGTGTGTCATACACAATATCAAAATATTAAAACACCAAACAATTGTTCTGGTTAATAAGTCATCAAAATTAATTTTTATGATGGAGAGCAGGCTACCACTGTTAAGCAGAATGGGTTATTCAGACTTAAGCAGTAGTGTCTTTGTTAGATTAGTAGAAATTTGTTGTCAGCAACATAAGAACAACTGCCATAGAGACAAGTTTAACAAGAGGGAAGCATGGAGATTGCAATTTAGAGATACAACTAGTCCTGGAAAAGAAGTTTAAGAGTTGTATAGCTTGCTCATTACAGCACAGAATCACAGTTTCACAGACTGGCTGAGGAAGGAAGACACCTCTAAAGATGGGACTCTCTGGAGAGGGTCCAACCCTCTGCTCATAGTGGGGTGTAGGAGAGCAGATTGCTCAAGGCCATGTCCAGTTGAGTTTTTCATACCCAGATGCCCAGGCATCTCCACAGCCTCTCCAGGAAACCTGGTCCAGTGTTGAATTAACTGTGTAGTAAAAAAGTGATGCTTAAATAAAACTTCCTGTTTTTCAGTTTGTGGTCATTGACTCTTGCTCTGCCATTGTGCATCACTGAGAGGAGTCTGGCTCCATCATCTTTACTCCTTCCATGAGCTATTTATGATCCCTCCTCAGCTTTCTTTTCTCCTGGTTGGGCAGTCCCAGTTCTCTCTCTACTTGTATGTGAGGTGCTCCAATCCCTGTATCCTTTTGCTGAACTCCACCTTGCAAGTCCAGGTTCCTTGTGCTGAGACTGGTTCTGGATCTAACACTCCAGATGTATCTTGCCAGTGCTGAGTAGAGAAGAGTCCTCTCCTTCAAATTGCTGCTGAAGTTGCTCTGCCTTGTGCAGCCCAGGACACCATCAGCCTTCTCTTCTGCAGGGGCAGAGTTTAGTCATGTCCAACTTGGTGTCTACAGGGACACCAAGGGCTTTCTCTGCCAAGCTGCTTTCCAGTTGGGGCATATGCAGGAACCTGGAGATATTCTTCCCCAAGGTCAGGACTTGTCATTTCACTTCGCTGAGCTTCATGAAGCTCTGGTTGACACATTTCTCTGTTGAGGTCTTTGTTTTGAGCTTGTAGGATTTATGTTTCCTGTATTTCAAACTTTTATTCAAAGCTATAAAAATTAGAAACTTAGCTTGGAAAATAAAAGCTCATACTCTCATAGTTTTTATTTCTGTGTTTATTTGTTTGATCTTTAAGACAAAAAAAAACCCAAAAAAACCCAAAGATGAGCTCTTAAAAAATTATAGTGTTGACATCACCAGAACAAGCACTCACCCTTTATTTTATGTAGGATTCCTTTATTTCCCCCTGGTTCTGGACTGCACTGATTTATTTTAGGATTTTGCTCCTTCTTCTTTTCTTCCTTAACAATTTGACCTCAGTCCCCTTTAACTCAGCAGCAGTGTGCAACAGTCAGTGAGTTTTCATTCGATGTTCATCTAAAAGAGACATTGTTGTCAAATTATGAAGAGATAGGTTATTATAGTTTATGTTAGTCTTCCTTTTCAGAGCTCAGTGGTCACCCTATTTTTAGTTCTGTTAGCTTTTTATATTTACTTTGCTCAGTTTGTAAAGTGCTGTAGGTGTTCTGATGGAGTGATGGATTCCCAAAGGAGCCAGGAGGAGGAGGAGGGAGCATTTAGGATTTATTGGAACAGCTGCCTTTTTCCACAATTTATAAATGTGCATTAGTACTACTCTCCTGTCTCCTTCCAAGTGCAGTGACTCAGTTTGACTTTTCCTGTATTATTGTGTTGGGTGATTATATATTTGTGAGGTTTCTTTAGACTAAGACGCTTTTTCTCATTATCATCTTTCTTATTTTATCTATGCTTTCATGTAGGAAGGGAATATATAAGCCCAGACTCCAAATTTCATGATGCGTCAGTAGCAAAACTTCTTTATGCTAACTGCTAGAGTTCTTTCACTAGACTAAAATTAAGCTGCTATCTTTTCAAATGACTTTTGTTCATATTGTGCAGTTGGAAATCAAACATTAGCAAAACTTAACCATCTGTCAAAGATGACAAAGTGATAGACAATGTTAATTATGAGGTCACAACAGATATAAAAGGAAGTGTTATGTATATCTGTAAATAATGCTAATTCAGATCAGAAAAGGTTTTAGCACCAAGCTTCAGTTAAGTCCTGCTCCTTGTGATGCCCACATGAGCCTTTTTTTACAAAAACTGCATGTATTATCACACAATGTGTTGCTGTTGTACTGTATTTATGCCTTATGACTAGGCAGGACCCAACTGCTCAAGGTAGCAAATCCTATTAGAAAACCTCTACTGTAATGCTTCACATACACTTATAGGTCAGGACATGAGAGGACATACAGGGTAATCAGGTTCAATTCTTTTGAACTCTGGGATACCTTTTTGATAAAGCTCATTAAGCCTCACCTTAGTTTTATCATCTACCTACCCTATTACAAAACCGGTCTAAAATCACATTCCTGTCTTCCTGGCTATTTGCACCCATTTACCAGTTACTGGTACCAAGTACCAGTCTTGTTCTTTGGTTTAAACAGCAGCTTTAAATTCCTATTTGCTCTTCCCTTTCACTCACTCTCTCTCATTCCCACTTCCTGCCAGAAGGAATTTTTACAAAGCCATCTTTCTGCATTCGTTCTGTAGCCTAGGCTAGCCACACATTAGCCTTCTAGCCACATTATTAGCCTTCTTTCAATTAATAGTGATTTCTATTATAGTGTTTAATTATCCTACAAATCCCCTTCTGTACTGTGCCAGTGGGTCTTCACATGGGTAATGTGCAGACAGAGAAATACAGACACTGTAACATCATTACTAATGCTAACTTTCATATATTCAAGTTCTTAGAAGACCTGTAGGCTAACAGTTATGGTCCTGTTCTAAGAAGATGAACAGCATAGAGAAAAAAAAAAGGGAAGGAAAACACTCACATTTGTACACTTCATGAATGTCTTTGCTCAGTATGTCTTCAATAATGAAAAATTTTTACTTCAGTGAAGTTCCAGTAAAGCCCAGCACAGCCCAATGTAGCCGCTTAGCTCTGTATTCATAGACACAGTGTGAGCACATTTGTTTTTTCTGGAAATAAAGTGGTGGTCACTTAGCATTTGCCTGTGAAGTCTGAAAGAAATTTTTAGAAGATGCCAAAGGAAATTTATGTCCCCATTGTCGTGTGGGTCTCAATTTGTACCTAATTCCTAGTTCAGCTTCCTTTCCGACCCCTCTGCCTAAATAACAAGAGAATGGTCTCTGTCATAGTCTGTGCAATGAGAAAGGCCTGCAGGGCATGCATAGCAGTTATGTTTCCAAGCAGTCTGCTTATGTTTTGGATTAAAACTCAGCAATACCATTCAGCAACAACTACTGAAAGATCTCTTACAAGGAATGTATATAAATAGTGCAATGCACTGGATTCATAGAGGAAAAAAAATAGAGCTACTTTCATCAAACTATGTAGAGCAGTGTTTATTGAGTTGTGGTTTCTGGATCAATGCTGGTCCACAAGGACCTTTCAGAAGTAGTGCGGCAAAATTATTTTTTTTTTTTTTTTTTTTTTTTTCAAGCACATAATACACATTTATGGAGACAGATAAATGAAGAAAATAGAGATATGGAAGGTGGATGTTTGTGTGTGTGTTTGCACATGTGGTCATCTGAGTGAAAATTGACTAAGCATACCAAATTATTCCTTCCATCCCTATCACACCATGCAAGTGCCATGATGAGAAAACTCAAGAACTCTGCATGCCACCAGCAATATCAGTGCTGAAGAATTCATACAGCTTATCTGAGTCTTCATCACTTCTTTCCACCAGTTCAAGAACTGGTTAAGAGAACTGGTTTTCTGGAATGGTGACAGACGTGAGAGGATGGATTTCCAGGCACTGTGCTCATTCTTTCTTTTTCCTTTTAGAAAGTTAGAACCAAAGATAATTCTGCATTCCCAAATGACTTCCTCTGGGGCCAGGTTTGAAACATTTTGACAGGCATTAAGACAAATGATTTCTTATCATTTATAGTTCACAAATAATTGATAAACTTTACCCATAAAGGTATTTTTTCCAACTTTAAGAAGAGAGCCTGTGTGTCTCTCATTTTTATTAAGAAGTATTAGTTTCATTTTTCTGTTTGGATCACAAGTTTGGAAAAAGAAATTTTAAACCTCTATCTGTTTATGAGACTCTATTAAGACATAATAAACATAAGACATATGTTTTATAAGACATAAGACATTAAAACCTGTTCTAGCTTTCTTCTTCTCTTCACTCTACCCTCTACTCTCTAACTCAAATTACTAATATATATTTTCTTGGACTTTCTCTTCACTCTGCTACTTATGACTTGAGTATATTTATCTATGTATTAAAATTATATGGAAAAATTTATGGAAATTCTTAGGGGGAAAGGTCACACTTTGGTGACTATTTTGACTTAACTAATATATCCTTTTATACTTTTATTTATAATTTCTATCCATCCTATATATATTACAGTTTTGGTGCAATAGGATTACGTGCAGAATGATATTGAGAGTTTTGTGTATTTTTAAAAAAATTAAATTTCTTTAGTCTCTTAACTGCAATTAATAGACATAAGAATGATTAGGAGACTTCAAGTACTAAATCATGTTCATATGCATTAAAAACTACAATTGAAAATTGCTGCTATCTGATTGTATCTGATTTGAAATCCAGTATGTTTCTGATGCATTCTGTAAAAATCATCATCCAAATGTTTCTATTTAGTGCCCCAGTAGTCTTCTCAGTGGATCACAAGCCATTCAGCTGAGCCATCTTTTGTACCTTCTTTGTAGAAACAGATCAGACAGATCTCTGATAAGTAGGCTCAGAGGAAATATATAGGACAACAGGCCTGCTACTGTTGTGAAATGTCTTCTATTGATAAATATAAAAAAAAAAATTCCAGGTTCTATCAATCCAGCATATTTCATGAGAAGTAAATTCATTTGGAATAAATTTGAAGATTTTTACCAGACCCAATGTTTTACATCGTGTCTGTGGGACTAGCAGTATTCATCTTGCACTAAATAGCTTTCTAATTAAAAATATGTAAAATGACATAGAAATAAAATAATTATTATTAAAGAGGCAATCAGTAGAGTCACCCAAGAAAAGATTGAAGAAGGCGGATGTTAAGTGAAATCCTAAATCTTAATTTTGTGAAAAGATTTTTTTCTAAATAGGTTTTAATTTTAGTAATTGGAATACTTCACAATAATTGCGAAGAGTTTAAAGGATAATCACAGAGGATGTACTTAATTTTTTTCTAAGTTATGTAATTGTATTAGTAGAATAAACATAAAATGTCTGTTTTAAAATATGCAAAATCGAGTATGTGGTAAGTTTACCATCAGAAACTGAAGCTAATCCAGGTCACAGCAAGCATCATCTCTTTCTCAAAGCAGGGAGAAGAGTGGGAAGAAGAAAACTTTGTGCTTCTGAGATGTCTTTTAGGGAAGTTCAGCCAAGTCAAAATATGTCTCATGCAATGCTGTCAGGATCAATAAGACTTACAATACAGTGACTTGCTGAAGTTACTTTGGATAAATTATTCACCAAGAACTTCAGACATTTTATAGTATTTTAAGACAATGATTTAGCAAATCTCAAAGGCAGGGCAATTCAGACTATTGATCCTAAGCTTGGATATTCCACTAATTATACCCAAAAGTCACAGGTCGATGAAGTTTTCAAAGTAGCCTGAAAAGTTGGGAGGACTAATTCATGTGATATATAATATTCCCACCTTAGGGTCAAATTTGAAATACTGTAGAAATACTTTTTACAGCAACAGCAGTATTTTTGCCTCCTACCAAAAGTGGAAAGTATAAAGCCTGAAGAGAAAAAATATGTATATTAGAAGAATTAAACAAATTTCCTGGAACTTCAGTCCTCTCTCATGTGTTCAGAAATTTATTATGTTATCGTATAGCCCTCCAGATATCATTTAACTTGAAATAATTCTGCTGTAATTTCAACCTTTTTACTCCTTTAAAACTTTCTACTTTGAGAGTATATCTGTTTCTGAGCTTCAAATGTCAAGCATGTATATCTGCATTTAGAAAAAAGCTACGTAGACTGGTTATTGTAATTTTGCTTTTCTATTTCAAATTCAGAAATGCATACAGTTTAGGCACAGTAAGGGGCAGGACAATGTAGCACAGAGCATTTAGAAAATGATGCAAATAAACCCAAAGCTACTTTACAAGCTTTTTTTTTACACCTCAGAGCAAATATCTTCATTTATTTTTTATTAGTATTTTCAGGAGTCTGTATGTTTTAAAAATATATTTGTAGCTGTCAAAGGTATAATCTTTTACAATATTCTATATCCTTTTGCTAGAGGGAGTTTTTAATAAATACTACTTTGAAACTGAGCTTGAACAATGACAAATAGTACAGCTAAATTTTTTTTCTCTAATCCAAGAACTCATCATCTGTTCTGCCATTGTCCGCTGTTGCCTGATACACATATAGCTGAAATGTGTGAAAAATAAGTGAAGAATGAAATAATTTGTATATCAAATATCCTTTTTTGTTAAAGAAAGATAGAAGGAAAAAGGAGGAGAATAAACATGTTTTCTGATTCTGTTTTTTTGTTTGTTTTGTGGTGTGTTTTTTTGTTTTTATATTGTGTTTGGTTTTCTTGGGTTTTTGTTGTTTATTCATTTTTGTTATATTTTGTTTTGTTCCTATATGCACCAATTACTGACAAATTTAGATGCTGGTGGCCTGAAACCCTAAGGATCTTGTGATGTGTGTTCCTGTTTGTCTCTAATCCTATATTCAACATTGTGCTGAGGTCTGTTAAACATTGATAAGCTGTTTTTGCACTGTCGGTCCTCTGAGACCCTTGTGCCTAAATGCTGTAAAGGCTGGGATTAGGTTTATGCATTGTTAAGGTGGTTTAGATACATCTTAGAGCTCAGTCTGTTCTTTCTAGGGGAGAAAGTCAGCCCGAGTCGTTATTAATCATTGTAATGATTAGCTGGCTAGACTCCTAAAAATTTAAGTAATTCAGTGTAATTTTCTGATTCTCATTCTTCATTACATCAAATGACTTTTGCCAGCCTTAATATGGGAATTATGGGAAAATTTTAAAAGTTCACAGATTTTTTTTTCCTCAATTTTGAAGTAGCAGACTATTTAAAGAGACTATTTTTAAAAACTCATATAATACATGGGTTCTGAATCATTGTTTCTCTTTTTCCTTTATTATTTACCAGAGGAAGAACCTTCTTTTTTAGCTAAATGTTTCCTCATTGCAATGGCAGGTGGGTTGTGATTAGATGATCTTTAAGGTTTCTTCCAACACAAATCATTTTGTGGTTCTCTCATAGAATCATAGAAAGGTTTCAGTTGGAAGGAACCTTAAAGTTCACATAGTTCCAACCCCCCTCCATGGGCAGGGACACCTCCCACCAGACCAGGTTGCTCAAGGCCCCATCCAACCTGGCCTTGAACTCTGCCAGGGAGGGGGCAGCCACAGCTTCCCTGGGCAACCTGTGCCAGTGTCTCACCACCCTCACAATGAAGAATTTCTTCCTAATGACTAACCTAAATCTACCTTATTCCAGTTTTAAGCAATTACTCCTTGTCCTATCACTACATGCCCTCTAAAATGTCCCTCTAGCTTTCCTGTAGGCCTCTTCAGGTACTGGAAGGTTGCTATTAGGTCTCCACAGAGCCTTCTCTTCTCCAGGCTGAACAACCTCAACTTGCACAGCCTCTCCTTATGGGAGAGTTTTTCCAACCCTCTGATCATCTTCGTGGCCCTCCCCTGGGCTTGCTCCAACAGGTCCATGTCTTTCTTGTGTGAGGGGCTCCAGAACCGGACTGCAGGTCCAGGTCTGCAGGTGAGGCCTCAGAAGAGCAGAGTAAAGGGGGAAATTCATCTCCCTCAATCTGCTTGCCACCCTTCTTTTAATGCAGCTCAGGGTATGGTTTGTTTTCTGAGCTGAAAGCACACATTGCTGGCTCATGGGCAGGACCTGCTTGCACTTGGTGTTACTGAACTTCATGAGGTTCTGTGATGCTATGATTTGCTTAGTGAGGCTAAAGAAACCAAAAGCCTGATCAACATGGAACACTTAGCTTTCATTTTACACCTTTAAAATAGATTCTACTTATGAAATTAAAAATTTTATTCCATACTGGTTTACTTAAAGGGCATAAAGGAGTAAAGAACATGTTTAAACTACCTAGAGAAAAAGAAGAATCTTATCCAATAAAAATAATAAATTTTAAGTTACTTGAATTTAGGCATGGTAAGGTACCTGTTAAAGTTTGGAACAAGATAATGACTACTTTCAATAGCAACTGACAATTTTTGCTTTGTCTTGGAAGCCTGAATTATAGAAAGACTATAAAGTATTGAATTTAGAACAGTTTTTCTTGTAATAAAATAAAATACATAAAAACCTTTTCCAGAATTCTTAATTTGTTTTGAAGAATTTTACAAAAGAATTTTCTTATTTACTAATTATTCAAGAAACTGTGACAATCTTGACACTCAAAACTCTAGCATAATAAAACCTGAAAAGATATTAAAGTAGATTAGCTTAATACTTTGTTATAAATTATGTCAGTACAGTGATGATGGTCATATTTTTAAATTCACTCTTTTCTTTTTTTTCTTTCCTGTTTTTTCTTTTTTCATTGTGATTCTGTACTCCCCAAAAGAATCATTTGAATGACTCCTGTCACTATCTGGAGGACCAATGTTTTCTTACTGTGACTGCTAAATAGGCCAGGCTACTGGCACAAAACAAAACACAGTTTATCATCTGGCTGTTGCACAAACATATGGACTGAACACAGAGAATGCAGGGAGATAAACGTAAGGATGCTACTAAAACAAGACTGTAATTGTGCTCTTTTTTACCCACCCCACCCTTTCTCTTTTCTTCTGGCCCTTTCTACTACTGTTACTTCATCCGGTAACATAATTGCCTTGTGTTCCATCAGGACAATATATACAAGCTTAAAAGCTACCCTCATAATTATTTTTATTAGAATTCCTGCAGGAACACTCTCAAAATGCTTTGCCAATTGCATTTACTGTTGCAATCATTGACTGATTTGACCTGTGCTGAACTGTAGGTATTTTTATGCTGTTTCTCCAGAAGTAGGAACTTCTGGATGTGAAAGGGGTTTTTTCCCAATTCAAATTCACAGAAAGAATGGCAGAATGTATTTCTGTTTCTTCTGCTTAGAGTATTTTAGTATCCATCTCCAAAACCAGCAGCTGTTGTTTATCTTTGTATGTGTCTTTTAAAGCTAGACTTCTAAATACTCAAGAAGCTTGTCCAATGTGTCTTGACTCAGTCTTACATGTGCTGGTGTGTAGATGACTCCAGGATCTCTAAAATCAGCTTAATCCAGGGAGATTGCTCTATATCTCAGGATCACAGTTGTTCAAAGCAATCTCCCTACCAAGACAGATATATTTGTTGACATCTCTAAGTGGCTTACTACCAAGTGGTGTGTTAGCCTGATTATCCTCTGCTGTTTAAAGGAATGACATCAGCTCTCTTCAGACCATAAGATTTCCTAAAAAAAAAATATGTATTTTTGTATTCTTAACTCTTTTCTGTTTGGGTTTGTTTCTTTTTTTGGGGGGGCTTGGGGGGGAGGTGGTCTTATCCTCTCAGGATCAGAAAAATATGTAATTTTTGCCAGAGGCACTCAACTTCCTATTCTCTGCTCTATTTTCTAAGCCAGAGAATATAGCATGGTAATTTTTGAGCTTTAGAATGTCTTAGAAACACATATGGGAATCTTGTGTGTGTGTGAGATTACAGTAATATTATTTGTTTTTATAACATCTACATTTGTTCTACTGTGAATTTATTAAGGTCAGTGTTTCAAAGTATCAGAAGCAGATAACAGGCAGCACCCTGACTTTTAAATTATTTGCTTGAAAAGATACAGGAAGATATGGCAGGCTGAAAAAAACAAATGGAACTAAATTTTCCACAGATTCACTTTTTTTTTTTCTTTTTTATAATCTTCAAAATAGTATGTATCATAATAAATCATAGTGTCTAAAACAGAAAGTAGAAACCTAACAACCAAATACCCAAACTCATATTGTTGTTTATGGCTCTAGTACTTTGAAAGAATCTACAGTCTTTTGCTGCTACAAACTTCAGCCGAGGGACTTGATGAAATATGACTTTTTCTTGAGATTGTCAGCTGACAGGTTGCAAAATATTTAGGTTACACCTGTATGGAAGCTTCTCTAAAGCCCAGAGGGAATAGATAAACAAAACCATTTCTGTGTGTGTAATGAACTGCCCTGTCCTTGGCTGCTCAGTGTCTCTGAAGTCTGGTGCTGTGGATCAGTTCAGTGAGGTATTACCATAGAAATGGTATTTCCATTGTAACATGGCAATGTTCTTTTTAGCTTCCCTCTTCCTTCCCTTTCACAGAGACTTTCCTTCAGATACTTTTTTTTTTTGAAGTATCTGTCAGTCTGTATTCCTGTCTGTATATCCAATGCTCGGACGCACACCAAGCCTATTACTCCTCCTTCGACTCATGCTGAAGATCAAAGGACAGATTTTCACTGTAACTGCAGAAAAATTGGGCATTTAACCTGAAGTCACATCTCCTTCCCTTTGTTAATTGTTTCAAGAGTTCAGAAGGCAGACAAGGGTGGCTGTTAACACGAGTGACTCTGCATGCCAATGACACTCAACTGTCTCAGTGCCTTGAATATTGGAGGCGCAGTGGGACGTAAAAGCCGTAGCTCTGGAATCAGCTATGTCAGTCAGCTTGACAAGTACTCTTTGTTTTTATTATTTCCATCAAATTTCATATCAACTGGGGTGCACTGCTGACTAAGGCTTTAGCTCCGCAAACAACTGAGTTGTTGGAAGGGATTACTGCCACCAAGAGTGAAGTCTTACTGCTCTTCCCATCTTCACTGGCATCATCGCAAAAATGCTGCTTCATTTCTCCTAGTTTGATGCTACCATTAAAATAAATTTCCACCCATAAAGACAGGAGGTAAATATAACTTGGGTTTGAAAAAAGCAGCCAGGTAAAGACCAGAAAACTGTTCTATGCTCACTTTAGTCATTACAGTAGGAAATCGAAGGGAAGGGGCAGGATCCTGCCCCTTTTCCTGAGACAATGCTACTCTTATCAACATTGAGAATACAGAAAGGGCTTTCTAATTCTCTTTACCTTAAACCAAACTAAAAAATTATTTCTTTTTTCACTGAGTACAGAAAAATATTAAACTTGTATATTTATTATAGTAAACACGGGAGAAGCATGAGAGTATGTGCAACTTCACAAACTGGTAGAGCATCACTGAAGCTTAACCTCTACCTCTCCACATTTACCCTCTCAATTCTGTAGAAAGACTTCCAGCAAATCAGGGCCCACACTTCCATTTTGAAAGTACATGTAAAAGAAGTGTATATTTTAGAAAGCTAACAAAGCTCAGATTATATCTATGAACCTTTGAATTATTAAGTACATCTGTGGGAAACTTTCTGCTCACTGACTGAAATAAATTATTGTTTTCCATAAAGGCAATATACTTGGCATATTATCAACCATATTTTTCAAAATGCTTGGGCTTAAATTATTTTGGTGGTGATTCATGAAGTTTAATATCTTGTCTATATTTGAAGAAAGAAAAATGAGGATCTAAATTGTTCATATTAAATTGGTTTTATTGTAATGCATTGTAGTAGGCATTCGTATGTTGCTGTCATTATAATTTGATTTATGAGAAAATACAGATATAGGCTGCACATTATCTAGATGTGTGAGTGGATGAACTTTTCAGGTGAAATTTGAAGAGTTCAGACTTATGGCAAACATAGCATATCTTAAAAGAAAGTTATAAAAATTGTGTTTTTTCTTCCTAGTATCTAGCAGAAAAATACGTTCAATTCATGTTTCCTGTATGTGTGTGTATATAAATATATTTTTATATTTCTTTTAATTTATTTTCAATAGGAAAAGTCTTAAATTTTTAACATATTGTTGAAGAAACGAGTATGACTTGAAATTACTCTTAATATGAATTAGGAGTACTTCCACAGCTATTTGTTTACCTTTACACAGAAAAGAAAAAATAGTTTTATAGAACACCAAATATTTTTGTGTATTATTTCTGTCACAGTAATGCAAGAACATGATCATGTTTTTACTGGGAAGCTCTTCTGAGTTATTTGTGGTATTGTCTTTTTGGTCATTTTAGTTTATAATGGCTAATATACAAGTTATGTATGTACTGGTAATTTTATGAGATGTGATTTGCAAAGTGGCTTTGTTTCAGATTTGGAATGCTTTAAATTGATAGGAGCTCTATCTAAGTCTAAATGAATCTGCATTTTCTTGTAAAAAGTTTCAGAATTGGAGGTTCTTTTAAAGTGATCTCCTTTTTGTATCATAACACATCTTAAACTTTGGGAATAATTTACAACTACTAAGATAAATTTACTCTTCTTTCTTCTATTCATGTTGCATACTTCATATATAGGATGTAATTTTGCTGAATGAGAGACTGTTTATCATACATATTGAAAAGTATCACTCTGTAAGGGTGATATAATCAGTTCCAATTGGTTTTTTGCCCTACCAAGCAATACCTTTTGTTACATATGAAATATCTGGGGTTCCAGAATGCTGTTATTTCTTGAAAGCAAAAATAATACAATTTCTATCCCTATTCAGAATCAGATCTTTCCCTCGGATACACACACCCAATAACGACGATTGACATCAGTAGCAGCTGTGAATGTGTAACTAAGGGCGAAGCTTGGCCTTTAATCAGAATCATTTTCTGGTACAAAAATTGCCAGTTATGATTACTCAGTTTATAATCTAGATGAGCCATTCAGTTATCTTTCTATCCATTGGTTTAGAATAAATCGTAAACCTTCAGTAATTATTTGATGTGCATTATTTGGCTGCCTTGTCAGGTCAATTAATATGTATTTATATTAATCTACAAAAATCAGTCATATGATCTAGGCAAGTCTTGCTATTCTGAGTTTATATGAAACAATCTAAAAAATGAAGTCTGAATCCCAAAAATACAGTATTGACCTTACAAATAACAGGTTTCATGCTTTATAATAGCTCTGGAAAGCTTTAGAACTTTTTAGGTTTTGTCAGGACTTCTCTTGGCCTGCCCAGAGCCATGTTTCACATTGTTTAGCTATAAAAGCAATATTCTAATGACCAGATGTCTCTTTCCTAATTTGTTTTACTTTTGCTGAGCTTTGTGTAACTGTGTAGTATAAACCTTACTTTATATAGATAGTACTACCAAGTAATTATTCTGTTTAGAATGAGCTATTTATGACCCTAGCACAATGATGTAGTGTAATGGAATAAAAAAACAGTAGTGGAGCAGAGTCCTTAGAAGTGGGAAAACAGCATGCAGTGCAGAGAGAGTGCAGGGCTGGGATGATAACAGAGGTGGCATGTGGTGATGCTAGAATTCCCAGGGCTATAAACAACTCATCAGTGGTCAATTACCTATTGATAAAGAAATTCAGCCTTCAGAGCTGGGTAAAACTGGTTTCTAGAAGTAGAAAGGAGAACAAAGGACAAGTATACAATGTATGAAAGATGTCTGACATATCATCAATTCAAATATAGCAGGGCTTTTCCAGACATTTAAAAAACAAACAAACAAAAACAAACAAAAAAGCCCACAAAACCCAAAACCACTCAAACCCAAAAAACAAACCAGGTGCAAATAACAGGTAGCGGATCAGCGGTAGTGGATCAAGGGTTGGACTTCATGATCTCTGAGGTCCCTTCCAACCCAGCCAATCCTATGGTTCCATGATTCTATGAACTGTTAGAGACATGTGCAATTGGCCCTAAAATGGGGAGCAAGAAGCTATCACATGACATTCCTCAGGTAAAGACACGGGGTACTGATGACATCTGCATCTTCAACATGTTTCAACCATTGTGAATTAAGAAACTTTACTAACCATCATTAGAATCTCTCCTGATAGATAAAAATATACAGGCCAATGGGGGTAACTCTATTCCATATTTTTATATAGCTTTCAGTTCATAGGGTCTGATATAAGACCTTACTTTAATTGGTAGAAATGGTATGACCAGGTCCAAGCCAGCAAAGATAAATAAGTAGAAGTGGAAATGGAAAACACTAAATATTATCATAATCTATTTCCTACTTATTTTTCTGTCCATCCTCCCTTAGTTGTATTGTATTGAAAGAAAACAACACATTGAATGTCAAGAGCTGAACAAGAAGTGAAATTCATTTCTAGGATGAGAAAAGTGACATGAAATTGAATTGACCTTTTACCATCAACATTATCCATAAGGACCATTTGTTGATTAAACCATATATTGTATTCTAGGCATGACAGATCACATCAATCACACATGAATTTAAAGTAAAAGCATATTCCAAAAAATAATGATTGTGAAGTTGCCACATATACCATCTGAGTGCTAAATTTAAAATTTTGCAGTACTTCAGCAGCTGCATGAGCCTATGAATAATTCATTAATTGTATGAGACACTAGATTAGAATTAACCAACTAGTTGCATATTTTAGCTAATGTTTAGAATGGAAGAAATATAACTAGCTAATTCACCAGATGCTTCCTAAAAAAAAAGCAATTATTTTATGCAGCTTTTTTGAGGATCTATTTAATTCTTAATATCCACTTTTGGCAAACAAATAGGAATTGAGCTAAAACTCAGATTTAAAAGAGGAAACTAAAAAAACTGAAAAAAACCCAGAAAGGTAAAAGGGCTTCTGCTAGGTAATACACAAGTGGCTTGTAACACAGCTCCCTTATTCTTGGGCTTCTTAAAAGGCATCAGATTTTGTGAACTTTCCTTGCCTGATTTTTGTGTCCTATTTTCAGACTGTAGGAATAATTACATGTTTTCTGT
Organism: Heliangelus exortis; assembly: GCF_036169615.1. Taxonomy (NCBI): domain Eukaryota; kingdom Metazoa; phylum Chordata; class Aves; order Apodiformes; family Trochilidae; genus Heliangelus; species Heliangelus exortis. The sequence continues at coordinate 80,347,492 of NC_092422.1, forward strand.
ATGAATTTGGAATGTTTTGTCTTTCTTCTAAATAAAAAGCATGAAATTCCATATTCCCCATTTTTAAATTGTCAGAGATAGATTGGTACTGATCTTGCATGCTTTTTGTGGTTGGTATCAGTATAAAAAAATCTGATAGAACCAAATTAAAATTTTCTTTGAAGACATTCTTGTTCTTATACAAACAACCAACACATAAACAGCTCACTTTATATCTACAGATTCAAAAGTAATGTATTTTTAAAGCCAGGAAAAAGGTTGTCTTGTCTCACCTGAGAAGTGCCTGGAATCACAGGATTTTTACAGACTGATCTTGGAGCCTAACTGAATGAAATACAGATATTTGGATCAAAGTATATTTTCTAGCAAGAATATTGATTTGAAACTAAGAAAGACTTAAGAGCCAAGACAGAGGGATGACTGCAGTCTACTTTGGGTCTTTTGATCATTATCTCAATTTTATTGGTTAAATAGCAGTGTGTAGCAAAACCCACACTCTCTGGAGAAGTGATACCCCAGATAAAGATTTCCCAGGAAGCTGCTGGCTTAGGAAGCAGTCAGGGTCTGTGTCATCCTTTTCATAAGAGGAACAATGGGTCTCTTGGATCCTCTCTTGTATGTTATGCTGACCTCAAATCTCAGGGTGTTTCTCTAGATCTGTGGATATATGTTATTGTAACTGGACTTTTTTTGATAGTTTTTAGGATGGTGCTCCCTTTAGACTGCGCGAACAGGTACCATACCACATTATGCAAATTTGTGACTCAAACTGTAACATTATTACTGAAGGCAAAATAGAAATTAATAACAACATAACTGAAGGTGGAAAGGAGAAGCTCCATCACTGAGCAGAAATATGAAGCTTCATTCTTAGGGGGCTCTTTGCCTGCTTTCTTTCATGGTCATTCTTTCACATATAAGGCAGGATGGGAAGGTCTTTGTGATATTGTGTGTAACTTGTGTGGGACTTAATGGGCTTTGGCTTTTTTTTTTTTTCATCCACCAGGTGTGTATTTGTTCTTAGGAAAATGTAACTTTAAAATAATTATCCTTTTTGAATGATTTACAGAAACCATAGTCCAGGCCTTTACTTCTGTATTTTTCCGTTATCTGCAGGTAGGAGATAGGCACTCATCCCACCTAATATGAGGTGGTCAGCTCATGACAAGTAGAATTTAGGAAATTTTGTAATTTATCATATGAAAAAAGAATGGATTTTCTTCAGTTAAAATTACTGTCCATAATAGTAATAATGAAACGTATTTTTGTAGGTTTCTTGGGAGAGAGGGACAGAAAGGAAGGAAGGAGGAAGCCCAAGGAAGGTCCCTGTGTGTTTTTTGTTTTTAAAAAGGCTTTTTAAAGTCCTCATTTGTGTGAAGGAAAATTGCTTCTCTATTTGATTAACCATCACAGGCAATGCAGAGGCCAGTGTCTTACTTTAATGAGTGCTTTGGGATACCTTATGTCTGTAAGACTGCAAAACCAAATCTCGGGGTTTTTTATTCTTCATCATGAGACTACAATTCTTAAGTTTTGGACTTAGTCTACATGGTTCTCATTTCAAGTCCAAACATCAGAAGGAATTGCTGAGGTGCTCATTCTTCTTTTTGTATTCATTGTCTTTCTGTACTTCCATAATTCCTCAAGAAGCTATAAAGGGAGGAAGGGACAGGGTGTGGGAAAAGGGAGGGAGCAGGACAGGGGGAGAGACATGGACAATGTTAAGAGTGTATTAGAAACAAGATAGTAATAAAACAAAATGGTATTACTTCTATTTACAGTAATATATCAATCCTTTGGTGTAAAATAATTAAGCTGGTGCAATGCCCTAATAGAGAGAACTATTTTGAAGAGATTAAGGTACTCTAGGATTGCTTTTATTTGAATTACAACTGCTCATAGATAATATACCAGAGTTTTACAACTGTCAGTGCTTTAAAGATACCTAAATGAGGGAGCTCCTAGTCCAGGCAAAACACTCAAAAGGAATAGGTAAAGGTGAAGAAGCAAAATGAAGGAGCAGTGCAGTAGGTATTTAATTAAAAGCAGTAGGTGGAAGGTGATGGTTGGTCTAATTAAATGGCAAAACAGTTGGTCTGGTGCAAAAGGTAATTCATAGAAGTTAACAGGAACAACTTTCTGTGTAACCATAAACGCCCTACTTCGTTGACCGTTTATTTTACTTCAACATTCCTTCAGCTTTTTTTTTTTTTTTACTTCACTATTTTGTTTTACTTCAACTTCATTTTACTTCAGCTTTTTTACTTCAGTTTTACTTCGGTATGTATCACTCTTTTAAAATGACTGAATATGTCATAATTCAACCCAGGTTTTTAAAATGCATTACTGTTCTGACTTCATGTTTTGGCATGATTTGTTTTTACAGTGTTACTGGGCATGTCTAAAGAGAAGTTATTTCTTCCATCACCTAAACCTGTTTTTATAGTACTTAAAAAAATCTCGCAGTGTGCTATATTGCTCAGGATCTCAAATAATTAGGAGAATTGGTCAAATAGCACATCCCTAATTCCACCAGGCTATATGGCAATTAAGAAAATTGTGCTCAAGTAAGGTAATTTCATAGTGACAAAAAGATCATATTACTATATATAATTATGCTGTAATTATAATAATGTTGAGAACTTCTAAGATGCCATCTACCTCAGGGTTTCAAAAGTTCTTCTTTATATTCAGTCTGTGGTACATCTGATGCTATACTTATTCTACAGATAACAAAAATTAATTAGAGAAGGTTAATATATGTTCAAAAGCCTATGAAGAAAGCCATTGAAAAAGGCTGATAAAAGAACTGGACTGAAAATTTTAACTTCTATTTTTACTCACTGGTTTCTGATGCATTCAAAGATCTAGATTGCAGTTTGGTCTGTATGTCTCAGGCATGTGTCCTTGGAGATCTCCTCTGAGACATACAGGCAAGTTTTGTTTGGCTTTAGCCCACCTTACAGATGCTTCAAACAGTTGAATCTGAATTTGCACATCATAATTCAAAGCTGAGCAAAATGGCAAAATCATGACCTATAGGCTTGTCTAAGAGGGGCAGCAGCTCTTAGAACCGTTCTGTCCATGATGCACAGCTATCCAGATGTAAGGACTTTGAGTTATGTAATCATAAAATCAATGAAATCAGTAGTGCTGAGTGAAAAGCTTCACCCTTGATAGATGAAAAGTGAGTAGGAACAAATAATTTACCCATTTGTGTTCGAATTGAAAGATGATGAATTATGTTTTCAAGCTTTAAAAACCAGCAACAATCACACTTCAGCCTGTCTCCAGAGCAGAGGTGCTTCAGCACTCTGATCATCTTCGTGGCTCACCTCCTGACTTACTCCAAAAGCTCCACATTCTTCTTTTGTTGGGGCTCCACAACTGGACACAGCACTGCAGATGGGGTCACTATTAATCTCAGTATCATAAGCATCAACATCTGTGTAGCCCCAAATTCTTCTGATGTCTTTCAGGTACTGTCTTTCAGTGTAAATATTTCCGTTCCTACCTGGAATAACATTTCAATTACCTCTTAATAAACAGATAGTTCAAAAGTGTATTTTCCATGTTAAATAGTAATTTTGGAAAATGAAGAATCCGTGAATCAAACACAGAAAATTCTCCCTGTCATCATCTTTTTGAATGGATGCCAAGAAAAGAATCTTCATCAGGCTGAAATTTAATCAGTGTTTTAGTCATCAAAAAAAAATATGGATGACATACTGAACAATCAGTATGGAGGGGAATACACAATAAATCAATAGTCCACATAGCCCGTGCTTCAAATGTTTTGTAGTTATTAAATCTTTCCCTTTACAAAGTTATTGAAGAATAGATTTGTGAGAATAAAATTATTAGAAAGAAAAGAGCACATTAAATAAAGGGTGGGAAGATGATATTATTTTAGATTAGAAAGAAAAAAGATAAAATGGAAAAGTAAATATTTTTTCCCACAATTTTTTTTTCCCACAATAATAACAGACAAAACAGCAATTGAAAGAAGAAATAGTCTTTAAAAGATTTTTTCCCACAAAATGTGCAATCCATGGCCACTGTTTCTTATTAGGTATTTAGAAAAATCATTGATGTAGAATGCAAAACTCTTTGGTGTTAAAAGATTGTACTGTTACTTTGGAAATGTGTAAAGCAAACTGTAGGGCACAAGTCAAACTTACTCTGATTTTGCAGATTTAAGAGGAAACTTTTCTCACAGCTACTTTATGAGTGTCTAATACAGACAACCTTCCATTGAAGTGACTGGATCCGAGACAGGATGTTTACTAGGATAAGATAAATCAATTATTATTTCTATTATATTAATTTTCCATTGATAATAATAAGAAATGAAATTTATACGCAACATATTTGAACTCATGGAGACATCAGAACTGTGTCTTACACACAATACTTAATGATTTTCATTATTATTTTGAAAAAATCAGTCACCCCACTAATGTGGGAGTAATGAAACATTACTTTTTCACTTCATGGGACTGTGAACTAACATTGCCTATAAATTAAACATATTCATTACTAGAATATTCTTCAATATCCTTTGCAGATAGTGTTGGAGGTGAGAATTTAAGTGAATCTTCAGCAAAGACAAACAAAGGGCATTGGTCAAGTGAAGAAATTGCCTCATCAGGCAGCATATTTATGACGAATAAGTCTTTGTTTTCCCCATAGGTCACACAGTTTTTTACATCAAGACAAATTTTCTGACTATTATCCACTACTGGCTCAGAGCAGAAGCAGATGAGAGTGTTGATCATCAGGAGAGTAAAATATCTTCTGATAAGCATTTTTACTTTAGAGGCTGGAAATTCATGTTGCTTGTATATGTAGTTCACTGACTGTTACAAAAGATTTCATTCACACTTTAAGGAGGTATTGCAAACTGTGAATGCAGCAGTTTCCTGAGTTCTATCACTTTGGGTTGGTGTGTGTCACTCCAAGGTTTGCTGATGAAGGCAGTACAATCACAGGTATGTTCTCTTATTTATGTAGTCTGTCTTTTTTAGATGACTGTTATCTCAGTATCATTACATATGTGTTTCCAGAGAGGAAATTGATGGTAAGGCCCTTTGAGAGAGACAAGAAGTAAAGAATTATGCCACTTTATCCTTCTAAGTTTCCCTTCTCTCACCTCTTTGGAATTTATCTCTACATATAGCTAGACAGCTCTAAATAATTCTAGATAACTCTAAATACATCCTCCAGTAGTCCCTCACACTGAAAATACTTGTCTGAATTGTTTTACCAATTGCTGCTCCTAAGGTAGTTTCAGAGAGGTCTAAAAACCTCTGAAAACCTGAATAAAAAGAAATCTGTTCAGGAAAAAAAAGCTGAAAGAAAAAGATTATTTACTCTGAGATTATTTGACTTAGCAAATAAGGTTTATTAAAGTTTCGTTTCTCTGTAAGAAACTTGCCAGAACTGTAACATCAGAATTCTGCCAAAGTGCCCATGTGGAGGTGGGATGAGAAACAATATGTTGTATTGATCCACTGTCAAGCATTGCATGCTTTCTCCTACATATCTGCAGGATCTGAGAAATAAAAAATATCCTGGCTTTGCTGTGCTTTTTTACCATATGGAGTCAAAGCAAAGGATTTGGGTAATGTTTTCAATCACGCATCAATTCAGGACGTAGTTTAATGCCATGCTGAACTAACCCTTTCTCCATAGGGTAGATATTTTTTCAAGGTACTCACAGTAAAGTATGGTGCAGAGAAGTACTGCTCTGGCTTTTTTTACTTCCATCATTTCAAACCTGAGTCCCTTAGTTCCAGTCTCTTTTTTTATTTCCAGCTGAACTGGAAAAACATGCCAGCTTTGTGATGTGAACAAACAAGGACAAGGAAAACCTGCCTAACATAATTGTACTTGACACTTAAATTATAGTCATGTTTGGACTCAAGAAATAAACAATGTGGCAGAAATTGAATGGGCCATTTTTCCTTTAATGCCATTGCATTCTCTGTTGTCCTTTTCTGTATACCAAAAATAGAAAGATTTTGTTCTTTACCTGCTGAACCAATCAAAAGAAACTAAAAGTTTAGTTCAAAGTTTTCTCTAGACATATTTGAAACTTCCAATTACCTGATTATCTTAGAAAATATTAAATTTTAGCCCATTAGCCCTAATGTTATGGTAGGCTATGAGTGAACCTGCTCCCTTTTAGTTTTTTATGTTAGATGGAGTGCTCATCCAATTTTTTGCTTGATATAAATAGGCTTCAACACGAAGTAAATTAATACATTTTACCTATTAATTTTAAATAAATGGAATTTTTCATTAAATCCAATGAAAAAGTGGATTCAAGTCTTATATACCTCTAACATTTTGGCTACTTTTCAAAAGAAATCTAATTTTCCAAAATTATAACAATCTTTGATCTTTTAAAATGTGTTATACATAGTCATAAATCTAACCTGGCATAGAATACAGACATTCATGTGTGAAGTGAAAAACACTTTCAGAACTATCGGATATGGCAAATGGTTACATTTTTTAGAGATATTATTCACCTTGTCCACCTAGGACAAGGCTGAGATCTTGTCCACCTAGACTAGGCTGAGACTGACACAGGGACAGATCAGGGGAGTTGTTGCCTATTGTATGAGTGAAGATTACAGCGTTGCTCCAAGAACCATAAAAGACAGAAGCATCCCATTTTATCTGCCTCTCTGTATCTTTGGACAGCATCATCTCCATGGGCTTCTCTAACAAAATCTTTCTGATATTGTTCCAAACAATTTTCCCATTTTGTCAGTTTTCCCCACCTGCAAAGTACTGACAAAAGGCCTTCATTCTGGCTGCCTAGGAAATTAATAAAAGGATGTAACTTCAGCTTTTCTTGCCAATATTAGTTATTAAAGTTTGAGGGATTTTGAAGGCTATAAAATTTTGATATAATTAGCTAAATCTGCAGCTTTAAATAATCACAGCCCTAATCTATCAAAATGCCAATGCATACATCAAGCTTCTTAGCATGTGGAAGTGAATTGACATCAGTGGTTTTTTTTTAGGAAAGAAAACTGTCTAAGTTTAAAGTGAGCTTTTAGAATTTCACTGTATTTGTATAAAGTTACAGAAAGTTAAAATTTGCACAAAGCATAGGACAATGAAAACTGAAACTTGTACAAAATATCAAATGTTTTTTTTTTTTTTAATTCTGCTCTGATATTTTGTTTCCAGGTATTATCAAGTTAGAATTTTTTTTCCAAATAAATAAAAATAAATAAATAAAAATGTTTCTGTTTCAAAGAACTAAAAGTAGGGAAATAAACTGGAAAATGCTGCTCTGATGATATTTCATTTCCTTGCAGTGCACCCATAAAGGAGCTTCAATTTAGTGTCTGATACTTATTTTTCAGGCATATTATAGACTTTTCATCAAGGCTAGAGTGATATCACCATGTTGACCAGAGATATGATGAAATTCCTATTTACAAGAAAAATGGCTCTCCTTGTCTACTGGGGAAAAAAAAACCCAGTCTGATACATCATTGTCAACCTTTTCTGCCATTGTTTATTCTTCTCTGTTTTCTGTGGAAGTTCTTCAGCTCTCAGAGTCATAGATCATTGGTTATTCTACTGCTTGGAGACACTGGGACAACAGAGAATGTTCAAAATCGTTTCATGCAATGATTAGAGGATATTTACTTAGAAAACACAGAGATGCATGTATTAATGACCTTTTCTTTGGTACCGGAAAAATGTGTGCAAAATACATTATTTACACTGATTCTTATTTCAGAGGTTTTTTGTTTTGTTCAGCTTATTAAAGTACAAGATATTATGTCTTTGGATGCTGAATTTTTGAAAATATGATTTTTAGAGTTTTTTCATAACATGCAGACAGGTGATTACAAAGTTTTATTGGTTTGGAAAGCTATAAAATTAACCACTTTATCTGGAGAAGGAAGAAGCAGTTGTCAGGAAAAGTAGTTAAAGGGAGAAAAGTGATCCACAGGGGCTAGCTAGTTGACCCTCTCCCAACAGGATGGGACTAGGTGACCCGTTTAGACCCTTCTCAGCCATGTGATCCTGTGAAAGAAGAAAAAGACAGAAGACAAAGTTTGTGTAGTAAATAAAAATAATGGAAAAAGGAAAGGTGATAAAGGGGGCACAATGTGTAACAGTGTGTGATTGATTGTACAGCTCAAAGAATAAAGATGTCTTGTGTGAGGCTCTCAATCTTTTGTAAGCAGCCTTTTTGAAGAAGACTCTGTAGAGCTGACAAAGTCCATCCTCTGTGTCAGGTGTATAAAACTTTTCCATCATCCTTAGAGCAATTTTGTAGCTACAATGAAATACATTAAAGTTACCATGTTTTGTTTGTTTGTGTGGTAGGATGGAACAGATATTACAACATATTTAGCCATCCAAAGGTTGAATAGATCCCTTCTATATTAATAAAAAAATCTTTCTTTTCCTAACTCACTTCAAGATCATGTTCAGTTGTGGATGTGCATTCTCATTCTCAGAGCCTTAAACTGTGATCACAAAATAACAGAGTGTTAGGGGTTGGAAGGGTCCTTTGGAGATCACCTTGACCAACCCAGCTACCAGAGCAGGTTCAGCTAGAGAACATTGAACAGGATGCCATCCAGGCAGGTTTTGAATGTCTCTAGAGATGGAGATTCTGCCACCTCTCTGCACATCCTGTTCCAGTGCTCTGCTACCCTGAAAGTAATGTTCATCCTCATGTTTAGATGGAACTTCCTATATTCAAGTTTGAGCCCTTTACCTCTTGTTCTGTCACTGGGCACCCCTCAAAAAAGACTGGCATCATAATCCCGATGCCCACCCATGCTTTGACAGCACCAGTAGAGATCTCTTTTCTTGCTTTTTTTCTGAGGCCACTCTCATATTACCAAACCGGAAATCTTGACACTTAAAACAATTTTCTAAGAATTCTTGGGTTGCAAGACCCAAAAAGTGCTTAAAACCTTCTCCTTTGATTTTTCTTCTGTGAGCATTGTGTCCATCAGGATGTCCTGCTCTGAGCATCCTGTGTTCATAATTTTGAGGTCCTGCATATTTTTGAAGAGAAGTACAGCTTATTTCAGCACCCTGTACTCTCTGCTCAAGCTTTTTTGCTGCAGAATGAGCAGAGCTTCATGCCCACAGTTTTGGCTCTTCCCCAGCATAAAAGTCATTACTTACAAGTGCCCTGACATATTAAGACTATATAATCCTACAGCATTGTCTGCTCATCCCCCTTATTGACAGTCTGTCTTTTGCTTAAGTCACAAGATAGAGATCTGTCTTATGTTTTCTTCCCTTTCCCTTTTATACCCCAAATATATCCACTCTTTTGATACGCTCGCTAACATTGATAGCAGTTCATTAAAACATTTTTTTGTTTATTTCAAAACTTATCAATAAGGAGAGAACTTCAAAAGCATGAGGCACTGAAGGGAGATGCATAGGCTTCATGGCCATATCTAGTTTTGGCAGTGCTACCACACTTACTCTTCAAGTATGTGATTATCCTAAAAGCCAAATTCACACTGCAGTAACAGCAATCAAACTGTTCAAATAAAGTTGCTTCATCAAGACTTGGACTTAATTTCCCTGGTTGTGGATTGGCTTACAGAGAGCACAGGTTAGTAATGCCTTTTGGAGTGAACCCCTCTTCTGGTGGAATTTTGTTACCTCATTTTCTCTTTATGAATTTGATAAACCTATTGCTTTCACTGAAGTAGAAGACCTATGTCATATTCTTGAAAACCCTTGGCTCTTGAGCTGCCAGACTGTGCCTGTTAGGGGATGGATCAAGTAGGGGTGATGCAGATGCCTGTTTGCCTTGTGGGACCACCAAGAGGTTTGCTTTTTGGAAGCACAGAATGTCTCCATATTCCATGAGATGTTCAGGATACATAAGGAGCATCATTTATCTTTTAGCATGGTACAGTGTGCCCTGCTGGCATGTCTGACACCTCTGCTAGCCAAGGGAGAGGAGAGACAGCAGAGTGAGACACTGACTTTCCTTCACCAAACTCTCCAGTCTCTGCTTGAAGACAGGAAGCAGTGCAGAGACTTTGGGATGAAGAAACACAGTAGTCTCTATGTGCAGTGCCACTCCATTTTCTGCTGTGTTACTTCTTATAACTTCTGAATTTGGTTCTCTTTGCCCACAGAACTGTCGTGCCCTGTGACTGCGAGGTGTGTGGTCATAGGGGAATTTAATTTTGAAAACCCAGCGTTGATGCACAGGCCCTGGTGCTGCATTATTGTGTGGCCCTTTGACACAAAAGGCTTAAGTTTTCTGGCTCCTTTTTGTGGTTGCACAACTCAGTGAATATAGAATAAGTTTACTTTTAAACTATATTTTCATACTGAAAAATAGGTGCTTTCTCTGTAGTTTCTCTGGATTCTGCCAAATAAACAGGCTTGTTCTCATTAATGTATAGCTACTGGCCATGTAATAACCTGAATAGATTACCAGACAGCAATTATAATACACAAAACAGACTTTGAGATTACTGAAGCAGCTTTCTGAAATGTTTAGGGCAAGGTGTTGAAGCTATCTGAGGAAACTTTAAGTAAGTGTTTGCGTTTCTATTTGTAGACTGTTATATTTATGGCTCTAAGGGAGAAATGTTTTATATACAGGAGAAAGAGTTAATATGCTTAGATGAGTCATGCATTAAATCTAACTTAAATGAATTTTTCTCCTGCTTCCATTTCATGGGAAATCCAACTCTGTTGTTAAAATATTCTGATACTGTAGTTATAACTTCCTGATGTCTGCAACACAGTTCACACTTTGTTATTTCTTTTATCATTGTTACCAGAAAATGGAAAATATTAAGATACAGCAATGTGAACACTTTATATTCACTTTGTAAAAAGGAACAAAATCAGTTGAATTCTGGAAAAGGCATATACAAATATACTTTTACTGTGCTATTTAAGTCTCCTCTGTGTTAGACCAGGCTGCAATACCCTTTGCAGAGCTGTATAAGAAACTCTAGAAATGGAAATCAATAAAGCTTGGAAGCACATTGAGTTTAGTTATGTGAGAACCTTTTTTTTAAGAGAATTTCTGAGGGCAGCAGTCACTGGGACTGTGGCTGTGTATGAGCTACAGTACTCACAGCCTGCAGTAGAGGATCACTGCCATTATGTCCAAAAGAAGCAACTTCTAAGTAATCTGGTTTTGATGAATTATAATTAAAGGTTCTCTCAGAATATGAAACATTTTCTGGAACACCATAGTATTTGGAATGCTGCTGTTGGTTAGACTTACAGCTGACCAGGCCAAAGAAGAAAAACATTTCTGAGGACATTGCTTCCAGCTGAACCACGTCACTTGGTCCATTCGTATAGACTGACACATGTGTCACATTTGAGAAAGGTTGGAAAGTTTGAACTAATCTGACTGTTAAATACAAGCTGTGAGTATTATACAGGATTTTATTGTCAGTCAGTGTCATTCAGAGAAAAGATACTTTGTCAAAGTATTAATTGGACAGAAATATGCGTCTAACCTATTGAAACTAAAGATCCTTGAGCACTCATTCTGTAGCTCAGGGACATTTGAAATAGTTCAAAAGTGAAGTCTGAATCCTATGTTTGTCACTTATTATTCTCAATATGATTGCATCGCACTAATTCCTTTATTCTTCAATTCGGTAAACAGTGTGTAATGTATTAGAACATGTCCATATTGCAGGCAATAATATCTTTAGAAGTTTTTATGTTACTTGACACTTGTCCCCATCCTTTTGTTAATTATTTGTTAGGCTCCATAGTGGCAGCTTATATTTTAAAAGCCTCTCTGTTTTCTAGTCTGTAACTTATGCCCTTGTATACATAGTTTCAGGAGGCACTGTCCAAAAGCATTACACAAAGGATGTATTATTTAATAGACCAAAGGTCTAAATGTTCATGATTCAATATGCCATAGGTCATACATTTCAAAATGACTGCATATTTCCTAAATGATGCCTCGTTCTAAACTATAATTTAGGAACTGACAACACTTCAGCTACATTGGGAAAATGCAAGAACTTCAGAAATTCTTTGAAGCATGAGTAATAGGGCTTAGACAGTATATAGCTATTTTTCTGTGTCCTTGGTAGGAAACTGCATTTTCAGATTCTCTGTTACTGTTTAGCATTATTTTTACATATAATATGCTCCACAAGGATTTCTTCTGCAACAGTTGTGGGCCATATTTTTTGTTTGCATTGCATTTCTTAATGACATTTTGATGGGTCCATAATGGGTCAGAATTTTTTGTTATGCAATATGTCTTTTCATCTTTCAAAGGGATAAATATAGCTGTCTGACTGCTCTGATGTAATAAATTATAGAAACCAACAGTCATAATATTGTTGTGAGTTACAGTCCCTTCCCTCTCTTTGCCAATATATATCATGAGGTGGATTTGGTTGTGGTAGTTGTTTATTACTTTTTTTTCAGTATGGGCTACTAGTCATTTTAACTTGATGATTCAGGGCATAAGAAAAAGATTTTAGGTCGATTTGGGGTTAGGGTTTTCATACAGTTTATAATGTTTTATCAAATGACTACCGACTCCTAATGGGTGCTCTTTTTTTTGCTTGTTTTTTTTTTCTTTCCTGAGGATAGTATTTTTCAAAACTCTGCATGGACTATAGCAGGTTCCTGAAGATCACAGAAATAAAAAGTTTTGAAGTGTTTTTTTTTTTTTTTCCTATGCAAAAGAAAATTATACATTTTTTGAGATGCACCAAAAGGGTATTACATCTTTCACTGAATGTAAATATCACCACTAGTAGCCATTTGATATTAATTTTTCACTTGCCTTGGATGTCCTGAAGGACTAACAAGAGATAAGTTTAAATATATATATATATATATTTAGTAATTAATCCAGGTATATTTCCCAAAAATTATACCTAGCAATTTTATTCTAAACTTTGCTGGACAATTTTGGCAAAAATGGTGCCATTACATTGACAGAATCACAGAATTGCCTTAGTTTGAAAAGACATTCAAGATCATCCATTAACCATCAACCAGTCCAGCCATTAACCTACCACTGACAAGACCTAAACTAGGCCATATCTCTAAGCACTATACAACTCTTAAATACATCCAGGGATTGTGACTCTACCACCGTCCTGCCCAGCTTGTTCCATTTCCTAATAACCCTTCCAGTGAAGAAATTCTTCCTAACATTCAATCTAAACCTCCCCTGGCACAATTTGAGCACATTACCTCTTGTCGTATCACTTTTAACTTTATATGAACAGACCAATTCCCACCTCTTTACACCCTCCTTTCAGGTAGTTGTAGAGAGCAATAGGGTCTCCCCTCAGCCTCCTCTTCTCCAGGCTGAACTCCAGCTCCCTTAGCAGTTCTTTGTAATGTTTGTGCTCCAAACTCTTAAACAGTTTCATTGTCTTTCTTTGGACACACTCTAGCATCATAATGTCCCTTCTGTAGTGAGATGCCCAGAACTGAACACAGTACAGGGGGACTCTCACCTCCCTGGTCCTGCTGGCCACACAGTTCCTGATACAATCCAGGGTGGTGTTGGCCTTTTTGGCCACCTGGACACACTGCTGGCTCATGTTTAGCTGGGTTTCAACACACCCAGGTCCCTCTCTGCTAGGCAGATCTCCAGCCACTCCTCCCCAAGGCTGTACCACTGCTGGGGGTTGTTGGGGCCAAAGTGTAGCACCCTGCATTTGGCCTTAGTGAAACTCATGTAACTGGCCTTGACCCATCAATCAAGACTTAGGTCTGTACAGAAGAAGCATATTTTCTATTTCAGTGCATAGTAATAGATTTGTTGATGCAACAATTGCTATTTTCCATTAGAAACTGATTGTGAAGATATGAAAATTATAAATTTTCATGAGGTACATGGGATGTATTGGCTCAAGATTACAGAAGTCATCTGACCCTATGCTTCCTCTACCTCTTGGGAATAACTGTGAATTTTCAGCTGTTCACCAGACACACAAAGGCACAATGCTGTGTGCCTAAAAGTTATTTTCATTGTAGTCCATTATATTTCCTTTCTATGCAGATTACTTTCCAACAGTTACTAAATATATGCCAGTGAAAGTTCTCATTATTACTGATAAGAAAGCCTCTTTCACATCTTTCCGTGCACAATAATTGCGACCATATCATTGAGTATACAAATGTATTGGAATGCAAACATTTTTTGAAAATGTAATTTATACCTTGCTTTAAGTATCACTTAATAGTCAGTTATGTTAGCCAAATCTCAGAGCTCAGGTTTCCTTTTTTAAGTTTAGCAAAAGCAACTCTCGAACACTGAAAAGCAGTGAACATTTTAACATGGCTTTCCAATGAAGGACGTTAATACTTTTGTTGCTGCAGACATTCAGACTAATTAACCGACTCATTAATATTCTTCTGCAACTTGTACAAAGTAAATTAGTAAAGAAAATCTGATTAACATGTTGCATATACAATGTATTCTTTAGTCTAATAAATTGACCATGAATTTTATCTTTTGCTACAGGTAAGATTATGTCTGAGTTTTATAGATTAGTTTGTTTTTTTTTTTTCTGTTGGTACTAATGTCTATGTAAAAGTATATACCTGTTTTAACTGTGTACTTATGTATGTATATACACAAATATACATACATTTACTTATGAACATAGGTACTTATATATATAAATATACTAAGCAACTGTGTATGTGATATATAGTAACTTATTTACCTGTTTGTAGGAGGAATAAAATATGCAAGAACACTTAAAGCTACAATTAGCTTTTTCTTGAAATTAACTGGAGGGAAGATTGATAATTCTCATCACAGCACTTTTATCAGTCAGTGTCAACACCCAACAGTGTGATAGTTTTTGGTCTATCATATTCAAGGCTGATGTTCTTTAATCATGTCATGCTTAGGTGTAACGTAGGTTGGAAAGACACTGTGTGATGAAGATTCCACATAAAAAACACTGAAAGAGCAAGAGGGTGCCTGAACTATGTCTGTAGATCACAGAGTCAAAGACGCTGTATCCTCTTCTACAATGAGGTGAACCCAGCTCATAGAACTCTGCAGAAAGATTGCTGTGGATAAGGCTTCTAGCTGAGTGTCAGAGATGATTAATGAGAGAGATAAGAAAACATCCTCCTTCTGACATTAAGGGGCAGCTAGAGGAGAATGAAAATGAAAGAAAGCAAAGGCATTTATATCTGGTAAATGACAGTCAGCAAAGCTCTGGTCTCAAATTAGAGCTGTGTGTTTGTCCATTTGTTGTTGGAATTTGACCCCTTCTATCTGATAACAGACTTTTAAGGGAAGGTGGGAAAAACTGTCCCCTATAGAAATACAAAAAGGATGAAATGCTTTGATGGAAGGAAACTGCAAAATGAAAACGGAGTGTGAGCAAAAACCCCAGAACTAGGTGGTTCTCAGAAAAATAGAAGTTACTGTTTTCTTCCACTCCGAGATAGACTTTGTAGAGACGGGAGCAGATTAAGCCAAATATCTTCACCAAAGCATACTGAAAAAAAATTACATAAAACATTAGTAACAAAAATAAGTATTGCTGAAGGTACTTTTATGGTATACATAGAATGTTCTGACAACACAGGGATGTACATGACCCATCCACTCAGCTTCCTGAAGGATCAAAAGGACAGAGTCCATGTAAATGTCAGAAGTCATGAAGGATCTTCCTGTTAATACTGTTATACCGTCCACAGTGTAGAAGAAAAAGATAATTTCTCATTCAATTAAGTTATTCAAAGAAGTACTTTCGTTGCAGGCAGAAAAATTATTTTGTTAGATATGCAAATCTATCATAATCAGAACCATACTGTTACCTGAATGTGTATGAACTTTAGATTCTGCTGCATGCCCTGGCTTTATTAATTTTAACAAAACAATAAATATAATTAACATTATCAAATTAATGCAGATTATTTAATAATAATGATAAATATTATTTTACAGTCAATTCGTAATTTTTCATAATGTCATGTTATATTAAGTAATCTGTCATAAGTGCACTTTTCTTTTTAAAAATGTCTATCCTCGCTTTGAATTTTATGTGAAACTAAAACGATATTAACGTTATGTGCATTGAGGCTCAAAAAAAAAAATTAGTCTAAAAAAAGTTTTAGTTTATGAAATAGAGCAAGAAATTAACTTATGGAGAACATGAAAATGAAAATGACTTCATGAGTTAGTTAAAACCTGTATTCATTTTTACTGTTCTTCAGTTGAGCATTTCAGCTGGAAATGCACAATATTGTCAAAACATGAAGATTTTTCCAGGATAGTTTCTTTTAACATATTACATATATCCAGTGTTAATGCAATCAAATCATATTTGTTTAGCAAGCTGTTTTTGGAGCATTTTTTAGCATGGTATTTTCTAGTCATCAAACATTGTATAAGTTTACTGAAGCAATTAAGTAGTTCATATGAAATAGAAGCAAAATGTCAGTGTATTTTTAAATAATATGGTTATCTCTAAATCAAACATACCCTTTCCAAGAGATAAAATATGGATATGCTGTTTTCACAGTAAAAACTGTACAGCCTAATAGTTTTCTTTTTTTTCTTTTTTTCATTTTTTTTAATCTGTTATCTACTTACTTATTCATATGTGTAATCAGTTCAGACTAGTTTATATCAATATAGTTGATATCTTTCATTTTTGTTTGGTATATTTATAAAACAGTTCAGCATGAAAATGAACTTTGCCATAGTCACAGATAACAGAAAATAAGGTATGCTGTGCAGGAGAAATGAAATAAACAGTGCTGTTGCTACTTGCATCTGTTTGCTCAAATCCATCACAAGAAAAGCACAGTTAAAATAATAATTTCTTCATTCTGTCACCCCTGCCCTCCCCACTTCTGCCCCCCAAAAAATCAAGGAAGAAATACACATTTGCCTGAAATATAGAAGATACAAAATTACACATATTTTATGTTACCCATGTTTGAAAAAGGGAGTTATATGGAAGTTCAAATGTATCTATTCTTAAGTTAAAATATTTAGTGGATAAAAAAGAAAAGTCATTTCCATATAGGATTCTGTAACATTCTAGTTAGGTTTTCCAAAATTGTCCCAGGTCAACATGTCAACATGTGACAGCCAATAGAGCTACTTGAATATGAAGAAAGAGAACACAGTATAAAACAAAGTCTAGATCTGTAATGTTCATTAACTTAGAATTTTGTTTTAGCAATTAGATCACTAACACATAAATTACAAAACTAATACCAAGTTCTTCGTTGTGTCAGAAGGAGAAACCAGACCTTTAATTTTTAGTCACCTTTTCGAAGCAATTCCTGTATTCTCTTCCTCTTTGCAACAGAATAATTCCCCAGTTCTTAAAACCATGGAAATGGCCTCAGTTTTGTATTTGTTTTTTAGAAACTCCCACAGTTCTTTTTGCCATTAAGGAAACACCATTTTTTGAAACTTTTCTTCTAAGATTACAATTTAATGAAGCACAGTTTCACTAGATTCAAACAACAAAGAAGGTAAACCAGGAACTGAAACTTTGTTTTGCAATAATGAAAGACAAGCAAGTTATGAAGTCTTGAAAACCAGAGCAGTGTGGGCCTCTTGAGGGATCTGAACAATAGGCTCTATAACAAAATACACTTTGTTACTTTTACAATTGCCTGGCTATAATGAAATAAATTCACGTAACAATAATGTTGCCTGGATTTTTTTCTTTTAATAATTTCCAGTGTGTTGGTTTCTTAATGTATAGTGTAATTAAATAATAACAGAGAATGCTAAAACAGACATAAATCTGATGGATAGGGAGTTCTATTTCTGATTCAAACAACAGTTCATTACTCAGATTTTTTTCACAGTGTCAGTTTTAGTCAATAACCAGGCAACAGATGCAATCTGTAATCTCTACACTACCCTCCCAGGGGAAGATAAAAAAGAGGAATAAGAGAGACTTTAAGGTTGAAAAACAAACAAACATAAACACAATTAGAATAAGTTTAACAAAATAATAAATAGTAATAGAAACAATTATGAATTACATACAAATATATGTAAATATGTACAGAAATTCAAAGATATAAATGAATTTTTAGATACAGAACCCACATTCCTCAGTTGGTAATTATTTCCCTACCAGAAAAACCCCAAAATGGACTCGGCAGCAGGTGTGGTTGCCTGAGTCCAGGGTCCCAGTGGCATACCAACAAAAAGTCTTGGAGCACCTGAGTTGGTCCCACTCGGGGAAGCAAGAGGAGGTTACCTGACTTGATGAACAATGTTCTCCTCCAGCAAGGAACCAGCCCCCCCAAGGCAAGGCAAGGCAGCGCAAGGCAGCCCAAGGCAGCCCAGCCCAACCCAACCCAACCCAACCCAACCCAACCCAACCCAACCCAACCCAGCCCAGCCCAGCCCAGCCCAGCCCAGCCCAGCCCAGCCCAGCCCAGCCCAGCCCAACCCAACCCAACCCAACCCAACCCAGCCCAGCCCAGCCCAGCCCAGCCCAGCCCAGCCCAGCCCAGCCCAGCCCAGCCCAGCCCAGCCCAGCCCAGCCCAGCCCAAGGGCCCAGGGCCAGGCTCCCTGAGGAGCCATTTTGCAGTGGGTGCCCTGGGTAGGAGCGCTGTGATTGGTCCGTGTGGGTCACCTGACCCACCCTCTCCTCCCCCCAGCTACAACCACATCCCCAGTACCTGCTGGGGGGCCTGGCTGGGAGTCAGCATGGGGCATGGGGCAGCTTGGTCATCAGCCTCTCAAAACATCATAACTTCTGTTTACTTCATGGGAATAGCAGTGCTGTATAAGTACTGCAGAGGTGGAAAAATTCTAATTAGCTGTTTGACAAGAGGCATTAATATCTAGATCAGCATTTCTTCTACAACATAGTTGGAAATTTAGCTCTTTAATTTTTTTCTTTTTTCTTCACTGATTTTACTGGTGATGCTTGATTTGAAGTCAGTAAGTGTACTCAAATGCCTTCTATCATATTAATAGTGCATTGTATTCTGAAGCTCTTCTTTTAACATTAATTGGCCAGGACAATCAAAATAAATTTTGATTGCAGAAAGACATTCATCAATTGAGAAAACCTGGGATGGAGTGCAATAAACAACAGAACTCAGATTTTGTATACTAGTATTTTCCTTTCCATGGGGAATTCAAGTGTATCCTCTTTATTTCCACCAGATGGTTAAGAAATACAAAGAGGTTTATGATGAGGAGAGATAAAGACCAAAAAGAATCCAGAGGCAGTTCACAGAAGACTGCAGACCTCAAATGCCAGACATTTAGCTACTGGAACTGGGTGTGAAATTGTTCTGACATCTTGACACTTTTCACAGTGAAGCAGAAGAATCACTAAATAGACTAATTAGGAGAACAGATGTTGTCAATATACCTATATTAACCTGGATTATTTTCTTGCCTGTTGAAAACTATTTCTTCTGTTCCTAGTCCCCTCAGCACATTTTCGTTTTGCTGAATGTGTTTTGATAATTAATGACTTTAAAATTGTAGATCATTTTAAGTAGAAAATAAGGGGAGAATCATACCAGGTGCAAGCTACTTTATTTTTGTAAAATACAATAATATATTTTTTCATATTATACAACCCTGACTTGATACCCTTTTTGCAACATAGATGATTACATCCAGCATAACATAAAAAGAACCATAAGTAACAGTAACAGTATTATCTAAAGATATTATTGAACAGTGTTTGAAAATAACATTTTCAACCTCAAACTGAAAAATAAACTTTAAATCAAAAGCAAGCTCTCCAATACACACCTTGTTCTTTGTCTCTGCAGAACACAAGTAGAGTCAATATTTCCACTTTTTTGACCACCAGTTTGCTTGAAGGATTTAGAAAACTGGAGGAAAACCAAACCAATAAGAGGTCAACAGACCTGGTGAAAATACCATTGAGAAAGGGTGCTGTCTATTCAGCTTTTAAAAAACCAAATAAATGAATGAATTAGTAATTTTATTTAATGATATAAAAAGCCTTTTATGAAGATAAGGAATATAGAGAAAAAACAAAGGAGGAAGCTGTAGAAGGAGTCTCCACCTACCAGCACCAAATTCTAACAAAGACTAAGGCCCAATTTTTTAATACTGAGTATGTTTTCCTTCTTGAGAAAACTACCATTTATTGTATTTAGTAAACTGTTGAAATATAATTTCCTGCAATATACGAGATTTGAGGAGCTTTACAAAGTTGTTTCTTGACCTGATTTCCATTCATGTGTGATTCTGCTCCATAGGGGGAAAAGTGTAGTACACTTTGTAATCTCAACTGGCTGAATTTAAAATGAAAACTATAGTCATAGTCATTACAAAGAACCAATAATATCTAACTGTGCTCTCACACATTTTTAATTCTGGAGAAATTCCATTTGTTTCAAGTTACTCTTCCTCAACTCTAAGAATATACTTGGAACTTGGTTTAGATGTAACCAGCTTCCTTTTGCAGTACTTACAGATACTTATGGTATGCTATTTAGCATCCTTAGCAGCACCTCCATGTACCTTTTGAGGTATCTGTCCAAAGTATACATTTGCACTTCCCTTTCAAAGCAATCCTGATTCAGCTGAGAGGTAGAGGAAGTTATGCAGACATGGGCTTACTCTGATATGAAAACAGAATGTGGCTGAAAGCTCCCAAGTCCCCTAGCTCAGATGTAATCCTATGCCTCTTACAGTCTTCATAACAAATGAAAATCATCTTGTGCTTTCATTGCAGGGATAAATAGATCAGAAGTTGTGGACACAAATGCCTTACAGAAATAGTAGCAGTGAGAAGTATTCACTAAACTTTCTTCCCTTGTAATTATCAAAATTTAAAAAATTATTTTAATGGTAGATTAACATTCAAAAAACTTCCTTGTTCTGTTAGAATTTTGATCTCTACTTGCCATATTTAGTATATGGATACCATAGGAAAGAAAGACTATCTAACCTCCATTTTAATTCATGTTAATGATTTGTGACTGGGGCAAAATATTTCCCATGAGGAGAAAGAGGGTGTATGATCTGGTCATGCTCTGTCCTTTTGTTGTCTGCAGATGTTAGAGCATAGGGCTGAAACAGGCAGGTCATCTATTGGCTCAAGCAATATTTGTGCATATTGGTTATATTTTACTGACTCAGCTCTGGATCTTCTAGAGCCATTCTGGAGAGATTTTTGCTCAAGTTAGGTACGTGCTGCATTTAAGTCTGTAGATTTCAGGCTGAAAACTGTGAAATCTTGTTTAGAATTACTGTGACAAGAAGCCATACATTTAAATATATTCAGGGACATCTTCTTCAAAAATATGTGAAGCTGCAGCAAAACAGTATGAAAAGCTGTAAGAAAAAGTGGATTTCGTAATATAACAAATTATTAGTGTCTTCTCACATGTCAGAAAAGATGCTTGTGTTCTTCCTTGTACTGTCTTTTTCTGTTGCTATGCTGGGTAAAAGTATTTTAAAGCTCTAAATAAAGATATGGTCTACCAAATTCTGTGATATTATTAGATACTCAGTTTTTCACTGAAATAAAAACCTGTATCTATTATATGGATCCATATAACTGAATGGATGAATAAATACCAATAAGTTCTTGGATGCCTTCAATTAAATTTTGTGCATTAAAATAGTGTTTTTTTTCTGGCCAGTACTCACTTCTGTTCTTAACATAGTGTCAGAGAGCTTCTCATATGTGTCTGTATAAATCAGGAGTGACTCCAGTAGCTTTAATGGCCACACACTGGAGAAACACCAGATTGAAACTAGAATCAGGAGTTAAAACTTTTTCATTACCTTAACTTAATCAATAATGAATTTGCATTAGTTTTGGAAATGTTAAAGTCAGGAAATGGAATCAGACTTTAATTTATTTTAGAAGATGCATGTGAGTTAGTCACAGGGTCCAGAAATCAAAGTAATGTACACCTGGGAGCTCTGCTACCAAACGAGCTCATCTAAGCATGGGATGCAAATAGAGCAAACCTGGTGAATAACTTGCCAGCCTGCAGGCTGCAGCCTCAGAGCCTTTACTTCACAAGGGGCCCAAGCACTTTTCTTCAGCTTGAATTTTTATAAAAGTAGATTCTGCATGCGATAAGCAGAGTTAGACTGGGCACTGATTCAAAATGAGTTCGATAAAAGGCCAGGAGTCATTCCATTTCAGCCTCTTGAAAATGACTCAACATTTTGTTCATAGGGATTGGATTTAATGATCTTGATAGCTACTGACACATCAGACTTTTCAGAATCCTTTCTGTCTGTATAATTAAATTGAAGGTTGGCACCAGGGAATCTGGTGCTCTGTCAGGTAGTATGTGTTTTTTCCTAGCCTAGAACAGAAAAACTGTAGAGGCGGCAAAGTATTATTCTGCTTCATTGGCTCAGAAGGAAAAGAAAGAGAAAGTGATGGTTGGCTTTCTGTACTCAGGTTGGCTCAGTTTTCCATTCAGTAGGCTATTGTTATGAAGGGTTTCTGTCTGAGGACTATTTTCTGTAAAGCACTCTATTTACATATGTGTGTTTTAAACCACTCTCTAGGTTTCTATGTAAATTCAGTTCAAAAAAGACAGTATGCTGGTTTCTTGTGTGGTGAAATCCCCTCCATTTTTTTCTCTTTGTAGCTGTTGGCAGGTCTAATAAACCTTTCACAGTCCAGCTGCAGTGTAGATGTAAAACGGAGCTGACAAGTTAGAAAACACAAGGACTGTTGCTTCTAGAATATAATTTCTCCATCTTCGTTTGTCAGTTTTCTTTAATAATTATTTCTCTGTTTCCA
The DNA here is from genome assembly GCF_036169615.1 of Heliangelus exortis. Lineage (NCBI taxonomy): Eukaryota > Metazoa > Chordata > Aves > Apodiformes > Trochilidae > Heliangelus > Heliangelus exortis. The sequence continues at coordinate 80,370,256 of NC_092422.1, forward strand.
TGCATACACATATATAGAGATATGATCAGAAAATTATTGTTTACAAATGTAATGACTGCACAGATAGATGTAACAAAATGCTTCCCAATACCTCCAAAACAGTGACAAACAAAGAAAACTGAGTGATGATAATGCATCTGATTTTTTATTTTTAATTTATTTTTAATGAAAATTTTTGCTGAAAGGGAAGAATGTTCTTAACAGTGGCTGGAAAGCTGCCCAGCAGAAAAGGTCGTGGGACTATTGGTTGACAGAAAGCTGTACATGAGCCAGCAGTATGCCCAGTTGGCCCAAAAGGCCAATGGCATCCTGGCCTGTGTCAGCAATAGTGTGGCCAGCAGGAAGAGGGAAGTGATTGTCCTCTTATACTGGGCATTGGTGAGGCCACACCTCAAATACTGCGTTCAGTTTTGGGCCCCTCACTACAAGAAGGACATTGAGGTGCTGGAGTGTGTCCAGAGAAGGGCAACAAAGCTGGTGAAGGGTCTGGAGCACAAGTCTCACAAAGAGTGTCTGAGGGAACGGGGGCTGAAACGAGGTTGTAATGAGGCAGGGATTAGTCTCCCAAGCAAAAAGTGATAGAACGAGAGGAAATTACCTCAACTTGTACCAGAGGAGGTCTATATTCTATATTAGGAAAAGATTTCTAACCCAAAAGGGCTGTCAAGCTCTGGAACAGGATGTGACAGGGAAGTGGTGGAGTAACCATCCCTGGAGATATTTAAAAGACGTGTAAATGTGCTGCTTAGGGACATGATTTAGTGGTGGACTTGGCAGTGCTGGGTTAATGTTTGATCTTGATGATCATAAAGATCTTTTCCAACCTAAACAATTCTATGATTCAGTTATTCTGCAAAGTCTGAATGAAAGTAATTTGCAAAGAGATAGAGTAATAGACCTGGCAGAGATAAAAGTGCTAAATTTTAAAGCATTCTTTGTGGTAAAAAAGTTGAAAAGATTGAAGAGGGAAAAACTGAACTACGTTTTTTGAAAAAAAACTTTATAGTTTCCCTCCAGATTTGCAATCAGGTCATTTCAGGTTGGCTACTGATGGCATGTAAATCAAGTCAGTAAATATCGATACGATATTAACAAGCAACAATTGCAAATAAACAACACCTAAATATTTGTGAGAACAAATTTTACAACCATAAAACTTAACTTGTAGGCTGCTTTTTTTGAATTTACAATACAACAGTTTTCTCTTTTGTATGAAAAAGATGCATATAGAAAATTATAACAGGTCATCTGGGGCAGTAGTAAAAACTACCTGTGCTCTAAAGCAGAACAGAATTTCTAAAACAATCTCTGTTATGATATACAAATGTGCCATCTGCACTGCTTATCCACTCACAATTCAACTTCTTTTTAATGGTGTACTGGCATGGATTTTGACCATATCACAGATCTTGACCCTCAACAGTATCTCTGTAGATTAGGGGGCTGTACTTATTATGATGGAGGCAGAGGATTCATTCTCTTCCCTCAAAGGGAAGAAGTTAGTGTGACGTGATAAAGAAGGTTATGAACAGCAACAAAAGGTTTAACTCATTTTTGGAAAATTTCTTTCTGTACTCACACTTTTGTGACGTGGCAGCCAACTGAAGAATAACTGGAATTTACTGTCTTTCTCTGCTATTGCTGTGCTCAGTCTGCTGTGTCTGGAAAGACTCTAGTGGCACCTTCCAAACTATAGCAGAGATTGAAGGTGGCATCAGGCATAGTGGTGGTACAGAAGTGAGACCATGTTAAGGGTTCTCAGTTTTATATATACACACACATACATGCACTATCTATATCTCTTGCAAAGATACTATAGAGAATACACTACCCTGGCTAAAAATGCACATCCACTTGAGCATTTCTGAGTAAGTACTGCTGAAGAAAAATGCTAGAGATGAAAGTATATAGTATTTTATAGGGAAAAAATAAAAGCTCTTCTCTATGAGAATGGCTGAAGAGACCTGATCTAGTTGAGGATGTCCCTGCTTACTGCAGGGGGATTGGACTATGTGACCTTTAGACATCCCTCCCAACCCAAATTATTCTGATTCTATGATTCTATGACTTAAGTGAGACACATTGGAAACTGTGCCTCCCAGAATTGATAAAACCTTGTGATTGCTTATGCCTAAACTTATATATTTTATTTTTAGATTTTAAAAAGTTATTCAGATAGACAGAAACTCTCATGTCAGACATGTCATTGTTTCTGCTTTCCTGTAGTTAGTTTGATGTGAACAAGTACACCTATATATTCCTCACGTGGTTTAGAAGCAATATTATCTAAGAAAAAAAATCAATAATGTAGAGATGTGGAATTCTGTTTATATTAAATACAGCATGAAGACCTAGTTTTTAAAGTAAAAAGAGAATACTAGAGTATCCTTGTTGTAGCAGAAAAAGTTCAGAGAAAGAAGTTCACTTTATCTTCTGAAGACAAACATAGTTCAACGCTATAGATCCCAAGAGATATGCAAAGCAACTCTGCTTTAAATTGCAGTGGTAGTATGCAGTTTTATCTAAAAATGGATCAGTGATTTGACTACTACCATTATATTATATCAAATGTAATTGTTTTAATAATAGGAGAAATCTAAAATGTTCTTAATATTCAGCTGGTTTTATTATCTTCTTTGCCCTTTTGAATTAATTCACAGTAAAATCAGCTTCACTTTTACACTCTTTGTGTTGCATATGTAGGCTCTTACATTTTGTCAGACCCAGTTTCTGTGTATCATTTATGAATATTTAGATGTTCCATTGTCAGCTTATCCCATTTCACATCTCCCATATTCCAGTATTCTTCCCACAACTGAAGGGAAGAATAAATCTGGAAAACATGTAATAAACATCTGAAAGCTTTTAGTGGGGGGTAAATAAGGGGGAGAATTACTTTTTTCAGTTACTAATAATGAGTAAGAGCACATCCAGAAGAACAAGAGGTTCATGTTTCTCTCTCATTTGTTTTAATAAGAGCTTTAGAGACCTGGAGACAGTGGACAGTCTCTGTTTCTGTTTCTTTCTCTGAAAGAAAGGAGACCATGTAATCTTTCCTCAAGTTGCAATGGATCCTTTCATTTTTATTTGCCAACAACAGAGTCAGGAGCTGAATGTAGTACTAACTTCGTATTGATTAAAATCTTTGTTCAGGTCCCTTGGAAGTTCTCACCCTCCTCAGATCATTGCTGCCCTCCCTAGCAAAGAAACTTTTAATATGGGCCTGCCTGAATCTATAAGGCAATTCAAATGTTTTTTTTCCTGCTGGGACCAATTTTATGCAGTTGTGGTTTTGTGATCTGAGATTCAATGCATTGGCTTGTCTTTTTATGGATCTGACATATTGATTTGAACAAACAGAAAACGAAAACACAAAATGGCATAATTATTAAAAGTTAATTCATGCTGCCTATTTACTACTAAGCAGAGGTAGATATGTAATCATTGATGATATAAATCTAAAATTGTATCTTTATTCCTTAATAGGCTTACTAGTAATGTTTCCCATAGATTACTTGCAATCTTACAGGATGTGTGTGTGTGTACATATATATGTATATGCACAAATAAATGTGGTTTAACCTTAGACAACACCTAAGCCCCACGCAGGTGTTCACTCACTCCTTGTCAGTGGAATAGAGGAGATAATCGAAAGGGTAAAAGTGAGAGAACTCATGGGTTGAGATCAAAACTGTTTAACAGATAAAAAAAAACTCATGGATGCAAATGAAGCAAAGCAAGGAATTCATTCAGTCATCACTTCCCATGGGCAGACAGGTGTTCAGCCATTCCCTGCCTAACAGTTACTCGGGGAGACAAATGCCATAATTCTGAATGCCCCCCTCTTCCTTCTTCTCCCACCTTTATTTTCTGAGCATGACATCATAACAGTATGACACACCCCTTTGGTTGGCTTGAGACAGCCGCCCTGGCTCTGTCTCCTTTTTTTGTTTATTTCTTATGATTGTGTGGCAAGTGAGAAAGTGAAATTGTGGATGTAGTGGAACAACAGTAACATGCAATTTAACCTGTAAGGTAGGGTGCCTCATGTAGTTATTAGTATTTTTTTCATTCCATTGACATTGATTTAAACGGAGAATCCTCTATACTCATTTATGAGGCTTGAGGTTTTTTTCACAAGAAAGAACTGTGAGAGAAAATTGTGTATCCTGTGTTCTTGAAGGCCATCTGTCCCTTATTTTAAGATGTGTTATTTAAGACTGGTGTTGTGTCTGAGCTTATTCATCTTTATTCCTCTCTGTAACACATGATCTAGTGAGATATCTGAAGATTAGAAGAGCTATCTTGAGGAAGAAGTAGGAATAATTTTGTGTTGATTGAGGTCAAGAGGTTAATGAATTATTTCAATTATTTGTGTGTAAAGGCGAACTTTTCAGTTTCAAAAGATTTAAAAACAAAGCTAATATTCCAAGGCTGTAATAGCGAACATGTCTTAAACACAGAAGATGTGCATAAATTATGCAAAATCTGAATCTGATAGAGCTGGAGCTGCTGCAGCTCCATGCCCCCAGGTTCAGCCACTAGAAAAGATGAGCTCACACTTGGATTAATGTGTAATGGCCTTTAAATGTAGAGTCAGACTCAGTGTACCCAGTAGTAGGCCCTGGGTCTTCTCAACCCCAGTTGCTTTACACGTGCACAACCATGTACACACACACACTTCTTTCTCAGGACTCTCCAGAAGCTGGCACAGAGCCCCTGCTCCCTACAGACCTCTCAGACTCTTGTCTTTCCACCACTTTACCCAGACTTATGGGCTCTTTGATCCCTGGATCCCAGGTGACTTACCCAGCTTACCAGTCAGTCCAGCCTGATGCTTGCTGGTGACATTCACTTGACACCCCCCCTCCCCCTCAATGTGCTGCAGCCGTGGCCCACAGGCACATGGCCCCTGCAAACCTTGATCCCGCTCCAGCTGCTGACACTCGGACACCCCCAGGCCGACATGCACACAGACAGAGAGTTCCTCACACTGGAAAATACCCAGAAATTCAGTTTTATAAGAACACCGGTCAGACCAGGAACAGGTTAGACCAGACAAGTACAGTGACAAGCCCCTGTTTCCATGTTACCAGCTCCTTTTAGCACTTTATCCCTCTATTTTCCGGCTATTGTTCCTTCCCAAACCACCGTCAGTCCCAGAGGTGCCTTGGAGCCTTTCCTTGACCTGATAAAGTGCAGGGTTCCCTCCTTTGTTGAAGAATGTTGTAGAATGTTCCCAAATGCTCCCGAAAAGGTAGAGTGTGTGACCCCTTTGCCGTGCCCTACCCCATGTTTGAGGGACCAATTAGATCGGCCCATGCTACAGGTAAACACACCGGGTGTCCAATAATACGTTATGTTGGTGTGTGGTGGCGGGGGTGTGGTCACAGAAACACTATATAAGTAAAAGTTACTGCGCAATAAAGTAGAAGTTTGTTTATCAACCATATTGGTTGCTTTAGTTTTCCCTCTCCGTCTCCGACACTCTTGCCCATGTGCCTCTGGCCTCCTTCATGTTGTCACAGAACCCAATGAAAGCATTTGATCTTCTCATCAGGCAGAAGCTAATTTTTCTTTATTTAACCATGCTGAATGCAGCTTGCTGTGTCTTAATTGAATATGTGCACTCAAAGACAAATAAAAACTCCAAATAAATAAACACGTTCCTTAAGCATGTAGGTTTATGTTGAATTTATAAGGTATAAACAAGCTGGTACTGCAAAATTATGAACTGGTTGGAACCACATGGACGAAGAGCATGTAGGATACCAGTAGGGCCAACTGAAAGGAGCATAAATTGTAAACTTGTCCTGTCTGCAGTAGTGATAAGACTAACATTTTTTTTTGGTGTTATTGAAAACTCTCTGACATGGGTATTGTGATGCCCCTATATGTAAGGAAAAAAGCAAAAGTGATCTTTCCTCATGCCTTGTAATGCTGGTGAGAACAGAACAGAGAACAAATTCTCTCTCTTCTCGTCCAAAGCATGTAGTCCACAAACGAATTGTGAAGAAGTAATATATATATGTAGAAAATTCTAAAATTTTAAAAGCATGAACAACTTTTACAATTAGTTAAATGGGAATTGTATTGGAATCATGGTTTATAAATGGTATTCATATGCTTTCTTGCTTAAAGTGCAATTTTCAACCTTTTGTCCCTTCAGAGAGCATAAACACAAGGTCATCTTATTAAATTATGGGCAGCATATATCATCGTTTTAGAATTTACTATTCAGTGAATGCACATAAAAAAATTAATTTATAAACATCTCCTTGACTGTGTCTGAAGTAAAAGTTATTATTTATCACCCACAAAAACATAAGTTGATGATTTAATGGATTGGAAAAAAACCTCTAGGTGGTTTTTATTAGCTAGTTTTCTGAAGTCATTGTTAGCCTGAAAACAGAAATTGACATTGCTAATATCATGTACTATGGGAGGTTTTTTTGCATGTCTTTTTACAAAGGAAGAACATGTTTCTTTGGAATTTGGGCAGAGTAAATGCATCTTAAAGCTCAAACCTGAACTTGGTGAAAAATATTTGAAAGTAGCTTAACTGCAGCTGTTTAGTAACTATTTCATGTCTAAAAAAAAGTACAAAAACATAGGTGCCCTTTTCAAATTCATCTTTATACAATTTAGGTTTAATCTCCAATTTTAGAACTTTTCTACACCTGACTTTTAGATGACAGTTAGATTTTGTTTGAAGGCCAGCACTGATACATTTTCCTATTTCTCTATATGCCTCACTGCCAGATAAACAGAGGGATAAAGGACACAATTAAGGATTAATTCCTTCAATAAGTAGGATTTCTGAAATTCAACTTGAAGGAAAAATTTGGTCTCTTGTTTTTCTGCAGTCCCCAGTGATTTCTCAGGCCAGAAATAACATACAGGATTACTCTTTTTTTAAGAAAAGCCACTTTTTTCTTTGGTGCTTGTGGTGATTTGGGAATCCATGAGAATACAAATTCTAATTCCATGAGAATACAAATGGTTGTTGCAGCTGCCTTCAAGTATGGAGGGGGAAAAGAAATACGCAAGCACAGCCCTTTCCAAAAAGAAAATGGACATGGTTTCCAGAGACTCAGCCACTGAGCTCCAGCAGAAGCTCAGGCAGGTGACTGCGAGCAGTAAAGGTGAGAGGATGCTCTGTACTTACTGGGATAAGGTGGAAAAAAAAAACCAAAAAACAGAAGCAGGAAAACCTTTTAAAAGTATTGCTGTAAGCATCATTTGCAGTTTGTCTTCTCTCTCTTCTGCATGTTGGCTCAGCATGAACAGAGTTAAAGATGCCAGGTTTTCTGCTTTGGGGAGATGCTTACAAATGACTTGAAAGAAGTGAGCAAGGTGAAGGTGAATAGAGTGAAAGAGCTGGGTTTTAGAATATGGCTATTTTTATTTCTTACTTTTTGGTTGGTTGGTTGGTTTTTTTTGTTAGTCTGGCATAAAATTTGATCCACCAATCCTCATTTCCTCTCTAATATGAGTGATTACTCATTTTTAAGAAAAGGGAATGTAAATATCCATGAAAATAGGTGTTCAGGATTAAGATCATAATTATATTTACAGGAAGCATTTTGCATTCCTTTCAATTTTTTTTTTCCAGTACTTTTTTGCATTAATCTAAAAGACCAGAAAATTCTGTTGGAATGTTTCTGAGATATGTTTAAATTAAAATTAGAAATATACACAATGGTTTATAAAACTCACTAATAGTGGCAGAGGGAAAGCTATTCAAGGTTTTCAACAATGAATAAAGGCACGCATATAGCAAAAGAGAAACAGTAAAGGAAAATATGTACAGGGTGTATTCTGCATGGAAGCTTTCAAGGTCATTTTTATCTCACAGAAACTCCAAACTTAAGGAAAGAAATGGAATTCCACATGCTGTGCCTATCTTTGTGTTTGCCTTTCAGATACTCAAATCAAATTTTTATCAACATAAGTTTTCTTTTTCATGTTAGTAAGTTTCTTATGCATAGAACTATTAACAGTTATTGCTAGAACACAATAACTGAAAAATTACTTAGGGCATAGATTATAAAAGAAAGAGAGAGCAAAATAGAAGATATGAAATGCGTTTTTGTCAAGCCACAACACGATATCTTAAGTATTTTGCATGGAAACTAGAAATTCATACTACATACTGAGAGACTTTCAGAATTGTTCATATGGTTCTGGTCACTAGAAACTGTAAAAATAAATACGACCCGGTTTGTTTCATTGAACTGCCTGTTTTCACCTCTGAAATTTCCTGGAGGAATGTGTGATCACAAGAGACAGCATCCACTGACAGAGGTGGAGCATTATTTGCTGCAGCTATTTATGAGTTTGTAGACCTTCTGTTTCCAAAGGATCCAAATACCTCAAGAATCTCATTTACTGCATCCTCATATCAACTAAAGCATATGCTGTATTGTGCATTGGTTCTCATCTGTAAGAAAGTCTCTTAAACCTCTTTTAATCTCCCTGAAGATGTTTTAATCATCAGAGTATGAGACGAGACTTGAAAATGAGACCCTTTATTGGAGTATTATTTCTTCAAAGTACTAATAAGAAAAAAAGCTAAGGAGAGGAAGCATGCCATAAGAGTTAAGAGTTAACATGTAGCAGTGACTGTGGGTCTTCCTCCTCAGTAGGCTCCTCATTTTACTGTAAGGTTTGCTCTATTTACACAGGTTAAATACTTAATGCAAATGTGTGAATCATGAATAACTTTTGTTTGACACTTTCAACATATAAAGTTGGTAGTTAAAATGCTGGCTAATAGTCAGAAGTCTATCAATTCCTAAGAGTGCCACTCTTGTTTTGCAGACTTTACAGATAGCATAACTTACTTTCACAGCTCTGATTTTTCAAGGAATATAATTTTGTACAATTACATCTCTGTCTGAAGCTTCTTCCTGGGTTAAGAAGTCATGGGGGTTTTTTGCATATTAGGAATTTGGTAACAGGACTACTAATTACTAAAGTAAACTGAAGAAGCATTCTGGATGTTAGTGAAGTCCTGAGGGTATTTTCTTCTCTCCCACGATCATCACACAAAATTAAGGGATTATCCAAATAATAAACCACATTTATCTTTATTGAACTCTTCTAATGCAATCTGTTATCTTCCCTTCTGCTTCTGGTAAAACATCTCTCTAAAATTTTTAAATTCCTTCAGAGGACATGTTATTCAGCTATATAGCATATTTAGTAAGAATTTGTTCACCAGTGGGGGAAATCTTACAAATTTGGAATTTTTGACATTGGAGACACTCAGTGTTGTGTTGTAACTCAAAATTATATGAAAAAAAAATATTTAAAGCTCAAGAACATGACTTTTAGCCCTCACTGCTGTAAGTTTTTTTTTAAAATGCTGACACTTTACTGGTTCCTACTGTGAAAGTCTGGGTCTGATTTTTCTTAGCCTCAGCTCAGAAAATTAGTAAAGCCTTCTAGCTGTGGCCTAAGGTGTAACAATGAATGGTTAAGAAACCTTCCTACTATTTCCTACAGATCCCTACTGAGTGTGACAGTTTTAGGAAGGCCTTATGGCTCTTTATGAGCCTGATAAATGTGCCAGGCTTTAGAGGTAGCTGATTCCTCCCAGTGCTTCAGTGTCTAACTATTACTAGAGACTTGATCCCTATATTGCTTCAATTATGAATGGGGTTTATATAAGCTGTGGCTTTCGCTGAAATTTCTTAATGGGACTGGAACTGTGTGCTTTCCTGCACAGAGCTCCCCAGTCCTCTCTTTCCACAGCTGGATGGAAAGTTCTCAGTGGGCTGGGATCAGGAGAGGAGAACAGAGACAGACAGCACAAATTATTCTGTAATGAGTGTAAGCTTCACAGTCTTCTTCAGATACTGACTAGTAAGAAATATACAAGGTACACCTGAGATTTATAAATGAAAAAAATTGAAAGCATAAATCAGAAAATTCTGAGTTTTCATATGGAAAAAATGAAGACTGGAGAAATTCTGTTCAACCTTTTTATGCATGAGTATTTTGCATTATATTTGAAGTGATGTGGTCCGACTTTTGTTAGGCCCTCAGAAGTCCTTTTTTAGCTGCTAAGACAGCATTTCCTGATCACAAGTGGCTCTCTTCTGAAAGTGTTTCCTAATTCGGCATTTTTCAGATTGCATATTTGCTTCATGTCATTGACTTTCAGCTCAAAGCTATTTGAATTTGCACTTCATATTATGAAGATTTAAACTGCAGAGAAGCCAAGAAAAAAATTCTGCTGTGTTCTGTCTTTGTTTGCAATGGATTTCATTGTGCAAACCTAAAACTGCTGGTATCACGTTTATTAACTATTTATAGATTCAGATTATCTTTTTGGTTTTATTTTTTGTTCAAACTAGCTAATGTTCTCCTCCAAGAGCTTCAATTTTCTTGTGGATTTAAGTTTTCTTGGGGGGTATAATTCTAAACAAATTGCAGGATTTCATTTTCTGTTGGAAACTATGAAATGGCAGAAGTAGATAATCAAACCAAACTATCTCTGCTCTCTCAACCACAGAATACTTGTCTTTAAATTTTGTTCCCCCTTTTCTTGTTGATATCAGTGATCCTACATATTTTAAACTGAGGTCAGAGTTTTGCTTTACCATTAATAAAACAAGAGATTCCATCTGGCTTTCCCAACAGCAAAGTAGCTATGCAAGGCCATCAGAGGGGAAAAAAACCACAAACAACAAAAAACACCAAACAAACAAAAAAACCTAGTTTAGTCAGTAAAACGAGTAGATAAATGTATATATTTGTAAGATCTATTTAAAAGAAAAAAAAGACAAATGTCTAGACACATTAAAATGTGTAAACACATTTTATAAGCTGAATCACTACCTTACAACTCATTAAACTTTTAAAGCAAAGCGTACACCATTTTAAGAACTTAAACTGTTTTAAGGCCTTGGCTGAGCTAAAACAGCTTAATTGAGTTTCACCATGTTAAATTAAGGTGATACACAATCTGGGACCTAATTAAGGAAGTCCTACATAAGCAGTATCACATTTACTCCTTGTTTATTGTCTAGCACATCTCATTTATTTGAGAAAGAGTTCAGATGTTACTATTATTTGTCACTTAGTCAACTCTATAGATCTAGCTCAGCTCAGGGATAAAAATTTTTTTTTTGCTCATGAATCACCTAATTCCTGTAGGCATTGTTAACAAGGTTTTTTATTGCAGGCTGTCCCAATGTGGTGCTTCTGAAAGGTTTTCCTGTAATCCCACAGGTGGAGAGAGAAATCAATTGGCTTTGCATTTGTGGGTACAGATCAGGTTAATCATGAGAGGAGGTCGGGCAAGTTTTTTTCCTTTTATATAATATTACTAGAACCAGAGGGGTAAATGCTTTGAAGTATATATCAAGCCTTCTCTGCAATTTATAATAACTGCTATTAAAAGAAACTTGAGTTTGAACTTCCCAAAATCTGAAAAAATAAACTAGTTTAAATACTCAAGTACTAATTTAATTTAAATCAAAACTGATTCCTTGAAGCCTTAAACTGAAAAAATGCTAGCCAAAGAGCTTTTATAAAATAATTATTCCATGAGAATTAACTAATTTGTGCTTAGGTGTTAAGCTCCTAAAATATCCTGAACTGTTAGGGTGGGTTTAAATACCTGAGTTCATCAGTAATATCTTAGTAAAATACCAGGTCAGTTCTGATATGCCTAAAGGCACTTCAAAAAGTGAAGTGTTTTCTCTCTAACTTTTGTCATAATTAGGTCAACTTGACTAAGAGATCAGTGAGTTCTCTGAGAAATTAAAAATCTGAGAGATTTTCATAGGCTGTCAAACTGAAAATTATATCTTTGGAAGTGTTGGTTTAAGAAAAAATTGGAAGGCATAAAATGCAGGAAATGTGGTAAGTAAAGAAAAGAAATAGAGACTCTGCTAGACAGAGTTTTAGTGGAGACTGGGCAATGTCAAGAGTTGATAGGGTAGTGGAATCCAAGTATCTATTAAAAATTCTGAATTGTTTATGAAAATTAAATCCTCATCATTCTAAAATAATTGAATTGAATTGAATCTTGTCACACTGCTTTTACTTAAATAATTTTAATACATTCACTGAAATACTTGAAGCAGAGATAAATTCACGACTGTATATGCATTTCTTTTAAAGCCTTGTCTTAATCTTTGTGTTTAACAGTGTATTTTCAAGCTGGTTTATGCCATCAGATTAATAGCAGAAATGCTCCGTAAATCATAATTAGAAGGATGGAATGTGTTTGTATACACATGCAACAATCTCTTTGCATGTTCTTGTTTAATAAGTTCTTTATTTATTCTGCTTGGATGTGTTTTTATATACTTAAAGAAGATATTTGATACATGTCAGGTAGTGGAATTATGAACTTCTGGTTTTGTGTTGTAAAATATGATCTGTGATCTTACAGTACAGAGTAAAATAATTGGGCAAATGAGAGATGCATTTGCAAAAGGAGAGCGGGAATGGTATCCAGGTATCTTTTTTTTCCCCTGTGATAACATTCATTGCAAGAATGGATATCAACTGACCAACTGCCAGTCAGGATGATCAAACTTAACTGTACTGTTAGTTATGCAAACAAGTGAAATTTTAGGATCACCAGAGACAATTTATTAATAGATCTCACAAAGGAACTGTAATTCTGAAAACTCAGCAAAATCAATGCAGAAAAGCAAGATAACTTATTTATATCAAGCCACTCTATTACACCATCTGTGTTTCCTGACACTTATGGAACTATTCCTGTAGTCGAGCTTGCTGACAAATAATATTTTTCAGAAAAAAACACTGTAAAGCTATTTTTCTTGACTTCTTTGGGATTATTCCATAGGAATTATGGCTTACTATAATTCCAATGTTTCATGTATATTAATTCTATACTTATAAGTGTAGAATCATCTGAGGTGAAATGATTTTGGTGCAGCTTGGGTCTTAGGTGCAAATAGCTTTCAAGGTTTGCCTGGAGCAAGGAACATTCAAACAAAATAAAATATATTCTAACTTTACAGCAAATGAAAATGATTCAACATCAACTTATTGAAAAGTTAACCCTGAGGTCCCTGTCACAACTAGAATTCAAACCAGATGTCACTTAAAAATATGACTAGAGAAATCCAGCAGAATGCTATCTCCCCCCCAGGTATAAGATATGAGATTATTGCTTGAGAACTTGGACGTTTAATTTATTAAAAAAAAAACTTACTTAATTTAATTAGAATTCTAACATTCAAGGTGACCACTGTAATTTGGCACAAAATTATTACAGGCATGAAAATTAAATTTATCCTCTTGACTTCAATATATTCTGCAGATTCTAATCACTAGAAGAGGTAGTAAGAGAAGAATCGGTTTAAGTTTAGAGACTTTAATCCTGTACATTACATATTTTATGTCACTGATTATATTTCCAAAGTAATTGAAGTGCCTTTATTTGTATTTGTTAGCTAATGAAATCTTAGCTTTGAAACCTTCAGCTAAATTGTATTGTAATTTGTATGGCTAATATATTTTAATGTCTTTAGATATATTCTTGGTTATTAATGTTGAGTATCTTTAAAGACAGTAAACTAGTATTATTAGCATTATTCCTTAAGTCAGAGCTCTAAATTAAATCTTGCCTCAATTCAGTAGTATCCTTGATTGTTATAATAAAGTGTTCCTTGGGTATTGTGGTATGAAAACATGATTGGGGAACTTTGGGCTCGATCTTTTTAGAACATTTTGAGTAGCATTAAGCAAGGGATCACATAAAATCCAGTGGACCTCCTTCTCTGCAGAAAAAAAATCTTGTTCCTAGTTTAATGCTGGGAAAATTAATATAATCTTACTCAGTTATAAAGAGAGCAAATAGTCATTTAGAGATAGATTTATCGAGTCTTTCAGAAGCTAATGATTTTAAATCAAAATAAAAAAAGGTTGGTTAGTAGAAACACATTATAAACCTTTAATATCCATTTGGAAAGAGAACTGCTGTTAATCGTAATAATGTTAAAAATATACCAGGGAATTAAAAACTTTCTGCACTTGTTTCATCAGTGTACATGATGTTAAATATTACTAATAGTTCATTTTATTTGTATTGTGAGTTCTTCTATGGTCTGCCTATGAAAATGTACTTTGCTGCAAAATAAAATAAACTAGTAACTTAGAAAGTCCTTCCTCACACCTTAGGTTTGTAACTACCTACTATGTCATAAGTAAGTAACCAAACCAACCAAGCAAGTAACCAAATCTATTTTAATGTCTAAACAGAAGTGACAATTTTACAGTACTAAATTAGGTCTCTTAATTTCATATTCTTGTGATACAAAAACCTGAGAACTTTACCTTGTAAGTGTCAAGAAACTGAATGCTTCTTTTGGATGTAAATGACGTGTAATTATAACATGAAATGCATTGTGTTTAGATTTTAAATTGCAACCAAATACTTTTTTTGACATCTTAAACCAAAAATAGATAATTGCTCTTAATGATATCTCCTATGGTTTCTGATTTAAGGTGAAAATAAAAGTACAAGATACAACTTTGCATGTTTAGAGAAGATGGCATCCAGTGAGAAACCAGCACTTTCTTACAGAGTTCTTTGAGATTTCTTTATGATTTTCTTTAAAGATGAGATACTAAATTGTGCAGTCTATAAGCTATACAGATTTTTTCTGTAGTGTAGGTGTTTCTATATTTTGCCATGATAGAAAGAAGGACACTGTGGAAGTCTAGAGAGAATAAGTTTAAATTTAACAAAGTCTTATCTGGAACACTATGTAAAATTACAGGTTTTCAGAATCAAAATTAGTAACTTAAACTGCATAGGTTAAGATCGGAGCTTTTCATATGAGAGGAAACAGTCAAGTCATCAGCATTCTTAAAGGTTAGGTATTTATATGATTTGTTGTCCAAAAGGTAAACATCAAGGCAGATGGAAAATAATTTTAAAAGGCAATGTTTGTAGAGGATCGAGTGGCTACAATTTGATCATAAATGTATTAGAACTGAAGGTTTTTTAAGCATTAGAAGTTTTGGAACAGTGTTCTGACGATAGTTGTAGGGCAAATGTACTGAATTAAAAATTAAACTTGAAGATTTAATACAATTCCTTTGTATTAAAAAAAAATAATAATTCTAAAGGTTTCTCTGAATCTTCACATTTTCTCTCACCAGACAAATTCATCAGCAAGAATCACAACTGTCACACAGCTATCTCAAAAAATGGGTTTTTGTAATCAATCCACAATGGAAATGCAACAAAGGTTCTAATTGTGCTCTAAAAATAGGCTGACATTACCATTTGAAGACTTCTTGTGTGCTTTTCTGTCAATCCACCACATAAAATATTTTGGCTTTCTTGCTTCTTCAGCATCCTTTTTTATTGTATTATCCCACACTGAATGTCAGGTTTACTTCTGCAGCAGATTGCATTCAACCTACATTTATATCTGTCCTCTAGATAAATGTCATCTCAGTATATTTTCGCAGTGGCAGAAAGTAATTTAAAAGCATTTAGATTGTAGCATTAAATTCATACTCCTAGGCCTTAACATTTCCTCAATTATGATGGAAGGAAGGAGAAGAAATATATATTCTCTATTGTGGAAGGCTTGATGGCAGTAGATTGCCTTAAATGTTCTTGAAAAAATTAAGCAAATCCTCTCTATCATACCTGTCTTCTAAGCATTTAACAAAGTATGTCAATTTATTACTTCCAGAACTCTCTCTATATTGGATATACATTACTAAATCTCAGTTTCAGTGATATTGAATTCACTATGATGGTATATTTCTTTGTTTTTTTAAATTTGTACACTTTGGTAAAGTTTTCATGATGTGTGATCTTTATATTGATTACATATATATTAACTTATATAGAAGTATAAGAGACCAAGATTGCAATGATTTCCATGAATAGGCTTCCTGATTCAGCTGAAAACTCACCCTGGGAAATATGATGAGTTAGGCTGTAATGAGCTTTACATTGCTATTTCTGATTGCTTCCTTACATGACACCTTTGCATGCTGCATGTTTTAGAGACACTTGATAAAAGAGTTAAAGTTGATTAATAGCATCTAATTTTCAGATTAGACTATTACCAAAATTTTCTTTCTTTTCATTGTCAGAAATTTGAAATCAAGATAGAGTGCTTTTCCAGCCAGGTTTTATGTCATCTCATTTATTTCTAGAAAGTTTATAGCTAGTTGTGTTATACCAGAGAACTGCATTTCTTTTGTTCATCTTGTGACTAACAACACATGCTATTATGTTGTGATTTGTAAGGTACTTGCATTATTATGTCACTTGCTGTATAAAATATCTTTCCGTTTTCTAGAAAAGCACTTCAGAAAAGTTATATACATTAACAGAGAAAACTTGTCTCCAAGTAACAAGGAGCTATGTACTAAAATAACTTTTATGGAAGAAAGAGAATGTGCTTCTCTTCTGCTTTGTACAAATACACTTGTCTTGCAGTACCATTACATTAGTAATTGTCTGAGGGTCACAAGATTGTTTTCCATCTCAGGCAGCAGATGAAAGTACAATGTTGAAGTTATTGGATATTTAATATTGAAAATTCTGTTGTGACTTCAATAGAACATTTTTATCAGTAGTTTCCAGCTAATCAATGGCGGAAGACTGCAATGTGTCAGTCCCAACATTAGGGGTACAAAAGCACCTGGCTTCATGACCCCTGGAAAATTTTGCTTCAGTCATCACCCATAAAATGCATGGATTTACACCGTGTGTCTAAATAGTTTATATTTGTCTTACACAAGTGGTATTTCAGAGGAAGATTAATTGTGGGAGTTCTCTTACCTGTATTTGGCATACTCACAACAACATAATTCACCAACAAGCACCTTGGTTCTATTAGGCAGAATTTAAGAAGTACACTAAATACCAACTCTGCTTACAAAAATACAGTTTTGATTCTGGCTTAGTTTTTTTGGGTTTTGGGTGGGCCTTGGTTAAGCATGACATGGTAGAGAAGAAAACATAAAGAGAAAAAGAAAAACTGAGAAATACAAAAAGTCATGTAAATCATGGAAGATGTTGCTTGGATAGTCATGCTTGTTTTAAATTTTCATAAATGAGGAACTTGTCTGTTTCATTTGTCATGCCTTATATTTCATAGTGACTTTGGTTCCTATCTGATCAAACTGTTTTCTTAAAATGACGCAGAGCATAAAAAAAAAAAAAAAAATAGATTTTAGGCTGTAATGGAAGTGAACCAGGATTATCTGCTTCTTTCAAATAACTGCCAGCTGACACTGTAATTGCAGAAAGCTCTGGGTCTTAAAGCATTAGGTAGAATATTGTAAGAAGCAACTTCTAATGCAGAAAGGGGAAGAATATAACATAGTCAAGTCAGTAACTTTGTATCGACTTTGTTCTAAAAAATACATATAACTATTTTCTTGATGAGAATAATACGGCATTACCAGAATAAATTCATTTGTAAGCTTGTAAATATAGCTAACATTTCTCTTTTAGATAGTTAGAGATTTCTATTTAATGATACTCGCAGTACTACTTTTAGTATTTAGTAGTACTACTTTTAGATTTGTTATATGATTATATTCCTAATACTAAACTGTTTTAATTACCAATTTTCATCTATCTTTTCTAACATATTTCTATTAAGGAAGTATAATGTATATATACACACATATATATGTACATACACATTAACATTAAAACCCCTCTACCTTTAGGTAATGGAACTTCCTTGGGAAATGAGTAACGTGTATGCAAATTACATGCAACTAAGAGTACAATTCAAATTTTAATTTTTTATGAGACACATTTATTGTTGGTTTAATTTGTGTTAAAATATTTGGAAATACTACCTCTCTTGCTGGCTGTGTTTTTGCATTTTACATATCTGAAATATGAATTGACTCCCTGTGTTTCAAATGTTATTTTAAAACTGACATCTCTGTCAGTGTTTCAAGAATGTTTAGAATGTTAAACAATATTTACTAAAAAATGGGTGCCAAACAGTGTACTTTCTATACGGTAAAACTAATACTTTCAATAGATAAAATGATTTATCATTAAGCTGAGGCCTTGGCTATCGAAAGCTAAGAAAGGGAAGAAAATAATCTCTTGAATTTCTCATCCTCATAGGATGTGTTTGCATGTGTGTGCAGGCTGGGGTCATGCCTGTACTGCTCTCTCTACTTAGAAAATCTCTAGGGCAATAAAGCCTTCTAGTGTTCTTACTTTCCTCCAAATTTATTTTGTGTTGATCAACCATATGTCCCTTTTAGAAGAAAACTGAAAGAAAAATGAAAATCTGGGGAGTCTATTTTCTCTTATAGTTGTGATGGTGAAATTCATAATTTATATGAATATGCTATTCCTCAGGCAATTGATAATTTTTATATCATGTAGGTAGCATTGGTCTGTGTATCATCTTTCTGGTATACTGTGGAGAAAAGTTCTGAGCCCTTGAAAAACTCAAAGTTGCAGCTAATGAGTTGGTGGGAAGCAGACAGATTTCTTTTAAGCAACAAGGACTAGAAGTGAACAACTGTGTTCTAGTTTGGGGATTTTTTTCATGTCATAGACTCCTAATACTAATTTGGAAGTTATGATAGGTAACCTCTAGCTTTGTTACTAAAGCAAGCAATCTAGAGTTTTAAAGTTTTTTTTTCTGAATTTCAGATTGAGCCACTTCAGGCTAAAAATATGGTAGGATTATGTGGTTATGTCACAGCTCCACTCATAATCACTGTGATTTATTTGTGGTTTTGTTTCTTGGGTTTTTGTTTTTTTTTTTTTTTTTTTTTGTCATTGTTTTGGATTTTTGGTGTTCTTTTAGTAAACAGAGCATTCTGAGTTTTCAGTTGGGTAAAGTGTGTTGGACCATTAAGTCTTTAGCTGTATCACAAGGTATTCATATATTACTTGAGGGGGACTGTACAGTCACAGCTAGAGAAGATCTTGGTGTGTAAAGAGCAGTGCAGCACCAGTGGTGTCTCTGTTAGGGACTGGATTGCATGTGAAATGCAAAAAATCTGGATTTCCTCTGCAAAGAAGTAATTGGAATATCAAGCAAAATACAAGATCACCCCCACAGAAAACAGCCACTACAGTTAGGAAGTCCTCTTGCCCCATGTTGTCTCCATCCAGGGTTTCTGGTGCATGCATGAAGTCTGTTTCCAGCTTCATCCAGCTGCTCTCGGGCAGGAAACACACAGCCAGAGCCAAATGTCAGAGCCACAGCTTTTCATCATTGAGTCCTGTCTGGGAAGCAAAGAGCTTGCCTGTCTCTGCTCCCAACCTGACAGAGCCTTAGGGTCCCCAGGCACACACAAGCTGCAGCCTCACTGAGCTTCAAAGAGACTTTGGGCACCTGGGTCACTGAGCAGGGGCTCCCTGAAGGGCTGATCCCAAAGCTTGCTGGCTCCATCCTGTTGCATATCGGTAGGGCTCTCTGAGTTCTCTGGGCTACTGACCTCAGAAAGAGGCAGTGAAACGCCTATTTTGTGGGTTTTTTGGGGGTGAAAATAAAAAGTAAAGTTATGTTTAGATTTTAACCACATTTTCTCAGTAAAACCTGCAGAAAGCTGCTAACAAAAAATGCCTTTGATGAGGTGGCTTTTTAAAATGAAAAACTTCATTTCTGCCTGTTAAGAAGATTCACTCCTATTTATAAAACCCTTCTCCATGAAATTCTTTTCAGAATTTTTGTACTTCATTATACTTTAAGAAAAATGAAACCGACTTCCTTTGATTGGAGGGTTTATCATCACTATTGCTTCAAGTTTAGTTTTGCATGTGTGATCAATCTGTAATAATCCTGGAGAAAATGTACAAGGAAATTCAATTGATAAAGCAGAAGATAAACACTTGTTTAATAAAATAAATACATTAATAAATAAATTAATAAAATAAATAAAATAAAATAAATAAAATTAATAAATAGTGTTTAATAAAATTTAGCAAGAACTTTCAAGTAGCAGTATTCTGCAGGGTCTTAAACATAAAACTATTAAACGTAAAGTTTTCGGAGATAAAATGCTGTTGATGTGTTTTCCTGTGGTGATTTTTGGTCCCATAGTTTTTTTTACTATACAGTGTCAATAAACTATTTTTCATGCCCTGTTTTTTTTGAAGAGCAGTGTTTCTGCTTTTCTTAGGATAGTAACTATTACTGTACTGAGTTCGGATGTTCTACATCGTAAGAGAAAATCTGATCCATCATCATTCGTTGGCGAACATACATCACCTGCATTTCAGAGCTTGCACGTCTTTGACTGTCAGTTTTGTAACATGGCCTAATTTGTTCATTTGTTCTACAATTTAAAATATACCTTAGACACAAATACATTGACTGTCCATCTGGGTATCATGGAAGATTTGTGTGCTCCTCAATTTCCTTTCTAGAATTAGCCCAAAAGAAAACTTTATATGTACAGCAATTGCAGAACTTACTCACATCTACTTGTGCTGTATAATAAATTCTCATCATTGCCTTGATCTTTAAGCAAAACAACTGAAGCAGGAAGACCTTTACTGCTACTTTAACTTTTTTTCCTTTTCATGTAACAACAGGGTTTGGAGACCGGTCATTTTTCTTTGTGGAATCGCTCATAATCCTTTTTAAAACTAAAAACGTGTCATTATGTTCTACGCTCAAAACAAAAATTATCATAACCTTAAAAATTATAACATAACTATTCTCCCTATTCTGAAAATTAAATCAGATTGGGGTTAAAAAATTAATTCACAGATTTCAAAGCCAAATTTGACCTCACTAAGACTATTCTCCTAAAAAGTTGAACATTTAGTAATGTTAAAAACACTGTGCTGAGAACTGAGGAGTTAAAACATCAATCAAGAATTCTTCTTTCATGAAAAACACTTTTAAATCTTTCCTAACCCGTTTATTTCATATTCCCCAATGTTTCTTTCCTTCAGGCTTAATCATTGATTAATCATGGCATTTCCTTTTGAATTAAGAAATGCTTTTCTTTCTTTGCTGAACATCACCACTGTGACTTATTCCTGACACAGCAAAACACAGTATTACCTTTTCCCCTGGGAAAAGACAAAAGTTTTATTAAAATTATTTCATCCTAAGAACTCTTATACTCATTAATGGCTGGAGGGAAGACTAAATGATCATGTCAAGTTTGAAACTCTACTCCAGAGGAAGTAATTGCAAAGATGTTTCCATTTTTCAGCATCAGCATTACAAGGTGTTTAGGTATAAAGATGTTATGGTGAATAAAATACTGTGACACAGTAATTTTAGTATGCATATTTGATTTCTTTCCTCTCTCTTACACTTTTCAAACAAGAGTGATATCAGACCATTAGAGCACAAATTGAGACTTCAAAGGACATTGTGCTAATACTGTGTTTTGGTATCAGGAAGTAGAAGCATTCAACTTCTGCTGATGCAACTGTTTTGGACTAGCATGGTAGCAACACAGAATGATGTGAGTCACACTTCAACCATTGCTCTTCAACATGCTAACTGCCATACTTGGGGTAAAATCTTCTTTCAAGCCAAAAGTGATTTTTCTGCAAGTACTTTAAATAAGACAATTTTTTTCTTGACATCTTTGAAGATTTGTACTGGCAAGGCTTGTAGTTAACTTGTAGTTAAGACTTGTAGTTAACTGAGCGTGTATAAGATGCTATATCCATGCTGAGCATTTCTTAGAGTCAAAGGAGCTCCAAGCAAGTGTGGGACAGAACTGCATCTATAAACAATTGCTGAATTAGGATGGGTGTTATTACCTTCTTACAAAGACATATGTAAGAAAAGCTTCTCATTTTTAAAAACCATCCACAGAATTCAGCAGAACAGATAGAAATTGAAGTTTCTGTGTAATCATGTAAGTGTCTGGACACCATGGCATTCTGTAGAATGTTTTTTTATTTTTACTCTGTTTATCTTCACCCCTATATTAGCACCTTTTAATGCTATTGGAATAAAAAAAATGGGTTGCAAAGAAATTTGTGTAAAAAAATTTAATTAGTAAAAGGTACAATCAGAAAATCACAGAACCACAGAATTGTCATGGTCGGAAAAGGCCTCTGAGATCACTGCATCCAACAGTCATATAAGGAAGTAAGCTCTGTATGTTTGTCCCACAGTTGTGGAAGTTGAAAAGAAAAAGGATGCCTCTCTTTGCAGAGGAAGCTGAGTATTTCTGCTGTGCATCCTGAATTTAGATAATTTTTTTTTCTGCTGAGCTACAGCAAGGAACTACATGCATCTCCATTAGGTAATTTCTGGCTGTCTGCATCATTTGAAGGCTGCTAGTAATATTTCCTGCACATTAAAAATATTCCCCTAAAAGCCATGTAGCAACTCTTTGACCTCCATCAAATTTGACCCGGTTCTACACAAGTCATCTGCAAATCTGTGATGTTATAGCACGCATCCAGACATCTTTCCCTGACTTCAGTACATAAATATCAGTTTCTTAAATACATTATGTTTATTCATGACTCTATTTGTCATGTCACTTGCAATCTCCTCAGTAGGGAGATTTTTGTAGAACATGCTAAAAAAAAAAAAAAAAAAAAAAGGTCTCAGAACTTACTTCAATATATTTGGCAATTCATTGAAGCATGTATATACAAATAATACATACTGCAAACTTTCTAGCTCCTGAAGAGCTTTTTTAAAATACTCTTCCTGAAAGGTTTGGATTTTTATTCCCTTGTACTGTTGATATCTTATGCAGACAACATTTTGAAGCACCAAGTATTTGGCAGCAGAAAGAGTGTTTTTTGTCATAAAAGCACTTTCTGAGTTAGTTAAGGCATTATGAAGGAAAGCATTTTGTATTAGTCTTTACTGCTAAATATGGCAATGGAAACTAATTAAAATACCTTGAGATTTATTCATGCAAGGAGCCGTGACTTGCAAGACTTTTAAGAATTTTTGATTTTTATGACCATGATCACTGTAGTAAATCACAGCTCACATAGTAAGTGAAATGCTAAGGAGATCACTGGAATACTTTAAGATGTCTTCATTTTGGGAGCTCTATACATACCTAAGTGATGTGAATTAATGAGTTTATTTAACAAAATAATTATCAAAGTATATTCTACAATCTACTTTCTACATCCATTATATGTTTAGTTTTAACAAGTGTAATTCAGTGGTAGTGACTGCGTATTAGATTTCCAGAGAAGGTGCTGTATCAGCAGTAAGTAATTGTTGCCTTTATGATTTCTGATACTATCTTAATACTGGTCATCTTCATAGAATCACAGAATGTTTTAGGCTGAAAGAGATCTCAAAGATCATCTGGTTCCAAGCCCCCTGCTTGGGCAGGGACACCTCCCGCTAGACCAGGTTGCTCAAAGCCCCATCCAACATCATCTTGAAAACGTCCAGTGATGAAGCATACACAACTTCCCTGGGCAACCTATTCCAGTGTATCACCTAACTCACACTAGCATGTATCCTAAATCAACCTTCTTCCACAGAATTATCAGTTGGAAGGCACGTCTAGAGATCACCTAGTCCAAAGTCATCTGGTCCATCTAGTTCCAGTTTTAAACTATGGTCCCTTATTCTCTCACTACATGCCTGTGCAAAAAATCTGACCCCAGCTTTCTTGTAGGCCCCTCCAGGTACTGGAAGGCTGCTATAATGTCTCCCTGGAGCCTTCTCTTCTCCAGTCTGATCAACCCCAACTCTCTCAATATGTCTTCATAGGAGAGGTTCTCCAACCTATGATCATCTTTGTGGCCCTCCTCTGGACCCACTTCAGCAGGTTCATGTCTTATGTTGGGAACACCAGAATTGAACATAATACTCCAGCTAAGGTTTCACAAGTATGAAGTAGAAGGAGAAAATCACCTCCCTCAACCTGCTGGTCACACTTCTGATGCAGCCTGAGGTATGGTGGGCTTTTTAGGGTTCAAGTGCACATTGCCAGATCATATTCACTTTTTAGTCCACCAGGTTTTCCAAGTTCTTTTCCACCGGGATGCTCTGAATCTGCTCATCGCCCAGACTGTAAACATGTCTGAAATTTCCCCAACCCAGATGCAGGTCCTTGGCCTATCTGAACTTCATGTAGTTCATAGGGGACCACCTCTCAAGCCTGTCAAGGTCCCTCTGGATGGCCTCTCTTCCCTCTAGAGTATCAGCTTGCTGAGGATGCACTCAATCACACTGTTCATGGCCCCCCCAAAGATGTTAAATAGTACTGATCCCCAGTATCAACCCAGAGGAGTGCCACCTATCACTGATCGCCATTTGGTCATCAAGCTGTTGATTGCTACTCTTTGAGTGTGACCGTCCAGCTAATTCTTTCACCAAGTGGTCCATCCATCAAATCCATGTCTCTCTATTTAGGAGACAAGGGACAGGATCAAATTCTTTGTATGAGTCCAGGTACATGGTGCTCAGTTGCTCTTCCTTTATCCACCAAGCAGTAATCCTGTTGTAGAAGGCTACCAAATCTGTCAGGCATGCATGACATGCCCTTACTAAAGCCATGTTGTCTGTCACCAGTCACCTCTATATTTTCCATGTACCTCTAACACAGTTTCCAGGAGTATCTGCTTTATGATCTTACTGGGTGCAGAGGTGAGACTGACTGGCCTGTAGTTTCCTGGATTTTCTTTTTTTTCCACTTTTAGAAAATAGGATTGTTTCCCCTTTTCCAGTCACTGGGAACTTTCCACTCTGCTTCAGCTTTTCAAATACGATGAGAAGTGGCTCATTTGCCTCTTCCCTCAGGACCCTTGATGCATCTCATCAGGTCCCATGAATTTGTGCACCTTCAGGTTCCTTAGGTGGTCTTGAAGCTGATCTTCTCCTACACCTGAATAGATAGAATGAAAAAAAGCTAGGTTGTAACCTATTTGAATTGCATGATATATAAATTTTATTATTAGATATTTTTGTTGGTTTTCTTTTTTACATTACTAATGAGGATATTTATCAGAATGTCTCAGCGGAAGTATTGAATGTAAGAAGAGGCTCCACTGAAACTGATTTTCTTAAGTAGCTTATTTTGTCTAGCTCAATTTATCATCGTGAAATTACATCCAAATACAAATTTTAAATCTAAATTAAAAAATCAAATCAAGGCAAGAAATAAACATTTGTCTGAAGCTCCTAAAAGTGTGTGATGGTGGCATATGCTGGGTGTACTGAATGTAATCAAAAAAGAGGAACAGATGAGCTCGTAAATGATGCAGAGTAATGCTACTTCAAACTAGGCCCCTGTGACCTCAGCAATTTAAAAATCAGGAAACTATTACTGGTGTTAAGCAATATCAATAAGAAGTGGTCAGAAATAATGAAATAAAGATTAATGTGGTGTAAGAAACCATACTGGCTTTGGCAGTCTAACTGCATAGTGTAAAGGTTTCACTTAATATCTAATTCAGTCAAACTAATGCCAATGGGACTTTGCTATACAGTTTAATAAATATAAAATTAAGTTCTAACTAAATAAGTTTAAAATAATGACTTAATTTTCCTTTTCTGAACTGTGACTGAACTGAACTGTGAAGCAGAAACATCACACTGTCTCCTGTATTTCAATACATCACCTTTGCATTCAGGCAGTTTTAAGCAAAGTTGCGTGAAACACTGTATTTTAGTTATATGGAGGATGTGCAGCGTATTCTAAAACTGAAAGTTTTTTACAAAGAACTGTGTATTCAGCAATTTTTCGTAGTTTAAGAAATCCCATTTGTCACTTTCACATTAGACAAAAAGATGCAAATCAAATGCTGCTTAGAACTGGTTAAAAAACATATATCAGTATACATCCATCTGATAACTAACATTATTTCAGACTATTAAGCTTTACCTGAATATATTCCACTCTAATTTGTGTGAATGAATGGCAAGTTATTCCCACCTGATGCTAGCAAAAGACACAGAATTTAGGATTAAAATATTTATTGCTGCAATTAAGTTGGAGCTATGGCATGAAGTGCAAATTATATATAAACCTCTCTTAAAACATTCTTTCTTGGAGATAATTGATAGTACCCTCTGTATTTATATTTTAGCCATAATAAGAAATAAATAATCCTTTCTGGGCATGAGAAGAATTGAACATGCTTGTAAATCCAAACCACTAAGTTTTATGAATGAGTTCTTAAGGTTCACTTCCATTACAAAATCCATAAAGAGCAAAGACCAACTGTTACTCCAAACACTTGGTAGTAAAAACCAGATGTTATAGTACCAAAGAGGGTTAGACTTCAAATTCATTTTAATTACTCTTGAGTGCACCTCCTAATGACCAGTCTTGTTTACTGCTTTTCTTTCTGAGTAGAAGCCATAGCAGCTAGCTGCTTTTGAATGAATCATCAGGCCAAAATTTTGCTGGTTTTAAAACCCAATAGCCTGAGGCCTAATCAGGTTTGGCCCATGAGTCTTCAAAAAATGAATGTGTGATGAAACATATTTTCAACAGATAGCCAATCACAAGATTTTCCTACATGAAGTATGGTTTATTCTTTAAGCCCAAATTGTATAGCCTACAGAACAAGAAGATTTAACACAAGTGTAGAATACTTACAAATTTTACATAAAATGAAGTATTTCCTTCCTGGTTTTGACAATTCCTTTTAGCCCATTTAACCTAATTTCTTTCTTGGATAGATTGGCTTTGTCTTGCAATAGGCTGTTTGTAACTCAGCCCTGGTGCACCTCTCTTTTCTTCCATTGCTTTGCAGACTTAGCATCTTTATGGTTGTATTACTTCTTTCCATTTGAGTAAAAATTACTGCCTGACTATGTGTCAGGATGAGATTTATTTATTTAATGTACCTCATGAAACAGCTTGGGGAATGTCATCTTTAACATTGCTTTGTCTTTTTCAAAGCTTCCTCATTTGATTCAGCTTTCTGTATTTAAGAAGGGTGGTAACATATAAGCAAATACATGCATGTAACACTCATATCATATGCTCAGTGTTGTCAATCTCTACAGAACATTTCAGCCTTTTCATAGATATTTGAATTATTAAGTTTAAAAATAAAAAGAGCCTAGGTCAAAACGATCTGAACTTAAATAACGGAAATTATATATACAGCTAATAAGGAAATGTGACTGTTGACATCAGTGGAACTGCTATTACTGCTGTTGTTAGGGGTGGTTTTTTCTCTGTCAAGATTAAGATTACTGTTCAATATCAGAAAACTTTTTAAATCTACTAGATTACCTTAAAAGCTCTAAATACTTTGTTTGAAGACAGAAAAAACAGTTTATTTTTTATGAACCAAAAGTGCTATGTTGGGATTTTTTTTTGCATTGAAGCAACTTAATTCTCACACATGTCATAATTAGATCACTGAATAAGATATTTAGAGGTGCATGGAAATAAAATATTAAATGTTTAAAACAGAGATAAGATTTTTTCATGTTGCATTGATATTTGACAAAGAACTAGATTCAGAGTTAAACTTTTTTTTTTTTTTTTTTCTTTTTTTAAAGGAAAAGATGAGCATGAGCAAAGGAAATATATGCATCTATTCTGGGTTTCATGTTAACTTACACAAGGATTTCAGTTTTATTCTAGCACTGGAATCCAGTAACTTGCTGTAAGTCAAGAGATGTTTTTCTGTCTGGGGAACAATGATTCACAGCTGTGTGGCTGTTTTCTGAAGTTCAAATCCCATGAGCCATAGCAATAATATCAGAAACCCAATGTTTCTGCTTTTCCCTTTATTCTCAGAAAGGAAAATATTTCCCGTGGAGCAGATGAAAGGGAGGTGGAACCATCCTTCGACAAACACTAATTTCATCATGTTGTAAAGATTGGAAATATGGCTTCCAGTCATGCGAATATTGTTGTGTTTAGCTGCTCTGACTTTCTTGGATATTAATTGATTTCTAGAGAAATTTGCAGCAGAGGACTAAAACATGAGTCAGCAGATACTTCAACAAATACCCTGTTGGTACATACATCCTAACGGTTAATACGTTAATAGGATATTGCAAGCTTACAGTCTTCTTGGGTAGTTGTTTTTGCTTTTTCTAGGTCAGGACTTGTTCCCATTTATGTAAGTTAGAAACATGTCCTAGGAGACACTTTGACAGACTGACTTGGTAAGGTGCTTCATGGCAAGGACTGTCAAAATCAGCACAGTCCCTGCAGGGCATAAAGGAGAGGGAAGCCAAGGATTTCCACATGTCTTTCTTCGTCTGCTCAGAGCTGTTTTTATGTCCTGTGTTAGAACTAACAACCCTTGGGCAACCCACCCCTCTGCAAAGTAAAGCAGTTGGATGCCACTGCCTCTTACCAGAATTTCTACATTCCCACACTTAAGAGCTTCTCTTAAGAAACTTAAGAAAGACTTAAGAAACTGTTCTGTCACTGCAGGGGGACCAAGAGGCTCATAATGTGGCAGGGAAAATGTGGAATGCAGAGCCACCCTCATTCTCCCCCTCTTCTTCAACATCTTGAGGGCAAGGGCAGAATATGTGTGTGAATTACCTTTTTTTTCAACTTAAATGTAACTTTGTCACTTGGCAAGAGAAATATTTCAGTGAGAATTGGTAATAAATGAGGAAGTCTGTGCCCAAATCACAAAACCTCAAAAATATTCCTTTAATAGAAATGGTTTGGAAGTATGCTAATTTGCTTAAGTACAAAATCAGGCTTGTCCTGGCACTATATACAATGATTAAATGCTTCCATTTTACATAAAAGTAGCACTGCTTTAACCCTTTCTGGTTTTTAATGGCTGATGATTTCATATATACCCTCTAGCTAGGACTGTTTGAGATTTCTACCTAAGGGAATAGATTAGTTACTTGTTTCAGGTCCAGTCAGGAGGAGGACTGTGATCTCTGCAGAGATAACCTGAAATGACTGGAACAAGGACTGTATTTCCAGAACTGAGCCACATTCCCTAATTCCTGTAGCACCAACCTTACCATGTCTGGGTACTGGAAGTGAACTTGCAGCTGATGAACACCAGCAGAAGGAGTCTGCTTTCATCAGTCTAGCCAGAGCCTATATGTCAGTGAAATCATACTAGAATGGAGGCTTAAAATGAGAGGATTAATGCATAATTAAAAAGTTGAGACTGCTTATCATCTTGTCATTTTAACCTGGTTCCATTAACAAAAATAAAAGAAGTCACTCAAGAGCAACTGCATTTGAAAGAATCTATTTTAAACTCATGTTTTGAGTTGTCTGTGAGTTTATAATAATATGCACTGGGTTTTACTGACATCAGCCTTTTGTCACTGTGTTTTCTGTACTTTTTGTACTTTTCTGTACAATATATTGTGATATTTCCTTGTATATTGAGCTAGAGAAACACACTTTACATGCTTTCAAATTGATGTAATGTAAATATATTCAACAAGTTAATGAATATCCTATTTCCATTTTGGCTTTTTTTCTTATGTTCCAAAATCATCGAAGGCATTTAAACAAATTACTTACTGCCCTACAGACACAATAGAGGTGAATTAAACAATTGAATAACTTCTTGGGACAGTATGAAGGTCTTTCCTGTTTTCACATAAGGCTCTTAGAAGATGTAGAGCTCATTAGTAAAGAGGCAGAGCTACTGCAGTTCTGTGAAACTGTAAAAGTCAGATCTGTTTAGTTGTGGGTATTACATGTCTGTATAAATATTTTCTGTGTGGAAGTTCTAGTGGTTATGTAGACTATAGTAAAAAGCTCCAAGTTATGCCATAAATGAGGGGGCAATTTGTGCTGTCTCACAATGTGAAGATTCTGCAGCAGCTCTGCTTCTCTGATGGGAACAACTGCAGGCCAGTTTTCAGAAACAAGCTGAGTATACACAGAAACTTTTTGAGCTGACATGGTCCTCAGTAGTGATAAATACCATAACATACTTTGTTCTTTGTGGTGCTCCTACATTAACTACATAATTCAACAAAAAAACAGGGCTAAAAATTTGAGATTTAAAGGTCAGTAGGAGAGTTATTCTTTGAACCTTGGGAAAGAATGGCAGAGTAGTTTGATTTCATAGAATCACAGAATGGTTTGGGACCTTAAAGGTTGGAAGGGACCTTAAAGGTTGCAACCTACAAAGTTGCAAACCCCCTCTCATGGGCAGGGACACTTCCCACTAGACCAGGTTGCTCAAAGCCCCATCCAACGGGGCTTTGAACACTTGTAGGGAGGGCACATCTTCCTTGGGCAACCTGTGCCAGTGTCTCACTGCCCTCACACTAGAAAATTCCTTCCCAATATCTGACTTAAATCTACCCTCTTCCAGTTTAAAGCCTATTGCAACATGCCCTTCTAAAAATTCTCTTCCCAGCTTTCCTGTAGGCCCCCTTCAGGTACTGGAAAGAAGCTGTTAAGATCTCCCCCAGAGCCTCTTCTTCATATTGAACAAGCCCAACTCTCTCAGACTGTCTTCATAGAAAAGGTACTCCATTCCTCTGATCATCTTCATGATTTTAGAGATGATACAAGTGGGCAAATGGGTAAGCTTGAGGAACTGCACTATTCAACTTCTTTGTAAGGTGCTTCCTTCTTGAAAGATATAATGATGCTAAATAAAGCTAGTCTTCCTGCTAGGAAGAATAGAATAGAATATCACAGAGCCCAGCAAAGGTTCTATACACACAAAAAAAAGCCCCAAGAAAAAACCCCAAGCCAAACCAAAATCAATCAAAAACAAACAAACACACAAACAAACCAGACCAAAACAACAAACAAAACAGAAGGAAAAGAGTAAACCAAATGTTAGTTCTGGATCCAATGCTCTATCACTGGATTAGAAGAGACTACTGGGTTTATTTCAAACAATCTAATTTCAGTAAAGTAAATTGCACGCTTTAAATTTCTGAAGCAGACAAACTTTGTTACAGTAGCATCATATGAAGCCATTGATGACATTTTTCCTAGTGCAATCTTAAAAATTATTTTACTCAATCACCTTCTACGTTTCTAAGACAAGCATAGAAGGGAGGCTGTATTTGGGAGAATTAAGGAAGTGAAACTGACTTAGCAACTTCACTGATAGTTACCCTTTCTCTTGTTATGGAAGTTCTCGGAAGTTGTCTGGAGTCTGCTATAATTGTATGAATCTTTCATGGTGTATTTTGCCAGTCTATTATCTCCTTTTTTATAAATTGAAATTCTCAAACTTTTCAAGAAAAAGCTTTTCTTAAGATAATTTCTTACTGATGGAACTTTTAAATTTAGTTTAGGTAAGGCAAAATTGGCTATCAGAAGTAAAGTAACACTAACCAAACAAAAATTATCAAGTTTTCACATTTCTTAGGTAAAAGGATAACCAGTTCTTCCTTGATAGTTACAAAGCTATTTGTCAGTTTACAGCTGAATTCAGGGTTTTGGAGGAAATTAAATTTTTTAGCAACTTCTCTATCTTAAAAGAACATGAAACAACCTTCTTGCATAATGCAAATAACAACTTTACCTCTAAGTTTTTCTGCCTGGTTCATTTTATTAAAAATGTCGTGGCTAGTAAGAGTTGTTGAATAAAAATTTCTTCAGCTTAATTACTGAAGTTAGATTATTTGATGATTAGGAAGAGGAAAAATTTTGCATGTCAAATATTTTGGTCAAAGGACAAAAAACATTAACAAGATCATACTCTGCTTCTTGACTAGAGTGAAACTTTCAAAACTGTTTAAGAATATTAGCAACTAACCAGCAGACAGAAACAACTTCATGGAATACAGGTATTGTGTAGCAATGATCTCAACACTTCCATGCACCGGCACCAGACTTCCCACCTTATTTCACAGTCAAAAAAAGATGTTCCAGATATTTATGGTGCCATCATGTGGAGACTTCTGAGTGCTGAAGAGGCTGAATCAGAAGAACTTGATCAGAAGAGAGTTGGCCCCCAGACCATTACTGATAACCTTGAGCTGTGAACAAGTGCTTGAATTTAAGAAATTGTAGCTTGTTTCTGAGTTGCCAAACTTCAGATCTGCTTGTCCTCTTTGGATGGCTTCTCACAATCCACCAGGACTTAGGCATTTTACTTTAAAATAATAAACATAAAAACAACAATAACAAAAATTCTGTGAGGTTTTGTCAAACAGAAAAGAATGTAATTTGGTCTTAGCCTAACATAGTTAAAGAGAAATAATGAATGAAAACTAATTCTGACCCACTGACCAAGTTAAATAAGTGTAAATGTAAATAAAATACTAAAATATTTTCTTCAAAGCCTTAATGCTTTCCTCTGGCAAAACCCCTCTTGGGTTAAGATTATGCAGCAACATGCAGGCTGAAACTATAATAAAAAGACTGGGTAAGAGTGGCAGGTATCCAGACTCATTTGGGTGGAGGGAGAGAGTTCTGATCTTTTATACATGATCTTAAAAATCAGAAAAACCTTTGTCTAATGCTATTTTAATATCTTTGTATCTTTTCCAATTTTTGAATTAAAAAAACCTCTAATCCACCAAGGGAAAGACTGAAGTAGATCTCTTTCTTTTTTTTTCTTAAAGATGAGACATTATTATAGTTTTAAAACCACCTTTTAATTCCACATACATTGGCCTGCACAGATGGCTGTGATTCATCATGAGAGTCTATTTATGCTCTTTTATTTATCTGTGTAGGACAAGTTGTTCTTTAGCAGTTTTTTTATGAGCATCCCATTGGCTATCTATATGCATGCATAATGTTACATCATTTCCTAGACTTTTTTTTTTCTCCCTCCAGAGGAAAGGTAAATTTGACCCCCCCAAAATATAAAGTGGATGTTTTATCACTTTTCTTCTAAGAGCTTTTAATTGTCCTGATGTTTCTTTACAGAAGGTAATACTCAAGGTGATTTATACAAGGAATACAAATGGGGGAATTTTCTTCCCTTCTTTCCACACTACTGTGGAAAAGTAACCTTTTGCACAGGTTAATCTGAATTACCTGTATCTTATGATTCCATATTGTTGTGGAAAAGAAAGCTTGGGTTTTATCATTAAAATTTAATTTTCCTGCGTTGGTTTTACCCATATTCCTGTATGTAGCTTATGGATATGGTATGGAAAATTGAATTATTTATATTTAGTCTGTGTGCAGAATTTTGGTAACATCAAAGAGCTTAGCAAGGAAATGAAGATTTATGCAAGAGGATGACAGGCAAGAATTTTGTCCCTCTAAACTTTTATAGAATTTCGACAGTGATATATAGGACTTGAGTGAACTATGCAGGTATTCCTGTATGTGCATATCTCTTACTGCAAGTAGATGTTTTGCATCATCAGTCTCTTTTTCTGCTGGATGTTAGTTTTGAAAGTCATAGCCAGAAGGCTGAGATAAGATGTAGCATGGTATTGTCTATTAGAAAACTTCTGGTGCCTTGTGAAGAGACCCTAGGGAAGGGAGGAATTGTATACAGGCAAAAAAAAAAATTGCAGTAAATAAGTTGCAAACTAGCTAAGAAACTACAAATGATCAGGACAGGAAATCCTACTACATAAAGTGAATAATCCCAAGAAGTTTATTTACTTGGGAAAGATCCTTTACAAGCAGGTAACGAGACTATATCTTAAAATCTTCCACCTGCTGATTTTTTTTCCCCAGTACATATTATTCTTACATAAATAGTCCAGTGGGACTCTTAGAAGTTATAGATATTTTATTCTAACATTACTTCTTAGTTTTGGGTAAGAAAAACTGGAAATCTGGGGAATTGTACATATTTACTGAGATGTCTGTTTTTATGGTTTTCAGGTTTGGCATGATGGTAAAAATACAAGATTTGTGATGAAAAGCTTTGTAGTTAGCTGAAGTGGAGAAAACAGTATAAACATTGTTTTCTGGTTGTCTGAGACTTAAGGAGGGAAGGTAGTTTCCTTTTGACCTTATTTTTTGTGCTGTTAAATTAACTTTGGTCTGAAAAGTGCTTTGCATTTCAAATTAACTTTTTGTACATTTGCTTCAGCAACCCAGTTACAAGTGCAATGAAGAGACACTTCCAAAACTTTCTGAAAATACCCAGTCAAATTTCGGTTCAGTGTCTCTCAAACTACCAAAGAAAGGTTTGTTAGGGCTTTTTATATGATCTTGAAGCTGAGTTCTTGAAGAAATACAAGGGAGAGGAAGAAGATTCACTTTTTGAAGAAAATTAACACTAATTTTCTAGAAGGTTACTGATGATAATTTATTTTATTAGCATTTTTTATTATACTTGTGAAAAATAGCAGGTGGTAAAGATTATAATTTAGATGCTTTATAAACCATATGCTTTAGTGGATGTATACAGACATGTAGGATCGACAGTGGGAGACAAAGGTGTTAAGAGTTGCTTAAGTATTACTGTTACACTTTGATGCTTTTATTGTGTTAGTGCATCCAGAGTTACAGGGAACTGTGGAATGAACATGTGCACAGGGTTAAGAGTCCAAAATATGAGAGCAGCATGTTAGTAAAAAAAAAAATATATATATATAAAAGGTATGTCTCATGTATGTCAGCAATGTTTTCAGAATTCACAGCTTCAAATGAAAAATAAAACCAAACAAAAATGAACAAAACAAGAGAATTTTTATGCATTTGAGAATAATTTGGGGGGAGGAAGAAAGAAAAAAAAAAAACAAAACACCAACTTGTTGAATACATAGCAAATACCTACTTTAAAAAAAAAAAAAAAAAAAAAAAAAAAGAAAAATAATATATATCATTCAAATGAAAATTGCAACTGAGCAGCCTGTCAGGAGCTGACAGGAAGGTATATCACAATCATACCTGGTGAAAGAAAGTACAGATTTGCTGCTGAAGGATATGGGACTACTTTGGGCTCGGAGCACAAGGAGGTCAGAGATTATAAAAATACATACTGAGATAAGCCAAAATGCATACAGCGATAAGCAGAAATTTTTACAGCTCTGTTGGGGTATATAACAGTAAAATCTACTTCTGAAATAAGGTGTTGCAGAACCTAAGAGTCTTAAGTCATATGATCACAGTGGGAGAAAATAACTGATGTGGGTCTCTCCCCTTCTTTTAAGGCAAATCAATGGAGAAGCTGTAACATGAGCAAGTGCGGTGGTGTCTTGCAGTACTGGTATTGCAACTGCTCCTCTTCATCTGTGTGACACAGGGAGTGCAGGAGTGTGTTTTCTGACACAGCACAGATTATGTACAGCTTGATTTCTGGAAATAGTTAATCTCTATAGGTAAGAAGAGGACAATAGGATGACTGTTATCCAACATTATTTTTCAGTTCTAGGTCAAATTTACCAACCCGGCTAAGTGATGAAGCCTGTTGAATGATTTTTTTACATTACTGGAAATAAAGGAGTGAGACAATATAATTTATTTTTCTAAAAAGTCATATTAGACAACATTTCTTCCAATAATGTTCTTTTACCTAGGCTGTATTTTCACAGAAACATAATTTTATAGGCATTCCATCCTAACTGGAATAATAGTTCTCTGTATACCCTAGATAAATAAACATAATTCTTGTTTTTGACAGATGGGGTTTTAAATTCCTTATAATTCTGCACTTGTGTTCTTTTTTCATTAAACACTATTCTGTCATGTGTTTTGGGTTTTCAGGGTTTTTTTTTATGTCTCAAGAGGCAAGTTTGGTGTCTCAAGACACCAAGTTGCAAGTATTTTCTGATATTTGTCGTAATACAGAGCCAGGGCATCAAAAGCAAAAGTGACTTCAAGTAATTTTTAACATTTTTATGGATTAAAGTATGATAAGTTATACTTACAGAATTACTTAAAAGTCTGCTACAGCTTAGAAGCTGGCAATCTGTATGCAGAATCTGGCATTGAAAGCATAGATATAAAGAAACTGTCCCAGCCCCTTGCAAATCATGTGGAAGAAAATGAAACAAAGGTATGAGAGAAGGATTTTCAACCTGGAGAACTGATACAGGGAATACTTTGATGAAGGTTTTAATGCTAGGTTGCAGTAGTTGGACTCTACAGAATGACACCAGTGACATACTTCTGAAGGTAATAATGCTGAAAGTACCATTATTATTTGTTTTATTTACCATCAAACATAAAATATAAAGATTTTTGTCTCCACCCCAACCCTGAGGTGCTTGACATTACATTATTTAATTTTATATTGCCTAAACAGTGAATTAAATGGGACTAATGCTGATTTTTTCTTATGGGAATGTAGTTTAAGTAATCAGATAATTCTACAAATACATTCTTCATTAATCTTCAAGGGATTTGTTTCACCCTGCAAGTCTATGTTTATGAAAGTTTCTTTCATTCTTTATGTGCCAGTAACATTATATAATCAAAATTGGCAAACTCGTGTACCTAGCATGAAGTAACTGCTCTGCTTTGTGTTTATCTCCTGTAGTGAATCCTATTATAAAGCTGTCAGTTACTCCCTTCCTGTGGCATAAAGAAACCTTTTCTGACTCAGTAGGATCAAGAGATGCTCTGTTTTCTTTTCAGGCTGAGGACTAAGTGATGCCTGTACTAGATCTCACAATAGGATGAACAGGTGGGAGGAAAAAATCAACATTTAAAAGGAAAAAAAAGCATAATAGTTTGGTAAGAAGATGCTCTCTAACAGATGCAGAGAGGCTGGTATGGTTAAAATAATTGTGAGGAAAGATATATTAATGATTATAATGCTGATGAGAAGTTAAAAGATACATTATAAATACTACTTATATAGAAGATGCTTACAGCCCATCTGTGGGTTTCATGTATGTCAGCCCTAACAATACATCCAGGTCATCACTGCCTAAAACGTCAGTCTTAATATTGAAAGTTGTCCTTACAGTGAAGAGAGGGAAAACAACTGAAAAGATATTGAGACTCTTCTTATATGTGCACACAAATAAAAAGGGTGGTGCTGTATAAAATGATGGGTGGTCTTCCCATATGTGTGTGGAAAGTGGAGTGTAAATTGGTTTGTACCCATGATGGCAATGGGTTTTTTTCTTTAATTTTTATGGTTGTGAAGATGCATGACTATGTTTGTCTAAAAATAATTGTTTACCTAGGAGCTCTCACAGACAGGAATTTTTCTATTATAACAATATCAATGAAGTAGTATGAAGCCCTGTTACACAAGCTGGCCTTTAAAATAATATTGCATTTTTAAGGAGTCACTTAAGGCAAAGAGTTGCCATCTCGAATTATTTTTTAATGCAACTTAATATGCAATTTTAAAGTCATTCTTTTTATTGCAGGTTGTACCTCATAATATTATACCAATATTACAATTGAAAAAACTAGTTCAAACAATTAGCACCAGGAATGCTACATAGGTAACACTTGTATTTGCTCATATTGTTGCATTTGTTCTTAAAGGAGAGTATAAAACATTTTTAAACCGTTGTCAAAGGTATATTTGGTAAAACAATAGCCATGTCAGTGTTTTGGAAAAAATCCATTTAAGTAATCTGTTCTCCCTGTTCTCTTGCAGTATGCGTAGAATCCCTTATACCTATTTCAGTCTTCTGCTTTAGTCTGCTGAAAACATAAAGCTTGTGTTTCACTTCATTCTTCAGGAAGTTATTCTCATCTATAGGCTGAGAAGTTAAACTGGCTACCTTTGGTGAGGTTCAGACCAACAAATAGTGCTAAAGGAACTGTACAGCTTGCCTATGTGTCTGAAGCTTAAGTGAGCATTTCCCATTTTAAATATGAATCACAAGAAATATCAGAGTCATCTGATGATGTCACTGATATAAATTTTAATCCTATTTACAAGAGCAATCCATGGATAAGTCATACGTGGTAAGGATTCAGTCACCTATTGTCTTAGTATGAGTTAATTCTTTGTCTATTTTCAACTTTACCAGAAGACATGACCAATAATCAATAATTCTACTTAAAGTGGAACATTCTCGTTATTGAAAGTAATGAAGATGGAGCAATCACTCCAGGCTGGACTGATGTGGTTGTAACCTCCATTCTTGTTCAAAGAACAAAGGCAAAACACTTTATGTCAGCATGCTTTAGAAGTTATCCTGTCCCAGCATAGTGAAAATGAACAAAGGTTCAAGCAATCAGTGTTAAGAATAGATCCACAAAGCAACAAACAGGCCTTCAAAACTCCTTGTAAACTTTGGGTTTTGCAGGGAACATCATTTCCCAGCAGTATTTCATTGAAGATTGACGTGTTGCATATTAGTGTAAAATAGGTTAGAAAGCAGCTGTATGCTTCATGCTCTCAGAGATAATGAAAGCAAACGTACAGATTTAGGAAAAATATATATATTCTTGGTGGCGAAGAAGTATCTACTCTAGCTACTTACCCAAAATATCTTTTCCCAGTTGTCCAATTAACTTTACAGTGTGGCACTAACACTCAATTTTTTTCCCAGCAGAAAAAGAGTTTTTATGCTCTGAATTATACAGTGACCATGTTTGTAGCATAAACTCCAAAATTAGGTGACAGTTCTGTCATATGTTTCTTATATAGCATTTTAAAGAAGAAACATGCTATGAAATAAAGCAGAGAGTTCTAGATAATATGTATAGCGTTTGATGTTTTTGAAAAAGTGACAAATAATGTGTTATTTTCTTGAACTCACATATTTTCAGGGAAAATACTTCAGTGAATAAGCTATAAAATGCAAATGTAAAATTAATTTGTTTTGCAGATATCTATTTTTGGAAACCAGAGCAGCCTCTGCAATTACTTCTCTCTAAATAAAATCTAAAAAGCTTCCCTTCTCTGTGGAATGTTACATGCTTTCCAGCAGAGCCATTTGTTTGTTGGCAGCATGAATGCCTAAATGTAGCAAAACAAACCAAAATACTTCCTTGTCATAGCTAAGTAGTTTAGGAATCATGTAAGGTCAATTCATGTCAGTATTCCAGAGTAAAGTTTTTTGCTGTATGAAAAATCAGTGGTGTTTGAATAGGTTGAGAGGTGATTTTTTGTCATATTAGGATTATGACAGCATTTTTAAGGCTATTGTTTAATGTATTTTCAAATGTTCATCTGTAAATTGCCTGGCACATGCTTATCTTTTGCTACATCATTTGGTGTCTCATTTTAATCATCCAAGAATGAAATGAGAGAATTCTAATCCTGCTTTAAGTGCTCATCTCAGTAACTCGAACTGACAAAAGGTGCTGGACAATTTAATCAAGTATTTCAAATTCAGTGAGCTGTGTTTGCTCAGACTGTGAGAATTCTGTGGATTTTTCATGACTGTGATTAGAACTAATAGTACAAAATGAGACACAGTTTAAATATAATAGGAAGAAGAAACAAAGAAAGGCAGGAATGTAGTTGTGTAACACATATACCTACAGAACTGTGTGTGTGTGAAACAGCTTCAAGAAAGGACAAGCTTATATATGAGATATTTTCTATTTTATGTTCTTTGCAGGGGAAGGTTAATTTCTTCATCTGAGAACTTGTGATGAAATTTTTTTGTGTATGTGCTTCTTTGTATATTTTTCTGAGGAGTTTTTTCTTGTTTCTTTTCAAACAAGGGGGAATGGAAGCCTTCCTTGATATTAGGAAGTAAATAGGCAAAAATAGGAAAACTGTTGCTAGCCTCAGTATTCATTGTTACCAGGTTATAAGCATCCTTAACAGTCATTAAGCTGTGTCATACACATACTTATGCTTAAACTTACACTTATATAAACACAATGAATATATATGCCAGAGAAAAATCATTCACCTGTAAATTTAATGTGTTTGAAACCTTAAATTAATTATTATTTTCAAACAATTCCTTTTTTTTCTTTTTTTTTTTTTTCTTTTTTTTTTTTTTTTTTTTTTGAGGTATGTTAAGCATATGATAGGTAAATCTGAAGTCTGCTGCATTGAATTTTTCTGAGTATGCAATTACATGAAGCTTAGAGGGAAAAAAAGAACTCTATTATGAAAGTATGGACAACTCATGCTGATATAAGGGGTTTTATTGCTGCAACAACAAATGATTCACAGGTAGGGATTAATTCCTCTGTGTGCTTCCTGACTAAATAATTACTGATGTCTAAGATGTTAAAAGATTTTGAGAGCCTCTATGCTGCACGATGCTCCCTCATTTGTGCTATTTTGGCAAAAGCTTCAGAAAATAGGACTCCTCACCAACGTGTGGGAAGGCATCTTTATATAGAGTGTGTTTCAGTAAGCCAAAAATACAATAGAGAAAGATCACCTTCTGCCTTTAAAATTTAAATTTTAGACCTTTCGTGAACATGCTGTCTGTGTTCGTGTGCTTCTCTGTATCAAATCTGCTTCCCAGCTTCTTACCTGCTTAAAATGGTAGATGAGAGGGTGGAAAAGCAGGAAAGAAAAAGATGAGGAGAGCCTGTTGGGTCTCAGCTTTGCAAATATTTGATGTCTGAGTAACCTTTTAGGATATGGCAGGTCTTATTAACTTTAGGCATTCAAATTCTTTAAAATCATCTTTTGTGCAAGTATTTCAGGATCAAATTTTTAATATCTAGAGAAGCCCTGCCAAGACTATGGCAGTTAGCACAAAGAGGCACTTGCTGACAGCTACTCATACATCTCTTATCTACACATACCTCCTTCTTATCAGGTTCAGGTTCCACTGGAAGAAACCTCAGCAAAACCTTGAAGTGGCAAAGCTAGGCCACAAACTTTAATAAAAATTTATATAACTCAGGAAGAAGAAATGCACTTGCTAGTGAACTGAAAGAAATTTGGAAGAAAAACTTATATAAAACCCAAGTATTTGTATGCCTCCTGAACAACCAGCACTGTACAGTTGAAATGGGAATGTACTGGGATTTTCCCTACATGAATACCAGCATTTCACAGTGCCTTCTCTAATAACTGAAATGTGGTTTTAGGATGTGTGGGAAAGAAGCAAGATCAGTATTATTTCAAAAAATAGATACTTCACTGATTTGTTTTACTGGATTTATAAATCAGTGCTTAGAGTTTCTAAACATATTTCACCTCATCTCTGTAATACTCTGTTATTACCCTTTGAGAGTTCTGATATCATATTTATGCAGTAGTTTATCAGGTGCTTGGAAGAAGAGAACCAGCACTTTTGTGTAAACACACACATCATACACAGCACAGAAAATAGTCTTGTGAGTGATTTTGAATAATTTCATAGGAGAGAGGTAGTGATTTTTTTTTAACAGCTTGTCATATGATATTATGAAAACTGAGTTTCATGTTTAAGTGTGAAAGGGGAACTCAATACAGACAAAAGCTTGTTTACAGGCATTGTTAATTTTTTTTATTGTTTAAAAACCAGGAAAGTAGACCAAGTTGTAAGTGGTCTTTAAGTAATAACTTGTTGGAACTGAGAGGTTAGAAATTCTCAGTTTAGGGATTTCTGAACCCACAGAAGACAAAGGGAATTATGATATAAGTGAAGATAATAAAGAAAATCTGTGAGATTTTGCGTCCTTTTATTAGTTCACCCAAAGTAGCATAACTGTGGAGTTCAACCTCTCTGTAAAAGGTGAGAAATGTATGTTTTGGAATTACCACTGCTTTGTGATACTTAATCTGCCATATGTTTCATATATTGCAGTTCTTATATTTTAATTATTAATGTTGTGATTAATATTACACACACATATATATATGGTGCAATTTTGTTTTAAAAAACCATTATACTTTTTTTTTTCTTTCTTGGTGAACTGTATATTTTGTTGTCACTGGACTGAATGCTTGGAGCTGACCAACAGGAAGAACTGATTTTATACTAAAACTAACTATGCATGAACGTGGCAATTTCTGATGTGTGAAGTTGTAAACGTCACTGCACATAATAAAGTCTTTGATAGCAACATATAAACTAGTGACTGTGAAGTGACTTCTCAAGACAAAAGGGCAGCTGTAGCTCACGAATAATCTAATTGTTTCTCTTTTGGAGTCATATAGATGCCAGAGTGATTTCAACAGTGCATGATTCATGTTTTAGCCAATTTTTCATTTTAAAAACATCTGATTTTACAATCAAAATCTTTCTGCCACCTCCAGTGATCTGTTAGCTAGGGGCAAAAAGGGGTCTGCTCATCATATGTAAACCAAGAACAAAGCCAAGAACAATTAAATTCTTAACCATCAGATCTTAAAATAAAGGAAATCTTTTTAGTCCATATATGATTGCTGCAGAAAAGCAGAGGAAAAAAAAAAAAAAAGAATAAAACTAGGACAAGAAAAAAAGAATAATACTAGGACAAGAAAAAAAAAATTTAAACACTGTAGTTAAAATTGCTACACAGATACATTCTTGCATCCATGCCTTTCTCTGCTTTATGTTCATCTTTCTGGTGCTCCTTTGAGTCATGAGGCCATTGACTTTAGTGCAAGTGCAGGGGTGAGGAGTTTTTTCCAGTCAGTGTTTAGTACTGAGAAGGTACCAATTCTTTTGGAATCCCAGTGGAAAAGGCACCAATGCTCAAACTAGTTAACTGACTTATTGTGTAAAAAATAGTAGTAAAAATGGGGACAGTGATCTTAAATGCCTTCTGATGCTGGCAACCCCATTTGCTACAACATTGGATTAGCCCCTCATTGATGATAGCTCTCTTTATCTCTATAAAATTCATCCTTAATAGTACATTGTATAATTGCAGGACACTAAAGAAAAGGAAAATATATTAGACAGTAGCCACCTTGTCCTTAGAATAACTGTCATTACTGCTAAACAGATGAAAACTAAGCTCAAACAGAATCCTGATACCTTGCAAAACCAGCAGAAATCTTGTGACCTTTCACTAAAAACAGCAACACTTTGGTATTTACCAGCTTCATAACCTTCAACCAACCTGCTAGTACTCAGTGAGATGACTGACTTAGTAGATGAAGGAGTATATTGGATTTGTGTGGCATGTTTTGAGTATGAAGGGGCTTCTGATAGAAGCTGACAGAAGCTTCTCCCATGTCTGACAGAGCCAATGCCATCCACCTCCAAGACTTACCTGCTCCTGGACAAGGCCAAGCCCATAAACAGTGGTGATGGTCTGTCATGACGTATTTAAGAAGAGGAAAAAAATGCTGTGCAACAGTGACTGCAGCCCAAGAGAGGAGTGAGAATATGTGAGAGAAAAACCTCTGCAGACACCAAGGTCCG
Organism: Heliangelus exortis; assembly: GCF_036169615.1. NCBI lineage: Eukaryota > Metazoa > Chordata > Aves > Apodiformes > Trochilidae > Heliangelus > Heliangelus exortis. Next base: position 80,413,215 of record NC_092422.1, read on the forward strand.
TGAAGAAGGAGGAAGAGCAGGCTGTCCATGTGAAGGCCATGGTGAGGCAGGCTGTCCCCTTGCATCCCACAGAAATCCATAGTGGAACAGATATCCTCCTGCAGGCTGTGGAGGGACTGGCAGTACCTGTTGTCTAGAGGAGACAGGACCCCATGCATATTGGAGCAGGCTTTCTGGTAGGACTTGTGACTTTGTGGGGGACCCACACTAGAGTAGTCTGTTCCTGAAATACTTCACCCTATGGAAGGGACCCACACTGGAGAAGCTTGTGAAGAACTGCAACACATGAGTAGCACTCAAGTTGGAGAACTTTTTGGAGGATGTTCATTCCTGTTGGATGGAGCTCATGCTGAAGCAGAGGGGGAAGTGTAAGGAGTCCATCCAGGGTCAATCCCATCACAAGGGGAGAGAAGTGGATGTTGTTTACCTTGCCCTCAGAAAGTTTTTCAACACATCCATAACATCTTCATAGAGAAGAGGAGCAAACAAAGACTATATAAGTGTGCTGAATTGAAAACTGGCTTAACTACTGTGTTCAAGAGTTGTTCAGTGGGAGGCCAATCGTTAGTGTTGGAACGCAGAGGTCAGCAGTGGGGCCAGTACTGCTCAACATCTTTATAAGTGACCTGTGTGATGGCTCAGACTAACCTAGCAAGTTTGCAGAAGACAAAATTGTCATGAGTGAGTGTTACACCAGGTGCTTGTATTGCTATGCAGGGGGACCTCAACAGCCTGGAGTAATGGGTCAAGAAGAGCATTGTTAAGTTCTGCAGAGAGCAATGCCAAGTCCTGCCCTTGGAGATTAATAACCCCAGGCACCAGCATAGACCAGGGCCAACCAGCTTAAAATCATCTCTACAGAGAAGAATTATGACACCCTGGTAGACACCAAGGTGGACAGATAGCAGTGTGCCCTTGAAGCAAAGAAGGCCAACAGTGTCCCAAACTGTATGAGCTAGAGTGTTGCCAGGAAATCGGGGTAGGTGATGCTGTCTCTCTACTCAGCCCTAGTGAGATACAACTGAAGTTCTGGATCCAGTGCTGAATTCCCCAGTACGAAAGAGATATAGAGTAAGTCCAGTGAAGGGCCATGAAGAATATGAGGGACTGGAGCACCTGTCATATGAGAAGAGTCTGAGACAGCTGGGATTGCTCAGCCTGGAGAGATAAGGCTCATTGGAATCTAGTCCATCTACTTCTAACTGATGGTAGAAGTAGAGACAACAGTGAGAGCATCATCTCAGTGGTGCCCAGTAACAGAAGAGGAGCCAATGGGTGCAAGCTGAAGCAAGAAATTCTTCAGCATAAAAATATTTCTTTACTGTAAGGTTCTCCATCCTTAGGTATATTCAAAATTCAACTGCACCTGACTCGGAACAGCCTGCTCTCACTGTCCCTGCTCTGAGAAGGGGGGTTAGACTAGGTGTCCAGAGGTGTCCTCCAGCCTCAGCTCATCTGTGATTTTGTAATTTACTGATCTCCATAGCCACACTGATAACTTAATCCCTATGCTGCTTCTCCACTGATGGTTACCGGTTAGAAAACAGAGAAATGCCCATTTCAGCACATGTTTTTTCCACTCTGTTCATGTCTGGCCTGCTTTCAGATTACTTTCATTTTTTGGAACTGTTTGTAATGCAGTAGTTTAGACAACTGTCAGGCAGAACAACTCTGCCTGACAACTCTGAACAACTCTGATTATTGTATTTGGTTTTATTACACTTTGTCTTCACATTTGTTTGCTTTATTTGTATTTACACATTTTAAGGAGGAATTCAAACCCACCTAATGAATATCTCCTATTTTTTTCAATTAAATACTATTTTATACTTTGGGTGCAGGTGGCATTGGTGCAATTGTAAATAATGCTTCCATCTTAAAAAAAATGTCTATAGCAGCTTTACTCTTTAAGAGAGTATCACATGTTTGTAGTGCTCCTTGTCATCAATGCAAACACTGCAACAAATTTATAAAAAGCATTTTAGAAGTGCTTAACTGATCTAGATGTCAAAGTGAAGATTCAGTAGAATATTGTAAAGACCTTCAAGGAGCTTTAAAATGATACTAGTGATGAAATCCCATTTCTGATTTTCACAGTGGGTAACAGGAAACTGCTCATAACACTTTACTCACTGGTATCTTTAGATTGTGAATCCCCGTGAGCAGATTATCCTTGTGAAATAAGATGAAGTAAGGTAGTGTCAAGGTCTGTGAAAATGTGATTTTTTTGCTTTCACCATTCTACATTTAATCTTCCAATTTTTGTATTTATTATTATTATTAATAATAATAGTATTAATATTCAGTACTATAATTAGAAAATAACATTCTGAGTCTCTAATTTTATTACGTTGATCTATGGATGGGTGAAAGATAAACTTTTCTGGCAGCTCAAAGGGGGAAGGTACTGGGATTGTCCTTAGAAACTTAGAGAATTTATAGCAGTAACATTTGTTGTGTTGCAGTTTTTATGCCACTGAGAGTTTTGTTAGGTGTTTTTTAAACTTTTTAAATTCAACTTTTCCATTCTTTCGAAAACCAAAACACAGAATCAATTATTTTTGCAAGTTTCATGACTGTGTCATCTGGAAGGTTTGGTGAGCTGAAAAAAACAGACATACTTTTAAAGTAGTGTCTCTTGCCTTAGTTTGAGATGCATCTGTTCAGGTAACTCTTGTTTAGCTATGATAGCTTGGCTGTTGTCCAGCCATTTAATTAGCACTTGCTTACCTAATCTCTTATAGCAGGTAATATTGTTACTCAATTCAAGGACTCTGAAAATCCCATATCCAACAAAGCAGGCTTAATAATGAAAATCATTATGTTTTTACATTGTATTTGTCTTGGCAAGAACACCTACTAGAACACATACATTTTTCACTAGCCAGAAAACATGCAGTTCAGAGTTGCAGTCCCTGGGATGGTCATTCTTCAGAAAAACGTAATTGAGAAGGAATTAAAATTGAATGAACACTGGAGGGGGAGTTACAGAGAAGGACAAAGTGTACAACAGAGCATTGTTTTCCTAGATGGATGTTAATTTGTTTACCACTGGGTGAAACCAATCTGCTGTAATATATGTGTGTGGATTTTGAAATGTTTTTGACCTGTGGAACACTGAAAGTTGACTTCAGCCCTTGGGTTGGTTCAGTTGCCTGTTTTCTTCACACAGACTAGCTAGCTTGAAACATGCTTGACAACTGCTGATAGCAAATTTTTTTTGAGACTCTTACTCACAGAAGGGGGTCATTTTGTGTTTTGCTAGGAGAGGAAATACACCCAACCAATGGTTCTCAGAAGCAATGCCACCTTAGTTTTGTCTATTCCCTTCCAACCTTCTCCTTGGCAGGCATATGGGGAAACTAAGGAGAAAGTATATTGTTAATGACACAAAACTAAAAAGCTGAGATATGATTGCCTTCCACTAGGAAACTGGGCCTTATTCTGTCCTTTTAGCAAAAATAGTACAAGTTCATTTGTGATCATGGGTATGTGCTCTGCTCACAGATTGGATATTAGGAAAAATTTCTTCACTGAAAGAGTGGTGAAGCTTTGGAATTGTTTTCCCAGGGAGATGGTGGCATCACCATCCCTGGGGGTATTCAATAAAAGGGGCCACGTGGTGCTTCAGATGATTTAGTGGTTACAATGGTGTAGGACTGATGGTTGGACTTGATTTTGAAGGTCCTTTCCAGTCATGGTGGTGATGATGCTATGGTTCTACACAAGTGCTGGTGCTCTGCCTTAGACATTGTAGTGTTTATAATCTGTGGCTACTCAACACAACGTCCCTTTGCATTTTCCCACCCTTGTTTCAGGACCCATCAGAATTCATAATCTCATATAATTAGATAAATTGGCAATGAGTTTGGTTTTAATTACTCTGTCGTGCTGTTGCAATTTGTTGTTTTTCACCAGATTGTGTGCAGGCAGATGATCTGTCCCTGCAGCAGAGGTGCACAGGAGGTCAGGGGCAGGTGCTGGGGTTACCAGCTCAAGATGAGGTCTCTCCTCCCAGGAATCAGTTGTCAGGGTCTCCATCTGCATACACAGGCAGTTTAGTCACCACCTAATTTTAATTTAATAATTTAATAATAATAATATAATTTAATTTGTACATTCCAAGTTGCCCCCTCACGCATCTTTCTCTATTGAGTAGATAGAAAAACAAGTTCAAAGTGTTACTTTTCCATATGTGCTATAATATACAAATTAGATCATTCTTAAAAATTATCTCTTGGTAAAATAAATATATTGCTTATGACATTGTTTCCTCTCTCTTACAAGTACATCTCTCTATTCATTCCGATTGCTGTATTGAGATCCACTGCTGCAGGGTGTGTACTTTAATAGGTCTAAAATGTCAATAATATATCATAATGACCAAACAGAGAATGAAAATTGTTCTCTTGGAGTGATCTCAAATTCTGCCAGGCAGCATAACCATTTTTCAGTTATGAATCTGTAGTTGTGAATCTGTTTAGTAAGAAACACAAGGGAAAACTTAACAAAGGAGAGACAATATTTTTTTTTCTGTGGACTGTAGGATAAAATTGAATTGTTTTAGTCAAATTGAAACCCTTAAAAGAAGTAACTGAATATAGCCTGGTGTGACCATTTTGAGGACTGAAAAGTTATTGATAAATATTTCTTTAAGGACTTATTAAAATTACTAAGGTCATCTCTATCATCTGATACAGGCAAACTTATCGTATCAGTAGCTGAAGCAGTTATTTTCAGTGCTTTTGTTTTATAATTTTTTCTTTAAAGTATGCTTGTTCCAAGATTTTTTATGTAGTTTCAAAAGGCAAAACATTGTTTTGTTAATATAATTTTATGCTACAAATATGCTTCTTGGTGCTACTAGTAATATCCCAGCTATTCATAGGAGGTGGGATGTACTGCACATGTACTAGAAGTGATCAAGACATACGTTGATGGGTCAGTTGTTTTTTTTTTCACCACTGCATTTCAGATAAACATAAGAAATAACCTTAAGGTGGTTGTAGGGCTATAAAAAATAGCTAGTCACAAATAAGAGAAAATAAAAAAGGCACCCTTGCACAAAGAAGTACAAATTTAAATTGCCTAGGTAAAGGTAAGGCATAAATTAAATTTGGGCTATGAATTACAAGATGGTTTCTAAGCATGAATGGTAGGAGAATATGGAGTGATTTCCAGCAAGATTGTAAAAAAAAAAAGTATTTAATTGGTCTTGAGATAAGAATTGTTATTAGAACCCCTCTTTCCTCCATTGATTTAGCTTATAGACAATCAGAAGATCTAGCCAGATCCTGCAAATAAAAACAGTGGGTTATTTTACTAAGAAAAGGAAAAACTGGGAATTTTTTTCTTCTCTCAAAGTCTGTACTTAGTAGACACACTTTACAGTAAATGTAGACTTTGCAACGTCTAGGACTGGTTTTACTCTGTGATAGAACTTGCTGGATTCCATTTTTATTTGTGTATACTTTTATTTAGTCTTCAACTAGATATTGCATATTTTCATGTGAAGGGTCATTTTCATTAACCTCTAGTATCTCTACATATTCATTTTGGTGAAATGGATCTTATTATGGCAATAATTGTCTAATAAAAGATAGAAAAATGCATTTATATGCAGATTAAATTAAAAGCTAAGAAGCTGTTGGCGAGTCAAGAAAAAGATCACAATATCAATTTATGAAATCTTCAGTTTCTTATTTATTTTTGGATGAATTTTCATTACCAGATATTTACTATGCAACTTTTTTAATTCTAACATTTTAAACTTTAATTTTGTTGTCTTTTATCTGAGGTGGTTTTACTATTAGATTATGTAGTCACTTATTCAATAGGAGCCAGTTCACGAAGGAATTAGTAATTCTACATGTTAGAGTGCCTTGATGGGACCAGCTATTCAAATGGGTCTTTTAAACATGCTTTCCACAATAAATTTTCAGGCTGGAAACAAAATGTCTGGTACATAAGGCTGTTAGTTGTAAACAGATTTTTCTCTCCTTGTAAAGGTATTTATTAGCATTGTAATAGATTTGCTTGTATTTTAATTTTTTTTATATATTAATATGAACAGAGAAATCAAAGATGAAGGGAAAAACTTATGCATTAAATAATTTTCTTGTCAAGTTGAAAGTTTCTGATGCACTTGGAAAACAAAGCACAGAAAAGCATTCTATTTCTAAAAGCTTTTTGCCAAGCCCCAGTCTTTCATGAGTCCATCTGGCACTTACTAATTTGCCCTTTTCTCACTGTTTTGCCATACTTAGCTGCAGTAGGATTTTCTCTTTTTTTAAACAAATACATCTTTTAATCCATATAATACATTAATCAGCTAGATGGGCTGAGATTTTCTCTTCTGCTGATCCCTTCCATCAACATCAGAAAAAGAAAAATGTAAGACAGCTGAGGAGATGTATACCTGGCATCTCTGTTACAATTTAGATGCAAAATCTGAAGGTATTTTTTCCCACCAAGCAGAAACCCAAACCCAGATATGACAGTCCTGTTGTTATAAGTGTGCTGAGAGGAAAGGAAGAAGACGTTTCCTTAGAGGCTGATGGTTTCTTGTGCAGGCCACATGCACTTAGCTCCTGACTGAGGGTTGAGTCAGGAAACTTCTTTATAGAGGAAGATCTCAAGGAAAGGAAAAAAAAAATTACTAGATAAGGCAATTTCAGAGGCTATTAATACAATTTTGTGAAGGAGGATTCATTTAAAAAGCTGTATTTGCTATGAAAAACAATTTCTGACCATTTTGGCACAAGCAAAGGAGAAAAATTTCACGTCTAGTAAAAGCTTTATTTCAAGACCTAATATCTTAAATTAAATTCTATGTTGTTCTATGGTATTATGAAAACAAAATTTAACAGCTTCAAAAGGAAAAATGAAATTTTTTGAATTTAATGTTTAATATTGTCCCCTTGCTTTCTTTTCCAAGTTTCTTTCTAAAAAGATTTTTTTTAAGATTGACCCAATTTTGCAGGCAACCTGATTTCTCTGAATTGAACAGACAATTCTTCTTAAGCTTCTGCAGTTATCTTTTTTTCAAAAAGCAGAAGATACAAGCAAGTCATTGAGATTGGTTGAGATGATGAAAAGTTGGAAAGAGAAAAGAAGCTCTTAGGTTGCCTTTTCCATTTTTTGTGGAGGTTATAATACACAAGTGGAATACAATGTGTTTTGAAATATGACCTGTCTAAAACCTGGCTATTTACATACAAATAGAATGTTAAGCTTGAACTGCATGATTATTTTGATTTTGAGAAGAAAAATAGCAGGCATCTTGAAGATGAAAGTGAAATACATAATGGATCAATGGATCAGTTTAGTGGGTTTTTTTTTTCTCTTTTAGAAAAAAAAATTCTGTTCTGCAGATACCATGATAACTCTGTAAAAGAGATTCAACCCTTGAGTTGTAAAAAGGAGAAATTTTAATCCTGTTTTCTGTAGATGTGGCCTTAACTACAGAGCTTCTAATAACTTTTTTACTATAATAAAAAGTCATATCATCTAGAGTTCATGTATAATCATGTAAGGTGTTTCAAATTAATTATGAAACATGGATTTTGAATTTGGTCGTTCAATGCCTACAGGTGAAAATATCTTTTTCTTTTTTCTTCTGTCACTATTTACAAAATCACTTCTCAGGAAAGAGAAAACAACTCAGGAGAATGAAGGCTATGAGAATCTTGCAATTAATTGCCTCATCCCATTTATTTGCTTTATTAAATGTGTGAAATAATACACCATGTGCCATACAGTGAGGTTTAATCCCATCAAATTTCACACATACTACACAGTGGATTTGATATAGAGGATTTTTTTAATATTTATTTTGTTGTTTTTTTTCATTGCTTACATTTCTTGGTTGACTTAGTGATTTGCAATTGCCTTTTCAGGAGGCATATTATCTTACCTTAGATCTTTATTTTGTTTTCTGGTTGTAGCTCTGGGTATCATAACATGAATTTACTAAAATAAAATCAATCCTTTAGAAAAATATTGGCTTTAATTTCAAATGATAATGGAAAGAAAGAAGATTCATATCAAAATCTTCCATAATTGTGGTAATTCATATTAATCAAATCTTGTCTCTCAAGCTATAATCTTTATGTTCATGCTGGTGGAATATTTTGTTAAGCCACAAAGACATTTGTTAAGGCACTGGTTAAGCCACAGACAATATAAATCCTTTTCCTCAGGTATGCTTATTGCCATTAAAGATCAAACCTTAGAGAACTGGAGTAATTAAACTGCTGATGACCCATGTAACAGCTAAGTTTACCTACAGAATGCAAAACATCAGTGTAGAAAACATTGCTTAGCTGGAGACAATTTTACTCTCAAAGACAAGTTCTCCTTTGTATTAAGGAACCTGTGTTGAGGAGAAGCTTGATCAATATTATTTCTTAAGCTGGTTGCAAACCCAAGTATACAATTAGACTCGAGTGACAAATGGGAGACACATACAACTTTTCCTGCTGTTTGGCTAATGTGCTGAAAAACACCATGTGAACAGTCATCCTGAGCTACTGGACTGACATTAATTTATTACTATAAAATGGAACAATGAATGGCACTAGCTATAAAACGCTGGGGGAGGTGTGTGAAAAAATGAATGAGAGGTTAATGTAATTTCTCTGACTGCTTTCAGAGGCTGAGCTGATCTTTGAAAGGAAGGCAGGAATTATACATTATTGGAGATGTCTGCACTGACAGTTTTGAGCATTGCAGCTCTCTGCTCTTCAGACTGGAAACTGTGCAGTCTCATTAGCACAAAGTTGCTCCCCACCCTAAGTACAAAACTTCAAATATTGTGCACTCTGCTGTGTTAATATTGGGCTGTTTCTTGACCAGTCAGCTCAGGTGAGCTTAAAGGGTAATCTCGCCTTGACTTACAAATCTATCATCAATGCTGTTCATTTTTTTTTTAACTTGGAATAGATTACATAGGAGAAGGAAATAAAAGAAAAACAACCCACAAAAAAACCAACCAACCAAAAAAAAAAAAGCCAAACCCCCCCCCCAAAAAAAACCCCACCAAAAAACCCCAAACAAACAAACAAAAACCAATAATACAAAACAAACTCCTACATATATATCTGCATATTTACATATATTGTTTTTTTTCCCCTGGCTTCTTAGAGAGCGCTGGTAGATTATCACTCTCCTGCTGAATCTTTATTTCAGAGAGTTAACCTGGTATCTAAACAACCACTGAAGATGTCCCAGTTATTTTTATCCAATAGCACAGAAATTTTAGGAAGTCCAGAAAGGTTAATACCTTGATTATCAAAAAGGATCTTGTATTCCGTTGAAATTTCCTCCCCATATTTTAATTCCTAGAAACTCAGAAATGAATGTTGCAAATTTAGTCTCTTCTATATCTTCTTACATCTTTCTACCAGAAATTGCAGTCCTCTCCAGAAGGAAAATCTCATAGAGCTTAACACATGATAGAGCAGTCAAACATTCCTGTGTAAGCTTAGTCTTGGAACATTTTTAAAATAAGTATATTTTATTTACCTCGGAAAAAGGAGATTTGAGGAGATAATATGAACTCTTCCAGAAACTTCCCTTATTTGTTGTTGACTGTATATGAAAAAAGACTTGAAAACAAAACAAAACATGACAAAACAAAGAGCAGTATAATCACTGGTGTTCATAAATATGTGAAAGAAACAACATAAATATGTCTTCGTATGTCTTCTTCTCTGCCTCTCAGGTTTATCAAGTCTTGGTTCTTTCTGAAACCTTTAATGTACTCTTTTTTTCTACTTAATTCCCCTAGTTTGTTTCCCTTTAGTTTGGGGAAGAAAAAAAAAAAAAAAAAAAGAGAAGCAGTTTCCTTTTCCTGACAGAAAAAGTCTTAAACCCTTTTTCCTCTGAGTCTGAATGTATAAACACAAATTCATCTTTGGCTGTACAGATGATGGCATCTATGTCTATTTGACTACTTCAGTCATATCCTGTCTTATGACATAAATCTCAGCTGTTTTCAAAGTCCACATGTTGCCTTCCTAAAGTAGCAGCAGCAGGCTAGGAAACCAGTGACCCTCAAATTGCACAGCTCACATTTGCACTCATATTTTAGTCTCATCATTATTCCTTATACTTTGCAGCTAAATTCATCATTAATAATTAAATTGTGTATTTAAGTGTGCATATATGTGCAGAGAGGGACAGTGAAGATAGATGGAAGGTGAATTTGCTACTAAATTGAACAATCCCTGAGGAAATTTTAAATAATCACAGATCAAAATCTATTTCAGGTCTGTGACCTTATCTTGAAGAATATACTAGCGTTTTCTTTACCTTGGTGCATTTGAGGTAGTAAAAAGGCTGCTCCATGATCAAACAGTGAAGCATCACTCAATAAAAGTTACTCTCGATGGAATATTTGGGTTATAAGGTGCTCTTACAACCATTTCTAATTTCATTGAATTCCTTTATAAAAATGTTCATTCCTTCAGTGACTGGAAAGCAGTTTGTAGGCCAGTTTCTTTAATTTAAATTCTAGACATTTCTATTGGATTTTTTTACACTAGTGAATTTTTTAACAAATACAGAATAATTGTAGCTCATTTTTTCATATAACTCAAGCAGGAACATATCCTATACTCTTAACTAAAATATAGAGTAAGAATTTTTTTTTATTCCAGTGCAGTTATGTAGAGTGCTTACTCTGGATTAATGAAATATCTTCATCGTTCAGACAGGCATGTCAGTACTTGGCTTAACAGAAAGCATATTTTAGTATATCTGGTTTTGTTTGGTTTTCATTTCATAGGAAAAAAATAAACTTTCTTTTAAGGAAAAACTTTCCTTAAACTTTCCTTTTCAGGAAAGGAAAAAATGGGATGGGCAGAGAATATCGCTAGCATCCTACCTGATGTCGTAATCCCTATTCCTGTTGGCTTTGTGTGCCAGGCTACTTTGGATGATACATCCTATGTGGATCCATCTGATGGCTAAGAAAGCATGGACTAACGTCTTACAGAAAATAGTTCCTGATCACCTAAGGAATCTGTCTAACCTGTGGAAAAGAATGAACCTTGAGACTGAATTTATTCAAAGCAAAGGGGTATTCTGAAAATCATAGTTTTCATTTTTCCTCTGGTTGTAAGTTCTGCTATGGTTAATGGCAACTGCTTTCCTAACAAATACTGTCTCTTCCCCCAACCAAATCGTTGCATCAGGGAATAAAACCCTTCTTGATGTTCACCCTCTTGATGATTAGCAACAAATACAGGAATGTAATGCGTTCCAATTAAATATCATACAAATGCCTTAGTTGCATATGTTGAACACCCAGGAAAAAGTCTGAAGTTGGAGAACACCATGGAGCAGAATGCATTACTTTCTGCCTTGATGCACTTTGCCTGTCTGGCATGCAAACACATTTTAGAGACAGTGCAAGATTTTAAAAATTATTATTATTATTTTTCTTCCTGTAATACAGATTTCTTTTATGTTCAGTGGAATTTACAAGGCTTAAATTTTCAATGAGTGTCTGCTAAATTACATAGCTTTAGAGTGAAGAGCAGTTGAAATACATCTTTTGAAGCTGTTTTGAACCAATCTGTGGAATTTCATTTTGATGTAAATTGAAACAAATCTTGAAATAAATAAGCAAAAAATTGCATTATTTGTTTACCTTAGGAGTTGTGATTTGGGTGTCCAAAGTCCAAATCCTTTCTCTTATACAACTTTGGTGATATATATTCAAAATCTAGTAGCATAATTTGCCTTTCATAACTTATCAAGAGGTTTTGTGGCTGCAAGGATTTTGTATGTGATAATCACTAAGCAGCACTGCTGCTAAAGTAAATCTGAATCATCTGACCTGATCAGGAGTCCCAGTGGCACTGTAGGAAAAAGCTGTTCCTCACTCAAATAAACATTCTGTGTCACTTCATCAAACTAGAGTGAAAATTTATTTCATAATGCATAAAAAATTTCTCTTCCAATTTCAGATGTGAATGATTTTCTGAATGAAGTATTCAATTCCAAAAATATTTGTAGCCAATTGAACGAGGATTCAAAAATGTATTTGAATATAGGAATGGATATTGCTTGGTTTATCTGAAAACTCTTAAATTTGTTTTGGATGTATGCTGGAATAGAGCATAAGGAGGGAAAGGGAAATGCTCTGATACTTGATTTAGCCTTTGAAATTCAATGCATCTAGACACATCCATAAAGGTACCTGAGGAAGCTTTTTATCTGAGTCTTGTGGGATTTGGATTCCTAACTCAATTAAATCTATTTTATTTCTTTAGTATTGCTTCAGCCAAAACATTCGTGCTAAGCCTTAAAGTAAGCTTTGGTTAAAGAAGCAAAGTTTTCTTCTCAAACTCAAACAGTAAAGATTTTCATTTCCTTTGCCTAATGAGATTAAAGTACTGAACTACTGTATTACTCTGGTGACCTCTTTCTCTTTGGTAAGCTGTCTCGAGTGTGTCAAACATGTGGCATATGAGAACAGAGGAAATGTCAAACTAGGGAGCAAAGATTTACAAAATTTAATATCTTTTATAAGCTTTAGCTTCTAGACTTAATATGGACAAAAAAAGAGGAAGGAAAATGCCAGATACTATAATAATATGGGTTCTTCTAAAACAGAAAATAGGTGCACAAACAGATTTATAATGACTTTTTGTAATCCATGGAGTGAAGATTTACTGTAGTTAATATTTTCTCTTTAAAGTTCAGCTAATATTGTTGTTCCTTGCTAAGTCTTTCATGAATTTCGTATTGCCTTTAAACTACCATGTTTTGTTCCTAATAGCATCTGCAGGAAAAGAGTATAGATCATAAAAACTTCTTCAATTAAAAATTAATCTCTATTTCATAAGGAAATATATTCCTCCTATAGCAGTTTGATGATAAATTATTCCAGTGTTGTGTACATATGGAAGATTTCCTTGTAGACTTGAATACATTCTCCTTTTTGAATTTCTTTAATTTTCTTTTGTTTGTTTTTCCTCCAGTCAGCTATATTCCACTTCTGATGGTCATTTTTGATATAAAGAGGATGTACTTAAATTAAAAAATTCCAAATTGAAAATGCTGAAGTTTCATATTTTAGCTAGCTTGTGTTTTCTAATTTTTATGGTGCTGGTAGCCACCTTCAGAGTAATAGCAGTACTTTATTTTCCTATCATGTCACAAGACAGTTTCACACAGTTCACAGTGCACAGACTGTTTCAAAGTACTCGTGGGATTAAAAACAAATGTAAATGAGAAGTGAAAAATTTCCCTTTCTTAATCTTGGATTCCTATATACATATACGCAAAGTACTACATCAAAACTCTAGTAATATCTGTTATCACAGAAATCTCAGAAAGTTAGGGGTTGGAAGGGACCTTGAAAGATCATCTAGTCCAACCCCCTGCATGGGCAGGGACACCAGACCAGGTTGCTCAAGGCCCCATCCAACCCTGACCTTTAACACTGCCAGGGAGGGAGCAGCCACAACTTCCTTGGGCAACCTCTGCCAGTGTCTCACCACCCTCAGAAAAAAATTTCTTCCTGAATGTCCCCTCTTCAAGTTTTAAACCATTTCCCCTTGCCCTCTTGCTACACACCTGTGTAAAAAGCCCTACCCCAGCTTTCTTGTAGGCCCCCCTCAGATGTTGGAAAGCTGCTATAAGGTCACCTCACAGCCTCCTCTTCCCCAGTCTGAACAACCTTAACCTCTTTAAGTGTCTGAGCTGAAAATGAATAATTGAAAGAAGATAGCACATAGAAGCAGTCAAAAGATTAGGTACTTCTGTACTGTCTGGGATGGAATTATTTTTATTCATAGCAGACCTTATACTGCCCTGTTTTCCATTTGTGAATAGAACAGTGTTGATAACAAACCAATGTTTTGACTATTGCTAGTTAGCACTTGAACCACATCTGGTCTTCTCTTTTCTCCTTTTTTTCTCCAATTTTGTAATAGATTATGGTATCCAAAATAATTTTCCTTTCTCCCTTCTCTCCCTTTCTCTTCCTTTCTTCAGCATCTTCTTTTTCCCTTAGTGACATTTCTCCATACCAACCATCGCACACTTCTAGAGTGAGAATGAAATATGTAAGTTTAGCCTACAGTATAATCCTGTATAAACCTTACACTAATTTTTAAGAGAATGAAAAATGAGGTTTCAAAAAAGTGTTAACTCAAACAGAAATGCAGCATGTGCAAAACTCCAGTAGCAGTACTGGTGCAAAATAAAATATAATCATGTATAAAATAATTTGAAGTAGTTATTTGAAAATGTTCGTACTAACAATAAATCCTTTTTTTTTTTATCTTTCCCATTTTATACTGGTATTTTCTGAAAGCACAATATCTAAGTGGTCTAAGAGTAGAACTGACCGTGTTCTCCTTCTCATCTCCATATTGTGACTCATTTCTAAGCTCTGCTTCTTCGTGCCTTTTGGAGTTAATTTTTATAGCAAATAAAAGGATACACAAACCAAAAATAGGCAGTCTTTGCATTTCTCCATAATGAGAACACACATGAGAATACCATGTGTTAAATTGCATAGAGCTAATTGGCTCCGACACTGCAACGAGTGTGGTCTAAAGTATAAAATCTGATTTCTTTTTTCTCTATTTCTTTTTACGTTTTTATTGCTAGTTAGTCAAAGCAAAAACAAAAAGAAAAAACTTTAAAAATATGACAAAAATAGATTGATAGTTCAATTTTTTCATTATGATAGTAAAATACTGTGTGAAAATTGTTTAAAGGAAAGTAATCCTTACAATCCTTACAGTTGCTAAACTTTTGAAATTTTTTTAATGTACACCCAGTTCAGGGAAGTCCATTTTCTTAACAGAGTATGGCCCATATTTACCCATAAATCTCAGGTGTGATGCTACAATATCCTTTGTTCACTTTCTCTATCCATCCTATTTACTGTCCCAACATAGTACCATCTTATTTCTGCATACACTAATGACTTCAGCAAGTTTACAGCTTTAGGAACAAGACCTAGTGCTTGGTCCCTCAGGTACTCACAGAATCATAGAATATCAGGGGTTTGAATGGACCACTGAAGATCATCAAATCCAACACCCCTGCCAGATCAAGGCCAAAACTAGAACAGGTCACTCAGAAATACATCCAGATAGGTTTTACTCATTTTCAGTTCTGAATTTTCAAAGCTGTTGAATTATTCAAGAATTTTTAATTTATAAAATGAGATAAAAGATGTTTGACAGCTTTATGATGTGAGCACAGTAAAAATGTAAGTCCAGAGATAATTTTTTTTCCCTACCCTTTTTTGTGACAGTGTAAATGTAGATGTCTGTAGCAGCCATAACTAAGAACACTATATTCTTTAGTCAGTATCTGATTCATACACAAAGAAAACAAGGAAAATCCATTCAAAGTAGGACCACTGATAGAATACAAAATTGAATAGAAATCCTCAATCTATTTAATATTAACATGTCTAGATGAACATGAAGCTTTTACTCTTCTATGTCCCTATTTATGAAGGCAGTAACACAAGTGTTCAACAAGATAATATATACTATTTTTAAGGTGCCAATATCAATAGAGAAATCTGAAGATTTCTGTGAATGTAAAAAAGCAGCATTAATACAATTAGTCTTGGGTTTTTCAAAATATTTTTTTGTGTGCTTCATTTGGAAATCAGGATTTTAATTTGTTTTTTGATACATCCAAGTTTTCCTAGACTGAAAAATGAACATATACTCTATACTCCATAGAAGTGCCAGTTACAGTGCATGCGTTCTATCATCTGTCTGAGTGTTCACAGTAATCTAATTTTTAAGGACATGATAGTCTATTTTTCTTTCCATTATTTCCATTATTTGCTTTTAAGCTTCTGTTTATATTCCACAGTTGCAGTGCAATAGGAGCATTTCAAGCACAGATAGACAGTTATCTTCTGAAATATTACTGTTATCACAAAGTATCACAGAAGGGTCTTATGATGAGAATGATGAACTTCTATTACATCTGTCAAAATTGCATTAGCACCTTCATAATGATGAAGTCACATTGGCTGAGCAAGTAGTATGAGTTATTTTCTAGAAGATTTTTAAGGTATTAAAGCTTACAGCTGTAATAAAGTTATCACAGTTCCAAGAGTGACAGTGCTGGCAGAGTTTAACTGGTATGATATTTCTGGAAGCAAGACAAACTCTGTCATGTTCATTTCACTGAAAGACCACGCTGAACAGAGAGCAAATGTTTTCTTAAGATTGTCACTGAGTGTAACTGTAATACATCATAGAATGTACATCACAGAATGGCTGAAGTTGGAAGGGACCTTTGGAGGTCATCTGTTCCAAACTCCTGCACAAGCAGGGACACCTAGGGCTGCTTGTTGATGAAAAGTCTATCTGGCTTTTGACTGTGTCCAAGGATGGAGACTCAACAACATCACTGATACACTGTTGTCAGGGCTCCATCACTCTCACAGTGAAAAACATTTTCCTAATGTTCTGAGAGAACTTCCTGTTTTTCAGTTTGTGACCATTGCCTCTTGTCCTGTCTCTGTGCACCACTGAAAATAGCCTGATTATTTTGGTGCATTGGCTTGTTCCTCCCTAGATGCAGGAATTTGCACTTCCCCTTGTGGAATATCATGAGGTTCCTGTCAGCTCATTTTCTCCAGATTGTTGAGGTCCTTATGAATGATAGCACAACCCTCTGGTTTACTGGCAACCATGACAGTTTTGTGTCATCAGCAAACTTGCTTAAGTTACATTCTGTTCCATAATCCAGATCATTACTGAAGATGTTAAACAGGACTGGATCCACTATTGAGTTCTGGGGTACCCCGCTAATTAAAACATAAATTAAAAATCTATAATGTTATGACCATGCCACTATTCATATTTACTTGAGTTAATGTTCCCTTAAGCTGTCTGACTGATGTGCTTAATGCCAACAAATGACAAAATAGTTTGGTAGATAGGTACCCTAAAATGTAATGTTGGCTAAATTTTGTGATATGAAGTCCTAGTGTGAAACTTAGTCAGCCCTATGCCTTTAGGAGGTATTGATTTGTATTTTTTTTCAAAGAAATGTAATCTGATTTATATACTTGAAATAACTGTTTCACAGAGCAATAATGTAAATACAATGCTTACATATTCAAACTATCATTAATGCTCTCCCTAAAACTCAGGACCTGAACTCTGATAATGTTAAATTTTAAAAGTTTGATGATGTTCTCTCTGTTTTTGCATGGAAGTATAGTATATCTTCTAGCATGTTCATCTAAGCCTGCTCAACTAAACTGCGAGTGATCCTTAGCACTTTTTAATGGGAAATAGAGTGATGAAATGAAGTCAAGGATACCTTGAAATCCAAGGGATACCAAGGATACCATTCAGCACAAATACTTTAAACAGACTGTGTTAATACACAATATGGTCTCATTGATTCACGTAACTCAAGGAACAGAGAACCACTAGAATTAAATATCCTGAGAGAGAAAACATGGTAAAGAGATTAATATTCTAAACTAAAGAGTTTAGACAATTTATTAGACAATGAAAGGCAAGATTACCATTTGATAATCAATTATGATGAAGAAGCTATTGCCTGGTAACTTACATAATGGAAATAACACTGCTTAGAGGTGCATGTTAATCCATTTTTGGCATAGGGATTTAGAACCAGAGTGAAATAGAATCATATCAGAGAGAATGGCCTTTCAGAAATGTTAAAAATGGAATGATCAAAGATGTAAATGAATTCTGAAATGTGTGGAAGGTAGTGTCTTATGTCCTATGGGGAAGCTAATAGTGTAGCCTTGTCTCCTTTCACTTCAGTTTCTTCAAGAGTACATATCTATCTTCTTAGGGCCTGGTAAAGATTGTTAATTTTTACAGGCTGTTGAGAAGAAAACTTGGAACAGGGTCATATTATTGTCCCTTCCTGGTCTTGAAAGGAAACATAGGAGGAGACAATCCAAAGATACACAAAATATTTAACTGTGTGAATTTTGTTCATATTGAAAATTTATTCTGATTTTTTTTAGATTTTTTTTCCCATCTTTTTGTTATGTGTGGAGATGTTTGTGTCCTTGTTTTGTATTACTTTGTATAATTTTGTATTATTGTGTATAATAAGTGCTGTGGTATTATCCAGATATTAATCTTAACAATTGCTAACTCACATGCTATTCTTGCAAAAACAGAGATGAAAACATTGTCCATATTTAGCATTAACAGTTTTTTCTTGCCCTGTAGAATGAATTCACCCTTAAAGTGAATATTCAACCAACTCTTGGATGAGAGGCATTTGAATTTAGCTGTATGAAAGTTGGTTGTCTAAGCTAGTTAGCTGCCCAAGTTCATTTAAAATTGAAAGTGGAAAATCCAAAGACCAAATATTTATATGAGTCATAGATATTAATTTTAAGATTAAATATGTTCTTCTTTGGATGTACTGATTGCTTTCTACTGACTGGAGTGGGGGCCTGATTGGAGGAGCTGAGGATGGAGATAGAGAAGTGAATGAGCCTAATGATGAATTTCCATGGTTTAAGCCCATAAGCTTTTGTTAAGGAAGCCATTATATCCATATACCTTTTATTGGTTTTTAATTCTTAAGTAAAAAAGGCAGGGAGGGGGGCAGTTATTTTTTTGATTTTTTTTTTTTTTTTTTTTTTTTTTTTTTTTGAAGGTGAAACAAATCTCATACCTCCTTCTGAGGAACAGTTATTGTGGACCAGTATTGGTACTGGGTAACAATATTCAACAGCCCAAGATTATAAAAATTATTCTAAATCTACTGCCAATTAGGACAGTAAAAAAACAACCAAACAAGCAACCAAACAAAATAATTCAAATGTAGTAATTTAAATATAGTTCTAGAAAGTCAGGAATTACAAGAAATATTTCCTTATTTTGTTTTTGAATAATCCATTGGAAACACTGATGGTAATTTTCCATCACTGTTTTTTGCACTTTCATTCTTTTTTGTTCTTATTAATAAGAAGTCTCTCCTCCTCCTTCAAATTTAACTTGTAATGTCACACTTTTTGGTTTGGACTACAGTTCCTTGTTCTGATGTTTTCTGAAACTAATGTCTTCTTTCATGTACATGGCTACTCTGAAGGGATTTGATTAAATCAGCTCACAGACTGTGATAACTTGTGCACATACCTAATGGCCTCTGTTTTGCATTAATTTCACTCCAGGATTTTATAACTGGTCATAGTGGAGTTCCACAAAAGCAAAAAGAGCAATTGCTCAGTTATCTCAGAAATGATCAACATTTAAAACAAAATCTCATAACAGGTCTGTTCTGCATAGACAAGTACATGATGTCAATGGTGTGAAAATGCAGTTAATTTCTCAGGGATCAAAAATGGACCTTTTCTCAAATGCAGAGCTTTCTCACAATGATTGTTGCTGTGTGAATTGTGCTTTCTGAAGCCTTTGATAATCTTGCAATTTTTTCTTCTCTTTTAGCTGATGGATGCACTGACTGGTCTGTGGACTACAAGAAATATCAAGTTCTAGTGGGAGAACCTGTCCGTATAAAATGTGCACTCTTTTATGGATATATTAGAGCTAATTACTCCCTAGCACAGAGTGCTGGACTTAGTTTGATGTGGTACAAAAGCTCTGGACCCGGAGATTTTGAAGAACCTATAGCTTTTGATGGAACCAGAATGAGCAAAGAAGAGGACTCCATTTGGTTCCGACCAACAGTGGTACAAGACAGCGGGCTTTATGCATGTGTTATAAGGTACTGTATTTAATTATACTGTATTTTAATTAATCAGATATGAAAAATGACTAATGAGTCCTTTGTGCCAAAGAAGTATGTTTTCTAACTGTGTTCCTTTTTCTTCTTCTCCACCTTGTACTCCCTTCCCTGAAGTGTTTCATCTTAAGTGGTAACTACTCTAAATTAACATAAATTATAGAAAAAAAAATGCATGAGATGGTTGAGACTGGATACATAAGTCATGTGTTCCTGCTTCTAATTCTGGGTTAGCTGTTACAATCACTGTCCTAGAGTAAAAAGGCTCTTTTGCACATTCAGATTTATTTTTTTATGTTTTTTATGTAATGGCTGAATTTAATTAACTTTTGTAAAAAAATATTATTTGATGTAAAGTAATTGCTTTAAGGAAGTCAGAAGCTGGAATTTCATCTTTTTTACAGACATCCCCTAGAATCACATCTGTCTTAACCTGATAATAGACATATTTGCAATTTGAAAGCTATTTAGCTTGATGCATCACACTTTATAACCAAAACTTGGATTAGATTCTCCTTCCTGCTTTACAAAGTAGGTGTTCACCTTCTTTATGAATATTTGTAATGATTTGCACTGAGATATTTTTTACTATCCCTTTACAGTCAAAATTTTCTCACAGCCTTATACTACATGTGAGTTTGCAAATTCGAATTTGGACACAACAAAGGAAGAGTCACTACTAATTGTTCAAAGTTATGAAACAGTTGATAATTGCATTTAGTTGAGCGGATATGAAGCAGTGTTCTCTGCAAATCTACAAAAAGGGTGTTGCTAATCATTCAACAGAAAGAGTCACAAGGAAAGAGTAAGGCAAAGGCAACTGAGTAGCTAAACAAGGAGCACACAGCAAAGCTCTCTGATGTTGCAATGAAAATAAGATAACTACTTTGCCAGAACCTGGAGAAGTTTAGTATCTACCACTTTTTGCCCTTTTTTTTTTTTTTTTTTTTTTTTTTTCAACAAAGATTTGTTCTTTGAGCTCTTTACAAAACATGTGAGGTGTTTTTTATCATGTCATTTGTTCAGTAGCATTTTCAACTTAGTTCTTCTGATGATGGTTTTCTTTAAAAGAGGTATTGTTACAATGCTGCACATGCTATGCTACATAAGAAGAATATTTAATTATGCTGAGATTTTTTTAAAGTATGTGTGTAACAGTAGTCATTAAAATGGCATTTTTTTTTCAATTATTTAATGGTGTTAATTTAAATACCATAATTAATCCTCTATGTTTGGATAAAGAAAAACTTAAATATCTTATATTGCACTTTCCAGTGAGTATAGATAAGTGCTGAATTTAGATAAACAGTGGTACTTTAAAAATGTGTTATACTTTAAAATATGTTTACAATGTTAACCTGTATTCATGCTTGTTCTAAATGCATTTATTTTTAAATTTGAGGTTGGTAAGGGCATATTCTAATCTCCTTGAAACTACAGTCTGCTTTCTTAGCATGTACTTAATTTCCATCTGTCAGTGCTTATACATTGTAGATTGGCAGTAGATTTTAAAAAAATAAAGTGCTAACTAGTTTGTGATCCTGAATACTCTTATGAACTGTGACAAAGCCTTGAGGACACCCACTAGAATGAGCAAGTATCAGTTAAACAGTTGTTACTAAGAAGTTCTATGTTTCTTGTTACATCAGTGTTACAGCTTTAGAATTGTTGGATGGAACCCTTCAAATATATGGCCAAATGGTTATTGGTAGGAGACACAATCCTCATTTTTGTATCACAGGTATATACCCCTTTATGAGTCCTTTGTCCATACAGTCAAAGGTTACTTTCAAAGTCTTGAATATCCATTTAGAATGAAATTTAAAACTTAATGTTCGATGTTCCAAATATAAAGTGTTAGATATCTTAATTTGAAATATGTACTATTAATTTCTTAGAAATATAATAGTTCTCTTTTCCCTTCCTTCAGATTCTTAAACTATGAAGTGATTATCTGACAAAAAGGCTGAACTGAAACCATCTGGCAAATTTTTGTGCTCTCTGTGTTCCAAAGTTTTTGCTACAGAATTATCTGTAGAATAGAAAAATGTCCACACCAAAAAGCTATCTACTGTCTTTTACTGCTCTTCAGTCTCATCACAAAAATTGGAATACTCAGCCTCACTGTCATTTAATGCTTGGATATTGGTAGAATATACCAAAGAAAGTGGAGAAGAATTCATGAACAAGAGCTGTAATTTCTTTCAAGGAGCAAAGCGCTGGGATGGGATTTAGTATTTTTTTCTTGTGGATTTGAAGTTTTTGTTTATTTTAATGACAAAAGGCCTTAATGATGCTTCAGAATGATGCTATAAGCTATTTCAATTCTGAAAACGCAGTTGAGAAGCTCAGATAAGAGATTGAAATAATCTTTTAGAAAACTTATATTCAGTGTGATGTTTGAGATAACTTGACTAGGAGAGCAGGGAGAAGAGATGGACCTGTGAGGTCATGAAGGCAGGCAAACGGGCAAAATAAAAAGCAAATGGGCAAAAGTATAAGCATGCTTTGAATTAATGACTCTAATTTTTATTTCAGTCTTACTTAAAGGTGTGGAACAGTCCAGTAATTACTATTTGCTTTACTAAGAAGCTCCTTTCTTCACACTTCTGTGCCTTTACTACCTGTGGCAACAGTAAGGAAGAGAAATATATCTATTGCGTGGGGCAGTTACAGAGAAACCTGGTGGAACAGTCTGTATGGCACTAAATGAGCAATGTTAAAAGGATAGTTAGTGGACCAAACTGATTTCTACAGTGACTACATTACAATTGAAATGTGGGGTTTCACTGAGTAGAAACATTCACATTATCAGTGAAATTAAGCTAGTGATAGTGATGAAGACTTGCTCTTTTTCCTTCAGTAATAAAGAAACAACCTTCATCCTTATTCACTAGTGTTCACAATACTCTCATCTTTCATTTCTTATTTCTACTTTTCTTTCTATGGGAAGCTGCCTGCCATAAAGAAACTGAGAAAATCAAGACTTAACCTTATTATCAAGGCACTGCTGCACACCCACAGCTGGAGATGAGGATATAGACAGCTAGAAACAGCTTTCAGATTACTACAGTCAATACCAGAACTATGAGCTGATAGAAGATGTATGGGCATATACCCCACTTTCAAGGAAGAAAGTAATTTAGTCAGTTTCAGGTGCAGTACTATACCATTCTGCTGCATCTTCTATTTTTAGGAAGCATAAGATATAAAATATTAAGTCTTTAGGTGGATGTCACATCACATGATTGCTTGTTGTGTATGGGAAGCAAATATAACCAGATAAATTTCACAGAGTTGATATATATATCCAACTCAAGCTGGTGTAAAAGTAAGTACTAAGTAGCAAAAGACCTCATATATTTTTGCCAAACTGACATTTTCTTACTGTTTCTATCTTTTCCTTCCCTGCTCAGAAGCTTCTTTTTACAGTATCTCAATGATGGCCTAACCTAACATCATTTCAAGGGGGTGTGAGAGAGAAACTGGACTGGGATTTATGCTAAATTGCAACAATGGGTTGTATTGCAAAAGAAGAAATGAGCTATTATAAAGGAGAAAAGGAAAGATGTTGGGAAACTGTCTGGAAGAAAACAGACATGTGAGCAATCCTGACTCTTTAGCTTTAGGCCTTAAGACCCAGTTGCAAGGTTACTGAAAGATGAGCTATGGGAAAAAGATAAGGGAGCTGGCAGTAGAAAAGAAGAATAACAGGATAATGAGGTAGCCAGCAGAAGTTCTGTGAGAACAGAATTTGTGTCCAAGATACAGCCACCTGCAAGATATCGTTATATAAACAAAGGCTCTATATAAAGCGAGTGTCCACTGTTAATAAACGACTTCACTTTAACCATATTGGTGACTGCGTGTCGTCCTTCAAGCCTCCGCGGATTTTTTCCTACAGAAAGAAGAGGGAAGGAGGGAAGAAAAGAAGGAAGGAAGGAAGGAAGGAAGGAAGGAAGGAAGGAAGGAAGGAAGGAAGGAAGGAAGGAAGGAAGGAAGGAAGGAAGGAAGGAAGGAAGGAAGGAAGGAAGGAAGGAAGGAAGGAAGGAAGGAAGGAAGGAAGGAAGGAAGGAAGGAAGGAAGGAAGGAAGGAAGGAAGGAAGGAAGGAAGGAAGGAAGGAAGGAAGGAAGGAAGGAAGGAAGGAAGGAAGGAAGGAAGGAAGGAAGGAAGGAAGGAAGGAAGGAAGGAAGGAAGGAAGGAAGGAAGGAAGGAAGGAAGAGAGGGAGGGAGGGAGGGAGGGAGGGAGGGAGGGAGGGAGGGAGGGAGGGAGGGAGGGAGGGAGGAGGGAGGGAGGGAGGGAGGGAGGGAGGGAGGGAGGGAGGGAGGGAGGGAGGGAGGGAGGGAGGGAGGAAAAAAGAAGGGAAAAGTCAGAGTATTGTGCAATTGTATTTGAATATCCTTGAATATGAATACCCTTCTTATAGCCTTGCAAATCTGAAGCCAGATGCTTCAAATATCTTTCTAATTCATTTTGTAAGAGCTTTAATCTTTGGTGTTTATCTGTATTTTAAATATCTTTCCTCAACCTCACAGCAGCTGCCTTTTTTGTTTTTCTATTTACATGTAGATGTACTTATGCTTTCACACATAGACATTAGGCTGCTGAGTCACATATCTCCTGTGCTGTATAGTTCAGTTAGTATTTGTTTGTTTGTTTAAGACAGAAAATAGAATGCCTTTGGAGATATTTTAAATAAAATTACATAAATTTTGTCTATAAAACTTTCAACTAAAACTGCTTCATATTATCTTTGAAAAGCATCACAGTGTAGGAGAATAAACCATAATGTAGTTTAAGAGATCTAGTTTATTAAGGCATTTTTTTATTATGTACAACTGGTTAAAATAGGTGTAGTTACATGAATGATGCATTATTATCATCACATAGTTATTTTGTGAAATAAACATTAGGCAATAAAGACGACATTTAAAAATAACATGTTATTAGACAAAATTCCCTTGGTCTTTTTTTTTTTTTTTTTTTTTTTAAGGAGACTATGGAGCTTAACTATCCCCTCCAGTAACTTCTTGAATTACCAGTGTTCTTTCAGATATTATGAAGTTCTATGCAATTCAAGAAGAGTATTTATTTCTATATGTATGCTGTTTGTTCCTAGAAATTGTGCATTGCACATAGTCATAGTATATATGCACACAATTATTTAATGCTTTATTAGAAGTCTTGGATACAGAATATATAAGGAAATATTTGCTTTAAGCAAAGGCAATGGTGAGTAAAAAAAAGTACAATTAATTTTTCATAAGCACTGTACATGCACTATTTCTTCATTATCTTTAATAATGTAAAACATTATCTGTACTTTTACCATGGCTGTATATACTTACAAATATTTTTACATCTTTAAACTGTTATTTCCAATTATTATCTTTAAAAAAAAGAACAAAACTAGATGTTAAATCTGAATTAAAACCAAAAAGCAAAGCAGAGAAAATATCTGAAATTAAAGCCTTGCAGCAGTTTATCTTTCAATATCCAAACCCTGGTATTCCCTAGATCTGCATGGGATCCCTGATTCTGTTTAATTTTTAGTAACAAAGAAATCAGACAATGCATGAGAGAAAGAAACTTTCTTAAATGACAGCTAAATGTTCTATCAATACACAGAAATAACTCTCAAAAGAGCCTGATATTCTATTAATTCTTTTAAGAAAGCATCATCACAGTGGTAAAGTAATTAACAGAAAAAGAGCACTAGAAGAAGATTTAAAATTATTCCAAAGAAGTTTGGAATGCAGATTTTCAAGTTTTCATGATTTGCATTTATTTGGATCCTTTTGAGTGAAACCTAGAGGTCCTAGTTTGGAGCATTGTGCTCCCCCCAAAAAAATAATTTAAAAAGGAGTTTTGTAAGCAAAAAGGCATTCTTAATACTGTGGCAGGAGAATGGAGGGATGTAAAAGGAAAACAGGAAGAAAAAAACCAAAAGAGATGTCTGTACCATTTGAGTTATGTAAATGTTTGAATCGCCATTATAGGTCTTCGTACAGAAATGAACAACTCTGACAGCCTCTTCAAATGGTGTGCAAGTTCAGAAGAACATTTATTGCACAGAGGAGATAGACTTTCCTTGGTCCCCTCCTTTGAATTGGTTTGATTTTTAGAGAGTATGGGAGGCACTTGACTGTGCCTCCATTAGTACTAGACTCCATTTTTAAGCTTCTCTGAGCTTTCTTCAAGGCCTGGGTTTTTTTTGGGTTTTGTTTTTTGTTTTCTGTGAAATCATGTGAAATCATTGTGGTAATCATGACAGGGAATCTGTCTCTTAAGGTGATCAAGGTTTGATCCATCTCCTTCTCAAATGTAAGCTTGGTAGACTAGCCATACATCCATTAATTTTTTCACTTGAACTTGTGGATGCCTTGGTGAGTAGAGAAAGCCTTCAGGCTAACATAGGAATTTAAACAGGTTGGGTTGCTGAAGCCTATATTGACTCCTATACAAATGGAAAACATAGCTGATAGTTCCTAGAAATAAACGAGATCTGGGCTTTTCTTGAAGTTGATGCTTGTTGGAAATCAAGTGTGCTCAGTGCTGGTGAGGCCACACCTTGAGTACTGTGTCCAGTTCTGGGCCCCTCAGTTCCTCAGTTTAGGAAGGATATTGAGGTCCTGGAGAAGGTCCAAAGGAGGCCAACCAGGCTGGTGAAGGGACTCGAGCACAGATCCTATGAGGAGAGGCTGAGGGAGCTGGGGCTGTTCAGCCTGGAGAAGAGGAGGCTCAGAGGAGACCTCATCACTCTCTACAACTCCCTGAAAGGAGGGTGTAGCCAGGTGGGGGTTGGTCTCTTTTCCCAGGCAACTCTCAGCAAGACAAGAGGGCACGGTCTCAAGTTGTGCCAGGGGAGGTTTAGGTTGGACATTAGAAAGAATTTCATTACTGAGAGAGTGATCAGACATTGGAATGGGCTGCCCCAGGGAAGCGGTGGATTCTCCATCCCTGGAGATATTTAAAAAGAGACTGGATGTGGCACTCAGTGCCATGGGCTGGGAACCACAGTGGTAGTGGATCAAGGGTTGGACTTGATGATCTCTGAGGTCCCTTCCAACCCAGCCAATTCTATGATTCTATGATTCTATGATTCTAAGTGCTTGAAATCTACTCATTCTCCATTCCCCCCTACTTCTGATACCCAGGAGGTCAGCTGTCTGGCATTAACATCTTTATTGTATATGATGAATACTTTCTCTGTGAATGAGAAAACCACAAAAACCTATTGCCAAAGAGATAGGTGGGTGAGCATAGGGTACCTCTTCTCATTGTTAAATTGCTATCCATGATGGTGAAGTCCAGTTCGTGTTTGCTGTTTGCTTGGCTAAGTTAGGACTTGACTTGGAAAACATACAAGCAAGCATGGTGGTGAGTAGATAAAGAAAGAATATGATCTTTACATTAGGTACAATTACGATTTTAAATATTCAATCTTTGTGGACTAGATGTAAGCATGTCTGAAAACTAAATGGGTCAGTGAGGAGAATTTCATTAAAAGGATGTATTGATTTACACTGAGGGGAAAGTAAGTAATATGCCTGAACTTACACAGAATAGGGGATGGATGTTGACATTGGAAAAAAAGAATATGCTATATATGACTGAGCAGAAGACATTGTTAATTTCCCATTTTAACATTTCTGAACTTAGAGGAATGGTGTGAAAATGCTTGAGGAGAGAATTATTTGAAGAAAAGCCTTTTATTTAATACTAAGTTACTTTTATTAATAATTCTTTTCATGTTGAGATTTTTGCTGAAATACGGGAATGTAGCAATAAAATTAGTCTGACTATTGCTTCCACTGCTTTACTACAGATTTATTTGCTTGTTTGTTTTTTCCCTGAAAGTACTTTTAGCAAACTAGTGTCTCTTACTCTTTGATTGTCAAGGTTCTTTTACCAAAACTAAATTAATTTTTCTGACTTAAAAATTAATACTTCAGATCTCAGTACAATAGTAAAATATGACTATATTTCTTTTTGTAACTTATTTGTATTAAATAGATTGCATTAAGATTGCATTAATATGCATTGTTTGCAGTAACATGGTTGCTCTTTTGTTAAAGAGTAGGCAGTATTATATCCATTTTATGCTCTCCTCCAGATAACCTAATCCATATTAGCAAAGGATTGAAAGGATTGAATGTCACAGAGGTGGCCTATCAGCTGCCATTTTAGCACCTGTGGGAGAAGGACAAAATATGATAAAGTTAATTCCATATAATAGTTACCTAATTCAAGAGTATATTATTTTCTTCAAGGCACTAGAGAAAATGGAACACAAAGGCAAAGAACTAAAATGACTTGTACATATCTTCAAAGCAATGGCTTCCTTTTTTTCTTTGTCCCCAAAGTTCTTCTATAGGTTATCGTTTTTTTTACTTCTTGTTTCCAGTAACAGTATAAAAAGCAACCAATTTGTATAGCTATTACTAATATGGGCCTCCTACATTTTATATGATTGTTTCAATTTTCTCTTAGCATCTTATTTCAAATTGTATTTCAAATCTCTGTCCATCAAATCCTTAACTCTGTGTATATAAACTATCTGTGGGTATCCAACTCAGTTTAATCACTTAGATAATTCCCTTGTTCTCAGGCCAGAGAGCAATTTAGCTAATGTTAAAACATAGCTAAGACTTGATTCAGTTACACAGGTATTTAATACTATTTTAGAGGGTTTTAGAGGCACTAGGAGCAAGACATTCAGAAGGGAATGATGTACATGGCACTGGATCTGGAGAAGGCTGAATGTGGGATACATTTGGGCAAGCCACATGTCACTATGCACCCACACCTCAGTAAATAAAATGAGGGGGTTTTGACATTTTTAAAAAATTTGTTTCAGTAGCACCCGTTCTCCAATGTTCCTGTCCATTACAGTGCATATGGGGAAGATGTTGTTGACCCAAACAGTTCATGTTGTCACTATGAGGTAACTGATTGCTGGTGATCATAGAGAGAACTGGAGGCAAAAAGCAACAGGAACTAATTTATGTATGTTAATGAAATATTGCCTTGGAAACTGGGACACGAGGTGAAGCAAGTTACTTACTGAGTGTGGCCATGTCAAATAGCAATTTTTCCATAAAAGTGCTGATGCACATGAATCAATAGCTCAGTGTGAAGAGGGTAGAGCACTTGGAGAAGTCATGCGAGAGCTCAATGTGACTTTGTGTTTGATGTGCTACAAGTAATAAATGATATCTAACACATAAATCAACTGGATCTAACGAATAGTGCTCTTTCTTGTTCTGTTATGATAAAGTCAGAATTAACATGTAGGCATAAGATAAATAAAGGTCATGTTTACAATGACCATACATCATGATAAATTGTTTCCTCAGTTCTGGTGGTGATTGTAGAAAAGCTATAGGGTAGTTCTTTTGTACTAAATATGTACAGACCTGCTGGTAGTCTGAAATCAGTGATTTTGCGATTTATTTTTTTTTAATGTCTTCCAGGCATAAATCTTACAAGCAGACTTAGCAGATAAAATTGTTTGTAACACTGAAAATAATAGTGGAACACTAATAGAGGAACACTAATGAAATTTGCATGTTTGGTACTTGTTTAGTGCTACCATTTGTCAAATTAATACAGCCTAGTGCTACTAATTTCAAAGGTGACAAGACTGACCCAAGAGATCTTGAGATATTTAGTTGCAGAGGCTAAGATGATGATCAAATGTCATGATTGTCTCTATAATCTTAATTTTGACTTCTAATGCAGGAAACATTTTAATATAGTCTCTGAGTGATTAATTTGGACTTTGTTTAGAGAATTAATCAAGATTGGACAGTGAGCAGAGCTCCTGTTTTCACTTACTGCAAGAGTTAATGTGTGCACACACTACTACAAACGTACGTGCACACATGCATATAACAATAATTGCACCCAGCATATGCATACAGAGCTATATATAGGTGCATATGGACCTGAGAAAGAAAATTAAAGGCAGAAATGGATGGTCTGAATAAGGCTGAAGGGAACATGCTTGAAAATGGGATCAAATTTTTGTCTGTCACAGACTTCTTATGTGAACAGGGCCAAAGTTTGGCCTTCCTCCTTTGAGGGTTACACTGTGGATTCTGGACTGTTTCAGGCTGCACTGAAAATAACCCCAGTAAGACGTTATTTGAATATTTTCTTTGATATAATGATCAATAACAACAACTAAACAAGCTAAATTTCTCAATCAATAAGAAATCTTTACAATGTGACTTTTCCATGGATTTAAAATATATTTTTTCAGCGTTGCATGATAAACCTTGACATAAACTATTTAAAATGCACGGCAACATAGAAGGAGATAAAGTAGCTTTTCATTTGTTTGTTTGCTTATCTGTTTCATCGGGATTTGGTTTTCATACCAATACCTGTTGTATGAGCGAAAAAGGTATTAAAGTTTTAGATTTAATGCAATTATATAATGAAATTTTATTAGAGGGCTATACATAAAAATCAATATAATTTTCTAAAAGTAATCTAACGAGGAAATTTAAAACCATTGGGTTTTACTTGATGTGTTACGTTTCTTTACCATACCTTGAAGGATTGAAAATGTTTTTTAAGTGCTCTCTATGCAGTTATTTACAATATGTAGTGAAAGAACACGTAACGAACAGTTATAGTTTATATTATTTCAACTTTCAAACAAGTCTTTCCACTTTCAAGCACAAGGTGAACTAAACAGATTTAACAGCAAAGAATAATTAGCTAAACAATCTGCTTATTTTCTGTGATGTTCTTGAGTTTTTAAGATCAAGTTGGCTGGCTTCTGGGGGCAGAGAGTGCAGATTAAAGTTCATCACTTTCATCTCTGGCTTATTAAAGTGACAGAGAGGTTGCTCAAATGAGCACAAGTCCCAGTGCTTTTTCAGTGACATTTTTGTGACACGTTTTGTCGAACACTTGTGTTGTTTGGTTGGTTTTTTTTCTCCCCTGAAGTTTTGTTCTGCCTTTTCTGGACAACACAATTAACCCCACTCCATATAAACAGCTCAGTTTCGTGTTTGATCCCAGGTGTACTTCTGCCTCAGTACTAATTCTAACTCTACGGTGTTTCTGTGAAGTTTTATGACAATATGACAGCTGAAGGGAATTTTTCTTTCCAATGTGCAACACCTAGCCTCAGGCCTAGGCCATGTAGGTTGGGGATTTTGGATGGTATTAGGTTTCAGATTATACAATCAGTGCCCAAGTAAGATGCCTACAATAATTACATGATGCAGCACGAAGGAAAATAAATTAAAATTCCAACATACAAGATATCAGTGCTGTATCTCTCAGTCTCACTGTGTGCTGTAGCATCTAAAACATGTCCTGAATAACTGATGGGATAATATTTCAAAAAAAGCTTGTGGAGAATTGCAGGGAGAAGTGTTGGTAGTCTTAGGATATTAGGAAGGATAGAAGTGATTTTACTTCTACAGCCAGATCAGTCTCTGCCAGGACCTGGGGGAGAAGGCAAGCATATGATACAGGGTGGGAAAGTGTGCCATTGGTATCGACAGTTGGAAAGGAGTGTGAAGATTTCTTTAGCACTTCAAGACAAATCCTCTCAATGCTTGAGGGCAAAATTGAAGAAACTGCAGGTTTTCACCTATGCATAGGAGCTGTCATTGACCCCATTTCCAGTTCTTACTCCATCTGTTATGCTGCATTCTCATATTCAATATTCTCCTTCCCCATTCACAAAATGAATTTCATTTAATGCTGCTTTTCTTGGTCCAGCAAGAACTATTTGTCTCCCCCACAATTTCTAGAAAAAATGCTTCTGCCTTGATAACTGGAACACTTCTCTTTCATGCATTAATTTGAATATGCACATATGGATACTATTTGAAGATAAATACACATATATATAAAACATAAATGCATGAATGCATACATATATGTGAATGATAATGGAATTAATGACTTTGAGGCCAAGGTTCCCAGCTACTCTAAATCTAAATGCCATGAACATTATTCTTACATGTTACAACTAGCAGTCAGTAACCTCCAGCTGTGACACTATTAAATGAAGAGCATATAGTCAAATACACCCTTGTGGGTGTGTCTTTACAGATAATATGCAAATGACAGTCACAGGCAGTTTATGTATATGTGACATTATATATATATAAATTATATTATTTATATATATATATTATTTATATTTATATTATATATATATAAAATAAGTTTGGTTCATTGGATCTTCAGTATTATATAAAGTATGGCTATTAATATGGTATTTTACAGTCAAAAGTTGAACCAAATGCACTCCAAGTTGTGCTTGATATTATTGTAGCTTTTCTAGTAACATCTTTCCTTTTGGCTGCAGTTTTCTTGTATTATTTTCTTGTCTGTGGAACCCTGGCAAAATACAAGGTCTTATAAAAATTAAATTTATTTCAAGATGATATTTAGCATTAAAGAAAATGAAAAATAAAACCCAAACCCTTGTTTTTTAATTGAAATGTGCTTCTGGATGCCCTTTTCACTCTGTGCTGGAGGAAAGACGTGTAAGATGCTTTGCTTTGTATCTGTTCAGCACTTGAACAGAACAAATCCTCAGTTTCAGCAAAGCTTGGGTCTTTCTACTTGAATACAGACAAGGGACATGTGGGATGCAGAATCTCGCAGTATGTTACTACATAACTCTAATAATTAAGTGTAAAAAATAATTTTAAAAAATAATAATAGAAAAACAGGCTTCTAAACAAACATCTTTACCACAGGAGCACTGGATATGCAATATTCCAGCATTAACAGGCATTAGTTTTTGCTAAAACTCCCAGATACCAGAAAACAAGTCTCTTGAGAATGTGTAAAGCCATTTTTTTACTGCAGCATTAGTTTAATAACTGTAGCCAGTGTTCTGAATCTCATTTACTTTAGGAACAATTCTTTCTCTAATAAGCAAGAGGCTCTAATAACGCAAGAGGCTATTACCAAAGTAAAGAAAATACAAGTACTTTTTGATAGAAAATGGTTACCTCCCAAAGTGTCT
The DNA here is from genome assembly GCF_036169615.1 of Heliangelus exortis. Lineage (NCBI taxonomy): Eukaryota > Metazoa > Chordata > Aves > Apodiformes > Trochilidae > Heliangelus > Heliangelus exortis. Next base: position 80,445,981 of record NC_092422.1, read on the forward strand.
GACTTCTCAGTCTCTGGAAATCTGGTGATCTGGTGGGACCTGGATGTGCAGTTATAGATGTGTTAAAAGATGGAGAGCTGTTAAAAAATATGAACATACTCTTTCCTTCTATCATTACTAGTGTATTTTTGTTTAAAGTATAGTTGAAGTGTTGCTGGTAATATCCTTGTTATTCACTTAGTCTTAACTTTAACCTAGGGATACTCAGGTAGTAGCAGCTGGAACTCAGGGACTGAGCCTACATAAATTGCACATGGAGTAAGCTTAAGATTTTTCAGCTGCTTATGCAGTAATTCCAAGAACATTTGATTTAATGGTCACTTTCACTTGGACAAGGTTTATTTGAGAGGAGTTAATTTAAGAACAGAATAATTCAGTTAACTCTCAAGTAAAAACTTGCACTTTATGAATTATTTGGTTCAAGTTTTTAGGATGGGGAAGAAAAAGGGAAAATAATTTTCCTGAGAGATTGCTGTCAAATATTTTGGTCTAAGAGGTGGAAGGCTAATGAAAAACTTGGATAGCAATAAACCTATAAAGGAGCTTATAAGGAAATTAAATTCTTTGTATTCAGTTCAAGACATTCAGTAAGTAAAATTGGGACCTTCATACTGAGAAGTAAAACAGAAAGAAAGATGAGATCAGAACACATTTGCTGGGGATTGTACATCCATTTTACATCCAGACAACCAAATACAAAAAGGAAGTGACTGAGTAGATCAAATCTGGGGGAAAAGAAATGTGCTTGTGCTATTTAAAGATAGCATTGTAATGTTGGCACAAAGGGGTTGCAGGATTAAAAAAACTTTAATTACTGTATTGCTTTACATCTGATTTTTTTACTTCACAATTTTTGTTCTTGCATTATAAATCTACAGTTTGCATGGCAATAGAATTGCATGGCTTTAGTTATAATGGAGGGTGTATACCTTGTTAAAATTAATATGTCATCTCTGACATATCTGTGAATTTTACCCCCAGCTCTATAGTACTGTGTTTAGAAAAGTTATTGAGAAATTGGATAGATTTAATTTTATAAAAAATTATATTGATTCCTTCTTCTTAAAAACTTTTATAAGATATTGATGAGATTTATTAGCGATACATGCAGCTTACCCATTCCTATGTTTTTCTCTTAGGCCAAGACATAGGAATGAGCAGAGCAAGTATCCCCAGGCAGGCATGTTTGAAGCCAGTGGTGACACTGAGGGTGTATCTGGTCTCCCCACACCAGAACAGTGAATACTACATGCCCAAACACCCACTTCCCAAAAGATTTCCTTCACAGTAGCATTGCTTTTAAGTTTGGAAGGTGTCAGCCACTGTTCATGCTGACAGCAATGCTGCACTGAATCATGTATGGTTTGAAATGGGAAGAATGGCCTCAGAGCAGTGAGAGATCTACTTGGTCCAAAGGAGGGCAACCAGGCTGGTGAAGGGACTCGAGCACAGATCCTACGAGGAGAGGCTGAGGGAGCTGGGGGTGTTCAGCCTGGAGAAGAGGAGGCTCAGAGGAGACCTCATCACTCTCTACAACTCCCTGAAAGGAGGGGGTAGCCAGGGGGGGGTTGGTCTCTTTCCCAGGCAACTCTCAGCAAGACAAGAGGGCACGGTCTCAAGTTGTGCCAGGGGAGGTTTAGGTTGGACATTAGAAAGAATTTCTTTACTGAGAGGCTCCCCAGGGAAGTGGTGGATTCTCCATCCCTGGAGATATTTAAAAAGAGTCTGATGTTGCACTCAGTGCCATGGTCTGGTAACTGCAGAGGTAGTGGATCAAGGGTTGGACTTGATGATCTCTGAGGTCCTTTCCAACCCAGCCAATTCTATGATTCTATGATAATACATTGAAAAGTAAATACTCCATTTATACTTATTGGAATAGCTAAATTTTCCATTTGGTTCTCAAGTGATGATTAAGGGATGGAACATCTCCCTTATGAGGAAAGGCTGAGGGAGCTGGGTCTCTTTAGTTTGGAGAAAAGGAGACTGAGAGGTGACCTCATCAATGTTTTCAAATATGTAAGGGGTGAGTGTCAGGGAGATGGAGTTAGGCTTTTCTCAGTGGTGACCAGTGATAGGACAAGGGGTAATGGGTGTAAATTGGAGCATAGGAGGTTCAAGTTGAATATCAGAAAAAATTTTTTTACTGTAAGGGTGACGGAGCCCTGGAACAGGCTGCCCAGGGGGGTTGTGGAGTCTCCTTCACTGGAGACATTCAAAACCCGCCTGGACACGTTCCTAGGCGATGTACTCTAGGGGGCCCTGCTCTGGCAGGGGGGGTTGGACTAGATGATCTTTCGAGGTCCCTTCCAACCCCTAGGATTCTATGATTCTATGATTCTATGATTCTATGATGAAGCCAAAACAGAATGCAGACTCCTTTATGGACCCAGGAACACCCTGTGGACATCCCAGTGGACAAAAGGACCATCTTTAAGTGTTCTTACTCTTGCCTTTAAATGAAAGTTGTCAATTAGGCCCTTCAGTTTCAAAGAAGTTTAAGCTGATCAAACAATCTGGACTTAATCACTCATGCAAAGGGGAAGAAGTCAAAAGAAGCAAATATTGCATATTAAATATCCTGGACTATTTTTTTGTGGGAAAGTTTATTTATTTAGGGAATTATTCTAAAATTGTACAGGTCCCAACATTAAACTTTCTGGTCACAGGGAGACTTTAACAGGGAATGAATGAAAACGGGGACTCTCTTAACCTCTTGCATTGTTCACCAGAGAGAAAATACCTTGTTATTTATTAGAGCAATAAGCCAGCAGTGTATGTAATAACGCACAATTTGTTTAGGGTGGTACTTTTAAGATGTACTTTCCTAATCTGTATGAGAAAAATCCTCCCACACATCTGCAAATCCTGTGGGTGTTCAGTGCACAAGGAAAATTGGCAGAGGCCAAATGAAATGAAAGCAGCTAAAAAAGAAGTTTGGATGATCTTTTTCCTCCCAATTTCTAATGTCCTTGTATTTAAAATAATAAAACTAATAAGTTTAATCAGTAAATGCTGTTTCTGAGGACTTGATATGGTTTGAAAATGTGACTTGCAGCAGCTTTCATGACAGTTACATTCTGTCAGTGAAAAAAAGCAATTGCATGGACAAAATAATAGGAGAAGAAAAAAAAAAAAAAAAAGTTGTGATCCAGATTTTCCTGAGATAATCTTCAAGCCCTGAAAAAACAAGTGTCCCAGTTGCACAAGAACAGAGCAGGAATGGCTGACTGCTGGAGGAGTTAGGTGTGCTGGACACTGTGTCCCTGCTGTGTCCCACATGTAAGACTTGACAGGGACAGCTGGTGTCATATGTGGGATATCAGGAGTGTTCAGGCATGTATGTCTTCCCTCTAAAAAGATGAGAGGGGAAGAATGAAAATGTGAATGTGGCTTTATAGCAGGCTGTGGCATAACATTCTTACATGAAACAGAATAGCAAATTTTACATGAAAACTTTAACTCAGGGAAAATCAGCTACTTTGAATCTTACCGTCAGTCTCTTTTCTGAAAGACTCCTTTAAACCATCACTTTACATAAGCAATCTGTTGGAATCAAATGGTTGCATCTGAAAGATGTGTGAGAGCCAAATTTGTTGTTTGGAGCACTGTATATCAAATTTGTAAATTTTGCAAATTACAATATAGAAACAATATATCTTTGTATTTGTGTAATCAAAATATCATTGCGGATGCTATTTCTTTCAAAAATATAAATTATTTCTGTGAGTAGGATGTTGGGTTTAATTTTCTGTCACCAAATAGGAGAAAATATTTAGTGTAAAGGGACCATCATGAGCTACTGAATAACTGTTACACAATTGATAGAGATTTATAGCAGGGTAATTTTAATGTGTTTAGAGTGATATTGCTGTTGTGATATAGGTAGCAGCCAGAATAAAATGTGGGTGATTTGCTCAACGTGTGCTACATTCTCAGAATTATCACAGTTTATTTTTCTTTTCCCATTTTAAATTCTTAGAGGGTCCATTTTTCCAGTCATTTCAGCTGAATTAATCATCAGATTACCACTTCAGTTAAAATAAATTTAAAGGTTCTGCCATGCAGAGTATTGCAAAAAGGTTTTCCAATATTTACAACATTTGTGATTCTGGTTAGGTCATGAACTTTCAATGAATTTATGCACTTAGCAAAATGATGGAAGTGAAAATTATGCAAATAATAATTACACCATCTAAAAAAAAGAGCCAAAATTCCAAAGATAAAAAAAATTAGGATATCATAGTTCATATAATTTATGGTATTTATATTTACTAAGAATTCCTATGTTTACCACTGCATCTCTATATGATTTAGTTTTAGGTAGTCCTGAGAGGAGCAGTGAGTTGGACTTAATCGTTATTAGGGCCCTTCGAACTTGAGATATTCTATGATCTATGTGGAATTTTTTTAAACCTTAAAAATACTTATTTTCTCCTCAGAGACAATGAAAATGATGCCTCCACTTTTTAATCTTTTATGACTCAGCGAACAGGCAGTATGCATAGGCATGATTATCTTTTGTAAATTTGACAGGCTAACATCATGTTAGGAACAAATGGCTTCAACTTGAGGACTGATCAGCGTCTTCAAAGAGTAACATAAAATGTTTCCAGCTGTCTGGGATGTACATAAGGAAGTGGAGGGAGGAGGATATACACATTTAAAATTGTCTTTAGAACTAATAAGTTCTTAACACACAATGCAATAGGGACAGTTGCAGGTATTCTCTTCTAGTTCTCAGTCCCTCAATTCTTCTAGATGCAGTATTCTCCTAGAAGAAGGATGACGTAGTCAGTGAGTTAAGTGATTTAAGCACTTTAGAGATCATTGTCTTATTTAATTGTAATTGTTTTGAATGAGCTTTAGGGAACTTTAAAATATATCGCAACTATATCTTAATCATGTCTTCAAAATAATTTGATTTTCAATAAAGAAAACAAAAATATTTAGCTAAACATCTAGTAATGCATCATAGAAAACAAAGTCTGATAAACTATACGCTACTTTGTCAAGTCCAAGTAAAATCAAGAATGCAATATATTAAGCTAAAAGTAGTGTAACACAAAACCAACTATTTTACAAAACCATATTGTGATGTTTTCTTCTTTCCTTGTCATGCAAACATTTCTACCACTACTGCAAATCTGAAAAATTAGCAGAGAAGAGTATTACAATGAACTTGGTAATTTGGTTTCCAAAAAACTTAAGTGTGTAGTCAAGTCTATAAATATGTAGTTACTTGATTATTACTGGTTTTAACAAGGAAATGGTAGGAGTTCAGTTGCAATAATCCAAGTCTTGAACCACTAGCTAGCAGGGAAAAAATTAAATAAAGCTTACCCTCACTCATAGAGAATAACAACTTCTTCAACTATATCGAAATATCCCCCAAAAGATATAAAGCACATATCAGTACCATGGAAATTAGCATCTGTGATGTGCTAAGAAGAAGCATTTAATGTTAGAGTTTGTTTATCTTGAAGCTACACTTACAAATTGCTGACATTGAGCTGTTTGCAAGCAAAAGATCCTAATCCACTGTAACAGAACTCTGCGGCAGCTGCCAAGTTATACCAAATGGGGTGCTGACTCAGAATGACAAGCTTGATCTCAAGAGCATAGGACACAAAAAATGAGATAATGAAAGGTTAGAATTCAGAACAAAAGTACCCTGACTTCTACATGATCAGAGAGCAGGTGGAGGAAGGTTAATAGAAGCCATGTTTCCTGAATCCTGGTGATACAACTTGATATACTGCATATAGTTCTACAATTGCACCAGGAAAAAAACCAGAGACTGAACTTCTTCTATTAAGATAGAAGAGTTGTTTTGGAGCATATCGAGCAATGCAGGCTTAAATGTGGCCATGTTTTTCCTACATCTGATTAAACTGGCTGAGGCTGGAGGATGCTCTGGAGGTCATCGTGTCCAACTGCCCTGCTCAAGCAAGGCCACCCAGAACTGTCTGCCCAGGACTATGTCCAGATGGGTTATGAAAATCTCCAAGAACAGGGAATCCACAGCCTCCCCAGACAACCTGTGCCAGTGTTTGGTCTAAGTGCTACCTCGTGTTCAGACAGTTTTCTGTACTTCAGTTTGCATTCACTGTCTCTTTTTCTGTAACTGGGCATCACTGAAAAGGGCCTGGATCCATCCTTTTTGTATCCTCTCTGTGGTTAATTATATATACCAGTGGGATCCTGCCTGAGCCTTCTCTTCTCTAAGCTGAGCAGTCACAGCTCTTTGAGCCTCATCAATCTCATAGGAGAGATGCTCCACTTCTTTAATCATCTTATCAGACCTTCTCCAGGGAAGAGATGTCACATGGTAAAGTACATGGGAATAGTTTGCTGAAATCTCCACTCAAAGCAACAGAAGTTTGCCTAGAATTAAACATCTTTGTTTGTTTGATTTTGTTGGAGATTTTAATTGAATGAAGGGTATTCTTGGCAGATTGCCCATTTGTTAAGCAAAATACTGAAAACTTACCATCCTTCTCCTAACACCTGTCTGTTACTTTACTCTTCTGTTTTCCAATATTTTCTTAAGGGGCTTTGCTTCACTCTGTTGTTAAACAAAGGGGCTATATATTTTTTTAGTCTTCTTATTTACCTCTGTCAATAAAGCTTAACTCTGTGCCAAAGAATTAAGTAAACAGCACCCTATCAATCAACAAGCCCTTCTTGTACAAGTACTTTTCTTTTTTCTTATGTTTCTGCAACAACAAAATTTAGACTCTTCTCTGTCAGCAACAGAAACACAGAGGATTTTTGAAAAATGAAACTGGGTCGTATTATTTTTAAATGCTTTACTATCGGTTTTACAATCATAAAGTTCTGGTGAAATAATGATCATGCTCTAATAATTCTGCTTGTGCATCATCAGTCTCTGATCTCAAGCTTGTAACAGCATCTCTGATCTTCTTGCCTCTGTCTTTGGTCTGTGTTTCCAAATAGGGACTTTCATTACCTTACCATCAAGCTTTTTGGAAGGCTTTTCAAGAGAAGAAATAATAAAAAAGAAATTCTGTATTCAGAGGAACAAGAAATTTCAGGCTCAGTTTAGGCAATGCTTGAGTGATTCAAAAAATGATTCACTAAATGCTAAAACTGACCCTAACCAATGTAATTGCAAATGGGGAGTTCTTGAAACTTCTCCTCAGTGTATAGGGTCATGATAATGTCAGTCTAAGTGATATTTCCTATTAGTGTGGTATTACAGCATCTATTTTGGTGGTAGAAGTATTTTAGAGTTTTAATAGTACAGAAGGTTGCAATTTCTAAAATTCTATAATTTTTTAATAGTTTAAGATAGTTAAAAGCATATTTTCAAAACAAATTGCTATTTATTCTTTACACACTGTAGTTTGTTTGGCAGTTTGGAAATAGTTGAACCTGGTTCTATCAGTTGCCAGTTCTCATGTGTACCAGTTCTGCCAAAACCTCATTATAATAAGTCTTAAAATAACTTCTAAAATAAAGTAGAAAATTCAGGAATGTAATTGTCTTTTTATTCATGCTTACAAGTAAATGTTAAAAACCATGATTAAGAATAGTTTAACTGATGAAATATTCATTTCAGGAAATGAAACAGAAACCACATTTATTTTATTAATGACTTTTTTTTTGTCTGATTCATGAATTTTAAGTCCTCTATTCCTGCTTTAACTTTATTGTGACCAGAATAAATTACTTTCTTTTCTACTTGTCATCTATCTGTCACGTTCCTATCCTTTTTTCTTGCCAAATAACTAAATAGCAAACAGTGGGTTGTTTTACCTAGAGTAGTTCGGGATTTCCACCAGAACTGCAAGGTGATATTTATCATATTTCCACAGTCATTAAACACAAATGTCAGTTTTAATATGTTATTCAGAAAATAGAGTATGTTCAGTCCTTTTTGTGATATCTCATGTTAAGAATAACTCTGGAGAAATAAATTGGTGAACCAGTTGAAATGATGTAGAGACCAGCTCCTAAGATGTGATCTTCTCATGACAAGTCAAACATCTAAACTTAAAAAGTTACAGTTTCAGTGTAAAACAGTGTAAAACAGGTTGGGGGGGTTTGTTTTCTTTTTTGTTGTTGTTTTTTTTTTCTGTTTGGTTGGGTTTTTTGGGGCTTTTGTTTTTTGTTTGTTTTTAGTCACATACGGGACCAATTCTCATGCATTCCTGATGATATAAGTTTGAATACACAACCTTTGACTTAGTGTTGTAAAAGGATTATAAAGTAGACTTAAGCTCTATATTGTAGAATATTTTTGACTGGGTGAATTTTCAGTAATTGCCAGCAACTGATAATGACAGAAGGAAATCTAGTCTGTTAGGATTTTTCACAGAAGTATTAGTTCAAATTAAAGGATTGTGCCAAACACACAAGTTTCAATTCAAGATGAGATAGTGTATGAAGAATGAGTCACCTTAAATCTCTACTTTTTCCTGTTTCTTAACCCAAAAAGAAATATATTGGCATATTATATATTTTTACCTTTAAGAAAAATCTTTTTGATGGAAAAAAAATAATTATTGAAATTAAATACCAGTAGTGTTTCATATATATATGCATGTATATGTATGTGCTTGTGTGTTTTCATATATATATGCTAATACGTAGGTAGTTCCTTGCCTCTTGAGATTAGTCTTGTATTCCCAATTATTAATAGAAATGTAAAGGTTAAAGTGTCTTTGGGGTGATTAGGTAATTTTTAAACAAAGTTTTTTCCTTTTTCTTAAAAAGAAATAAACCCCACAGCTTTCAATAAGTGTTGAGGAATGTACAGATAGGGGTAAAATAGACTGATAATGTACGTAGTGTCAGCATTACTCATGAAAAATCAAACTGTCAGAGTAGGCTATGATGGGCTAACAGGCTTTTATTGTACTCAGAAATAAATGAGATGGAAAAATCTGTGCAAATTTGTCCATTAATAATTTCCCTTTGAGCAGGGGTTTAGATTTTATGACCTCTGAAGGTTAACCTGAATTATGATTAGATTAATCCATTGACAGTATAGTGAATATATCTCCTTTTCTATTTTTAAAAATATGATGGTCACCAAAAGATCTAAATTTTTTTTTCTTGCTCTTCTGTATTTTCCCCCGAATGCAAGAAATTTGGGTTCACTCTACTTCTAAATGCTCTTAAAGGGTTGCATCTGATCCCAAATAATGCAGCAACAGCTGTGGTGGATCTGAGATTTGTATTACCTACATTTCTGGTGTTTCATTTTAGCCTAGATTCAGTCCCTCCTCTTGGACTGAACTTCTGTCACTACTGGTTGGAGCACACAAAATGTGACCTTGGAGCAATAATACAGTTTAGTTTTCTCTGAAAGAGTCTGGTATGTACACTATGAGACTTCAACAGGCAAGATCAAGAAGTTATCTTTGAAAGAACACTCCTGATCCAAGTTAAAATGTTAGTGCTGCTTTTCTCCTTTGCTCACCTCTGTTACTTCTTTTCCTCATTTTTATGTTAACCGTATCACCTATCTTAAGGGGTTTTTATAGAATCACAGAAGAGTTTTGATTGGAAGGGACCTTAAAGATCATTTAGTTCCAACCCCCCTGCCATAAGCAGGGACACCTCCCACCAGACCAGGTTGCTCAGAGCCCCATCCAACCTGGCCTTGAACACTTCCAGGGAGGGGGCAGCCACAACTTCCCTGGGCAACCTGTGCCAGTGTCTCACCACCCTCACAGGGAGGACTCTTTTCCTAATATGTAACCTAAATCTCCCCTCAAGTTTAAAAATATCTCCACTGGTCTGCTCACTACACACCCATGCAGAAAGTCCTATCCCAGGTTTCCTGTAGACCCCTTCAGGTACTGGAAAGCTGAGGTCAGCTCAGAGCCTCCTCTTCTCCAGGCTGAACAGCCCAATTTATCAGTCTGTCTCCATAGGGGAGATGCTCCAGCCCTCTGATCATTTCAGTGTCTCTCCTCTGGACGCATTCCAGGATCTCTGTGTCCTTCTTATGTTGGGGACTCCAGAACTGAACACAGTGCTCCAGGCGGGGCCTCACAAGAGCAGAGTAGAGGGGGAGAATCATCTGCCTCGACTGTCCGTCTGTGCTTCCTTTGATGCAGCCCAGGACCTGGTTGGCTTTCTAGGCTGCAAGTGCACCTTCACAACTCATGTTAAGCTTCTGATCCACCATCACCCTCAAGTCCTTCTCCTCAGGTCTGGCCACAATCCTTTCTCCTCCCAGCCTGTATTTGTGCATGGGATTGCCTTGACCCAGGTGTAGAACCTTGTATTTTGCCTTGTTGATCTTAATACAGTTTGCACAAGTCCACATCTTAAGCCTGTCCAGGTCAAGCATCCCTTGGCATCCCTTCCTTCTAACATGTTGACTTCACCCCACAGTTTGGTGTCTTCAGCAAACTTGCTTGCACTCTCCATGCTGCTGACAAAGCTGTTAAATAGCAGTGGTCTGAGTAGCAACCCTTGAAGAACACCACTCATCACACGTGTCCACTTGAACATTGAGCCACTGATCACAATTCTTGGGGTGTGACCATCCAGCCATTTCCTTATCCAACGAGTGCTCCATCCATTGAATCCATCTTGTTCCAGTATAGAGACCACACTGTCATTCAGGACAGTGTCAAGTGCTGTTTGAATATTCTAAATACTATATTTTTTTCTCTTGCTGACACTACAACCTACTTATCTTTTCTTCCTCTAAGTACTATACCACTTCTGCTTATCTGATTTAACACTTTTTAGCTGTCTTCTATCCATCAGATTTGGTATTAATTGAACCTTCAATTCTGTCCTGGGGTACCTGTTAATCTGTGCTTGTGGATGGGAACACAATCTTTCAAAATCTCTCTCACACCATAACTAACAATATTCTACCAATGCATACTGAAACTTGCAGCTTATTCATGAATAAACAAGTTCCAATCTAGAATTATTTAACAGTTTAAAATATGGTTTTGTGGGAGGAATATGATATTCAGAGTTTAAAGATGCTAATTTTAATTGTCTGTGTGTATTTATGTGTACCACTGTAAGATTTCTAATTTTTAATTATTTCTTGCTGCAGCTGAGATTTCAGCTGCATAAAGGACCATTTCCCATTACACCTTTTCCCAAAATAGTTTCAGCTGAACTGAATTCAGCAATCAGTTTGGGCAATTCAGGTTATTCTCTGAGCATGAGTATTTTCATATTGCCTACAATGTTGGATATTGCTTTCAGAACTAGGAGCAGTCATTTTATGTCTGCTCAGTATGCATTTTAGGAGCTCAGTAGAAAATTGTTTTCTTTTCTGGCAAAAGGAAGATATTTTTCGTAAGTTGGGCTAACACTCAAGTTTAACTTGTTGACGAGCTTTAAAATATTTTTTTTAAGCTGAAATAAATTCTAGAGTATTTAGCTCTTTTTAAATTCTCATTTTAATGTTAATGTATTTCTTCCCTTTTACTTAATTGCTATTCTTTAGTAAAGCAAGTAAATCAGGCAATCTGCTGTGGCAAGTGACACAGTTTTCTACTGATGGTGTTTCATCAATTATTTTATTTCTGTTTGCATTTTTGCCCTATTGGAGGAAACAAAGGTTTAAAGCTGTGATAGTCCTGAGCAATAATTCTCACTGAGCCTATATCTGGGTGATTTCAGACAAGCCACTTGACCTCCATATGACTCAATTAACCCAGCAGCAAAATTGGGTAAACATTAAAATCTCATTGAAAAGCAGCTGCTGCATCTAAATTGAATTCTCTAAAATTTCATTGTGCCAGCATTGCCACTGGGACTCTGAAGACCCAATTTTTAATTCTTTTTTTCCAGTCATAATGCTACATGAAATAGCTCTAAAAAGCATGCAAATACTGATGTCTCCATAGTTTTGCAATGATTTTGCCTGTATAGTCAATGGAGGAATTTAGACCAAATCTATGATATGACTGATAAATTCTTCTTACATTTTAAATTTTTTTATTAGCCATTTGCATGTATTTTTACTTGCAAAGGGCATGTGTTTTTATAATTTTTGTTCTGTGTAGCAGAAGTTTCATCTTTAATTCATCAGCCATGTTCTGCATGGACACTGGAAACTCTTGCTTTTGATTATTTTTCCTTCCTGTATGATGGAAATTATTGTAAGGAGTTACAAAATAATCCAGAATCTGACTCTTCTGTAATGAGATGTTCAAGAGTAGATGTGGAGGAACTTTTCAGTGGATTCTTATATTAAAGATGGAATAGGAAAGTTTGCTCCCCACCAGTTTAAAGACTTTATGACGAGCAGTTGAGATGATTTTGCCTTAAAATGACTTAGTAGCTAATGATGTATCTTTGATCAATCTGTCTTGCTGTTTCACTGTCTATCCTTTTTCTTCCTCTCTATCCATAAATGTGGTCAGACAACAAAGCAAGAATGAGAAGAAAAGTGTAAAGACTTGCTTCACTTGTGTACAGCCCGATTCCTGTCCCTAACAGGGAAAAATCAATAGGATCTGTATGCTCAGGGAAGAATAATGATAGAAGAAACAGTTTTCATGGAGCACAATACACAAGCACAGTTTAATGTACACAGTGAGCACTTTTTCCTTCAGGGTTTTTGTTGATTCTCACTGCTACCTTCTTCTGTCCTAATGGAAAAGGCCAACATGCAGTTCTGAAGATTTTGTGATTATTATTATTTAAATTTATTTAAATAATGACAAGCTGATAAAGATCTGCTCTTCTTTCACAAACTTGACTTGTTCATGAGGTAGATACCATGGGTTAAACAGAGGCACTATTTTTGTAGAGAAAATATTGAGACTGGAAGCCAGGTGTCCATTTTTATATACCATGAAACTTCAAAATACATTTTACAAAGTGACCTGATAGTTTATTCAGATTGCTTTTCTTAAACTCTTCAACCATAAGACTAGGTAATTTCAATTAAACATTACTAAAATCCAAGCTTGAAAAACACCAGAGCTGTGATTTCTGTTTTGAACAAACTTGCAATTTTTTTTTCCTGTAGTAAAACAATAGCATATTTTCCAAAAATTTCTATGGGAAACTGCTTCTGAAATTTATCCATCTAGTAATACCACTCAAAAAGCTACTAAAGGCTATTTCGGTTCTCTGATACAGACTTTAAATGACTAAGCATTTTGCTTAATAGGGCAAATATTATTTGGTTTCTTTTTGGGAGGAGAATAAGGATAGATGTTCAAGAGAGTATTTAATTCATAGTTCAGCTGCTGTAGTTTTAACACTGGAAAATGTATAATAGAAAAGTTCAGGAAGGTCAAAAAAGTCTTGTTAACTCATCTTGAGTCAACCCTCACCTCTCAGATGCTCACTCATCATTTTACTGAATTCAACTTATTCTATATAAATTAACTCTGGACATTAATTTCATTTTTATGCTTATGAAATCTCATTTTCCTTCTGTATGCAAAATATCGAATTAAATTTTGTGAGGTTTCATAGTGATTTTTTTTTTCCTTTGATGAGAATATGAGTCTTACATCTTTTAATGGTTTCTTAATAGTCTCCAAGCTGTGGAATTTAGCTTTACTATTCTCTGACCACTTAATAATTGCACATTTTCCTATAAAATCATGCTGACTTCTAAAGCTGGAAGGAGCAGATAGCATTCTGCCTACAGGTAGAAATTTCTGATTATAAAGTTAAAAAGCAGGAAATTTTATATAGAAATGTATGGATCTAGTATCTGAATAACTGTAAAGATTAATTTAGGCTTTAAAAAACTGTTTTTATCTGCAAAATGGATATTAGTAATGCAAGTAGCATGAAGATAGTGGACTACAGAAAAACAATCTCAGCCAAGGTACTATGAAATATTTCTTCTTAGATTATCATCTGAACAGGTAAAAAATGAAAGGATTAAAGGCATTTTTAGAACAAACAAGAATACAACTTAGGCTGATGTCTAATTGTGTGTTCAGCCCTGGAAATCTCTTTATTAATAGTACTTTGTGAATATATTTCTATTTTATATATTGTAAAGAAATATTTGTTTTTAGCTTAACCTGCCTTGAAGGAAGCATTATTATCAGAATCAGTGAAACAGTATTGAAGTGCAACATCCCAGAGTGCATGATGGTCCTTAGTTATCAAAACACTGTCATTTACCTGCTGCATTTTAATAATTTCTGAAGTGTTCTTGAAGGTTCAAAATGTAATTAAAATCTACGTCTTTATGAGACTGTGGGGGGGAGGAATGGTGGATATTTAGGTGTTAATACATTTGTTCTTTCCACCTAGCTGTTGGGCTAATGAAAAACCATAGCAAAACAAGGTAATATGTATATTGGCAAATGAGACGTCTTTTCCAAACTATGATTTTGTGTCTGTGTACACAACTGCTGTTCTGAGGGGTGAAGTTATATATTGCCATATGGATCTTTTCTCTCTTAGCTTTGAGTGCTTTAAATAACTGAATTTTGCACAGTTTTGGTATATGTAGCCTTCTAAATGAAATTCCAGAAATAAATATCTCTCAGGCTGTCAAAATTACACAATGATGCAATGTACTATAATATGTCTGAAGAAGCATATTTTTTCTTGGCACCATATGTAAGAAATCTGAGTAACAGCTGCTGACACAGGCAATAATTCTCAAAGTGAGTTTTTGCTCTCTGCCTCTGCTTTCAAAGCTGTTTTGTTTAATTTTTCTGAAAACAAGAAAATGTACAGTCACAGCATTTTTAGTCATGCGATACAGAAAGGTATTTAAAAATGTATTCCACTTCAGTGGGTTATCTTAGGATGCCTTTGTCGTATGTTCTCTGTGTGCTCTCTCCTATATTATAAATATACTACCTGGAACTGTAAATATCTCTTTAACCTGTGTTAAAGAGGTACTTCTATAAAGTACCCAGAAAAATACACATTTCCTTCTTGTTTCTAAAACATGTTTCCTGCTGCATATTAAGCTGATCATGTTACTATGTACTTAAAATAGGTAGGTGGCATGTGGGTCTTTAAGCTCTGCAGCAACTCTACATGGATTTATCTTATAAACAAATTTAAAATTATGTTAAGGCTTTTTATTTTTATGTCCTCAGCTCTTCAGACAAAATAGGTGCTGGAAATCAGTATATTATGCATCAGCTTCTCTTAACTACTTGGGTTACAGAAACAGTTTCCTTAAGAAATAGTTCCTTATCACTGTACCAATTGTAAAAAGATTTATTTCACTGTGGGATGCTGTAATCCTCAGAAAGGCATCCTGAGAAACAGCCTCCAACAGCAGCCCCTGGGCTGTGTTTCCATGAGGCAGCGCAGGCTCCTCTGTGGGGTGCATCCCAGTAGGATCCTGGTCTCAGAGCAGCACCAGGGGACAGACTTTTTGACACCTGCAAGGAGAGATGCACAGAGCTGTCTCTGGAGACCTCATGCTCCTGTTTCTGATGTTGGCTTTTGCAGGCTGAGCTGAGGGTACCTGAAGTCTAATTAAGCTTTTCTGAAGGCAAATGGTTGTGAGCTAACTGACTTCTTAAAGAATTTATTCCAACTTTTTTTACAGGAAGGAAATGTACCAAAAAACAGCCCTCCTCCAAGGCTGTTGAACTAAGTGGAAAAGTTTCTGTTCACTGCAATCAACTTTAGATCAGGAACAAAGTGACCTTAATCCTTTTCTATGATGCTTAAGAGATCACTCATCTCAGTGCTGGGGTTCCTCCAGGCCTCTCTTCCTGCCAGCCCTGCCTACATTCTACTTCTCCTCAGGATAGAGTTAGTTTCAAACACTTTTTTAAAGCTTTATTTTTTTTTCCTTAGTGATCTGTCTCCAGTTAGTCTAAGTCCATTCATCTTTACTTATATTGCACTTTCAGAAAAAAAAAAAAAAAAAGTAAGATTTTAGAAAGAACAAAGAAATAAATAACAAAAAAACCCTACCTGGCTTTGTATCTCGCATACTCTTCCTCCTCTTTTTGAATGGTAGATTCTTTTCTAATGTAAGATTTTCAATAATGTGCTTTCCTTTTGAGTGTTTATACACAAAACCTTAAACAGGGAGGTATTAAATTTGACTGGAACATTTTGACACTACTAGAATACAAATAACGTGTTACAATTTGAAGACTTGAATTACAGGAAAAGCATAAGGGATTTCAGTTTATTTTCAGTATAAAGGCATTTGTAAGAGAGGATGTAAAATTGATGTGTAGAGAGAGATACAGATTTGTAAAATCTATGTTTTGCTGTAAACATTTGTATGTCTCTACCATTGAGTATCTAACTGTGACCTATTAAAGAGATCATAAAGGCCAGGCTGCTTAGTAAATAGCAGCTGCATTCAATTTGCTTCAATTGGCTAGACAATGACAGCATCCAGGCCCTTGGTTCAGCTTTTCAGAAATACTGAATGATACATCCCATTCAGTCTTCTCCAGGGAGCAGGGCAGATTGTTTTCATGCACTGTAACACTGCTCTCTCTTGAGACCTAAAGCAGTAACTATCGTGTGCTAGTTCTGCTGTACAGTGATGCTGCTTGGACTCTGGGTCAGTTACTCTTGCATGCTTCTTTGAATATAAGATTAAATTAAATAGAAGTTTCACAGAGAGATGCAATGGTTTTGAATAACAACATCAAAGAATGGCTAAGGAGGATTGCTCCACTTTTCAGAAGTGATTTATGTTGAATGAGGTCTTATTAGAATGATTTTTGTGCCTTTTAGATGTTTATTATCATTATTCATATATATATGTTGAAACTCTATTATGAGAAATTCCATGTATTCTATATAAACCTCCACATTTTTAAACTACATCTGTTTGTAAGCTATTGCTTGTAGTTATTGCATATTGTAAGTTATTGCATACTGGAAGCATGGCTTTATACTTACTGATACTCCTCTACCTCAAGACACAGAATCTTTAGCCTTGTGCTACTAGTGTTTTGGAAAGCATAAGTATTGTTGAAAAACTTGTATTATTATGGGTTTTTCATTACATCAGACTGTATATCAGATAAGGACTGCATTGAAATTGTTTCTGCTATTGGTTCAGTGTAGATTAAAAAAAAAAAAAAAAAAAAAAAAAAAAAAGAGCAAAGCAGAGAAGACTATGTTGAGTTATAGTCCAGATGAAGAGAAATTAGCAAACACATCTTCAAAACTTAATAGAGAAAAAAATTGCTAGAAATTTAGAAGAGATGAACTCTGGATTGGACCAGCTGTAGGAATATTATATTTTACAGTCCTTCCTCACTGCATAGTAGCCCCCCAGTTTGATTCAAAGTTTCTTTTGCAAAGCTGTGTTATTTTTGTCTTTTTAAAGACAGCCTTTCAGTCATGCTACATTTTACGGTCTTTTTCTGCCTTATAGTATTCAAAACTATAATAGAATACTTGATATGGTACATCAAAGTCCTGTTCTTGTCTAGTCTCCAAAAGTGATGCTTAAACAAGTGATGCTCCTGCCCACCATGTCATCGCTGTGTTGGTTCTGGCTCTTTTTTTTCTGTAGCTCTGAAGAAAATCATGCAACTGACGTATAATGAATATTCTTTTTGAAGTTTACAATATATAAAACCCTATATAAAACAAAGTCATTTTTTAGTGTGCATATTACTGAGGAGAAAACTATGACTGATAAAATATCATTAGAGAATGAGTGGCAGTAAAAATTAAAACAATTTTTTTTCTCCTAAACAAATTTTTTTATCCCTTTTTGGGATTCAAAATTGCTTTGTGTAACCTCTGAGGAACATAATGATTTGCCCATGTGTGGCTGCCAGACACCCACCCAGCTTCTTTCTCCCTCCTCCTTCTCAACAGGATGATGGAAAAATAAGATGAAAAAGTTTGTGGGTCAAGGTAAAGACAGGGAGATCCCTTGCTAATTACCTTTGCAGGTGAAACAGGCTTGAATAGGGGAAAATTAAGGTATTGAAAATTTAAAAAAAAGAGTCGGATTGTGAGAAACAAAGACAAAACTAAGAACAGCTTCCCCCAATCTCCTACTTCTCCTCAGGCTTAACTTCACTTACTGATTCTCTACTCTACTACCTCCTCCACACCAATGTGGGATGGCCCATGGGGATGGGGAGTGAGGGTTACAGTCAGTTCATAACAGTGCATCTCTGCCATGCCTTACTCCTCACACTTTTACCCTGCTCCAGTGGGGGTTTCTTCCATGGAATACAGCCCTTCACAAGATGCTATAATTTCAATCCTGCCCATGGCTGCATCTCTGCGAGATTTGTTCCAGCCTGGGACCTTACCACAGGGCACAATCAGGAGCTGACTGCTTTAGCATGGGTCACCCATGGAACACAGCTTCTGCTGGAAAACCTGATCCTCTACAGGACCTCCAAAGGCTGCAGCTTCCTTCATGGTATGTCCACCTGCTGCAGCTTGGTATCCTCCAAAGGCTGCAGCATGGATATCTGCTCCAGCATGATCCTCTGTTGAGCTTCAGGGGAACAACCTGCATCACCATGGTCTTCTCCGGGGGCTGGAAGGGAAACTCCACTCCAGCACCTGGGGCACATTTTCCCACTCCTTCGCCAAGCTTAGTGTCTTTAAGGCTGTTTTTCACAGCTTTTTCTCAGTCTTCTGACAGACGATGCACATTTTTTTTTCTAAACGTGTTTTTAAACATCCTTTGTCCTGACCACTGCCAGCTTGGCCCAGCTTGGCCCAGCTGTGTCCTGCAGGATCTATTGGCACCAGCTGGAATAGGGTCTGTCTAGCACAGGGAAGCACCTGTACCCCATAGGCCACCCCTGCCTATGGCAGATCTCTGCTGCCAACACCTTGCTGTGTAAACCCAATTCAGCTCTTTATTTTGACTGGTTCTCCTAATCAACCCTGACACACTGCTGTTTGACACACGCTCAGTCACTGCAATTTAGGCTACCTTGGTCTTGATTTTAATCCTCCCATTTTCCTAACATTATCACCCTGCTTTTACACCTTTATGAATAGTCAGTGTAATGGCTGAACAAGTGGACAAGAAAATTGTAGTCACAAAGAAGGGTTGTATTTACATGCTAAAAATAAAATAGGAATGTAGCTATTTATTTTGCATGTCCTTCTGGCTCCTACTCCTTTTCCCTGTAACATGCTGATTCAGAAATGGAGTTAATTACGGAGAGTAGGTGTTCACAATTGGATTTAAATTATTTTGGTGATATTTAGTCATAATACTGTTTGGGAGGAGTGGGGATGTAGTGTTTCCATGTCAGTTCCTCCTCTGCAAAATAACACTTTTACACTTCACGGATGATGAGACAAATGTATTACAGAGTGTGAAACACTTGGCTGCCTTCGGTTGAGGTCACAGGCAAATACCTGAGCTGCAGACAGATGGGGTTTTGTGTCAGGATATGTCTAGCAGCAGAGCACACGCCTCATCCTTTTTGAGAATTCTTTTCTACTGGTGGTAGTGATCAGCTGTCATCACTGTGAGACCATGTTGTTCATTATTCAAGATAGATGATTCTTGAATTATTGTGTGTATTGTCCTCTCTGCTCTTTGATTGGATTGTTACATTGGTTTTAGAGAAAACCGGGGAAAAATAAATCTGAAGTTTCTTTTTGTTCCGCGATGAGAGTTCCCTTTAAAGGGGGCAAAGGGTTGTATGAAAATACACCTAAATTAAAGTAGCTACCAGATATTCAGGTACCAGATATCCAGACTGGATATTCTTTAACTTTCTTCCTGCCTGATTTACTGATTTGAGCTTTCAAATCTGATGCTGCATCAGAAGTTGCTCTAGAATTATAACTATTAATCTTCTCACATTTGTATGACATGCAAACACACATATGGTACCTATACACGCATTGTCCTCATGTCAGCCAGATTTTGTTGACAAAAAGCTGATAGATCATTTACCAAATGTATCTTTTGCTGACTTTATTGCAGTTTTATAAGAGGCACTGTTTTAAAAATGGGTATGACATTTGCATTTCTGTTTAATTGCTGTGAAGTGAACATAAAAAGATAAGAGAGCCAAGAGAGCTTATTAAAACTGAAATGAGGGCAAGTGATAAAAGAATATTTTAGTGCTGCTGCAGTCAAATCTGTCACTCACCCCACAAAAACTATCTTATTCTTGGATTTTTTGGTGGGGAGAGAGGATGTAGGTTTTATATAACCATTCTCTTTTCTTTCAAGATACACTTGATATACAGGGTTTCTCCATCCTTCTATTTTAACTTGAGGGCCTCAGTAGCCAGAGGGAACTTCTGGAGAATAATGTAATTTTTTTTTCTCTGCACTGAAGTAACTTACTTTTTTGCTTTTTAATTCCTTATTCGTTTTTCCCTTTTGCCTTTACATTTCTCCATTACTTTTTTCCTTTCCCCCCTCAAAATAAGCCGAGGTATATATAGGAACTTGTGAACTTCTACATGGTATGCCTCAGAGCCACGTCTTTTGAATTCCATCATGTTCAATGAGATTTAGTAACTGAGAACTTTGTTTTTAGGGAAAATATTAAAAGAAATGTCTTATTGTTTGAAATGTTAGGGAATAGAAAGTTAGGAAGTACTACTCTGGTCATGTACTGGTCATGTAAATGAGTTAAGTCAACAGTGCAAAATAATGTATAATCATCTTACTAATGACTTATTCACACTGTAAGTACATAGAGAAGTAGAGGTAAAGATGTAGATAGTAATCATTTAAGTCAGGGCCTTCCAATTTTTTTAAAATTAATGACATTATAGTTAAAGCAATGCTTTTATAAATAATTTTGTAAAAAATCTCTTAATTTGGAGCACTAAGCAACTATAAATATACATATAAACGTGCATATGCAGCATGTCACTATAAAGCGTCCCCTCTGCTTCGGATTATCACATAGCATCTTGCTGTGTGGAACAACCACAGCTGATACTTTCATTTAAACCACAGGTCTAGCTGTTCAGGGAAACTCCAAGAGGAAGATGTCTTAGAGGAACCTGTGTGCTGGAAGAGGAGGTCTACCCCTCCTCCAGTTTGGCCTTTCAGCAGATTGCGGCGAAGTTCTGCTTTGTCAACAGAATGAGCCCAGTTCTGCTGAGCGTTCAGCACAGCCTTCAGTCACAAAGTAATGATGAGCTGTCACTGAACTGATATGGAAAACAGAACTCTGATACACAGTGTTTACCCAGGGGGGGAAAAAGAAAATTAAAAAAATTTAAAAAAATTCCTGTGCTCTGCAGGAAGATTTGTAAGCTGTATTAACTTGCAACAAAAATAGAGAAAATCTGCTCCAATGAGTAAAATCTGTACAAACAAGACTTACTTTTTAATGTTCAGACTTGCTTCTTTGGAACAGATAGATTAAAATTAATTTAAAAAAAGAAGGGACATTCCTTTGCAATTCAAGAAGGGGACTAGGTTATAAATACTGGCAGCTGAGTTAGTCTCAACTATTTCTTACTGAAGTAAGAAAGGCTTTTCTTTCAAACATACATCTTGTTTAAACAATTGTGTATGATGGTGCCCTAAAAGAACACTTTCCCAAAACCGCAATTTATGGAATTAAGTCATCCTATTAGTTTGGTTTAGCTGGGTAGTCTGCAATGAGAAGCTGTAGGGATAAGGAATCAAGTATTCTCTTGCTACCAAGCCTACATCTTGCCATGATGTGCTAATAGGACTTATAGATGCACTTTGGTTTTGGTTTATTATGATTTTTAGTTTCTGACATTTACTGTGAATGAGTAATATCATTAACACTCATTGCTAAATAGCTGTAGAAACTAAAAAAACACATAGAAAATCAGGAAAGCTATTCTCATACTGTTTGCCTATGAATATTCTTCTATTGAATTAAAACAACTTTGCTTTTATAGCTACTTTTTTTTTTC
Organism: Heliangelus exortis; assembly: GCF_036169615.1. NCBI lineage: Eukaryota > Metazoa > Chordata > Aves > Apodiformes > Trochilidae > Heliangelus > Heliangelus exortis. Next base: position 80,467,776 of record NC_092422.1, read on the forward strand.
ATATCAACAGACCGGATTGCTGTCATGCTAGAGGGTTAAATTGATGCTTTTTTTTAGCACTGCAATATATTTGAACATATTTTTGAGTTCTGGGCTTCTTAGGTGAACCTGCCATTTTGTAGATGCTTTGTCTGCTATGAGGAATGAGCTTATTTATTTCATTATTCAACACACATACAATGTAGTAAACATCCGTATACTCCTCTACTTTTGATAAAATATAGGTATGACTTTGATTAATGGGTATACTACAGCTTTTGATATTTTGTAATAAATGAGATTCAAATAATGTGATATAATTACAGAAAAACTCTGTAATTTTATGTAGATCCCTACATAACTCTAAACTCCTAAACTGCAAATAAATTCTTCAGGGTCAAATATTCTGTTGTCAACATTTTTTGCAATAACAAACGGGATTCTTGTCACTAACACCAATACATACATGTTAAAATTTAAAAATATGCCTATGTAGATTGAAGACTGTCAGACTTCTTCTATTGATCTCTACAGTAGCAAAAGTCTCTCAAAAATTTCAGCCAGCAGGAGAAGGAAGCAGAATATAAGACAAGGGCTTCAAAATCCTTTTCGTCCCTATTCTATTGTGTCTGTGCTTAACATAGTTCAACAAAACCCTTTCCTTAAATTTATTGTTTGGTGTACTACATCTACATTGTATGCTCCTATTAAAAATCTCACATTTCACTTTTACTCTTTCTCTTTCAGTAATTAGAAATGGAAATATTTATTAATTATTTTTCTCCTCAAAAAAAAAAAAAAAAAAAAAAAGGGTGAAGAAAGAGAGAAATTATATAGAAAGCTTCATTGTTTTAGAGTAAGAGCTGTTGATCCATAATTGTGGTGGAAGATTTCCCATAACAAGCCCCATTAAAAAACAAACAACCTCTAAGCTGCTCAGAAAGAAACAGACTTTTCTGATTTTTTTTTTTATATGTTCCCTTTCTCTCCTCAGAGTACAATTTTTTTGTTTTGGTTTGTTTTTTTTGTGACATTTATAACTCTACTATCCTAAAACATTATCTGGAATTGTTTGCTACTATTTTGTATTTGGGTTTTTTGTAGCAGCTCTAAAACTTGTGATCTTAGAAGATAAATTTTTATTTTATTTTATTGACCACTGAAAGATAAATGTTTTGAGAATATTTGGACTCAAGAAAGTTATATTTATACTGTCAGTATATTTATAGATAAAGATTCACAGTGTAAAATACATTTTTTCAATAGATTAGACTAAAATAAATAAGGCTAGAATAGATTAGGTTTAAAATTTTAGGTTAAAAATGTTCATAACTTTCAAAGGAGAAACAGATCGAAGGTACACTACTCTGAAATTAAACAGTAGGAAAACAGAAATTGTATTTCCGATTTTCTGGGAAGATGCAGAAACTCATTGGAGATTTTGTGTGAACTTGCTTTAAGTTTCGGAATGGTTCAGAACTTCATTAGACAACAGGATTACCAGAATATGATGCATGAAAAATTAGTTATGATCACACTCACAAATTGTACCCACATGCCATGATTTGAAAATCTTTAGATTAAATACCACAGCACAGTCAGTGAACACATATAGAAAATAAGTCTTAGAGATAAACATGATAGAAGTTTTTTTCCAGGAGAGTGACCATGTGAACAGAAGAGACCAGTTAGAAAGGCAGGGGAAGACCCAGCTAGGGAAAAAAGGAAGACCTGGGAGGTGTCTGTGGCCTGTCAAAAACATCACCCTGTCTCATTTCTGACAACTGCACTGACTGGCTGCAGTTTTAACATAAATCTGGTGGTGCTTTGTCTGCTATCATATACATAGTATCAACTCAATCACATTGTTTAGTGCCGAAAGATAAGAGTGAAAAAAAACAAAGGCTCAATGATGATCAGAGGAGCAGTGATAGGTAAGAACCCCCTCTGATTTCTGAGTGGAAAGCCGTGCAGAAAAATCATTCGGAGAGACTCCTTTGTAGCTGCCCTGTAAGTACTGAAACATTGTAATAAGGTGTCTCCTAAGCCTTCTCTTCTCAAGGCTGAATAAACCCAGTCTTCTCAGCCTCACCTCATGTGGAAGGTGCTTCTATCCTCTGATCATCCTCATGGCTCTTCTCGACCCTCTCCAGCCTGTCTGCATCCTTTCTGTAGAGCAGGGACCAAAACTGGATGCAGTACTCCAGGTGTGGTCTGACAAGTGCCAAGTAGAGGAGGATGAGGACTTCCTTGTCTCTCCTGCTGGTGCCCTTCTTGATGCAGCTCAGCATCCTGTTGGCTTTCTTCGCAGCTTCTGCACACTGCTCATGTTGAGCCTGATTTCCACAAATACCCCCAGGTCCCTTTCCACAAGGCTGCTCTCTAGACAAGTGGATCCCAGTCTGAACTGCACTCCTAGGCTATGTTCCCAGGTGCAAGACCTTGCGCTTCTTGCACATCAAGATCCTGTTGTCCCACTTCTCCCGTCTGTCTACATTATCCTGGAGGGTGGCTCCCCCTTCTGGGCTGTCAACCTCTCCTGTCATCTTAGTGTCATCACAAAACTTCATCAGGATGCTCTTTACCCCCACATCCTGGTCACTTATGAAGATATTAAATAGCATCAGGCCCAATATCAGTCCCTGGATGCATGGAACTTTTTTTAGGATGTTTAGAGGAAGGATCATATATGAGTAAGGGACAAAGTTATACGAAGAGCAAGTGTGGGAAATAAATGGAGTAGAGAATAGAAGACGGAGTAGAGGGGAAAGGAAATAAAAGTCTGTCCAGTTGAAACAGGCTGAACATGAGTACTCTTGTCTGAGCCCAGTCGTCTGCCCCATCTTCTCATTAAAGGGCATTTTTATTTTCCATGTGGCTGTGTTATCTACCCTAAGCAAGTCTTGGTGCATGCTAATGAACTTTGAGCTGGTCCAGATGATAACTAGGGTACAGTGTCTGCTCTCCAGCAGCTGGGTTATCAACCACCTCTACCAGTGCCAGCAAATGGAAAGAGTGGTGGACCTGGGGCCATCTGCTAGGCTGAATGTCTAAGGTCAGCTTCTGGAGGCGCCCATGTTGTGTGCATGTATATATTCCACTGACCAATTTCTAATGGAGAGGGGGAACTGGGCTGTGTCAGCTCTGCCATTGAAGTTTACTTCAGCATCTTGTGTAGGTGTCTGCTTGTGTGATGTGTGTGTATAAGTGTGTGTTTGTGTGCATGTGTGTGTCTGTGCACACCCACCTATTGGTACAATTTGGCCTGGCTGCTGGCTGAACCTGGTGCACAGAGCTGCAGCATCTTATTTATCTGGTTACTGGATTCAGCTGCCTCAAGCACAGACATTAAGAATCCCAGAAGAGGTCATGTTTCTGAAGTAATGGCAAGAAAATAGCTATCTAACACAAATTGTTATGAATATTAAAATACTTGCTAATAGATATTAATTCATCCATGAAATATGTGACAAAAAAGTTAATCAAAACATGAATTTACAGGTTCTCTTTGTTCTTTCCTAATCTGTGGGGAAAATTATGACGGAAATAGATTTTAGAAACAAAAATATAGAATAGAAAATGTGGTACACAAATGACAGTATAGGTTAATATTTCTTTTCAGAAGAAGTTTATTTATTCATTCAATTCTCTACCAATTGTGCAAATTGATGTCAGGGATTTGAGCCATAGTGTAATTATAAACTGAACTAAACTGTGTTATACAGCTATTCCTATATTTAGACAGTGGGGAACTTGGGGGTGAAGCTAGGACACAAGGAATGGCAGATGATTAAGCTGGCAGCACCAGCCCAGCTGGAAGCTGTGTCCTGCTACAGGCGGAAGCAGGCAGACGTCAAAGTAGAGATTCTGAATTTCTGACAAATAAAGGGGACTTTTCTGTGAGAACAGTACCAAGAAATGGTATGTGAGATGTCTCTGCTAGTGTCCCTCACATATCAGTGCTGAAAGGCACTGTACAAAGGCACTGACACGTACAGCCTGGGACAATGTCCAAGTGAAAAACAAGAGCCAGCGACTTTCAATTATCTGAAATGTATTTGGACTTGTTCAGTTTACCTTTCACATTTGAGACATGAATTAAAATGTGCAAAGCAAAACTCATTTTTGTCAAACTAAAATAACTTACATAGGCATGCTTGAATTAGGTACAATTATTCAAAGCTGTCTGTACAGAAATGCTTTCATACATTCAGATTTCCACTGTTCACATAACTTCAGAATTTCATGTCTGGGTGTTCTGGATGATTCATGCTTCTGAGGATGAGAGGCAGCTGAAAGCTTGAAAACTAAAACAAGAAGTGAAATGCATGGTTATGGTGTCTGGCACCTGTCTGTGCATTATTCTCATACCTTTCTGTTAACTGGCACAGCTGAAGCCTCTGGAACCTTCTCATTTTCACCTCAAAGTTATTTACCTGCTGACTGATGATAGTATGAGACAAAAAATACTATGGTTTCATGTATTTGAAACTTGAGGCTCTGCTGAATTCTCAAACTCATCATGGCTTTAGGCCAGGCACTGGAGACGGAAGCCTGGCATTGACAGGAGTGAAAGTGCACAGCTGTTTTTTACATTACATTAAGAACAGGAAAACGGGAGTGAATTTTTGGGGGGATGCTGCAGAAGAAGGGAATTACTAGTTCTTTAACATGGAGTCTCAACTCAATTGTCCTTTAAACAAAAAGTGCTTGCAGCACAAAGTGTGCCTCTCTGGCTGTCCTAGCCACACCAATAAATTACTTTGAAAGGATCTTGGAGTAATACTTATGTGAAAAGGCTCACTGTGCTCTGTTGCTTCTCTGTGAAGTTTCTTAGTTTGTTTTGTTTATTTGTTTGTTTGTTTGGGTTTTGTTGTTTGTTTGTTTGTTTTAATGCTTGTAGTCTTGGAGACCATGGACACGCATGCAGAGAGGTATTGATCACAGTTTCAGGAGGCACTCTGTGGGGCACCAGTTTCTCCTGGTGTCAGTGTGAAAAGAAGCAGTGATGTGCTTTCTCTTTGGCAAAAGAGCTGCTATGGCTTTGACTACTGAGAGTATTTTGAAGCTTGCATTTCTACCATTTCCTTTGAATGCCTGGATATAAAGATGGCTTTTGTTACATATAAGGGCAGACAGGCAGACTGGAAAGAAGCTCTAGAGGCTGGACTGAGAGCTAATGCTTTCAGCACTGGGCAGAGCAGGGAGCTGGGGTAGGGGAAATAGCTTGTTTGCCTACATTTGGCTTCAGGGATGCTGTTGATATGAACATCTTATAAATATAATTTGAGTTCTGGTTTCTGTTTCCTGAGTTTCCACGATTATGATCTTCATCAACAATCTGAAGCAGACTAGGATCATGTTTTAGAGGTCAAAATTAGCATAAACAAAAAATATTTATCGTGTCGATACAGATCACACTGAGGCAGTTTTGGAAACTATTTTGTGGTAAAGCTGTTTTTGTGAACACATTAAAAATAGCGAATAGATATATTTCCCGTATACTTTTATGGTCCTTGGATGAAAGACAAAACTAATTTGTATTATGTTTATTTGTTTATCAATATGTTTCTTCTAATCCGACTCATCATGTAAATTTCTTATTTGGGAATTCAGGGATTCCTCTGAGATATTCAAGAATTTCATCCAATTCTTGCACCTTTCTGAAGTTTTGCTTTGATAGTAGGGTAAGCATTGCCAAAGACTGACTTTTTGCAGAAACTTAGTATTTGCACTTGAGTTCTAGTTGAATCTGCAAACAGTGATACTCCTGTATTCATCTGTGTGAAGTAATACTACTTGAGAGACCTTCTGCCTTCTAATTCTGCTTCTGATAAAGAAGAATGATTTCTGAATTGTTATTTCTTCAAAGGAAAATAATTGTATAAGAATAAAACTGTTTCTTAAGAAATGTAGGAGTCATAGGTACTGGGATTATTTACTTTTTAAATTGCAAGATGTAATGCATTTTCATTTGAGAATTTCCAGAAGTTTGGAGAAGTGGCATAAATATGCTAGGAAACAGTAAGCCTTGAAGCATTAACCTAATAAATATGATTTTTTTGATTTTTAGTGTCAGTTTTCAAAGCCTATCATGCTTCCATTTTTACTGAGTAGATATGGGACAGAGCTGTGGAGAGAACTTCAAAGGAATTATATTGATGTGCAAATGTACTTCTTCTAGTATCTATAACAAATATTATAATTCCTGGATATCCCTGTCCATATCTAACTTTAATGAGTTACTCTAATAATGGAACATGAGAAATCTCTATTCAGAAGAACACACTCATGCAGACATAACTAGAGATAAATGTCCTATCATTCAGGAACAAGAAAGAAACCTTCAAAGGATATTTTTTTATGCAGCTGGTAAACAGCTGAACAGAAGAATCTAACTTAGCATTTGAGTCTGAATGATAGGATCTGTCCTCCTGTAGCTCCAGATGAGTACTGTTGGTTGTTACACTTGTGCTAATTTATCAGGCAAAGAGAGGAAACAAGGGAGAAGCCATTCAGCATCCTTGTTTCCAATAATGCTTTCAGATTTGATACTATAAAAGAAGGTGGATTGAATTTGCAAAAGGGATGATTAGGTGGTAAAGATGTTCCAATATTGGATGACCTTCTGAGTCATCAGGATGTAGTAATACTTGGTTGCTTTTGAACACAGAACCTTGCATAGGCACAGCTGCTCAGGCACGCGCTATTGCACCACATGGTAGACAGAATTTTAAGAACCTCTGAATTCAGTAAGTAAGCATTTTTTTCCTGCTCATTCTCATCCCAACTTTATTTTTTTTTTCCTGTCCCTTTTATATAAATCCTCAAGAAAGGTATTTTCATTTGAAAGTTCCCCTCTATCCCCTGACAGTAAAAAAAAAACCCAAACCTAGAAACCAGATATTCCATGAGTAACAATCTATGCAGCTTTACAGAGGAGAACCTGAGGGTCCTGATGGAAAAAATTGTTGAACATGAGCCAGCAATGTACTGTTACAGCAAAGAAGGCTAATGACAACCTGGGCTGCGTTAGGCAGATCAAGGGAGATGATCCTTCCTCTCTAATCATCACCGATGAGGCCACACCTCCAGTACTGTGTCCGGTTCTGGGCTTCCCACTACAAGACACATGGATAGACTGGAGACATTCCAAAGGAAGACAGGCAGAAATCATCAAGGCATTTGAGCACAGGCTCAGAGAGCTGAAACTTTTGAGAGAGAAGAGAAGGCTCAGGGAGGATCTTGTAAATTTAAGTATCTGAAGAGAGAGCGCGAAGAGGATGGAGCCTGGCTCATTTCGGTGTTGCTGGGTCACAAAACCAGAGGCAGTGAGCACTAACTGAGACACAAAACTTCCTGCCTGAACATGAGGAAACAGTTTTAGGGTGACCAAGCCACGGCAAAAGGTTATTGAGGGATTTTATGGAGTCTCCATCCTTGGCCATATTCAAAAGGTGTCTGGACACATTCCTGGGCAATCAGCTTTAGGTGGTCTTGCTTGAGCCAGAGGGCCTGGTGGCCTCTGGAGGTCCCTTCCAACCTCAAACATTTCGTTATTCTGTGATTCTATAAATGGAAGAAATTGGAGGGATAATAAAACTGTTAACTTGTCATTTTTGAAAGAAGCCATAGTACTGCATTTCATCTATTCTGGCATGTGGTGCTAAAGTAAGGTATAAAATTTACTTTTCTTCGTGATCACTGATTCCCCAGAAAAACCAAGTGCCATCATCTCCTAAATTATGAGGAGATGTTCTACCCAGAGGCATTTCATGCTAAGGTATTATCTCCCTGCTGCAGTTTGTGGAAAGCTAAAGGGATTTTCACTTCTAAAGGTATACTAGCACAGGGGAACATACATTGATCTGTTGGAGAAAAAAACATTTAGTATCATTCTGACACATCTTCATTTTTACATTTCATGACTCACTCACCTAAAACTTCTTCACTAACTGGAGTGAGTTGACTGAGTTGCTAATTTAGCACTACATTTGTAAAGAGCACTAAAATACTAAATATACAATTACATTCAGACTAGTGGCAATCCATTTCCTATTCACCTATGTACCCTGCGCAGAACCACAATTTTTTAGTTTGTTCCCACCTTTTTAATAATCTTTAATATTTTTACGTGCAATCCATATATAGATGTTATTCTCTGAAGGAATTCACATAACAAATATTTTAACTGAAGTTCTTTTTAAGATGGGGTTTTACTCAAAGTGAATAACATAAACATATGTATATGGTAAGTTTTTAAATCAAATACTCTCTCTGATTAGTTTTACATTTAACGGAGTCACTAATATATCACTGATTTATACATATCTATATATATATTGTTAGAATATGGAAGTTTTATTTTAAACTTGTTTGAAAGAAAGCTTTAATAAATTTAATATTTCTGTATGTTAAGAATACAGAATTATAACATAGGAATATTTAGGTATTCCTGTAAGAGTATGGATTTTTTTTTTTTTTTTTTTTTTTTTTTTTTTTTTTTGGTTTTTAATTTATCTGAAAGAAAGCTTTAATTCGAGAGAAAATGTTCTCTAGAGAATTCAGTTGATTTTATGCAACTGTGTCTTCCATGGAATTGCTAGTACAACTCTTTAATTAAGATTATTGTTATTATTTTGTTCAAGTATTTTGTACCATGAAAGTGAGGTTTTATTAAAAAGTGGAAATCAATGTCAGATTGATTCCAGCTTTCACAAAGGGATAAGTTTCCCTTAGATCACAGAGACCATACAGAAAATTCAATAACATAAAAGTGTTCACATATGTATTTTTTTTTTCTAGATTACTAACAAAAGGATCAGTAATGTAATATAAGAGTAAGAAAATTAAATTCCATTTCTAAATGCTAATTTGTATTTCATTTTCATTGTCCAGAACAATGACTAAAGGCTTTTCACATCAGTCAGTAGCCCTCTCTAATACATGGAAAGTGTTATTTTAAAGCAGGTAGGGTTTGTATTTTGACATCCTCTTTTGGCACCACTGGAGAAGAGAAAGGGAAACTTGGGGTAGCTGCATGGACCGTTCATGTGAGAAGAAGACGAAAAGGGAAAATTTTGTTCCCAAGGATGGAAGTGGGCACTAAAAATGAACAAGACTTTCTGGTGTGACTATTTCAAACATATTGAAACAAGTATTTTGCAGAGCACTGATATTCAAATAGTCCTGGAGGCTCATGTACAGTGGGTTATTTCATAGTATCAAGCAGATAATTAAGTGACCCTTGAGGGAAAAAATTGGTACTTATGTAACTCAATTGAGGTCAAAAGCAGTTTTCAAACTGGGTTGGCCCTCTAGGGTGTGGAAGAAAGAGATAATTTCTTAGACACACAAGAAAATTTCAGCCAGCTTCTGTCCATCTACCTCTACTTTTCTTTGTTCCCCCACTCCTGCAGCACAGCCCTGTATTTGCAGCTCTGTTGGCTCTGGAAATTTTGTGGAAAAGGCAGTCTGGGACTTCAGCTCCCAGAGCCAGGGAGTGTGGGAGCCAGCCATCTCAGAGTTTGGGGGAAAAAAAGCCCAACAAAAAACCAAAACCAAACCACCACTAAAAAAACAACAAAAAAGGGAGCTTTGCATAAGAAGTTTGAAAACTGCTATCCTGAACAAATGGTCCAGGAGCCTCAGACTGATGAGATCATCAGACCCCCCCCCCCACCAAAGGCAGAAAGCCTCTCTGCAGTAAGGAACACTGATCTTCCCTCACCAAGCAGCCCAAAACCTCAGGTGTTCTCTCCATCTTTCAGACATCCAAAGTTACTTGAACTGAAAACAGACCTAAATGTGTCTACAAGACCATGATAAAACTGATTTGTGAAGTCAACAAGTTTTCCTCTGAAATGGGATAGACCACTTATAAAAAGTGAAAATTGACATCACTGTTTTTGTTCTAAAATTTAAAATGCTGTCAAACAGAATTTATCAGAATTTGTGTTTAATGTCCAGTTTAGGAGGAGCTGGAAATAAATTTACTTTCCCAATTGAGCTTATATGATGAGAAGAAGCATAAAGAGATTTTTCCCTTGCTGTTTGCTCTCCAGTTTACCCTGGTAAATACTAACCCATAACTAAGTACAAACAACTGAGCTTTATTAAAGCAAAGCTTGTAATTTTTCCATGAGTGCCACTGAAACAGAAAAAAATAAAGAAAAAAAAAATCATGACATGAACTGAAAGAACATATCTGCTCCACTTCCAGTTAACTTTGTGATTAGTTATCAGGTTTAATAGACCCTGCAAAAATCCAGTGTAATATACCTTGGAAAAATTCAGTGTCATGACAGGCCATATACTACAAGTATTACATCCCCTGAAAGTGAAGGAGAAATAAAGGGTATGCAGAGGAATACAAAGACTTATATCTGCTCTCTCAAGTGAAAAACATTGTTAGAGAATCTATCTGCATTCACAGGTAAGATTGTTGTACTGGAATTCCAGTACACCTTCCATAGAACTGCTGAAAGATGTTGTGCCTGGTGATCAGTGCCAGGATAAACAGAGGTCTATTTGCCCTGTTTATGGGTTCTTTGAATGCTGCCTTTGTGCACTTGATGAAGAACTTACCCTGAAGACCTTTGATGAGAGGAACTGCTTCCTCACACAGAAAGCACATTGGCGGCACTCTACAACAATGTGAAACAGAACAGGAGTTGGGTTAAAATTCCCTCTTCAGGGAAGTGGTGCAGACTTATTAGATATTAGAAAAAAAATCTTCACCAAAAGAGTGGTGAAGCAGTGGAACAGGTTGCCTATGAAGGCGGTGGAGTCACCATTTCTGAAGGTATTAAAAAAATGGGTAGATGTGGTGCTTTGGGAGATGATTTAGTGGTTAAGGTGGTGTAGGACTGAAGGTCCTTTCCAACCATGAAGATTCTGTGATTGATTCTAAATGGATTTGTTGTCTTAAATAAAGATCCCCCAACACAGCTTCTTGCTTCCTGTTATTTATACTTAGTATGTTTTAGACTTTTTTTGTTTGTTTGTTGGGTTTTTTTATTATTATTTTTGGGTTTTTTTCTTGGTGCTTTTTAGTGCTTTAGTGCCCTGTCCCTTGATTAAAATGGTTAAATGAAAATAGTAAATGAAATAGTTAAATAAATAGTTCACTTATATGCAGGAAAAGATTAATTTCTGAACATTTGTGTCTGGACAGATTAAGGAAGAATTAAATGATTAGCTTGTCACATCTTCTTATTAGCCTGTTAAGAAAACAAAACAAAAAGCAAGCAACAAACAAAGCCAAAACCAAAACAAACATATTTCCCCCCCCCCAACAATCACAGGCAAAGAACCAAAAAAAAGAATTCCCCCAAAAGTATCATGTATCAGGTGAATTCAAGCAGCGTTAGTTTAGCCAATACAGGTTGCCATTTTTCCAAAGCAACCACATCATTATCGATAAGCTGATTGAGAATAGATAAAATGTGAGATTAGACATCATGGGTGAAAAAATGTTTTTTAAACATTAAAATTCTTGGTTTCTGACTCTCCCTGTCCCACTGTCTCTTGACTATTACAACAGAAAGCTGTAAATCAGCATATGGTTATTATTGCTGCTTTAGGCTCTTTTGAAAGTATTGGTCATACACAAGTGTACCAAGTCAGATACAATTAGAGTTAGGATACATTTGTGTATGTATGGTAAAGTTATTAATAAGATTGTAGCATTTGAATTTATCTAAATGCAGATGAACTAGATCTGTTATGGCTTTAAATATAGAGACATCCAGCAACATGGTAGTTATCATTTCTCAGTGGTAATTAATGGAACAAGAGCTGTTAGTGGTGTATTATTAACAATTGTTAGTATTCTGAAGTTGTCTTCCTTATCTATTTGTATCATAAATGAAATGAAGTTAATTCAGATTAATTGTTCTTTCTTCTATTCCTAGACACAGAATTACCAACTTGGTTGAGTTTCCAGTGTATTAACAACTGTTAAACTATTCTGACTGTGAGACTTCTTGCCATTTTGTCACCTCTCCATTTGCTTTAGCTTGTTTTTATATCACACTTTTGCTGGCTTTTATTTTCTTTTTATGTGCTAAATATTTATTATACACAAAAGTGGATATAACACTAGGAATTAAACTACATGTATCTTTTTCTAATTTCCTGATGTAATCACTTGTATTTTCATGTTGTACAGATGCAATGACACTTCTGTACAGTATTAAGTGATAAAACATTGGGCTATGTACAGTATTATTTTTTTAAAAAATCAGGAGTTAACATATATAAAAACTACCAAGTTTTTAGATGTTACCGCCTATAAATATCTGATAAAGATTCACAATTTGGACCACACTGGAGACTAAAAGGAGAAAAACTGTTTGGACCATTTGCTTTCAAACTGAATGTAACACTGAGTTTTCATTGGCTTATAGTTTTTTCTTGAACTCACAACACAGGTTTGTTTATTTCTTTGCCTGTTTGATCTGGTGCTTCCAGCATGAGACATGCTGAAAATGGTCTTAATTCTGATACATGAAAGTTCTTTACTTTCTGCAGTATATGCATACTTGCTGGAGGGTTCTACTACCTGTTATGTTCTCTGCTAGCTGAGGGTTTCTACATCTTCTGTATTCATCATGCTCCAGCTGTAACCAGCAAACTCATCTTCTTTTCAGTCGCACCTGGGGACTGTTTAATTTTATTTGTCTTTTTGGTTTTATGAGCCCATAATTGTTTTATGACCAATTTCCATTGCTCATACTTTTGTGTTGCTCTGCTTTTATATAATTTTTTTTTGACTTTTGTTTCATCCCAGCAGCCTTGGTTTCTGATGAAGCTTACAAGCTGAATAAAACTGACAGTGCAGTCAGTTACAATAGAACTTACAATTTAGGGGTTACAATAAGAAAGTCCGTGTCACTGTGGACACCCAGAAGTCTAAGTTCTTTTGATGATATTTTGGGGTTTTTTAGATAAAATTCTGTTAGGGAACTCAGCTGATAAAGTATCCACCAAAATGTTTCATTACCTTGGATCTGACACTTTGGAACATAATTACCTTAAAATTCAATTTCTGCTTCTGTCTGAAGGAGGTTTATATCCATATAACTCAAATCGCTGACGTGCACAGCCTAGATTCATTAAGTACTAACATCCTCTTCAAACAATGAGTTTAAACATTCTGAGGTATTTCCAGAATACCTCTCTTCTTAAGGAACAGGAAGCCTAAGCTGCATCTGGTAAAGGGTTTGCTGTTGCGATGGAAACTTGGATGTGTCTCAGAAGGAATTCCAGCTCTGGCACTTGGCATTGCCACTGTTGCAGAACAGAGCTCTTCGTAGACCAAAATATAAACCAAGTTTTTGGCCAAATTGCTCTGAATACTGAGGGAAGACAAAAAAACATATATGACTATTCTGGTTAGCTTTCATTTTCAGAGAATGGGATGATGGTCAACTTGGGTTTTGGTGTTTGTTTTTGGCTTTTTTTCTTCTCCAAGTTCATTCAATAATCTAAAAATCATTGTATTCAGTAATATGAACATAACATAACCCTCAAGCACATGGAAAGGGATAAAAGAGAGATAAATCTGCAAGTTAAATCAACAGTTGCTCTCTTTGTATTTGTGTTGTTCCCTGTAATTCAACAGCAGTGTCTTCTCATCTAGATAATGTATTCTTGACCCTTAGAGCTTGATAGACTGTATTTCCAAGGGATAGGTATCTCAAAAACACAGAAAAAGAATATTACCAATTTGGAAAAACTGACTTAGGTAGATTTTGATGATGATCTCAAAGCCATATAATAAAGAAATATTCTAAGTAGCACCTTAATAGAGGAATAATACAATGTACAACAGTAAAAGTGTGTTCTTTAAAATACTGAAAGATGTAAAATTGCTTTTTGAGGTAATAAAGCAAAAGTGATACATATTGAGTGGATACATTATTTGCTTTGCATAAAGTTTAAACAACTTAATTTGCTTTGTACAGTCAGATTCTTGATTGAGGTAATAAATTATAATTATATATCTAGTTTTGCTATAAGGAAGTAATTATGATGTTTTTTTCCTTACAAGCCCATTAATTAGCTGGATAGGTAAGGGTCATTCCATTCCAGAATTTTTATTTCTAAGAATATTCCCTAATTTGACAGTTACTTATATATAATCCTTTATAGTTTACATTTTCTCTAGAAAATTGAACTATAAAGATCTTTAAATGAAGTTCCTTTTATGCTCTTATACTTTGTTCACAAGCACTTCTGTCCCAGGAAAAGGAAACAGATAAAGGAGAAAACGTAGCCATCTTAAGATACTGCTATGTGCAACACAAACAAGACTGTTTTAAATCAGCAGTCAGCTCACAGTCTGTGAATGGAAACAAGAAAATTAATGTTTCCTCAGTGCTCTCTGCAGGATCTTCTTTCCACAGATCAGGGGTCAAATGCATTTACAAAACAGTAGGGGAGAAATCCTGCATTGTCACAGTGTGTTCTTGGGAAGTACTCCACTTTACACACTCATTTGCTGCCCACTTGGAAACTCAAATGAAAAAAAAAAAAAGAAAACCAAAATCATTTCAAGTAATTTTGTCTTTGAGCCTAATTAAAGTACATTGAGGAATGTGGGAAGGAAGACAGTGTTTACCTAGATATGATGCCTGGCTTATCAACAGCAGCAGAAGCAGCAAGAAGTTTCAGGAGAGAGCCCAAGCTAATAAAGATTGTAGGTAATGCAGAAGCAAAATTTTGGCCTGGAAGTATGGGTATTGAAGGCTAAAGTACATAAGTTAGCAGTCCATTAGGTTAAATATCCTTCATTCTATAACTGGATGGCTCACAAGATTCAGTGTTTGTCCGTGGTACTCCAACATGATCTGTTCAGCCCCATGAGATGTCACAGTGACATCTGTCAGCAAGTTGGTTGTCTGGTTTCACTGGTAAATACGTAGAGCTTGTATTGCATCTTTGCTTTTGAGGAAATTGTCCTCAAATACACAGTAAGAAGAGTAAAGTTAGAAGGAGTTTGACACAAAGGAGAGATAAACCTTTAGTCACAGACTAAGAAAAATACCTTCTAAATATTGCAGTTAATGGCTGAGAAAAGTAAAACTGCCATGAACTACCATAAAATATAAACAAAACACAATGTCTGATCTTTTGCTTGGGATGAAAATAATGACTTAAACCAATGTATTGTACATTGGCATTTTATTTCTTTTTTTCCATGTTGGACTTCTATTTCTATTTTTATTACATTGCAGAAACTCAACTTACTGTATGAAAGTGTCCATTTCGCTGACGGTGGGTGAAAATGACACAGGACTCTGCTACAATTCAAAGATGAAATATTTTGAAAAAGCCGAACTTAGCAAAACCAAGGAAATCTCATGCCCTGAAATTGAGGATTTTTTATTTCCATTTAGGGAGCCTGAAATTCTGTGGTATAAGGTAAGGAATGAAAACTATTTTCACCTTCAAAAACATATCATTCAATGTTCTGATGATTTTCATGATCTAAATATGGGATGAAGCTTGGATTGTTTTAAGATTTGTTAAGAACAGGCAACAGAATCAAGGACAGAAAAGAATGAACTAAGTGACAGACAAAGATCAATATACTTCCTTTACTAAATTTTAGAGCTATTGTTTTCTTAATATCCATTTATGGATTTCGAAGAACTGACACCTTTCTTCTAACAAGAGGGCTAAAAGGAAAAGTGTTACTGGTCTGGCCTGGTTTGATATGCCCAGGCAAAGCCACATGAGCTGCTTATGTAGCAACTGAGTGTGCTTTACCAGGCTAAAGACTGGGTTTTAAAAACCGAGACATAAAATCTATTTGGAAAAATATAAATAGGCTAGCTATGCATGCTGTTATCTGAATGAATTATTTAATTTTGTGGCATAAAATGCAGCAAACCCTTGGTCTTTACATGTTAGCTTTTACTTGCAACCATCAGTGTTTTCTTTGTTATTATTAATAACTTTATTTCAGTATTGTGTACTGATTTCTAAATTATTAATGAAGGGCCAAACTCTTAAAAAGAATGCTGCCTGTGGGCACCTCACTAGAGGTTCCATGAAGAGCAGCTTGAGTTCTGGGTTCCTTATTGTCTGCAGGAAATACTCAGTACTTCAGTACTGTAATGCTCACATTTTTAAGGCCCCAAACAGTTCAGTAAGTCTGAAATGTTTAACTGTATTTTATCTACACAGACACATTTTTATATGTAGGAAGTCCTAGTTTAACTTTCCTATTATGCATTCTATTTTTTCAAAAACTTTAATTTTCCTGATTACATAAATCTATTTAAATATGGTACACGCAAGTCTATGCAATCTAATAAGTAAATTAAACCTATGGCCTAGAAGGATTCTGATTGACTTAACTGGCAGTATGTCTAAGATGGAGATAAGTTATCGGTTATTTGCTTATACTTATCTTGCATTTTCTGTTTGTAATACAACATGTATCTAAAGTTTTATCAAATTTAAAACTATGACTGGCTTCTTAAACAGGAGCTCAAAAGACTGGCTTCTTAAAAGTCATTAATGGCATTTGTGTAAATGAGCTCAAACAACTTACACTCAAAAATTCTTTAAAAAGTCTTAATTCATAAACAATTATTAGGCTAAGGTAATAAAGTAAAATATTTTGTGACAGTTCATCAAAAGACATTTTTCTTATGAAAAGCAACAATAATTTTTTTCTAATACCTTATAAATATACTGGTTTGCAATACCAATAATTAAAAAACATCAAAACGCTAAAAATCTTAAAATCTATTTCAAATATTACCAGGTTAATTAGGTAAAAGTAAATTATTTATTTTAAGGGCTAAGAAACATGCATGCAAAATGGATATTCTCTATTATAGCAAAAAAAGTAATGTTTAGGTACTAAAAATGGAAATGCTAACATATTTTCATGGGTTGAAAACACACTTGCTAAGATTTCAGAGAGCTTTGATTCTAAAAGGTTTTTAGAAAGAACTATATAACTTAATCTCACTTGTGGTTCTCATGATTTTTTGTTTCTCTGCTTTTTAAAAGTGTATTTTTATTTAAAAATAATGTAAATTAAAAAAATAAATAAATAAAACAAACAAACAAACAAAAACTGTCCCTTGCAATGTGTAGCTAACGGTAATGTAAGTTTTGGATCACAGATATAACTGTAATGGCAAATAAGTAAACAAATTAGGAACCTCTTCACAAACTAATGTCAAAAGCAAACTAACTCCTTTTTCTTGCCAGAGGGTAAATATTAATTCAGCTGTTAAAATACTATAGTCTTTTTTTTTTTTTCTTTAATCAATACTTAACTGGATATTTAGTGTATGTAAAGCTCGTAATAGCCTAAGCTCTTGCCTAGCCTTCGTGACACTGAGAAGCATTATCAAAAGTGTTCCAATTGAAGTGTAAGAACTGAAGTGTTATATTATCTTTAAACAGGAATGCAAGGCAAAGACGTGGAGATCAAGCATTGTTTTTAAAAAGGACACTCTTGTAATTCGGGAAGTTAGAGAGGATGACATTGGAAATTACACTTGTGAGTTAAAATATGGATTCTTTGTTGTCAGAAGAACTACGGAATTAACAGTTACAGGTAATTACAGGCTGTTGCTGTCTCTTATGCTTAGAAAAAACATTCAGTGTTGTGATTTGAGTTGTGACTATTGGAGTCTTTATACCTACACAAACCACCTTTGCACAAAGCTTTTCTGTGTGCCTAGATAAGAGCAGCTGATACACTAAAGCTGTCCTGGGTACTTCGTAGCAGTACATGTAACATTGTAAACAAGCCTAAGTTTTCATCTGTTTCCAAAGCTTGTGGCTAGGTCTTCGTTTTGAATGGAAAAGGTGGAAAAGTAATAGGTAGCTTCAGCAAGCACTGCCTGTAACAGAAAAGAAGAGCATTAAAGCCTTTTTCACGTGGTTAAGTGCCTTGGGACATAAGAACAGCTGTAGTTACAACTCTAGCTCTAGCACAGTGTGGCCACTGCAATTGGGTGACACAAAAGTAATGGGCTGTGTTCTGACAGCACATGGTTGAAGCAGAGTAGCATTCTTCCTCTGCTTTTTATAGTTTATAGTTCAAGAACTTCCTATCTCCACTGTCATGTAACTTGTTTACCAATTAACCTAGTCTGATTATTTTTTTAATCCATTTATTCTAGGCTTCAAAACCATTTTGAAGTATCAAGTGCCAAAGAGTAATTATGTAATATAAATAAACTCTATAATTTAGCAAAGGGCAATTGAAGAAGATACATTTAATATAATCTGCATTTTAAACTTTCATTTCAGTATGACACAGGGTTTTCCTGGCAAACTGAAGGTAAACTGCTTTCATATTGAAAAGGTAGCTTTAAATGCAGATTATATTAAATGCAAAGATATTTATATATGCAAGTTCTTGGACCTTCAAAGTACCAAATAAATGAAGACACAAAGCGTAGTTATGTGGCCTTGTCTTGTTCCTCTTTGCTACCTAATATATAAACACTGAAAATTGGTGAGACAATTTATGTCATCCATGAGGTTGAAGTGTAACAGTTTCCCTTTAGGGTGAAAAGTTTGTTTCCTATTTTGATGTATCCTATTGTCCCTCCATATTATCAGAAATTATAGTGAATCATGGTTTGTAATTTTCTTCCAACAGGCTGGTTTGAAAATCATATTGTTTAGGTCAGTTTGAGATAATTCAAATATTTAATCATATTTATGTAGGCTCAATATCCAGGATCTGTTCATAATTTTTCTTTTTTAAGGAATTGATTTATTTGGTCAGTACAGAGAGGCAATTACTGACCAGTGATTAACTTCACAATAAACATCCATATACTCTGTTTGATATAAAGAAAGAAGAGATAGCATCTTCAAGAATTTAATATGTAGCAGAAGGATGTTGTCAATTTTCTTTTGCAATATATGATGAAGAGATCTGAAGAGTACATGTTCCCTCAGTCCACTGAGTAGCAGTATTTCAAACAGACTCAGACTGACAGAAAGGAGAAAGAAAGAAAAAAAAATAATGGAACTAGATGCATGTTGCTATTTGTAGTAGTAGTTTAAAAAACGAAATTCATCACTAGTGGTATAGGTAGATAGGTTTAACTAGATAGCGATAGAAACAGACTTGGCTGATTTTGATGTGCCAAAAATTAATAAATTCATATTCCATCTCTGCAAACCCTGAAAGATGGAGGAAGAACCTCCAGATTAGTAAGCCCCTTGGGTAGAATGGTAGTTTTTCATACCAGTTTTATACTATGTGACTAAACAGAACAAGCATTTACTCATAGTACTACTAATTGTATACTGTGTCCATATTCATGTTGTGACAAGACTTTTTATCAGTTCTTTATAGGATGATATTCACTCATTGGGTGTCTATTTTATACTTTCTCTGTGAACTGGAAAACAGTTTGAGTTGCCCTGGACTAATATTGAGGAATATATAGAATAAATGGACAGATAGAAGGGACTGTTTGTTTGCTTTGAAAAAGAAATTAAACTTTAAAGAGGAACTGAGAAATAAATGTTTCAAATGTCAAATTAGAGTTAGAAAATTAATTTTATAGTTGATTGCTTTATGGTACTAATGAAAACATAACGGAAACAAAGGAGTTATATAACTTTCTGACGTACAGTCTCCAATATGTCTTCAGGCAGTATTAAAAAATTATGGTCTTTGTGTGAACCATTGCAAAGAACAAATTCCATCAATAAATCCCAGATCTACATGAAGTGAGAATTTTTTTTCCTGAAACATTTGAAATTTCTCTGCCAAACATTCTTCTTAATTAGAAGAAACAATTTCAAAAATATGAGTAAGTCCATTACTATTTTCTCTTGGACTCTTCAGAATACAGATGAAGATGTAATGTGTTAATCAACTCACAATGTGTTTATCAAAATGGGACTTAAGAAAAATAACTCTCTATTCTTTAGTATTACTATTCTTTAGTATTACTTTCTGTTGCAATGGTGGGTGTCCCACTACCACACATCTATTATTAGAAAAAACGGTCACATTTTTTTCCATTGCCTGTATGCTGTGCTTCCATGTATGTGATTAAGCAGCATTGGAATGTTGACTGTTCTACATTTGTTTCCTGGAATATGTAATATTTCCTCTAGAAACACAAAAACCCCACCTCTGCTGCTGGAAATCAATGAGCCATATGTTATATATGCATGCATCAGTGGTATTCTATAAAAGCTGAAGATTTGCCTTTTTGCACTATTACCATTGCCTAGTAAGAAGTCAAATGGTTAATTATTTTGCTAAGAAACCATGGGTATGTGATTGACCTAATAGGATTCAGTGCAGTAAGCAGAGAGTAGAACTGCATTAAAGCATCATTCTTGTCCTTACTTCCACCTAGGAGGGGCAAGGAGAAACAGAAGTTACGTACTCATCATAATACTCTGCATTTACGTAAA
Organism: Heliangelus exortis; assembly: GCF_036169615.1. Classification (NCBI taxonomy): domain Eukaryota; kingdom Metazoa; phylum Chordata; class Aves; order Apodiformes; family Trochilidae; genus Heliangelus; species Heliangelus exortis. The sequence goes on from NC_092422.1 coordinate 80,488,188, forward strand.
ACTTTCTTCCTCCTTTGGCTCTCCAAAATGCAGATAGGATTCAACATGATAAAAATAAAAAAGTAGCATGATTTCAGTGGATAGAAAATCTCTGAAAAGATCTCTGGAAAGTTTTTTACTGAATAGTTTTCCTTGGATTGGAAAATACGTTTGGGCCCAGGCAGTCATTTATTCAAACATCACAATGTCATTTATTTAAAGAGGCTTTTTTGCAAATGGCAACCTAGGTGTTCAATAAATTAAATCAAAAGAAAAAGTGAGTCTCCTGGTAGTTATCCTTTGTTGAATTTGTGGATAGGAGAGATGCTAAACCTTTGTCTCACAGATTTCTTGTGTTACTTTATGCAAATAATATATCTGTTCTTTGTTTCAAATACACACAAGTTTGAAACTCCTGTTCTAGTCATGGACTCCAGAGACCTACCTAAATTATGATGACAGACCTATACTGAGGTTGCATACACAAAAAACTACATATGAAGAACGTGTTCTGTAAATATGTTGAAAGTACACTGACGTTCAGAGTTTTTAAGGTGGGAATGTGTTGCTCTCAATAAAAAAGGAAGAGTAACACAGATCTTGTTGGAGAAGAAAAGATGTGATGTCTTCAGACAATCTGATAAAGGATAGAAAAAGTTTACTTTATAAACTGTTGTAAAATGGTCTCTTTCTAGAATTATGGAATAGTCCACCTAAGAATTAGAGTAGGTGGTGGAACATACCCAAAAGAGTTCGTTGGAAGAAGAGGGCCATAGGTAGAAACAATTGTAATATTGTACATTGAGTAGGAGCTGCTGGATTACTGAAGCAGGCAGGGTGAGCCAGCTGTGACACTGATGGGGTGTGACAACAGCCTGGCCTCCTCACCTCCCTGTGCAGCTCTGGAAGATCATTAACTTCAGGATCCCCTTTACTTTTTCACACAATGCACTTTGGCAGCCTCCCTGTTATCTATAGAGAAACTTTACTTGCTGTTACAGATTATTTTCAATATTGATGTTTATGCTTGTTGTGATAAAGCCAGTGCTTCACACCCATACACCTTGCAGTGGACTATATAAAGGCTTGTATTCTGCTGATAAAAAATGATTAAAAAATGATAAAAATGATAAAAAATTGCTCTACTTTAGCTGAAATTGCAAGCACTGAATGCTACCTTAGGTGTACCTGCAAAGTGACAGTGACATTTAGTGCTCACATTTTTGGTTTTATGAAAAGAATCTTCTTAATGTCAGCAACATTACACTAACATTTATAAGTAATACACATCATCTTCAAATGTTAGGTATCTATTGTCTACCAAGAATAAGTATATACTTTAATTTTCTACCGGAATATGATTTCTTCTTAGAATATGGATGTGTAGTTTTAATTAGGATAATTTTTTGTGCTTTGATTCTAATGCTTAGAAGATCTGTGTCTCACATTGAAAATATATTGTCATCTAAGTGATATAAATCAATTTCCTTACTGAGATCTAACATAGAAATTATCTGCTTTTCAAAATACAAACTATGCATTGATTATTCTAGCTTGTAACTAATCAAAATATTCACATAAACAGGATAATTGGTTTTTGGTTTCTGGTTATGTAATTACACATTCAAAAATTCCTTCAACGTACAAAAACATTTCTAGATATTTATACGTTTAGATTGGTCAGATTAGCATTTTTCTTTCTTTTATATGTGGAATTTTGATTAAGTAATTCCTCCTTTCTATGGCATACTTAATTAAATGTACATTCAGACTTGGGAAAGAATCAGATTTTAACAACATAGTATTATTGTAGTTAGAGTGCACAACATGGGTCAAAAATATTTTCCAGCAGGGATTTCTGCTAATTAAACATTAGATTTGACAATATCCTTTTTGCTACTTATATTACCAAGATATTTGTGTCCTCACTGCAATATCAAATAATTTTCCATTATGAATATCATAAAGCAAACATATTCCATCAGTCTTAAGCATTACTTATTCAATTCTTCCACGACTTCTTCAGTTTTAAATACTAAAGTATTTTTACTTCTGTTTAAAGTGAGAAGCCCTTATATCTTGCAGATATTCTTATTCTTCAAGCCTTTCCTTAAAGATAACCTTTACTGTATTTGTTGATTTGTCCTCTTAAAGTTCCCATGAAAACAACTGAATCTTTAGCACTCCTAAAATTAATTTTAATTTGTACAAGTTTTTTATTATTAATATTTAGTCTGCTTGGTTTAAAATATTTCTGCAATAATAGTGAAAGTGCCCGTTTATTCTTTTTTGTGTGCGACCAATTAGTTTTTTCACCTTTAGATTTTTAAGCAAAAAAATGAATATAATTTGTCTGTTTCACTTTTATACAGTAGGTGACTCAGTGTTGCTTTAAGACTGAGACTTGTCAAATAAGCTTGCTCTTTTGCTTTCTGACAGAATTAGTCTGCGTTAGCACAGTAGAAAATCTTAAATTACTAGATTTTTTCATATGGATTTTTCATATGTATCATATGTATTTTTAGTGCTGAAAAGTTCTCTGTGAAAATAAACAATATGAAGAAATTACTATAATTAAATTATATACCTAGCTTGACATCTCACTACATGTCCATCTTACATCCGCAGCCAGTCACTGTATTTTAGAAACCAAAACGGAAAGAAAACCTCAGGAACTTGGAAGGTATTAGTCTGCTTTCAGTGGTCTGTATTCTAACTGTGTAAGACAAAATGTACACCCCTTTTTCTGCAAAATGTTAGCTCTTTCCAGTTCTGCTGCTCTTTCTTCTGCAATACATTGCAATGTAAAAAGGTGCTGTAATAAGCATGTACCTCTTTATTTTTAGCAGGTGCTAAGTGAGAAAAATATTAAAGAACAAAGGTAGTTTTCCCCCAAGCATTTAGAGCTTGAGAACAGACTCTGCTTGGTTTCTACAGTTAATAACAGGGATGAACGATTTTGAATGCACCCAGCCCCTCCTTGCTTCAGCTGATCCTAGTAATTATCAGATCTGATGCTCATTCCTTTTGTTCATCATGGATTTAATTCAACTCCAGAACATATTCAGATAGAAATTCTATTTACCATTATTCTGTGCAAAGACTAATAAAATATAAAGCAAATAATAGACTCATTATGAAAGCAGTAGATTCAAAATACCAACCTAGCGTTTTTATAATATGCAAAATCCTGTAGGTTTAACAAAATCATGGTTTAAGAGTAGGTTGGAGAAGGTTTTTCTCATTAAAAATGAGCTATCCTCTTTTATAGTTCAGGCATTTTTGGATGGCTGAAAGTAAGAGCTTAAATTAATCTCCTGTGTGCGTTTGAGTAATAATAATCAGAATGTTATGCTGAAATTTGATTAAAACATTCTCTATAAATGGTCGTTTAACACATTAATTGTAAATGAGTTTAGTATGTATTTCATTTCCAAGTATTTGCAAGTAATGACATGAAGTATATGTTATAGGTTGAAATTATGAATTAGAAAACTTCTGAATTTAGAAGAAGAACCAGTGCAGGAGTTTAAGGAAGACAGACTCCCCGCTGGTGACCTTCTGAGATTTCTGCCTTTGGACAGGCCAAATTATGGTGTTCACAAAGCCAGATTTAATAATTGAAGATTATTCCTATCTGTGGTCACTATCTAGAGAAACTTTTCTAGATAGTAATTCAAAGAAGTAGACAGTTGGAAGGTCACAACTTAGAAGGCAATCTCTCAATGGGCTGAAGGAGCTGTTGAGTTTCTTCTGCCTAAAATTATATCTGATTAATAACTTGGTTCTTTTACGTGATAGATTCATATGCTTATCATTCTGGATGAATTCCTAATTCATGGTTAATATGCCTTCTATAACATTCTGTACTTCTATTGATATATTTTTCTGTTATTTATCAAAAATTGCTCCAGGGCATGCATGGCCAATATTGATGACTTATTTTAGTAATGCTTTTTATACTATATATTGTGCCTCCCTTATTATAAATTAGGTCCTCCTCTCTGCCTGATTATATATCTTCAGAAGAGAAGTGATTAATCTGTTGTGGGGTTTTGTGTGGATGAGGTAAAAATGGAACATTGGTTATAAAAAAACACAAGAACCCTAAAAACCATAATAGAAAGTTTTCTGTTTAGTATGCTAGTTTCAGTATTTACAAGCTTATTTTAATCATTATTTTTTACTGTTTGTCATGCCCATTGATACTTCTGCTTGCCTCATACAAATGGAAATAATACATATGACTGGAGAAAATTACTTGGGCAGATGCTATGAAACAATGTGATTGACAGTGCAGTGATGACTTCTGATGGAGTTCTGTACATTTGGACATCTTGTTTTCAGTAGAAGAAATTTTCATATTCCCTGAAGATTTTCACTTAAATTAGACATTATGTAACAAGTACGGTGTGTTGCTCTGTATAAGTTTATTAAAATGATTACATTTATTTCCATCTATAGTGTCGCTAATAGGAACCTGATGAATTTTGCTGTGTTAGAATTTTTTTTTGCTTTGCTACAGATTTTTTTAAAAATGTGGCTTTGTGTGTAAAGCTAAAAACAAATTTAAGAAAATAAGACCAGACAGGTTTGTTTTTTACAAAATTTGGGGGAAATGTTATTTCTTAGTGTGATTGAAGGTTTTTTTGTGTGAGTCAATTTGCCTTTCTTCATGAGTCAGATCAGAATATTGAAATACAAACATTTTGAGTAGATCTTGTTGCCATGGTGCTCCTTCCCATTGTTTCAATTTAGTGCTAAGGTGAGCACCATTCTACAGAGAAGGAGAGAAGGAAACTGTAGACAAAAAGCATTTGTAACAAACTATTAGTGACTACCAAAGACATAAAAGAATCACAAACCCTTAATTTCTGAAGATGTTACAAAAATGAAATAAATCTGTTCTTAATGCACCCAAGATGCTTGTTAGGCAACCTTTTAAAATCTAGTTAAATGACATCCAGTGTTAATGTTTCTCATTATTGGGATGGAATCAGAAGACTTCATTTTACATTTCCCCAGAGTATGCTAAATCCAACAATATTGTCCTAACGAAGCACTTATAATTTCCCTAGGTTTTTTATGAAAGTTTATGTGATTTATGTGGACAGTGTAGTCTTCTGGGATAGTATTTTAATAAACTAGAATAAAAAATGGACACATATGATGTTATATGGACCTTGTGTTTCTTCCATCCTTAAAAAGAACCTGTACATGTCCTTAAAACAGTCTGCATGCAATTATACTAACTGGATCGTTAGCTTTAAAATGGAAAGCAGTTTTCTGTTGTTTTTAATATCTTTCAGTCAGCTTAGTCAAATTATTAACTCAAAGTTTCTAAATTAAATCATATGTTAGTACATATGTTCAGCAAGAAACTGAAGAATGCATGTATTTGAAAATGTAGCAATTTTTATTACAGGCAGACAAACTTTGGTTAAAGAAGAAGAAACAAATCATATTTTTTATGCAATGTTACCTGCTTGAGTGCATCATTAAGAGCATAGTATTTATGTAGAAGTATCTGAGATGTATTTCCCTATATCTTAAAAAGTATCCATGTCTTGAGAAGAACTCAAATATTATCCCCTGCCCTTCATCTCCCAAAGAAAAGAAGGGATCAGAATTTTTTTCATGTTGTTGCCTCACAGTATTAATTAACCATTCAAAATGCTGTAATATTTAAAGAATGGAAGAACAGTGCACATTCAAGAAACAAGTTTTACTTAGAATTTTTTTATAAGTTTCAATCAAGAGTAAAACCTTGGCTTCTTTGGGATTTCTGGCAGTTTGCCCATTGACTTAACAGAGCCTATATTTCATCTTTTAACTATTTTGTTTAGAAATATCAGAACTCTGACCAATTTAAAGGTGAAATGAGACTTTTTAAAACAAAACAAATAAGCCTGCAAATCACCTTGATGTTTTATTGTTTATTCTCTTGTGAATATTTTTTCAATTTTTAATAAATTACTTTTTAAAAAGTTTTTAAAATACCTTTATCATGTTTTAGTAACAGGACAAAAAACATGATAGCTGTACAGTGACCATCCAAAAACAGAATGAAAAGGTTTTTTTGCCATAGAAAGGGGGAATAAGCCCTCTACGGAGTCAACACAGCAAAGTTCTTCTCAAGTTATGGGAGGTTTGTTTATGGTGAATATGATGTAGTGCATGTTTTCCTCTAGAGGTAAGATTTGTCTCACCTAACAGTTAAAGCTATCTTCATGTGAAGTAGTTGTTCTTTATAGCAATTCCAAGGCATGACTTATCTCCTCCTAATGCCAATGTGCAAAACGTGAATTGTATTGTACAAAGTCTCACTTCCATCTCCTGACTATGAAAGAAGCTTTAGGTGAAAAGCTCTAATATTTATTTATAATAAAGGTATTTAAATTATTTGACTCCTACCTTAAAGTTTCACATTTGTTATATTGATAATCTTTGGAAATTTTAAGTTTGCTCTATGTAATCACTGTTATAAAAGTAATTTTATATCTGCCCAAAAACTACCAGCATTTTTAGGCAGACAATAACAAATCTGTAGCAGAAATGCTCTTTGTGTTTTAGACTGAGGTGTGCAGCTGAAAAAATAAGCAATCTTTTGGGTGCAACATGCTCTTTTCAGATATTAAGGGTTAAATATGGTCTAATAAAATATATTGCTTTTACCTTATTTTTATAAGCTGTTATGTCCACTTTATTTATTTTTTTTTAGTATTTAGGTTTTGTTAGTATGGAATAATAGCATGCATTTCTTTAAGCTAGCCGAAATCTTATTACAAGAAAGACATGGATGTGCTGGAGCATGTCCAGAGAAGGGCCACAAGGAGAGGCTGGAGCACCTCTCCTATGAAGACAGACTCAGAGAGTTGGGAGTCTGGAGAGGAAGAGGCTCCAGGGAGACTTTATTGTAGCCTTTCAAGTATCTGAAAGGGCCTACAAGAAAGCTGGTGAGGGATTTTTAGGATTTTTAGGTAGTGATAGGACTAGGAGGAATGGATCCAAACCAGATGTTAGGGAGAAGTTCTTCATCATGAGGGTGGTGAGACACTGGAACAGGTTGCCCAGAGAGGTAGAAGATGCTCCATCCCTGGAAGTGTTCAAGGCCAGGCTGGACAGGGCTCTGAGCAACCTGATCTAGTGGGAGGTGTCCTTGCCCGTGGCAGGGGGGGGTTGGAACCAAATGATCTGAAAGGTGCCTTTCCAGCCCTGAAAATTCTATGATTCTATCAAATGTACAAAGCAAGTTTAGGGGCTTTCATTAAAACATTATAGTTTTGAATCATTTTGGTAGGTGGAATAAACTACTTAACATGTAACACAGATTGTACCCATTTAAATTGCATGCTTTCTTTGAAAGTGATGACTGTGGTTATAAGACAGCTTTTATATTTGGCTATCCTGGATACAACTCAAACTAAACATAAAGAAAATTGAATCCTTTCTGAAAACAAAGATTTGGTTTGGGAGCTGAAGTAAACAGAATAAATGTTTCTTTAGTAAGTATGTGGGTTACAATATTTCAGATTTATTTTTGTCTGCTACCTTTGTTCACTGCTTACTAGTTTCTCCTGGCAGGGCATTTTTAATGTCAGTATCAACTGGCATTAATACCCAGGTGAGTAAGGAACCTGAGGAGAGACGTGATTTATATTTTATTGTCATACAGCTCTGCCAGAAATCCTTTTCTCTTCCACCCACAGCACAGGAGGCAAACATTACTGTGAACACCTCCTTCTTCCTCCACAGCTGCCTGCCAGCCCAAGCTGCCTTAGAACAACCCATCCTGGACCTGTCCTAACATGCCACTTATCCTGAATCTGACACAGTTTATGATTTCAGTGACCAGAACCAGCCTCTCTCACTTTGCCAAGCCTGCCCTTCGGAACCACAGATGAACCATGCACTTTGGGTCTTGGCTTCTCTTCAAAGATGTTCTGCGGCAGCAGCAGGAACCTCTAAAGGGGCCACCCTGCCTCTCCACAAACTCTGCCACTGTTGCTCCCACTTTCCTGCCACCCACCTTTTTTCACATCCACCCCTGTGCAAGACTCCTGAGAGCAGCAGTGGGCAAGCCAAATCTTGGTAGGAAGGCAGCAGCAGAACATTCTGCTGCAGATGGAGGCTTCAGGGACCACTGCTTCTGCAGGGCCAAAGGGGCTACATAGCCTCATGCAAGAAAAAGAGAAGCCACAATCTTTGGATGAGCACTCACACTTCCATGAAGGGGCAGAGTGTTGTGGAAAGCCTGTTTTGATTTTTCAGGGGTTTTGCTCTTACAAAACAATTCCAGTAGTATTTTGGAATTTTTTAGCTAGCATTCAGAATTCAAAAAGCATTCATAAATAAATTGGCAAAAGGCAAAAAATGCATTGTGATAAGCTAATTTTAATAGAAATGGGCTTATTCTTTTGTTTGGGTTGAATAGGCTTTAAAAAAAAATAGATTTTTTTGAGCAAATTCAGTTTTATGAGGAGCTATCCTGACACTGTCAGGAGAAAAGAAAAATAAGGGTAGGTGAACTGTTTGCCAGTTTTGTACAGTTCGTAATATCTAGACTTTTTAGTCACATATGAAGAATGAGAACTTCTTAGGATGAATGGGAAGGCAGGAGCTGAGATTAAGGAAGAAAAGACACTTGCAAAATGTGGGTAATTATGCATTTACTGGAAATTATGTGACTTTAACAGGAAAAGCATTTGTTTTTCCCTCCCTTTGTGCACAAATAAAAAGATGTACACTTAGGAAATAGTAAATAGTTCTGTGCAGCTACTGCTCTGACAAAGAGTCAAAAGATTGAAGGAGAGAAATATTTGAAAGAGCTATTCTGGCTTCTGAAAGGTAAATAATACTTTTGGATGTGCTCTGTGATCCAGTATTCTATAAATGTTAGTTGGCAGATTAGATCTCATAATTTTGAAAGCTAAATTCTGTACTGTTCTGCTCTGTCTTCTTGTGTGTGTACTTCATGAACATCCTTGTGATCTCTCATAGCAGATCCAATAGTAATCTAGGAATATGATAGAAACACAGGAAGTTCCATCTAAGCATAAATGGGAAATTCCTGCCTTTGTGGGTGGCAGAACTGGAACGGGCTGTTTAGAGAGGTGCTGGAGTTTCCATCTCTGGGGACATTCAAAACCTGCCTGGACACCAACCTACTTTAGGTAAACCTGCCCTGGCATGGGGTGTTGGACTAAATGGTCTCCAGGGGTTCCTTCCCCAACAGTTTTGTGATTCTGGGATTCTGTGATATGTACATAAAGCACAATGAGTAATAAAGTTCACTCACAAAGATATACAACTATACATGCTCGCTTTGGTGTGGGCAGAAAACATAATGAGCTGAATATATCTTATTTTATTCTGTAGTTTATGTAAATTAGAAAAAAATATTACCTTTAGATGCAAGTTCTGGTTCCTATTATTACTCAAATATTCCATAAAAAACCTGGTAATTTCTTTTATGTCAGTGTTACTTGTTTTTTTTTCCCTGGCCAGTCTTTAATGTAAAAATTCTGAAAAATGGCACTTCCCAAAGAATATAAATGATGCTCTCAGGCCTTACAGGATGATTCAAAAGACTTAATTTTGACCATATGGCAAAGTAACTTTTAAAAAAAAACATGCCAGCTGACCTAATTTCCTTATTAAACTGAGTGCTTTATAGTTTCAAAGGACAGAAAACTTGCATTAACTTGATTAAAAATACTATACTGAGTCAATAGAAAAATGATGAATCTACTCTTGGGGTTTTAAAAGGATTTTGTGAGTAGAACAGAGACTTTTTTAATAAGTAAATTGTTGCAGAATGAATAGCTACAAGTGTAAAAGGTCCTTATTGTTACTACTCATGTTCATTATGGAGAAGTAAATGAAATGAGTAGAGTGCAAAATGCAATTCTGGCTGAGGAACTGAATTGGAGGAGGGTCCCAATTCTTGTTTGCTTATGGCAGTTGATAACATTGAGTTAAATTAACTGAAATACTGTTAAGTTTTCCTGGTAAGGATTGTTTCTTCACTACACATAACAAAAGGGTATTTATTTTGTTAGAGACCATTGGGCATATTTGGCATGTTAGGATAGAAAAAAAAGGTTTTCTTCAACTTCAGCCATTTAAAGAGAAGCTAGGATAGTGCTGAAATAGGTCTGTCATGGAATCAAAATACTTAAGTGGCTTTTTATTGGCAGCATTTGCATTTTCCAAGTTTGTTGTAGTCTGTATAAGATTTTGAAGAAAAACAAAATCATACTGCAATGCTAGGTTATGTTAAAACACTTGAAAGAGTCTGAAAAGTGCTTTCATCTACAGCTCAGAGGTATTTGATTGTTTTTTTACTTATTCAAATATAAAGCATAGTCACATGTCTGTTTTAAAATTAGTTTCACCAGTTTTACTTTTACTTTAAAATATTTGTTGATAATTAAACACATGAAGCACATACCCATTCAAAAAGGGGAGGAGAAATGAGAGGAGAGGAGAGGAGAGGAAAGGAGAGGAGAGGAGAGGAGAGGAGAGGAGAGGAGAGGAGAGGAGAGGAGAGGAGAGGAGAGGAGAGGAGAGGAGGGGAGGGGAGGGGAGGGGAGAGGAGAGGAGAGGAGAGGAGAGGAGAGGAGAGGAGAGGAGAGGAGAGGAGAGGAGAGGAGAGGAGAGGAGAGGAGAGGAGAGGAGAGGAGAGGAGAGGAGAGGAGAGGAGAGGAGAGGAGAGGAGAGGAGGGGAGGGGAGGGGAGAGGAGAGGAGAGGAGAGGAGAGGAGAGGAGAGGAGAGGAGAGGAGAGGAGAGGAGAGGAGAGGAGAGGAGAGGAGAGGAGAGGAGAGGAGAGGAGAGGAGAGGAGAGGAGAGGAGAGGAGAGGAGAGGAGAGGAGAGGAGAGGAGAGGAGAGGAGAGGAGAGGTCTTTTTCATAAACAAGATGACAGTGTTGCTGAGGGCAGGGGAATGGCAGAAAACGAGTTTGCAAAATTGGGAGTAAGAAGCTTCCACTACTAGAGGTGAGAAAAATACACATAGAGAAGACAGTGATTTATTTTTTTTTTTTCTAGAGAAGGCCTACTGAAAAAACACTCCATAGTACAAAGGAGCTGTTCAGAAGTACAAGAGTTGTCAACATTCCATTAAAGAAAACAATATAAGTGGATTCATTATGCTTAGATTTCTTTTTACTCTGTATAACTGCTTTATAGAAGAAATAGAGGAGAGAGAGAAAAACAAGTGGGTGAACTGCTGTGAAGAATAATTACAGATGTGAATATTTAGAAAGGGTAAAATACTGGTAGAGCTACAGTGAAGTCTGTTTGGCATTCTTTAATCTATTAAATGTTTTTTAAAGCTTCATATTGAGATAGTATTATGATTATCACAGATATCACACTGACTTTTTATTCTAATTTCTTTTAAAAAATGTTATTTAAGGATTTTCATTTATTTTTTGTGGACTGTCAGACTCTATAACTGATATTTTACAAGATTTTCTAAGTTGAAATTCTAAGTAGTTAGATTTTGGGAGAAGTTCACAGCTGATGGATATTAATTTTTTTTCCAAAAGTATTTCTGTATTCAGCTGGTGAAGAATGTACCCTACCTGAATCTCAGTGAAATGATGCTTCCATGTAAGTTTACTGCCCAAGGTCTGTGTAGATTGATCTAATGAAAACATCAGCCAAAAGCAGAGCTAGGCATCATTTACTTATTTAATAAATAACGATTTTTTCCCCTAAAGGGTAGTTTTCACAATCACTTTAGAATTTATATGAAATCCATTGAAGAGTTTTGCCTTTACCTGTCAGCTTTGCCTTTGCCTTTCATCATGAAATATTTCAACTGCAATATGCAGCCTTTTCCTGTTTAAAAAGCTGTATAATTGTTGTCTTCAGTCCAAGTACTATAACAATTGAGATGCTCAAAGTTGCCTTTGAAACTATGACTAGATAATGTACTTCATGATTTTGGTTTACTTCCTTAGTTGCTTCATCTAGAAATGGCGTTATAGCAAAAAAGCCACTGTCAAATATATAAACCTTTTCATCTCCCTCCCTGAGATTATGTTGGCTACTTATACAGACATTCAAGAAATACCTGTGCATCTTATGCACAAATGCTAAATGTCACATAATATTGAAATGGAATACCAGAATAGCTTTTTTTTTTAGAGGCGGAATTAATGTTTAATGTATCATTTTTATAAAAATAACCTGTCACCCTCACCTGTAAGCCCTCCTCCATGCTTCCCCTACTGCAATAAAAAAAGAGCCTGACACGTTAGGTAGGCAAAATGAGAATTTTTTTTAATTTTGTCCGGTAAAACTAAGGTGGGATTTTTGCATCCACATATCACCTTGTTTTAAAATAACCTTCACTGGCCTTTATCTCCACATCTGAAATGTGGAAAGCTTAAATCCCAAGCTGCAAAAATTTTAGATGTGATTTTGAGGAAGCCCTGCAACACTTAGGATTTTTCCAATATTTTTTTTCATATGTCATCTGTAAGAAAGTGAATACTTACATTTTAAATGGGGTTTTTAAACATTGCTAATTTCTGCCAAACACATTGGGAAAAATCAGATAAAATTAATTAGACTTTTTTTTCAGAATCATGAGTCAATTCTTAATGATCAAAAGAATAAAAATGCAGAAGTAAAAAAGTTATAGTTGATAACTTAAATCGTGTGGAAGTGAGGAAATTTGGAAGGAGGTCATATGTTAGAAAAGGCAGATCCTGCAGCAAATGAGGCTCAAAAATAAAATCTTACTACTGGTGATTAATTATCAGGATGTGCTGCCTGAAAAATTACACTGCTCACAAAGTCTTTTTTCTGAGTGATATAATTCTGCTACTTAGGCAGTTGTTCCGTCAAGTGATGACTTTTGTGATGCTGCTAGAGTCAGTGAAGTGTCACCCATTTGGCAGCCATTCTTTGTTACCAACAAAATAAAGTACATGTTCTGGGCAGCTGCTCTAATACTGAATTACAAGAGGAGTAAGAGGCAGGAGCTTTTTGGGTATGTCTAGACAATACCAGGTTTGGAGATCTTTAAAAAAATATTTCCTCAGTTTCACTGCTGATGAATTCAAAAAGTCAAAGCTCAAAATCTCTCAGTCAGCTGTAGCAAATTGATAAGGAGAAAGACACAAAATGTCTCCTCCTGTGCATGAACATGCTTGTGTCACTATGATTCCTGTCTCCTGACAAATGTCTCCATTATAGGAAATACCATTGCACAATATCATGATTGTTGACTCCTCTAGAAGAATTACTTCATTTAAAATTAAAATGGCTGTGTCCTATTTCTAAAACTTTTTCAACAGTTTGCCTGCCACTGTTTTGAAAATGGAAAAATCTCTTTTGAATGTAAAATCAAGATATTTATTAAAATGTTGCCTAGGTTCAATTATTTTTTTTCCAAACAGAAAAAAGAAAATAGTTGTGCTATTACCTTACATGGCCCAGACATATTTGCAGCCACATCACTTTGCAGTTCATCAGCTGATGATAGGTATTATTTTTTGCACTAACTCTTGACAATGGCCTAAAGAGATGATCAGTCTTTGCTGTTTGCATTTGAAACTCATAATTGCTGTAATTAGGATCCTAGACTTAGCATTCTCTGGAGGCTCTGCAGGATGCTACTTCACAAAGTAATTTTGCAGGTTTAAAGTGGAGGCAAGTTATTATGAGACCAGTGTGGGTGTATGTATATTTTAATGGCATTAAACTGGTTAAATTGTTATTCCTTTTACTCAGTTTTAGGCAATTGTTTTCAAATAGCAATTTATGGGGTGAAAACCAGTCTTAGCATTTAGAAAGGCGGTGTTATTTCAAAACAATCAAACAAACAAACAACACCTCACCAAGTAACAAGATAGCTATTAGTGATAGCCTGTCCTGCCTATCCCAAAATGAGAAGGCAGAACATTTGTACTCTACTGTCACTGTTTTGCCAAATTTAAAGCTGTTGCTTTTAAGTTCATAGCTACATTGCACTTCTACTGTTCCTGTCTCATCAACACAACTGAAACACTGAACTTTGCTGTGAAAGCTGACACAGATCTGAATTTTTTCCTGAAAGGTCAGCTGAAATATTCCCATGCTGCTCCCAGTCTCTCACCCCACAGGATTGCAGGCTGCCCATAGCCCTGCTCCTCAGAGGTGAGCTGTGCAAAATGCTTTCTTGCAGCACCCATTGGGTAAGTCTGTCTCTGTCTGAAGTTGCTTGTGCTTCTAGACTGGGCAACTTGTCAAACTGAGTGAAAGCTGCAATACAAAGCTGCCTATGACTGTCAAACCTTATGCTGTTAATGCAAGAGGTAGACCACAAGAAGTGCTGTTGGTAGATAAGAGCCACTCATGTCTAGCTAATCTAGATTTTTCTAGTCAAATGTATGCTTTTATGGAACAGGTTGGATATGACAGTGCAAGGGCTAACCATTAGTTTTGTACTCAGTAAAATGCATAAAAATTTATCTAAAGCATCTTTCAATTGTTTTTTTACAAATAAAGACATGCAACACTTTTTTCAGTGCTTGTCTTTTCAGACACAAATTGTTCTGATCAGACTGTAAGGGGAAAGAAAAGTCTCCAGATACTGACTTCAGATTCTTTAGATGCCGTGTTAATGACTTTATGTACAAACAGCATGTAGACATCAAAGTACTGAAGCATTCATCCTGAATGATTTAAAGAAGACCTTTTTTATCATATAATGTTAGAACAACTTTTTCAAAAAAGAAAGCATATTGAATTAGTAAGATCTCTAGCAGGGTCTTGACTGTGACTTTAACTTAGTTTTTGTTTTAGTTTAGCTATAAGAAGGGGGAAAAAAAATCAATTGCCTTTTTATACTGATGCCCTCAGTAGAACTATCAGCTCCCTTCGTGAGGCATTTATCTCCATCAGAGACCACACTGTTAAACTTCTATTAAGAAAAAATTATACTTTGCAAAAGAATCTTTAAAGGTTTGTATTGATGTGAGGCTGTTTTATTTGGTAGTTGGCACTGGAACTGACTAATGTTTGCATTTATCAGTTACTTTCAGTGTAGCTTGATCCTCTCTGGGGAAATAAATCTGCAATCCAACTGTGTTGGTTTATCACAAAGTCTGCTGCCAATAGCTGACACCCACTTGAGCTGCTACTGATCTTTAGTTTTTGAGTTCAACCGGAAGATTTGTATCACCTCGACATCCATTAGCACTTTCAGTACAGATTATGAAGAATGAAAGTACTCTTAGATCATTTTATTAAGGAAGAATGAGCAATAATGATCTTTATGTGAGCTTTTATAAAACTGCAAATAATTGTGTGGATAGGTGTGCTGTATAACTTTTAATGGTATATAATATTTGCATTTACTATGTTCATTGTATTTTCATCTTTTTTACATTCCTTATTTTATCATTTGCCATCTATTTTATTCCTTTAGTTAAATCAGGATGTAAATTTAAAATTTGTTGTAATGACAACGTAGATATGTGTTATGCTTGTAAAATGGTCGTAGTGTGTAAAGTAGGGAAAAAGAATAATACAAACAATATAGCCTGACTTTTACTTTTAAATAAATAATGTATAAGATAAAATATAAGACATTTTATTACTGAACATCTATACTAAATTAGTAGCTTCCAGACAAATTATGACATGACTTACAGACTTAATATGTTCTACTAAAAACCTAAATATATATCTATATTTAATACTAAGCCAAAGCAATGCTTAAATCTTTACTGAAATTTTAGTTTCATTTTTATAAAGTTTTCCTGTCTTATTCATCACTTCAATGTTAAAGTGTTTCAAGGAATGTAACTAATTTTTTATTTTCCGTGTTCCCATCTATCCTTTTCTAATTAGACCCAAATTCTGATTGCTGTGTTTTTTCATCATGGTTAGGGGTCTTTAATAACTCTGCACACTCTAAATTAAAAAGAAAATAGAAGAAAGGTATCTTGTTTTGGAGTAGCATCTAAATAATGTCTGATTTCATATAAAAACTGGCAATATTGTCCAGAAGTACTACCTGTAGAGTTATAAATACACAGTGTATACAAATGGTATTGGATTCAGTGTATTCAATCCAGGATGACTAATCAGCTTTCTTTCATATTCTTTCTCAGCTTTCTTTGTGAATACACAAATGATTTCAATATATATAGTTGCAACACTCAGCTAAGTTCCCAGTAGATAGGAAACTTTGTGAACAAAACATAGATTTGTAGTCTAAGACATGATTTTTAATGGAAGTAATAAGAAAGCTGTTATAGTGTGTGTTTTCTCTTGGAAAAATTAAGTAGCTACTCAATTCTGCATTGAAGGGTAATGCTGAGAAATTTAAATAGGACACAGTCATACGCAATGTGTTTATAGAGGCTGCTTGTGTTACTTAAAACTCCTTTTATTGTGTACTGTAGTTCATGGAAGAAAGCTTTCTTGTCTTTCTAGAATTTGGGAAAAGTTTTTTAGTTTGAGGATTCTGGAGGATAATTACAGAGCTTTTCAGCATCTCTTCTTATTCTTATATATATTATATAATATATATATATATTTTATACATTTAAATATATATATATAAAATTATATATATAATATAAAATATATTCATATATTAATTCTGGTCTGATTTCCCCCAGATCTCCAAATCTGGGCTATAGCAGTTGCATCAGGAGAAATGAAAGAACAGGGTAAGCATGACCATGATATTTTCTGAGAATATCTTCCAGTTTCCTCTTATGCGAGGAAACAATGGGACAGGACACTTCCCCACTCTAACTGTTCCTTTTTCTCACCTCTATTTCACTTATTTGTCCAGTCATATTTACCTTTTAAGACTCCACAATATCTTCCAGGCAGGAATTCATGTATGAAAAATGATATTTTTGTTTGTTTTGAAACTTTTTTCTATTAGTTTGGTTGATGCTCTTCAATTCTTTTCTAAGAAAAGCTAGTGAATGGTCTTTCCCAGATCTTTTGGACGTTCATGATTTTATGATAGCACACTCAGCCTTCAGCCATGTTTTTTCTGAGTGAAAAGTCTCACATTACGTATTTTTCATACAAACATTACTCATGTTGAACAGAATTATCAGAGTGTATGTTTGTAAAGTAATAGTTATAAAAATATGAAACAAAATGTTGAGGACAATATATACATCAAAGACATTACATAAGATTTGTAATTTCTTAGATTATCTGTGCTTTTGGTTTATTTTTGTTTATCTAAATTGCCTTATCTTTTAGCAAGAAAATAAGTTGTTTCTGATCTGTTTCTTAATATATTTCTTCACATGTTTTGTGTGCTTTAGTATTTTTTTTGTGATGAAAATAATTCATCTGGAAAATTTCAAACAATTTTTCTTTTCATAATGAGATTCCAGTATCATATTTAGGATGCAACCATATAAATATGGTCATAAATGCCTATTCTTTCTAGTTGAATATCTTGACATGTCACTTTCAGTGCTTAAAGTTTAAGCCACTTGTTGAAGACATGCTAGTTGTAAAACAGGTGTTTGAGATGAGTACAAGCCCTTCAGACAAAATGTAATATTTCTTAATAGTTATTGACAGTGACTGATTCTGTTTTAAGTTACATTGCTGAAAGTCAAGAAAAGCATGCATTTCACATTAGTGAAAACACTAACAGTGTAACATTTACACTATTAAGTAAAAGAGACGATTCAAAGAGATGTTGTCATGCTATGGAATATTCCATTTCTCCAATCTAGAAGTATGTGATTTCAAATATCTTCAGCTAAATATTAGAGCAAAGCATGCTGAAAATCAATGAATATTCTTTATATCTATCTGAGTTATTAACCATAGCTCAAGAAGTCTGCACTCTGTGTTTTTAAATGTGCTCAAGGAAGATGAACATTGTACTGGTTTGGATGGTGTGGGTGTCATTAATTTGCCAGCATTTAAGCTTTTACTGAAATTTTCATTATTTTTAGAGCCGCAGAAGTAAAAGTGTATAGATCAAGTATGGATCAAATTAAAGACAGTCACCTAGATATGATCCCAAAGAATGGCATTATCTTGAAGGCTTTCAGGACAAATAAACTCCACAAAAGTACAGAAAAATACAAATAATGTGTATGGCGGTAGTCAGCACATAATTTTTTCTCATCTTTTTCTAGCCACTGTGCTAGAAAACCACTGGACATTTAGTCTGAGGTAGCCCTCTAGGCTCTTGCCATAATGAGCAGAGCAGCAATGGGTCATGAAGAATATCCTGTGACTGATTAATTCACATTTAGAGGTGCCCAGTTCTCTCTTACCTCCCTTAGAGGAGACTGTATACAATTTACATGGCTGCAGTTATTGGAATTATATCCATTCAGGGTAAACAGAAATCATCCCTCACTTAAAAGTGGTAAGAGCACAACTCTTGTTTACAAGATAAAGAGCAGACTCATGACTGAAGTACTTGGGTGCTCTCAGCTTTCTGCTATTGCTTTTCATTTTGACATTTACCTTCTTTGTACCGTGGTTTTCCTTTGAAAAAAAGGACACAATTGTACTTTCCCTCTCCTGCTTGTCAGATGGTATATCACTTTAGATTGTCCTTTGCTTTCTTACTGTGTGCTGAGGTTTCTTGATAGTTCAACATAAATACGAAATGACAGCGTTCTCTATTAGATAGGCTGGATGAACAATACATCACCTTTCTCAGAAATATTCAGTATTTTGTGTAGCCTTCCTTCCTTTCTGCTCCCTAATCAGAAGGGGGCAGAACAGCAAACTAAATGCTAAACTGACCACAGCAGATTATCCAAATATCTGCATGTCCAAATTCACAAAATCTTCTGTTTTCAAATCTGCTTTTGTGAAAGGATTCAGAATTGTCAGCAGCAAATAAAGAAACATGAAGGACCTTTGTATGTTTAATATTTAGTAAAAATGACCAAGGTATAGTTGTCAGTAAACAAGACAAAAGAGGTTCACCAGCACATAGTAAAACTGGAAAAAAGTTTTTCTATTTCATCAATTTCCTCCTTTTTCCATCTTACCTGTATTCTCATTCATATATCCACACCAGCAGAAAGGATAGCAGCACCCTGGAGACTAGCCCATGCACTTCCCATGTAGTGATGCCATGCCATAGAGTAACTAAAGCTTGATCAAGATCTTCTTGGTATCAAGAAAAAAGTCACATAAGATTTCTACTCAAAAAGAATATATTAGCCCAGGATTTGAAACTGTTTAACAATTTATAATGTTGCTGTTGTACAACATAGTTATGAGGAGAATGCTAATAAGAAATACTCCCATCTGCTAATATGTATCTTAACCTCATCAGACACTCAGTGTCTTAAACATTGATGCCTACATAAGATGCTGCTTGGCGCATCTAATACTGGAGAATTTCTGTCATGGAAATTTTAAATCTGTTTGAAGTAAAAGTGGAAACAATAAGACAATAAGAAGTTCAAAGGTTAAAACTTTGACATATTTAGCAGGTCCAGAGGAGGCCCACAAAAATGATCAGGGGTTTCAACATCTCTCCTATGAAGACATATGAGGGAGCTGGGGGTTGTTCTGCCTGGAGAAAAGAAGGCTCCAGGGAGAGCTAACAGTGACCTTCCAGTATCTGAAGGGGACCTACAGGAAGGCTGGAGATGGACTGTTTGCAGGGGCCTGGAGTGATAGGACAAAGGGCAATGGTTTTAAATTAGAGAAGAGTAGATTTAGATTGTATGTTAGGAAAAAGTTCTTTACCATGAGGGTGGTGGAAAAATGGAACAGGTTGCCCAGAGACGTAGTTGAGGCCTAATCCCTGGAGACATTCAAGGTGAGGCTCATTGAGGCTCTGAGCAACCTGATCTAGCTAAGGGTGTCCCTGCTTACTGCAGGGGGATTGGACTAGATGACCTTTAGAGTTCCCTTCTAACCCAAATTATTCTATGATTCTATTTAATACTTGACATCGAAATAATTTTCTCATATTATTTTTGTTGACTAATTCATGTGGAATTAAAAATAAAAATTGCAGTTGGAACCAGAGAATGAATATTTTCTGACCAGCTCTCACTGATCATCCTATCAAACTGTAACACTATCTCTGTCAATGTTTTCCAGCTAAAAAATTGCAAGCTGTACAGAAACATGCAGCCTTGTTGGAAGCTAAATAGCTTTCACAAACAAAAGGTGGTGTTAAGAACCTTGGTCAAATTCCTCTCCCTCTTCACTGTCTTCCTGTGTTACAGTTAGTTGCATGTGATGGAATTTTTCATCCACAGAGAATGTAGTGAAACCGTGGCTTTGAAAACTTACCAGGAGCAGAAGATCAAGTATCTGTGAAGATTTCAAAGCATCTTTGTTGTAAACCCTGCTGCTTACCTTTGTCACTCTTAAAGATGTTCAGACATGAATACTTTTCCATTATGCAATATTTTTATTTGAATTTTAGTTATCCTCCTTTATAATAACCAGAAGATATATAAAAACTGTGCTTTTTCTTTCAGTAGACTTTAAAAAAATATAAAGTGGTAGGATAAAGAAGTTAGCAAATGCTATGAATTCATATGAGCACAAAAATTAGAATTTTATCCAGTTAACATCATCTTTGATCATGAACTTCTATTTCCTATTTTGTATATCTCTTAGTGGGATCAATGAAATTGAAAAACCTGAGTTCAGGTACTGGCATGAATACTTAAGAGTGTCATGGTTAACAGAAAAAGTTTCTTAAAAGTTTATAGTAACTATCTGCTATTTGTTGAATTATTTTCAACTCGTATCTGTTTAAATCAGTTAAGCAATATACACATTTTCCTTTTTCCCAAAAAAGAATAAGACATTGTCAGAAAAAAGACCAAAAAAATCCAACCAAACAAAAAAGATTTTGAGGTCTCTTACTTGGTTTCTACATATTTGAGGAATCTCAGTAAATTTGAGGAATCATGATGGTCAAGTCCTCTTCATCCATGGCCAACATCCTGGGAGTATTCCTTCTGTTCATCTGCCTTTGATCCCAATCCGTGCCCTCCTGAGCTTGTGTGTTCCTGCCTCCAGCTCCCATCTGCCACTGACTCCAGCAGCCCAGCCTGGGACTATTCTAGGGCTGCTTTGCAGCCTTGGTGGTGACCTGAGCATCATTAGGTGGAGGAGGAATGTGATATCCCTTTTGTATATACTTGTGTATATTTACTAATTTTTTTTTTTTTTTCATCACTACATTAAAGCTGTGTAGTTTAGTTTCCAACCTATAAGTCTCTCTCCCTTATTCTTTCTCTTTTTCCTACAGGGAAGGGGAGAGGGGCTAATAGAGAGCATCTGTCGGTTGTTTAATTGCCAGCCCAACATTAAACCACAACACTGAAAATATGATTTTCAGAGAACGTAATAATGAATCCAGCAGATTATATAGTAACAGGATTGTATTTATATGGATCCGTTATAAAACATGGTTAAATATGTGAATCACATTGGCATTTTAGATGGAAGTTCTCTTTTTTGATGATAATCTAGAACCATCAACAGAAAATGGGTTCTTCTTTATACAAAGCAACATAACTCTGTTGCTCCCACAGAGGGTATGAAATCTCTGATAAGGGTCTTGTAACTGGAATGATGACTTGATAAATGCTTGCAACAGTTCCCAGATAGTCATAAAACACAGCAGAGGTAAAATCTAACCAGAGCTTTCTGGTATATTTTTAAACTGTTTCCATATCATCCTGAAACATTACATAAAGTCTTTAGTAGTCCTGCTTGAATTTGCCATGTGAACTTATTTTTACTGCAGCAGAGAAGTTTTCCATAACTGTTACTGATACATTCAGCAGCAAAAATCATAGTATCAGTTTCCAAATTCTTTATCTACTTTTCCTTTGTGTATAGTTTGCTCCCCCCAGATCCCCATTTTTTCTTCATCTTTTTGAGATGATAAACTTTCTGATAAACATCTTAACTCCCTGAAACCCTTCAGTGCATTTGTCTTTCCTTATGCCTTGTCATACAGATAATGGCATTTAGAAGGGCATAAAATGGACACCATTACTCCAGTTCTGCAACATTTCATTTTCTTATAAATACATTCCCATATGTAGGTCAAAGATGCTGACACAGGACAGCAAATACCTTTATATTTATATATTGCTACATATATATAATGACTTTTCCAACATGCTCTTTGTTAAAGCCATCCTGGAATGGAAAGAAATACTTTACATAGTTTATTTAATTAACCACCTGATTTCCTGTAGGGTAATTCTTATAGGAACTTTTAGGACTTATGGTAATTAATTCTGTAACTGTTTTTAATATACATGACGAGAAGGAGGCATGACTATAACTATATTATTCCTTCATACTTTAGAACACATTGGTATTGTTGCTTTATAACAAGCATTTCTGCCCCTTTCATTACTCCTTGAATCCATTACTTTTTCTGTAAGCACTTAAACTTCTGAGATTAAAGGCAAATCAAACACTGGGGCTTAGATGAGGAAATGATGTAGGTACATTATGATTTTATATATTAACTAGAGAATGCAAACTCTAAACACATTAATAGAACCTCAGGTACCATATAATCAATATATTTTTACAGCGACAAAGCAGTTCATTTTTTATTACAAATATACTTCTACCTCAGAAAAAAATTGGAGGAATACTCATAAAATTGTCACAATTTAATATACTTTGAGACTGAATACCCTCTAAGCCTTTTGTTTTATAAATATTTTTTACATGGAAAAAAATTTAATCAGGTAACTTTGAATAACTTATTACATATGTAGTTGCATATACAGCAACAATCAGCAGTTCCAAAAGTACCTTTTCCATTAAAGAACAAACCAAAAGAAAGGAAGAAAAAACCGACCAAAAAACCCAAGCTAAACCACAGAAAATTTCACTTAAATGTAAGAAGAAACTTCTTTGCCACACAGGTGGTCACACAGGTACAGGTTGCCCAGAGATGTTGTGAAGTCTCCATCCATTGAGATACTCCACACTCAACTGGACACATCCTTGGAAATATCTGCTGTATCTCCCATTTCAGCCAGTCTGTGGATATTTGAATATATATTAATGAACAAAAAATTTCAAAATTAATAGATATGAAGTGCCAATCCAAGGATTATGCCTTAGTTGAACATTGTGCTGTGCCATGCTTCTTGCCTTATCCTCTTAATTTTGTTAATGAGAGACTGCTGAGGCCAGGTGCAAGCAAATGCATGAGGCAGAATAGCACAAGGGTTCTGACTTGAGGTTTTGCCTGGACTTTTTGTGTTCCTTTTTTACTTGATGATCCTTTTTCACTTTTTACTTTCCTTTTTTTGCTTTTTTACTTTCACAGATGTTAGGTAGACACAGGGCAAATCAGATGTAAACGTCATAACAAAACTGTCAATACCTGACAGTTGCATTCAAAAAATATCAGATTGAACTTGGCTGTCAATATATTAGCTTCCAGCATTCTGATGACACCAGTAAGAAAAAGAGAAACTTATGCCAGTGGCAGCATTTTGTAGCTTGAGTGAATTTATCAAACAGATGCGAAGTCTATTAACTGAAGCGATTTTTAATTGTGACAGTTACCAGTTAGCTGATGCACAGAAAGAAAGTATGTGCCTCAAAAAACACAGTTTCGTCATCGCCTGATAGATGTTGATGGTCTCTTTTTGCTGCACCATTCTTGTGACAGGTTTAATTTGCTTTAGGGAGCTATTTCTGAGCTCCTGAGTAAGTAGCTGCCCACATGAAATCCAGTGTCCAACACAGTCACTCTGGGCACTTGCTCTTTGGAGCCAGTTCTCAGTCTGACTGAGCTGCTGAGCTGGACCCACGAGTTCTGGACAGATTCCAGGAGGGGTAATTACAGTCTGCTGAATGTAATTCTCTCCTGAGTTTGCAATTTGCTGTGGTATTCACTTCCGGTCTCATGCACTTCTGTGAACTGTCATTAATTGCTTCTGTTTATTCCAGACAATGCTGTGTTTTAGTGGAAAATTAAATGATTCTTCCCTCCCTCCCTTTCCCCTCTCATCTCACTCTGGATGTACATGTGGGCATATTTATTACCACAATTGGTTATTCTTATTACAAACTATTATTAAATAAAACCTCTAATACAGCTTATCAATTATTTATGATACATAGTTTAATCATTTTCAGATTCACTGCATTCCCAAGTATTTCAAAGAGAATTAGAAAGTGGCAAGTAGAATGGATAATATCTCAGCTCTCCAGCTGAGGAAAACATGGCATGTTTTCAGTTGTATTCAGTGATATGAGAGGTATACCTGAGCTGTGTTATAGCACATTTATAGCAGCTTTGTTGGAAAATGCAAATATGTTGCACCATCTGGCTATCTCACTGGATGCTTCAGTCTTTTAAGTCTGTGCTGATGAAACTGATATTTAAAGGGCACAACCTTAGCAATGTGGCAGAAATCTAGGATACCTATTTACCTCTGTAGAACACTTTCAGACAACGTACATTTTGAAATAAAATAATACTAAACCAAAATGGCAGAGAGGACATAGATATCAAGCACTGATTTACAGGAGTAAATGGAGGGGAGGCTGGTGGGGAGAATTTGTGTTTTCAAACAAGATTGAAGCAACATTCTTCCAACAGAGATGAGTATGGAGAAAAATGACTATGTATTCTAAGCTTGCAAGTCTGTTCTGAAACTTACCCATGTGCTTCCTCCCAAAGATAAAAATCACTAATGGAAACCACATGTTTCAGTTTGAGCTTGTGCATAAGTGAGCACAACAGAGACCCTGAAGTAAGAATACTGATTTTGGTAGGAAAAATAACAGTATTTATCACAATAAACAATGGTTTGATTTTTTTTTTTTAATTTCTCTGAAATAGCTGTCTCCAATTGACATTGTGAACCTCATTTAGTTTGCTTTGTAGTTGCTGAAGGACTGTAGGACTGAAGTCTCCAAACATACTGAGATGCCTAACTTCCACTTTAGTCTAAATTTACTAAGAGTCAGTTGTTAAAATTGAATTTAATATTAGATGCCTATTACATTTAAGGATCTGAACATAAATGGTTGTATAAGAAATAAAACATAAACTATTGTCTTATATTAAAAGAAATGTAATATTTCTCAATAATCTTATATGCACTCAATAATAACTAAAAAACTTCAAAAACGTATGAAAGTCTTATTTTCCTGCTTCTTGGTAATCTGATGTCATTTATGATTTCGGTCAGAGACACAAAGCTAAGGACATAAGGATTTTTAAATGTTTCTCTGAACTCAAACAGACTGTATTTTGTAAGTATCTTTAATCTCATCAAGAATATAGAAATAGATGCATTGCTTTTCACTTTTCGTAAGGTTAAATTTAAACTTTTTAGCATCACTTTATTTCAGAAATAGTTGTAAATGTTCCTCACTTTCATAGGCAGCATAAGTATGCAAGAGAGCCAAACACTATCTCATTTATGGTGCTAAAAAGAAAATGCCTTGAGCACATTTTGCAAGATCAGCCGTGCTGAAGGGATTACTTGATTTGAAGAGAGATGCTAAACTTCATAATGTCCTAGTCATGTCAATGAGAAATTACTATTAGACCTGAACTGTGATAAAAAACCTATATGTTCCACCATGCAATATTAGATATCACTTAATACTCCTTAAGATAACAATGAAGAAAATGCTAAGAGATTTTGAATTTCAAGTTGCAGGAGATATTTACTGTCAAAAATGGTGTCTTAAATTTTAATTTCTAAACATGAAGAATGATGATTGTCATTCTCTTACCTGCTATTCAACACTCACAGCTGTGCTCAAATGATGTTTTCTTGTTCTGCATCATTTTATACAAAATATTTATAAAAAAAAAGTTCTTTTTTTTTTTTTTTTTTTTTTTTTTTTTGGTAATGTAATGCAAGTAAGATTGTCCTGTGTTGTACAAGTGCTAAGTATAACATTAACAAGCTACAGACCTTTATGCATTTTGCTGATGATATTTGGTGTTAGAATGTTTCCACTTCCCTTGGTTAATGGGTAATTCAGATACATCATGGAGAAAAATATAATGCTTTGAATATTATTTGAAGGTTCATTGTCTGAGCGGGTCTATTCCTTCCTGTCACTGGGACTTCTCAAATTTCCAAGTACACAGCTTCTCACGACAAGTATTCAGAAAGCTCATTAACACTCAAATCCTGTTGATACATATTTTAGTAACTCCGAATTCTACAGTTCAGCATCTTTATATGAATTAGCATAAGGAGATATGAGTAATTGTTTTAATGAAAATTGCACCTCTGAACCGCTTTCCTCTGAGTTCATTGTAAATGTAATTAGGTCTTCCATAGTCCTCTCCCTGTGAGGCTGCAGATAAGGCACAGAAAAAAAAAATTTCTTCACTGTAATCCTTCTGCTTAAAGATTATAGGGAGACGCTGATGAATTTAGTGCTATTCATGTTCTGTGAGCCAGAACCCTTTAAATAATAAAGTATAATATAATGGCTTTTTTGAGAAACACTTGTTTTTTTAAACAAAGAAAAAATAACTCCATTAAACAAATACACCACGGGGCACCCACTAAAATATAAACGGAGAATCATACACCATATTCTCAGTCCTCCACAAAAAAGAATTTGGACATGCACTTCATTTGACCTTTCATTGGTAATGACTACAAGAACATGTTTTCTCCCTCTGGATGCCAGTGTGGCTCCTTTGTTGGTGGTTTGTAAAACTCATTAATGTGACAGCAACCATTAAGTAAATCTTGGTCTTTAAATGAATGGCTGCTGAGAGATTTTAACTTTGGAATTAATTTAGAGATAAAGTCCATATATATGAGGGATATGTGCATGGCTTTATTCTATACGTATATGAGACTTCATGAAACGTCTCCCATGGCTTGGGAAGGTAAAGCAATTACTAATTTTCAGCACAGCTTAGTTAATTAATGTTCTTATTGTTGAGCTTTGGCTGAACTCTATATGTTCATCAATTTATCATGTAAAGATATTTTATTTGAGGACATTTTCTCAATATTTACATCTCTAGATCTATATCCTAAGGATGTAAATGTAACAATATTTGAAACATCTTCTAAGCTGCAAGAAATTCTGGAAAACAAATATAGCGCCTGTTTTAATGGAGAAGTTACTGAACTTCTCTGATACTCTCCTAATTCTAGAGAAAGTGATGAAGTGCAGAAAAATGCTAATCCTATGAGTTTATAACCTTTTTCTTTTATTGTTTGCTGTACACTAAAAGAGTACTTGGTGTTTGTAAAGCACAGGCAGAGCAGCAGATACCTAAAGGTATCCTGGGTGACTCTCAGAGCTTTGGTAAAGCCACAGCACATCTCATATGATAATGTGCTCTGACACTGGCTGAAAAGATCACTGGTTTTTATTTGAGTTTACAGGGTATAATAATTTCATAGAAGAGAGTTTACTGGCTTGTCAAATTAAAATGCTCTCTGAAAGCAAAGGCCTACTCAAGTGTCTGTTTTTTTCTCATTAAGGCTCTATCAGAAGCTTTTTACAAAGCCTTTTGATTATCCTAGGGTGTCATTTCACCCACAGTCACAAAAAACCCCACACCCAGTTTTACTTATTCTTTGCTGTTACATAAATTGAAAGAGTGACAATTCATTACCAAGGCAATTTCTCCAAGCAAATGAAAAGGTTGAGTTATAGGAAAATGCTGGAAGGCATCAAGTTTTGTCTTATTATGCATAAGTCTGGAAGAGAAAAGAAGAGAAAGAGGTTCAACCATCGTGGGTGAAGTTTGATGAGGGTTTTTACAGGCAGCAAAGTCAGTCATTGTATGTCAAATAAATTGAAACAAGAAATCAGCAATTTGAAATAAAATGAGATGGAAAAAGAGACTGGAGATTTTCAGCTGAATTTTCTATTAAAAATTTACAACAGGACAGCCTGCATTCTTGAAGGATAGAAGAATACTATTCAGTATTCATGCTTTTTAAATGCTGCTTGTGACCTTGAAAAGGATGTTTTACTTCCTTATCAATGAAAAACAGTTATACAGACAGAAAATATAAACAAGAACAATCAGACACTCTGAGAAAATCTAGAGACTAAGTGTTGATTTTGCAATGTATGGGAAAGAATTAGTAAAAATTTTCTAAAGACAAATGTATATATATATATATATATAGGTATATATATCATCTGTTATGCCCCAAATATTTACTATATGTGTATTTTAATCTCAGATTTTTCTGCTATTCTTACTAGTTGTACATGCAAATCTTCCTGAAGAGACCTGTTTATTTGTTTCTTTGTTTAAATATGAGCTACCTGTGCAGTTGGTACCATCAATTTTTCATTAAGGAAGAAGACTAAGTCAGTTGGAACGCTCAATGTACACTGGAGGATGAAAAGGTCAATTTCTTTTCATTTTAGCCAATTAAAGAAATTGGATGTAAGAATATAAAAAGTGGAATTGTGGAAGGGTTGGTCATGCTGAAGTAGACTAATTCAACATAATCAGACCAAGTTAATGATCACCTCAGCTACCCTTCAGCTACCCACTGAAAAAAATTTGGCAAGCTTGTCAGCCATGACATGAGAGGTCAGGCACTGAAATTTGGCAAATAATGAGGACTGCACAAGAGAAGAAATTGATCAGCTTTAATCTTGGTTAGAAGGTAGCAGCATGGCTTTCTCAAATACTTTTTTATAACGTTGGAAATTTTTGTACTATACAACAACCAAAAAGTCTGGAATAAAGACAGTTGAAGGTGTCGTTAAAAAGAGGACTGCTAAATGAAAGCAGGTGATGAGAAGGATGAGAAAAAATGCATTTCTTTATAAAACATAAATATATATATAACTTACTGTTTATATTTTAGGTTTTCAGGGTTTCTTTGTTTTTGTTTTGTAACACACATCTAGAGAACATTAATTAGGCAAAATTACATAAAGTGGGTTACTTCGTTTTCATTTACTCAGTAAAACCATAGTGGACCCAAAATTATTTAGTAATGCATCAGTCTCATTTGTGCTTTCAAGCTGAACAAGTTACAGATTGCCAGCATGGAGCTGTACTTTAAATGGACCTCGGTTTTGAAGCCTTCCTTGTAAGAGGGATATTTCACTGGTGTGACCTACATTGACTTTCTGCTGATCACCTTGGTAATAACTTGGCTCTGCAAGGTGCATCAAGAGTGTTTCATCATGTTGGTAGTGCCCACCCGGCCACTCTTCCAAGCTCCCCTTGGGTGTGAATATAGGAAAGAAACCACCGTCTTACTCTACTCCATGCAAGGCACCCAACTTGTAATGTGGTAGGTAACAAGCATGACTCAGTACCATAAAATGCATTCCCAGAATGACATGGAACCAGAGGTTTTGTAATGATCAGGGAGCTGGAGCATGTCCCTTTTCAGGACAGGCTGAGAGAGTCTGAGTTGTAAAACCTGGAGAAGTTTCCAGGGAGATCTTATGGCAGCCTTCTAGTACTTAAAGAGGCCTACATGGAAGTTAGGGAGGGATGCCTTATTGGAGACAGTTGTGATAGAACAAGGAATAAACTATTTCAACTGAGAGAGGATAGATTTAGACTAGATATTAGGAAGAAAGTCTTTACAGTGAGGGTAACAGACTACCCCAGGAAGTTGTGGATGGACCCTCCCTTAGGTGCTCAAGGACAGGTTGGATGAGGTCTCATATGTATTGTTCTTATTTTATTTCTGATTAATGTCTACTTGCCACGAATCAAGAATGTTTATAATTAAGCTTATTTTTAATTTTTAAATCTGAGATTTTAAAGTGATTTTTCTTGTACTACAGGCTTTTAAAGAATGGCTATTTTCATGGTTTAGTTGCTTATAAATATTGATAACTAGGCTCTGATAAAAAGCAAAAAAAAAAGAAAATATGTTGCACATCTTTCTTTTATGAACTTAATATATGAATTGTTGAGACTATTTTGTCATCTTGCACTAGTCTGCTCTACTTCATCTGTTTTGAAAAAGATGCAGTTTATGAAAATGAAGTACTTACGAAGAAAACAAATTCAGTTATATATTGTCTTAAGTTCGTAGAAGGGGGTATGTCTGTCTAGGTTTTTCTTGCTGGTCTCGTAGTACTTGAAAAATTGCACTGACGGCTTTTAATGAACAATAAAAATACTCTTTTGTATACAATCTAATCCTATTTTTCAAAGGTTGTTTTCTGAGAAGGGTTAGGGAAGAGAATTGAATATTAAATAGAAATCTTGAAGTGTATCCTCTGTTCAGGAGCCAAATTGAGGACTAGAAGTCAAAAGACCAGCTGTGAAAATCAATTGTGATGGGGATAAATGTTTATTTACATTTATAGTAAAAAACATTCTATAGAAAGTAATAATTTTCTTAATTTCGATCTCAGGATGTTAATAGGCATAAATTTTAAGGAGCATCCTCATATTTTTAATATACTAAGGTGTTTCAAACTGCCAAGTTGCAAGGAAATATCTATAATCAATCATCAGTTTTATTTTTCAGTTTTTCTGAAAGCTCTGAAACTTGTATGTCAAATTTGCTACACTTCCTGCCTCCACCATCTATCCCCAGAGCCAGCTTTTCTACATAATACCAACTACTCAGGAAATTGTAGGGGGAAAACATTAATTGATTCATTAATGGTATTAATTGAGTCATTAATTATATCTCCCAGAGAACATAAGTATAAAGATTGATCTGATTGGCATAGGTGCCCTCTTCCTCAGCTCTTAGCAGGCAATGTTTCTAACCAAGATTCAGAAAACAGAAACATCCATCAAGATTCGCTCTCAGGATTGGTACCTGAGCTCTTACTTGAAACCTCCTTTCCTGCTCTGTTGCTGGGGAACATGGCTGTGGCTGATGGGCTCATTCCTCACGTGGTTCTGTCAGACTGAAAGCCAGGCTGGAAATCCTGTCAGTCTTTCCTCATAGTCTGTAGCAAGCACCCTGACACTCAGTCAAGTTGTGAATTTAAAGCTAGTTACCAGGGATAAAGTTGCTCTCAGAATGTTAATAATTGACCTGCATATGACAGCTCTTTGGTTCCCATTCCCAAGGGGAATTTGGCTTTGGTGAAAGGTGATAGCAGTAGTTTCAATCCTTCCCATGATTTCAGCCTTTTGATAGAACACTCTTTGCTGTACCCTCACAGTGACAGGAAAAAGACAGAGCTTATAACAAGTTTCTTCACCCTTTGGTATTGTTTTACCCCTCTGGACTGTTTCCTCTGATTTTATTCAGTACATAAAGCCATTCAGTGCTTTCCACCTTCCTCACCCTTTGCGTTAGTATTCAAAATTACATCACAATTATTGGGAAAAAAAACCCAGAACAAAACAACATATTTCATTTTATCTTCAAAATACTGGAATTACCTCATTTCCAACAAGTAAGAAGAAAGTAAAAATACTACATTCATGTTAGAAAAATAATTAAGTCCTTTTCATGGCTATAAAAAGAGGTAATATTTATATCTAAGTAATTTCCATTATATTGTAGTACAACTCACAGAATATCTATGGGCTGTATTTTGTAAGCATTTCTACAAGGAAAGTAGTTTTTAGATAGTGATTGAGAATATAATATACAGGAGTGGGCATTATGAATTTAGTAAAACTAATCCACTTAACTGTGTGCCACAGAACATCCATTGAAGAAGAGAGCTAACAGCTAATGGCTCCCCTTGTTTTGGAATGAGCTTTTGATATGAATCTTTTCTATTATACAAAATAGGCACACAAAAAGTAATGCATCAAGGCAAAATATAATTTTATGATATAATTTAAAAAAATATATTCTATTCTCACAATAGATCTTTTCCAAATACTACTTAACAGGTGTCTGTATAATGAAGAAAATCACTTCTTTCTCTACATGACTTCTATCTCTAGATAGCTTGCCATGTAAAGGTGAAAAATAATCCGTAATATGTATTATGATTAATACATAATCAATTGGAAGGAAACAGAAAGTTATTTTTAACTAAAAATAGTAAACTGCCCTTGGGGACATGAACAAGGAAGTGCTTTTAAGTGGGAAGCACAAGGTTAATCCTTGATACTTAAGGAAACATTACAAGAAATTATAAGATTGTTGACATGCAGTTAAACTTTTGTCTACACTTTCATTTATGATATGTTAGAGAAGGGAATTTAACAGAGAAATAAAAAGAGGGAATTCATACTGTCAGAGTTAGAGGAGTGAATAATTAATTTTGGAGAAACATCTTGAATACCTTTGCATTTGAGGTGGAAAAAAATTATTCTAAGAAGGGTGAAAATGATAAAAATTCAAAATTAGTTGTAAAACCCAAATTTGCTAAGATGTAAATAGCCTTCATGTGATGACTTAAGTAAGAGATATGACTCCAGTATGATATTCAAGTTAAAAGTCTGGACTGATGGAGACAGAAAGAGATTGCTACTATGGGTAGCAAGGAGAAAAAGCAGGAAAAAGTTTGGGTTTTTTTATAGGCAACTGAACTTAAGCTTACATATGGGCATCCAGTAAAAAGTAGCAAAAAGTTAAGCAGAGCTTTAGCAGTTGGAGTGGGACTTTTTTAGATAACTGATAGAAATAGGACACATCTAGGAAGCCATTCTTTCTGAAATAGTAATCTGAAACAGATCAGGGCCTAAAAATAGTGTGGATTTGTTCCATTGTTTTGGTTTGGTTTGGTTTTTTTATGAAATGACTTTTAGGAGAGATGTGGCTTACCAGTACAAATCTAAAATATGCAAACTGCAGATGCCTGAAGTTACATGTGGTCAATTTTCAGAAAGAATACACTGGATACAAGTGTTGTCATGTAACAATAGAAGGAAAATTTGTTTTCTGTAGAGACATTTCGTGAAAGAAATAATTTAAACAGAAAATGCACAAGGACAAAATGACTGTGGTAACCATGGAGAAAATTACCATCAGATTTGAGGTCGTATTTTTATGTTTAGGATAGACGTAAAGACTGATTCTGGTGAGAAAAAAAGAAAGTTACAAAAGGGTGGAATAGAAGAGGAAAAACAAAGGCTTAAGCTGGCTTAAGGAAGCTAGTCAGTGAAAGAAGGAAATTGGGCCATTTTCTTAATATTAGAATACAGAGAAGATACTAAGGACTTTTTTTAAAAGTTTCTGGATAATATAAGAAAACCCAGTTAGTGCTAGATATGTTAATTCTGTGCCCATAGAAACTGAAGAGAAAGAAGAAATAAACAGTTTCTGGAAAGGAAAGCTGAATGCCTTTTTCTTTAGAAGATTGAAGGGACTTGAGCATGTTTATGCTGTAACATGGAAGGGGACAAAGTGTGATAAGCTCTGGGAAAATGATTTGTGGAAAATGGCAAGGCTCTGAATTACATCTGTGGTTGCTGCTGATCTAGATACCACGTTGCTGCTAAGCCAGATGCAACATTGTTCTTATACAGACATTTCCTTATGGTTTTAAGAACAAATTGAGAGTGGAAATTAAAAGAGAAATATAGGGAGGCATTTATATTTAGCATGACAAACTGCAATAGGAGTCCACAGTGAGATGATTTCCCCCCTGAGGTGAAGAAGTTTTGCAAACAAATTGTCAAGTCAACACGGCTTAGAATTGCCTGTGGCAAGACAAAAGGTAACCATTGCCCACTGGAGTACTGCATAAGCATAGCTCCCAATTTATTAGGCCACAGGTGAATAACATGACACCATCATGGCTAAGACAGCTGAAGAGAATGTATTATGGGTCACTCTTGGAGCTGCCATGCCAGGATAGAGAGCTGCAACGATGGACTAAGTGGCCGATTTGCTTTGGATCAGATTCAGAGGTAGCTCAGTGGGGACAAGGAACCATCTGTCGGGACAGACTGGGGAAAGACATAAATCTGTAAGTCCCAGAAGGGGGAGGAGCTAGGAGGGCCTAAGAGACATCAACTGATAAAGACAGCAAATAGCACAAACAATATGAAGTAGCCCGGCAAAGATTTGGGAAGTCTGGAGAGAGAGGGAAAGAGAGAGAGATAAGAGCATCACCACCAGAGGAGCCTTCGGGTGCAATCCTTCCTCCTCAGTGGTGGTCCAGTCCTAGGTAGGTCAGAAGTCAACCAAGAATGTAGACATTAGAGTTCCTTATATACTCCTGGAGTCTCCATGGCCCAAATTTTCCTGCTGTACTTCCTACAGCCCAACAGTCACCAGTCAGTCTCTGCAGGGGAGACAGCTCACTGCTGGTTTTATCTGGGCGAGACCCCTCACCTGATCTTAGTCTCCATTCTTATCAGGAGTCAATTGCCCAACAGTCATCTGGAAAGTTTTTCACTTGAGGCAAAGACAATTCATCTAAATGGAACCTCACATGAGCTTACTGGTAGCCATCATCTTCCTGAAATGCAATTCAGTATAGTTGATGGGCCCAGAAATACTGGCTGACTTGGTCTGGCTGTAGTGCAATCTGGTCTATAATACAAAATATCTACTTAGACATATTTTTTAAAATTTCAGGTGGAAAGAACATATTTCAATAATTTACAGAAGAGACACTCATTTAAATGTACAAAATATGTAAATATCTTCACATTACAGATATTTTGAGTTTGCAGTGTGACTTTATTTTCCAGTCAGCTTTCTAGAAAAGACATGAGATTCTGACTAAGGAAATACATTTAGCCAAGCCTGCTTTATTTCCTTTTCCTTCACTGTAGTTCACTGATCTTCAGGCAGTTTCTTAATTCAAGAGTACATTTATTCTCTAAGAAACCTCAGAAAACATATGATTACTGAAATTTTTTTCCAGTATGAAAATTTGACAAAAAGACTAGTGAACCAGCATAGTAGATGTTTAAAAGGGGTGATAGAAAAATACATTTTGTATAACAAGTTATTATAAACCGTTTGAAATCTTACTGTTTTGCCAACCCAGCAGTTATGTCTTATTATAGCCTTTACACCTCCAAATGATAAAGATGGTTAGTACAAGTTTATTTAAACACACCTATTTTAGGACCTTTTCTGTGGCCATTTTTATTGATTTTGCTGTTAGCAAAATGTTAAAAAAATACAAATAAGCATGCAACAGAGCTGAAGCAATATGTGTTGCAGTTAGTGCTTAATCCCCCATCTGGGAGTAGAAAGGCTGATGGGAGCCAAAAAAGCTTTCTCAGGAGAACAAGAATATAGACAGGTAATGAAAATATTACTATCTGCCACCTTTGGGTTTTTTCAAAATAGACAGGAAATAAAAAAGAATGAACAAAGTCCAGGAGTGGTCCAATGCTTCAGGACAGATTAGAAACTTAGAAACACATCAGGAAAAAGATTAGAAAATTAAACCTGGGGAAGACTAAAGATGTTTAATTTCAGCTTAGCACTCCCTAGAAAGTAACCATGCTTAAGAACCCCAGGGGCAGGACAAGATTTCCTGGAAAGAAATTGCTTGACTAAAAGTCATGGTAGAAATTTAAATCAGGGATTTTGACTTAAACTTCCAAGGGTAAACACAAGCAATTTTCTGTTCTGAAATGGGTGTGTCTCATTACTTTTAAAATGGTTATTTATATATATATATACACACACATATATATATATAATTTGATTTAATAATTCATTATTAAGCAGTGGCATACAGTGGATCTTTGTTGTCTTTCAACACCCTAATAGTACCTTCCAAATTCCCTTTAAAAATACATCTCCAACACAGGGCATAAACCCAAAAGAATTAATTTGGTTTCCAGTCTTCAGATGCACTAAAAGCACTGTGCATTCTCTCTTTCTCTCCAGCAGTCCTATTTGGAGTATAAGCATCCTGTCAAGCAGATAACACCTGCTGGTGGATGAGCTATTGTAACCCTGAATGGAGGCTCTGTTACCTTCAAAGTTAAACTGAAAATGTTCATTCTTGAGGCAAGGATGGTATTTTTTTCTAAAACAATTTCTGTAAAATGCTTTGCTAAGCTACAGTCTCAAGAATAAAATTTGCAGCATATGCAGATTTTTTTTTTTTTTTAATGAGGACTGCTGTATTTCTCTGGGTTCAGATTAGTGAATGTGTATACAGAAACACATTTTCATGGAACTACATTGAAACTGTGATGTTGTTACTTAGAAATTTTTCTATGTTTTAGAACATCTCGGTTCTCCCTTCCTTGTGTTTTGAATATATTGAACAACCTGCTGTCTGAATAACTTATTAAATCATTTGGAAAATAACTAGCCTTGAAAATTCTGAAGGATTAATGAGCACTGCAGTCGATGAAAGACTTTATTCTTTAGACTATGAACAAGAAAACTGACTAAATGTTACTTCTGAGCTCCCCTGCCCCCACTGCCATTGCAGCATTACACATCTGCTCTTGACTGAGTGCTTTATTTATTTCAGCTGGGAGACTGCAAAAAAGCACATACAAGTTCATAAAGTTTGAAGAATAATTTCTACTGCACTCAAAGTTTTTAAATGTACACTTGAATTTTCATTCCGTTTTGCAAAACTGAATATATAGTTTCTGATAACTTAGGAGGAACACATAGTTGAACAACTGAAGTTAAAATTAAGTATAAATATAAAATAATTTTTAAAAAATATTTTTTGTTTTTAAAATACAGTTCTCATTGCTTTAGTGATTTTCCTAGGTACTGATGTGCAATGCTTGTCAAGAAATTCAGACTAAAAATTGTAGCTGACTGTAATAACCTTCAGAAATTGCAGTAAGAATAATTTTGGAGTATACTATTAACATACTGTGATTCTTGACATGACAGAATTGATCACTTGCTGAATAAATCTAATTGGGAACAAGTTAAAAGCAGTCACTTCTGTGACAATAAGGCTTGTAATGAGATAAGATCAGGTAACATTTGCACTTTGGCATAAAGTACTTATTATATGTAGTCAGAATTAAAAAATAAAATACAGTCCACACTATTCTCCAAATGACAAACTAATGTGATTCAATTTATTTTGATTAAGTTATTTGAAATAATGGTACTTCAATGTTATTTAGTGATAATAGTAATAGCAAGTGACAACAGGAATATTAAGTGATTAAGCCAACACAAATAATTGCATTTTCATAGCATCACAGAATGGCTGGGGATGGAAGGGGCCTTAAAGATCACCTCGTTCCAGCCCCATTGCCATGGGCAGGGACACCTCCCACCAGACCAGGTTGCTCAAGGCCCCATCCAACCTGGCCTTGAACACTGCCAGGGATGGGGCAGCCACAACTTCCCTGGGCAACCTCTGCCAGTGTCTCACCACCCTCACAGGAAAGATTTTTTTCCTAATGTCTAACCAAGACTTAAAGTTTAAAAATGCATTGTAAGAGGAAGCAGTGTCTCAAGTGCCTTCAGTAGTTTTTGAAGAAGTTCCATTGTTTTGAAATACTGCTTTAAAAATATATCCTTCCTATTTAAAGTGTTCATTTCGGTTGAGATTCTGAATCAAATGCCAAAGAGCATGGATCCTGTCCATTCATTGTCCAGCAGAAAATGAATTTAGAGCATAATGATTTAGATTGCTAAAATCACTGAGCAGTTTTCCTCTAAGGGTGGGTCTCACAGGATCTGTGGGCAGTCACTACCATACAGATGGCTGCTGCAGAAGTATGTTGGAGGGATGGAGAAAAATTCTGTTTGTCACCAGAGTATTATATTCTGCAGTCTTTCAGGTATTTGCTCTTATAAGTCAGATTTTTTTCCCATTTTTTATTATATGTGACTCTTATTGATCTTCTCTGTATCAGTCCAGTATTTTTCTTTATGCATTCAGAAAACTATTTGGTTTTGGGGGACTGTTACTATGTGTTATGCTTCTTGTGCAGCACTCATCAGTGCCATTTCAAAATATCACGTTGATTAACTCTTGCTTTTTCTTCCTTTTCACAAAACGTACTGGTAGAAACCTATAAATCCAGGGTAGAATACAGTATCATCTTCAAAATAACTGTCTTCTGTATTAACCTAAAGGTTTTAGATAAGGTGAAGGGAAGATTTAGATACTACATTGAAAAAGTGTCTTTTGAAAGAAGGGAGGGACAGTATTATGTGCTGGGTTTTAGATCAGCAGTACTTATTATTTTGCTGTGTGCCTATACTACCCGGTATGAACAACAACAAAAAAAAGTCATCCTGCATATAGGTCTAGCACAATACTAAGCATAATAATACTAAAAATAATATTGAAGCTCTTTCTATTTCTTTTTCAAAATACTAATTTTTGCAACATATTAAGTTAACTAATTTACATGCCCCACAGTTTGAATATATTACAATTATAATTAGTGGGTTAAAGGGTAATTTTCTCCATAAGTGTTTCATGTGTTACAGAGTCATATCTGTTATAAATTTTTTAACTGCCATCTGGAACGCATATTTAAATAGTATTAAAGATTTATAAACAACCAGGGCTATTTTTTTTTTTTTTTTTTCCTGTAACAACTTGTTTATATTACTCTCCAGTATTTTTTAACATTAAATCTTAAATTCAGTAATTTGTTTGGGTATAAACTTATACCACTGCAAATATACCTGTATGACATAATGAACTGAAAGTATATCTTCATTCCGGTGAAATGTAAAGTTAGGCAGAAGTATAATAGCAGTTAGTTGCTTCTTTTTTAACTTGAAAATAGAAATTCACACATTGATAATTCACTCAGTATGAAATAAACTATTGTTCCCAAATGTTTTGTAAATACAAATGCCATAGTGGTTTTCCATATATAGACTACAGTAGCCTAAAATTTTCATAGATGTATAAAATCTACCTAAGCCTAGAGAAGCAGAGACATTTTGTTCAGCCCTGTGCCAATGTAACATCACTTTTGGTTTTATGTTGGGGTTGTTAAACAGAGACTGATCAAACAGCATCCATCTGTCTGCACTGCTTGCAGTAGTACAGATGTAATGACTGTTATTTTTGTTCAATGTATATGAATTACTCATTGACTTTTTTTTCATTATAATTTAAAAATATTGGGAAAAACATGTGGCCTTTAAGATTGTAATTGCTGCTATTAATCTGCTAAAAGTTTGACCAAACCATGCCGACTGAATGAAAGTGGCTATTTGGCTGTACCTCAGGTATGTACCAGCAAATTTAGAAGCCAAATCTAGATAAATATAGATTTTTCTATTAGGAAAAACAAAGAGAAAAAAAAGAGGAGTTTTAACAAGGCCATGATCTCCACAAAACTCACCATTTACTGTTTAAGCAGAAATTACGTTATTATAAAGAAATTCACTAAAACAAAAAATGTCTGCCACACAATAGTTATAGCTAACATTTCTTTTTCTTCTTTTAAGATGTGCATTTTCAAGTGTTTCCAATGAAAACTTAGTTTATGTCTCATAGTACAATTTATCCTTTTTGAATCCTAGGCACAGCATCAATCTGGAACTACAAAATATTTTCCTCCAAGTAATCCTTTGCACACAGAATGTTTTTCCTAAACTAATTAAATGAGTGTGCTTCTTTTTAAGAATTCTTCAAGGCTGCATTAATTACAATAAACATATGCTTATATATAACAAAGTTTTTAGTCTTTGCTAAATATCTCTGTGTTCTTATCAATTACATCCCAAAGTTTTCCCCAGGTGTATATTCTACTTACTCTCTGCATAAATTCCTACCAGGAGTGAGAAAAAAAAATATCTCTCTTACTGAGAAAAGAAATATTCAGTACTATTAAATATAATAGAATTTTATTTTTGTTTTGTTATGTATCTATGCTTTTTCCTTTTTCCTTCCCAAATACTATGTGGTAATTGAAATTATTAGAAGTTCTACTACTTGTATTAAATGAAACACGAATGACAGTCGATTGCCAAAGATAATTGCATTACCAACATCCAGGCATTATATTAATCTAAGAAGTTTGTACTAATAGTCTTTATTACATCTAATTGCTAATACTTAGATTGAACCATACTATGCAAATTAACTGTCTAAAGAATTACATACAAGTCTTCTCAGGTTTGCAGAATATCTCTATATTTGTATTTAAATTTGTTTTCTCATTAGTTAAAATGTGATTACATTTTAGTAGAGCATGTATTGTAAATGGGCCAAGGATCAGAAGTACAGCATCCTATGTTGACACGGAAAAGTGATTATGGAGTGTATAGAAAAATATTTAATAGTCAACATAAAGATAAAATAATTGTTAATGAGAAGCTAACATTTATACTGAGTTTTCTGTTACTACTGTTATTGATAAGCCTTTATCTCTCTAAAGAAATTGCCTCTTACATGATGTTCTGCTGTACACACTGGTGACTGATTTAATGAATCGTGAAACTCTTCAAAATGAAAACACAGATAATATAATGAAAAATAATTCATTAATAGCATGGTCCATTTGTGTTTATGGTTAATGACAAGCAAGTAGTATCGGTATTAATAGAGATAGTAAGGATATAACATTTCCTTCCTTGAATAGATGTTTCCATATTTTAAATCCTCACAGTGAAAACGTAGAAGCAGTTTTACTTTGTTCTGGATTTATATATTTTCTCCAATATACTTAGATTGAGCTACACAATATACTACTGTTCTGAAAAAAATCCACAGAAAAACAGAGAAGATGAAAGATTGGTTATAGTTCTCAGGAGCATAGTATTTAAAAACAAGAAACAAAAACAAACAAACAAACAAAAAACTTAAAAAACCCAAACAAACAGAAAAAAAACAAAAAAAAACCAACCAGCCAAACAAACAAAAAACAAATAAAAAATCCCCCCAAAACAAACCCCACACAGACAGGCTAAAAGACCCATTTGGAATGTTTGCTCAGACTTTTTATTTATTATGTAAATGACAATGGATGGGTGTGCATTTTCACTTATGTCCAAAATGTCTCAGGAGCTACTGGTGGCTTTGCTGAGGTCCCTGCTGCAGACAAAACAGAGGAAGCCAGGGTAGCTGCCTGAAAATCGAAGACCATGGGGAGCCAGGTGTCAGGGGGAGTTTCCTTGGACCAAGACAGGGAAATAGAGGGATTTCTGCCAGACAAAAATACAAGGGAGGAGAAAAACCAGAGTTTGCAGCTCTGTCATGTCTAATGACTTGAAGTTTCTGTTTGAAAAAACCCTAAAACTTCTAGTTTTCATCTAATAAAGCAAAGCACTTTAAATATCTATATAAATATCTAATAAAGCAAAGCAAGAGGTCAGCTTCTATTACACAAAGTTCCGTTGTCTGAATTTAAAATAGAAATATCTCTGGTCTATAAAATTAGCTTTATTAGTTCATTATTTGATCTGTCAGGGAGGATGAGTCTGGGTTTTCTTCTATGTAAAGATTTTGAAAAGACAGTTGCATTTTCAAAATACTGAATTTTTGGATTTGGAAGTACTGCTATTCAGAGACCTCCTTGTAGCATAGCAAGAGAAATGTTATACCCTGGCCACATAAACTCATTGGGCTTTGTGTGTGTGTTAACAGTTTGCTTATTAGGGGAGAATGCAGCAGAAGGGGAGAGCTGGCAGATGCCACAAGAAGGCAACAAGTGCAGATTGCTTTAGATATCAGAACAGATAGATGGAGCTGATCTCTTAATTCATCTGGGAGGAGCAATAATGTGTTCTCATGGTTGTTAAGCAGATGGCCTTTTGCATTTTGTGCTAATTATGGCTTTTCCTCTAGATGGGTGCTTTTCTACCTGATTTGCTGAGCAGGAGTAACAAGCCTCTTGGCATGAAATATACAGTCTGCTTAGGACTTTGATATGAGAAGGTGTGAAGTCTTGGCCAGGCCTGAGCTGTTGCTTTGCTCTATGAGAAGCTTTACCAGTGTAGATTTGAGGAACAAAACTTTTGGATTATCCTGAAGATAAAAATACCAGGGCAGGTGTAGCCATAAGCATCTTCAAAAGTCAGGCTATCACCATAGTCTTAGAATGTGTTTCCTAATCTTTCCACTAAGATCAATAGAACCACAGCTTGCTTGAGTTTTAACAAGTATTACTCTGGTTGTTAATTTCCTAGGGTCGCCTTAGAAGTTGAGAGGAAGGTCAAGTTCTAACTTTGTTTAAGATACTAAGTACATACAACTCTCTGTGGGATCTACATTCTAACATGGTAGCTTTTTGTCTAATCACCTTACTAAATACTGGTTTTAGTGAGCAACTTTTAAAATTTTCTGTCAGCAGACACTAATTTAAGGGAATGTAAGATCAGAATCATCTATAGAGAGGATTGTTCTGGTTGTAGCTTTTCCTGTTGTGCCCGCTGCAGTTGTTGAATATTGCAAGAAAACTTCTTATATTTTCCCACAGAGATAATTTTTTTATCGTGGTATTTTTTCCTTGTGATCTTCAATATTCCCAGTGGAAGAACAATCCAAAAGTGAAAATTATCTTGTCAAGTTTGTAAGATCTGTATGTACATTCACAGACCATCTTCTCTCATCATAGGAATGGTTCTCAAATTAATCCATAGAAAGATATCCTCTGGAGATATACATCAGTCAACTCTTTTAGTTTTTTTATGGGGAGGAGTTTTTCTTTTTTGAATTTATTTCAGATGTGTAATGAATCTTCTGTGCTTTTAGAAATTTGTTTGGGCTCCATCAAAAAGTGACATATTCTCTTGAATAATATATTTTTGTATAGTATATTTTTGATCAGTGGTCTGATCCCAAAAGATGATCCTTAAAATAAAAACCAGAATTATTAATATCTATTTTTTTTTAAATTTCTTGAGATTTTAAATCTGCGGTGGTAACTTTCTTTGTAAAGGCACTGTAGCAAGAGACTAAAAGGGCTTCTGAATAATATTTTTAGATCATAAATTGGTAGTAAATTAAAATTACAGCAGCCACTGTACATCCCAAACCAGAAGGAAAAGAAAGATGTCCCATAACTGTATTTAGTGTTGATATTGACTTAAACCTTTAAAAGCAACTTTGTACAAATTTATACATTTTGCTTTTTTAAAATAAGCCTAAATTGGAGAAGTATAATTTTAGGATCAGACTTCATTTCACCAGAGAGGGAAGCAAACATACAAGTGATGACTGTGCAGTGTCTTTTGTGACTGTTAGATAAAACCAGCTATAGAATTCTTTTTCTATTAGATTAGGAAGACTCAAGAGTTCAAAATTTGTGCCTGATCATCATGAATGATGCAAGATATTCAGTATGTGTAAATTGGTTTATTCCACTTAACCTAGCCTTATTCCACTGAGGTTATGTGGACAGAGATGTTCGGACTGCTAAAATGAAACCTCTGCTCAACTGCTGTAGTGCAAAAAGAAATGAAAATGTTGTGAAATGTTGTTGTAGGTGTTAGTCTTTTTTCCCAGACAAGTGGAAATGGCTTCAAGTTGCGCCAGGGAAGGTTTAGATGGATATTAAGAAAAAAATCTTCACTGAAAAGGTTATCAGGCACTGGAACAAACTGCCCAGGGAAGCGGTAGGGTAACCATCCCTGGAGGCATTTGAAAGATGTACAGATGTGGTGCTTAGGGACATGGTTTAGTGGTGGATTTGCCAGTGTTAAGTTTACTCTTGGACTCAATGAATTTATAAGAGGCTTTAGCAATTGAAATGATTCTATAATTCCATGAAATCAGTTCTTTTTCATGCTCTTACAGCTTTCTTTCTCTGGTGTGAAAACAAACTATATGAAAGCTTTTGATATGTTCTATATTTTATTAGTAATACTCCATTAGTACTATTACTAATATTCTATTAGTATAATGTTAACATAATTTTCACAATTTTCAGTAAGTTGCACAGAATTTTAGATTAATTATTTTTTTGCTGGTTTGTTTTGTTTTCCTCCAGATCAAAATACTCAATAAACCTAGCTTAATTCTAGAACTCAGCATCTAAGTAGTTTTATATATTCTGTAAATCTCTATTTTTTTATAGGAAGCATCTACTGCATTACTATATCTAATTTGGATTGCCCTATTTTAGGCATGCAGAAAATGGAAGTTGTGTAACAAAATGGTAGAATCTGATTAAAAAGAAAAAAGAAACACCATTGGGGATGGCTAAAGGAATGGATTCCCTTCAGGGATGGTATGCCTGAGAGATCCTTGAAATGAGAGAGGAAGCAGTCATTCTAATTTTCCACTGAATACATTGAAAAAGTAATACGTTTGAGCTGCAGCTCAGATATTAGATTTGGTATTAAAAATGTCTTCATAACAATGAGAAAGCTTTGGCAATACATCATGTTGCCAAGGGAGGTTGCATTGGTAAAATTATCACTGTCTGAATACAATGGAAGCGAATCCTGAGAGGAGATTACCAGGGAGAAGCCCCTTCCTACACAAATACCTCTGTCATTGGTACTGCGTGTGAGGAATCTTTC
Source organism: Heliangelus exortis (assembly GCF_036169615.1). Lineage (NCBI taxonomy): Eukaryota > Metazoa > Chordata > Aves > Apodiformes > Trochilidae > Heliangelus > Heliangelus exortis. The sequence continues at coordinate 80,532,414 of NC_092422.1, forward strand.
AACATTATAAGACACACAAGTAAGGAGCTTTCTAATCCTGATAAGGCTTAATCTAGAACTGAACTCCTCTGAAGTATTTAGTGTACATTTTGTATTTCATTTAAAATGTGTGAAATGGATGGGAAGATTTTAAATCAAGTATGGAAAATCCTCCTCTGAGCATATAATTTGTGAGCTATCTGTAGGTCCAGATTCAGTTCAAAAGTACTTTCTGAAGCAAAATACATTCTGAAGATAAATGCACTGCATTCACCAACTCACAGAAAAGTCTGTTTACTATGAAAGATCTGGTTGGTCTGGGCTTACATGGGCTACCTGAAAATTTTCTCCCAAAGCTACTTCATAACCTGAAGCTGCAGGTTTGGAGATGGTTAAACATTGCAGTATATACCTGAATTATTGTTGTACATAAACGTTGAAATTTTCTGTGGAAGCCTGCTGAGTGACAACTGTGACTTTTTCAGGTGTTTGCTAATCTCCTCACATTTCCTTGCGGTATAAGTTTAGAGACAATATGATTTGGGAGCTTTAACAGTTTTTGAACAAGTGTTTCATACTTGGAAAATATGTTCTTTAAATTGGGGACAGCAAATTGGGGTTTCTCTGGAATCTGTAAGCCATATAGATATTTATTTATTACTGTGATATAGTCTGATAAGCAGCAAAAGATGTTTGAGAGTCTATTAGTCAAATATATTTGAGGAGTCTTAAAGGACTGTGTTCCTATGATGGGAGTTGAACACACAAAATCTGGTGTTTAAATCCTGTAATATTCACAAGAGGCAGGTCAGTATCTCTACAAGGGCTTCATCACATCTGTTACACCTACATTAGGATGTTAAGAAGCTAAAAACTCAGAAGAAAATCAGATGACTGCATTAAGTTAGATGCTTACATTTCGTACCCCTGAAGCTGAAGAGCACAAATGTGGAGTTGACTTCAGGGTCTTTTGCTGCAGGTTTAGAATTCTGTGTCAATATAGTATTTGTAAAGTTAACACTGTTTCCATAGAATGGTTTGAGTTGGAAGGGACCATAAGGATCATTTAGTTCCAACCCCCTTGTCATGTGCAGGGACACTTCCCAATAGACCAAGTTTCTCAGAGTCCTATCAAATCTGGCCTTGAACACATTTAATTTCACATGGCAGAAAGTCTTTCTTACTTGTATGTGCTGAGGATAGCATTATCTAGCCATATATATGTATAAAGAATGAACAGTATCATATTGACACTGTTGCATACCCAGTAACTTTGGTCGTGAGATGTTATGAAAAGGATCACCTGAAAAGCTTGAGTTGTATTGGTTTTGGTTTTTTCATTTGAAAGATAAAAAGAAAGTACCTCAAGTTTTAGAAGGATTTTTAATCCCTGTGATAACATTTCACCTAAAAATCTTCTCTACATAGCAGCCATTTTCAGAGTCACTCTGGATCCCTCACTGTAATACTGTTAGCTCTTATGGAAGAAAATGCTGTCCTCACACAGTGCTACAGGGCCCGTGGAGCATTGTTAAAACAAGCAAATGTTAAGTGTTAATCTTTATTGGTCTGTGAACTTAATCATGCATAACCAGGAAGAGTTCAGTTTTTTAATTAAATCTCCCCCCATTCATTACTTATGTTATCCTCAAAGGAATATCTGTGAACAGGGTCAAAGTCTGTTGGACCTCTTGCTGTTCATTTAAATTAACATATCTTCTGATCGTAGGTGTACATGTTGTGCTAAATGTGAAGATTTCTACATACTTTAAAAAATGGGAGTTCTTTCTAAATGACAGAATCAGATCAGGATTTCTGGGTAAACTGTTTGCCTGAAGTATTTTTGAGATATATGCCCATTATTTTATAGTAGCTGGCATCTACAAAAATTTGGGAAAAATAAAATTTCTGTTATAAATTGCTTTAAAAAATTATACAGGCTATTTTATTATATCTGAAGAAAATATATCGTTTTTAATTGGACTGTCTGTGACAGAACAAAATAACTGTTTGAAAACAGTCTTAGAGCAGGAATTAAAAGGGAGGACCTTACCTTTTTATTCATTCAGCTGCTCTATTAATAAAAATCACTTCTTGAGAAGCTAGAAATTTTTCTTCATTCACAAAGCATTTATTTATCCCAGACATTAGTTGAACTGCATATCAGAACAAGGATTATTAACCTGCACAAGTTCTTCCGACAAAGTATTTGATTTCATGTTGCCTGATTCCATTTGAATGGCTTTTTTTCAGTGGCTTTAGCTTCCTAATATGTGTAGGCCACAGATTTTCGGCTCAGGTGATTTATTATGGTGTCTTTCCTAAAGTTGAAAAAAAAATACCACAAAGAACAACCTTTTTGTGCATTTGGTATCAGAAAACATATTATAAAGCAAATCTCACCAGTACAGTTTGTTTTTAAGGAACAGAGGCAAGGACACACAATGATTTTGACCTACAGATTAACAAAAGACTTCACTGTCATGTTGCATTATTTCACAGTGCATGGACACTATCAACTAGCTCAGTGACTGCAGAAAGTTAAAGATCTTGCTAAAATCACTGCAACTTCTCAGGCCTCAAAAGGCTGAATTAATTTTCCATCTTTAAAGATGCTTTAGAACAACGAATATGACATACCTGCAGCCTTAGATGTCTTCAGTCTTACTGTACTTCTTTTGAATGCATGTAATGAAAATAAGGAGGCATCTACAGCATCTTAAGTTTTCATACAACAATGGCTTTGTACTGATTATCTATGGTGTATAATGCTTTATTAGCATTGCAAAATCTCCTTCCTATTGCTCTTCATGGCTTCCAATTTGGCTTTATAAAGTCAGGACTGAGATGCCCAGATGAAATGGGTAGGTGTAATGCAGTAGCATTCCAAGCATGTCATCAGCCTACACCTAATGGGCCTTTTTGGCTGCAGGACCCTGGGTGATGGTATGTCCTGCACTGCTGGACAGCCAGCAGCCCCCCCACCCCCCCCCCACCACCACCCCATCTTGTTATATGCACAGGCAGGAGCAGCTTGGAGTCTGTACCAAGCTAGACTGCCTTTGTGTCCATATTTGCCTTTCTACAGGTAAAATAGTGGGGGTATTTGAGTACTGCAGAAGTGAGCTGAACACTGCTTGATCTATCTCATTCTGCTCCTCTTCTATTTTTCTAAATATACAAAAATTTCCCCTTTGAAATATCTCTCTTCTGTCCTGCAAAATGTGCCTCTTCTTCTAGTCCTGTTCATTCTATCAAAGAGTGTGTTTCCACTGTGCACCACATGCCCAATTAGAGAACCCTATAGGTGTCCCATCTATAATGTAACAAACTAAAGAATAGATACGGCTGACATCTGCACTTTTCCATGGAAAATTGAGATTATCTAACATTTTAATGCAAAGGACTATCCAAAACAGAATTTGGTGCTTGCTATATATTCATAAGTCCTCATCAAAGTTTTATAAAGGGTTATCATCTTCCTTATAAGTGGTATAAGGCAACTTTGTCCAGCCAAAGATCACACTAGAATTTTTGGTCATACTAGTACATAGAATGATGGAAAACCAGACACATTTCTCCACAACTTCCTTTCTCTTAATTCTGTCTTTTGTCAGTCTCAATTATGCCTGTAGCCTCAGGCAGTCAAGAGATAAAACCCAATAACTACAGAGCAGCTCCCAGCTAATAAATTACAGGCTATCACAGGGCACAAGTTAGTGGTTCTTTCTGACCTGAAAGAAAAAAAAAAAAAAAAAAATCAAAGAATTTGTCAGTGACCTCATTTAAAAAGCCCTCCAGTCAGGTACACAATATGGAAACATCTTGTTACTTGCCCTGGTAGTTTATTTATATTCCTTTTCTTAAAAGCTGTAATCTTGCCAAATATTTACTTTGAGTTTTACTTGCTGATTATCTGTCATTGCTATGAATAGTCTATTTAGTATAAAGAGAATTACATATTCTGTTCCTTATTAGTGTACTTTAAAGCCACACCAAAAATATACTGATACTTGGACGCTGCTTTGTAGTCTTTCTGAAGTGTAAGTTTGCATTTTGATTGATTAGTTTCCACCACCAAAGAGAAGCAGCTGCAGCTCTGAATAAAATTGGGCTAATGAAGCTTTCAAAGTGGTGATCAAAAGCAGACTTTACTCTTTCAATTGTATGCTTTTCTGAAGATATCTAATTGTGCTGTTTCAGCAAAATGTGCATATCAAAGCGGATGAATCATACATTTCAGTGGAAGCTTTAGAGAATGTTTAACATATTATGATGGCTAACCTTTGTCACATTTGGTCTGCCAGTTGCAGAAGAGTAGAAAGTGATTAAATGTATTTTTATCACTGATTCATGTAGTCAATCAAGTCTGAATATGAAGAATGTTCTATATTTGCTCACAGGCAACTGTATTTACAAGACAGTGAGACACACGTCTACATCACTGAGAATTACTTTTTGAAATAACTGCATTAATAATAACAATTCTAAATAAAAACAAATGACAATATTTTAATAAAATAACACGAAGAAGAACTTCAGTCTGATGGACAGATAAGGCAAAATTTCAGAACCACAGAATGTTGGGGGTTGGAAGGGATCTCTGGAGATCATCTAGTCCAACCCACCTGCCTGGGCAGGTTGACCTACAGTAGCTTGCCCAGGGTGGCATCCAGGTGGGCTCTGAATGTGTCCAGAGCTGGAGATTCCACAACCTCTCTTGGTAGCCAATTCCAGTGCTGTTATAAAGTTCTTCCTTATGTTTCAGTTGTCTCTTCTGTATTTCAATTTGTGTTAGATAGTACTGTGAAAAGCAGGGAGTTGGACTCAATGATCCTTATGGGCCTCTTCCAAATCAAGATATTCTAAAACCATAACAACAAAATAATCATAAAAGCAACTGCAATATATTGAAGAAAATCAACAACTGCCACATGAAATGAACAGTTGAACTGAATGACTAATAATGACATTTTATGCAATTTTTAAACTTTAAAAAAAAGTTGAAATTACCCCAATGCACTTTTCAGAGCATTCAGCAAAGAACCTATGGGAGAGCCACCCAGCTCTTCTAACAAAAGATACTTGTCTTGTCATTTGAGCAGCTGGTAGGTGCTTTGTAGTTATTAGTTTTGTCCATTTAATCCAAACTGTCTTTAAAGGTAGCAACTGCTCCAGAAGGAGTTCAGGGACTGAATTGGAAGTAGTTCCAGAATGACTCCAGAATGTGTCTGGTTCTGGAGCTCCCATCAGAAGAAGGACATGGAACTTCTGGAGTACATCATGGGGAGGGCCGCAAAGATCATCAGAGGGCTGGAGCACCTCTCCTATGACAACAGGCTGAGAGAGTTGGGGTTGTTCAGCCAGAAGAAGAAAAGGCTCCAGGGAGAGCTCATAGTGGCCTTCCAGTACCTGAAGGGGCCTACAGGAATACACGAGCATGTAGTGATAGCATGAGGGGTAAGATTTAGGTTAGACATTAGGAATAAATTCTTCAGTGTGAGGGTGGTGAGACACTGGCACAGGTTGCCCAGGGAGGTTATAGATGCCTCCTGCTTGGAAGTGTTCAAGGCCAGGTTGGATGGGGCTTTGAGCAACTTGGTCCAGTGGGAGGTGTCCCTGCACATGGCAGGGGGGTTGGAACTAAATGATCTTTAAGGTCCCTTCCAATCAAAACTCTTCTGTGATTCTATGACTTTGTTATGGATGTCAGGTTTAAATTGTTATGGGACATACAGCAAACTCTTCAATCAGCTTTCTGGATGGTGTATCTATATAATAATATCATGGTATTAATTTGGATGTTAATGAATTAGGTAGCTCCTCTAGATTACAAGGTTTTTCTTTTAACACAATCCATTAAATCCACGTGTCATTACATTGTCTACCTACTATGTCTTTATTCTTGATATTCAGACTTTAGTAATAATTATGTATATATTGTGCTGTATCCTTTTTTGACCACTTTTATGCTCAATTTTGAAAGTTTTAAGCTCAGGGAGGATACCTTGGGATGCTTCAGTCAATATATGTTATTCTAAATGGTTCCAAATGGCTGCAAATGATAGCTTTTAAGAAAATAACATGCCAAATTATATTTTAAGGTTTTGTATCAGTAGGGGATAACTTGGATGGTAATTGAAATATTCTGACCTTTCTAAATGATTATCAGGCCAGTAATAGGAATGATTATTTAAGCAAAACATTACTTTTTGTACTTCTAATGTTGTACACAGCCTCCACAAAAAGTTTAATTTTTTTTCTTCATTCTGCTTTCTTTCTCTTTCTCTCTGGTATTTACTTTCTAACCAATTTAATTCTAATTCAGTGAAATTACAATATGAACTCCTTGTTGCACAAAAGTAATCTTCCTCCAGAACTTCTATGAATCATTTTATTCAGAAAAGTTAATGCCATGAATACGGACAAGAGGAAGGTCAGAGGAAGACAAAACATAAGATTATTTTAGTATCTGATAAATTTGTTTCACCTATATTTGCCACCCTTATCAAATGAGAAATTAAGTAGAAAAGCTTCCTTCCATTTGCACTGTTATGAATAGTCAACCAGCTTTTCTTTCCATTCTCTGTTCTTCACTATCAAACAATACTTTCTAAAAAATTATACTATTCTATGAATATTCAACAGACATATAAAGATAGTTTTAGGTGAAGTATTTTCAAAATATTCTGATAAATTTTTAACCAATGAACTTAGAAGATGCAACCAAAATGAAATAAATTATTATTATCCATAGATAATAGCAATAATTATTATAATTATTATTAATAATGTATAATAAATGCTAACTAAAATATAAAATAATAATGAAACCTGTAGAATTTAATCTAGTATTCTATTTAGTATTCTAGAATTTTATCTAATATTCTAACCTGTAGAATTATCTTGTGTAATTTCCACAGAAAAAAAAATAGTCTAATTTTTTAACTGAAATCACATTATTTGTAGTATTTTTCAGGAACCTTAATGCTGACACATGTTTAACGTTTTTAAGGATGTAAAAATACCAATACAAACTAAAGCAGTATACACCTAAAATGAAATATATTAAATTAATTTTAATTTGAAATATATGCTATATATGCCTGATTCCACTAATTTAAGTTGTTTTATGATGAAATTAAAATCAGAAAAAAAGTCACCCAAAGTGACTTTGGGTGTCAAAATTGAACTCACATTTATGTGTCTATGTAGTTATGCATATATATTGTTATATATCAGTTGTACAAAAATATACACATAAATATTTGCTCTTTTTAAAAAATTATTTTGCAGTTGTCAATCAAAATCATACAGTGCTCTAGAACATAGCTTGTCCTTTAGACCCACGGTTATTCATTAGAGGTATTTTAAGGGTCATTCTGTTTTCTAATACTCACAAGATTTTTCTGGATTATCTCATTATTTCACTGTCTCTTTGCATTCCCTTCACTGCCGATGCAATCTTTTTTGATCAAGGTTAAAAAACCCAGACAAATTAGAAACCCTAAAAGAGAGATAGTTAAACAGATAAATAAAACCCATAAACATGCAGGTTTGCTAATAACTGTGTTTGTAATCAAAAATCCAAAATTAGCTTTATCTGGAAGGAGGTGAATTGTTTCCCTGGGGTTACCAATGAGAAAGCTGCTGCTTTGGGTACTATTCCCGGGAAAAAAAGTGCCCCATTGCACTCGTTTTTTTTCTGAGCACATACATATTCTTATCCTTGAAGATGGTCCTTCAACAAAAACCCTTGAGAATCTTGAGGATGTCCAAACTCAAAACTGTGCAAGAGTTATGAATACAAGATTTTTCCAGTCTTTGGGAGTTGTTTATTTAATCTAAATTTACTTTTTAAAAAACTGTTCTGATTACTGTTTAAAAGTTTTTCAGAGTATGGGCTAACTAGTTAGCATGAGCTGGGTCTTGTGAAGTATAAATCAATTGAGGCAAGTTTAGGAATTTCCATAAAAAGAAAAAATCTCTGTTAAAAAAACAACTTTGGCATCTTAGTGCTGAATGAAGGAGACCTTCTCTACCTCTTTGATAGGGAAAAAGTAGAATAGGAAAGCTGTTTATGTAGTTGTTTTAGAATCTGGTATTTCTTTTGTTTGTTTGTTTGTTCATTTCTGAAAGGGGGAACTTACCATTGTTTTCACCTAAGTGTGCTTTTAACTTTCTTTTTCCTTTTTATTTTTCCAAAATACACTGGTAATGTCTAGTTTATTTGCTAAAATAATATTTTTTAAAATGGCTTGCTTAATAATCTTGGTGGGCAGTGATAAATTTCTGCTGTTTCTCATAGAAAAATATTATTAATAGCCAGATGCAGTCACTTTGGAAGTCCAACGAGAATTACATTTAATATGTCATGAATGCTATAATGTGTTAGCCTTGTTTCTTACAGAAGAATCCAAAAATGTCATGAAGTCGTTCATAGATAATAATTCACTTCAGAAATTAAAAGGTGTTAAAAAAAGATATATATATATAAAAGAAAAAAGGCATATAACAATTCTGGGGAGACAGTTGTTGGAATACCTAGGCAATAAACAAAAAAATCACATTGTACATCAGAAAAAAAATAGTATTTTTAAGGTCTGCAAGCCATGGTCCTATTAGAATTTCCCCACTCTTTCTGCCACTGGGACCCTTCCCTGCTTTCAACCAAATTTTGAAGTGATTCCTTCACAAGTCTCCCCATCTCAGAGTATTAAAGAGAAAATTCAATAGTGCCCTCTTCTCACTTTTACAGCATGTTCAGTATTACATTTGGGGTCCATGCATTTGTGTCTGTTTTTCTGCAAAGTTCAAATGACCCATACAATAAAATCCATATTGAAAAAAAAAAAAATTGAGGGTCAGAAACTACAAATTAGAGAGCCTTGACATATGAAATCTTAGATCCTTGTGCATTGAAGTGCTTTTGTTCATTCCACAGTGAGAATGAGACTGGAATGTAGGGAGTGTGTTACGGACCAGTAGCAAGACAGCTGGTGTGGTGCTGAGCACTGGTTTTTCCCCTCTCAGAAAAAGTGCCTGTGTCATTAATCCCAAGGTCCAGAAGCACTTTCATGATTATTTGTAATTTCAGGTTTCAGACTCTGCAGAGATTTCTTTAATTTCCATACTTTGTGACTTCATTAAAGAAAAGCACCTCATCATCCTGGGCTTGCAGAACTGTAGGAACACAGAACTCTCACCACATCACATAGTCCTCATTCTATTATTATTGGGTAATTTTGAAAAAAATTAAACATATGTAATAAAAGTCTTCTGACATTTTAATTTTTAAGATGTTTTCATTATTTTTCCAGTTTTGTTGTTTTGTTTCTTTGATTATTTTTAATGAATGTCTTAATTAATGTATATCTTGGATATCCTGTCTTTAAACACATGCTGAAACGAAGTAAACCACTGGTCAATGGAAAGAAGATAAACTTGCAAAACTTAGCACCAGTTAAGAGAATGGAGTTATTCCTGAAAGGAATCTGTATTTGTGTCTGTAACTGCTGAAATGAACATGAAAATATAAGCAAAAGACAGCTGGAGAAGCCAGGCTTTCCAGTCAAACTTTGGCTTAATTCACTTCTCATCTCACTTGCTCCTTCACTTCTTATCCTTAAGAGACTCACTCTGCCAGGCACGTCTGGAAAGCTGGCTTCAGTCACCCAGCTGTGCCTAATTTCAGGAGTCTCAGGTGCAGTGATAACTCTGACTGCAGAAGTTGGTATGGCCACTCTTCTGGGAGAAAGCAGAAGAAAAGGCAATTTTTGTATTTGGTCCTTCCTCTTTTCAAGTTTTAAGGAAGTGGGATGGTTAAGAGAAACCAATAGATATAATCTTGCTCTGTTTAAGTAAAAAAAAGAAATAGAGGGGGTTGGTTTGTTTGTTTGTTTTTTAAGAGAAGTATTTAGATTTTTCTGTGGAATGATTTTGAAAGTATATTTCAATAGTAATATTTCTGCTTGTAGTTTCTAACCAAGTTCTCATTTCTTGACACAGAGCAGGGTCCAATAATAAACACAGACTCTCCCTTTCCACTTGTATATCCAGGGTCGGTGCCAAGAGGGTGTAACATCTCATGTGCAGTTACCATATGCCACAGTTTAATCCTGATTCAATGTGACAGTAAGATTCTTTTCCTTCTGTCATTTTATTCTGCCTGCTGATGTCACTTTGTATCCCCAGTCCACCTTTCCTCTGCAGCAGTTCCATGAGCTGGAAAGGTCTGTAGCACTCTGTGCATACCGGCATGCAGCTGGAGGAAAGGGCATCATTTTTTGTGGTACAGGTCTTTTCTGCCCATGTCTGTCACAGGAGAACACGAGAATGAATTCAGGAGACCATTCTCACCGAATTTCACACTTAATTTAGTTTTGTTTCTTAATATTTCTCTTCTGAGAAAAGTCATTAGCAATACAAAAAACCATCTCTGATATCTTTGGCTAGTACCAAATTTGGGCTTGTTTCTGGCTGGAGAACTTATTACCATGCATTGGTTAGAAGAGTTTTCCAGCACAGGCTTAATTATGAAATGAGTTGTCAAATAATTCCTACCTACTGTTATTTGTCTTTTATATGATCAATAAGGTAGGCTTAAGGGCAATCCAAATACATGAGAGTGCATCTCTGTTCTTTCTGTTGTGTTTTTTTTTTTTTTTCCTTCTTCCCTCAAAATTTACTCAACAGATTTCCATGTAAGATTGTGTTTACATATGCTTTACATTACATTATGGCTAAATTAATAAAGTAGAGTACATGTCTCCACCACAGAAAGGGAAAAACACAGGTGGATTAGAGAGTGCTTAGCTGAATTTGTGCAGTGTTTGTTCTGAACGCTTGGTTAGTGGTTATTGCACTAGCTTAGGAATATGACATATCTTGCTTCCCAATATTACCAGACTTTCTGTAGCAACTTGTGTGCATGAATTTTAATCTCAGAACCTCAGTGTCTTCCTAAAAAATGAGAATTTCATACCTCATGTGGGAGGAAATGCTATGTTGTGAAGTTTCCTGGTCACAGAATATATTTAACATCTAATTTAGTTTTAAATATGAAGTATTTCTCCATTTTCCACATCTGATGGGCTAAAACCATTATAGTGATAGCTCTGCATTGAAATGCAACATGAAGAATATACTGGTGACTACTTGGTAGTGTCACTGTTTAATCATCTATAACTGGGAGCTGTACAGGTAGCACTAAACCTGTTTATGTACTAGAACGCTCATAGTTAGAGACTTATATCTGCCTTCTTCTCTTGCGTTTCTTAGGTTGCCTATTCTCTCCCTTTCATGCCTTCATTCCCCCTGAACTCCTCTTTTATGGTCTCACAGCACTTTTGACCACCTGAGGGTGTCCCACCCTCTGCCACTGCCCTCCCAGCTCTACCTGTACAGCAGCTGTCAGTGCTGTACACACTGCTCCACAAACACTGCTGCATTTCCTGCTCTTCAGCCTTGCAGATATACGTGGGGATTTGCTGCTGCCCTCCCGCCAACTCCTTATGCTTGCACAGATGCCTCATGCCCTTCTTTTCATCTCCTTTAATGGCAGGGAACAGGAAAAATGGAGCCTTCTCCCTGCTCTGTGCTTGGACCATGAGAGCCTCTCATGCTTGAAGCATGAAAGATCTACTTACATTCTTTTTGACTTGGGATTTCTAGGAAATTTTCTTTTCCTCTCTGTTCACTTGTTGTCATTTTCACATTATTACTTGTCTAGGAAAGATCATTCCACAAGGTTGAACCTAAGTATATAAACCTCCACTAAACAAAGGGAAGCATCACTGTACTTTAGGTGGCTAGACAGATCCTGAATTGTTTAATTCTACTTTAAATGTGTGAATGTATGCGTAATTTTGAGATTTACCATGGTATTTTGATTCAGGGTTGTATATATTTCCTACTTAAAGAGAGGGTTGTAGATCCTTCTTTTTATGGGATATTTCTGTGGTTGGTTGGGTTTATTTTATTTAAAAAGCATGTAAGCAGGACTCAGTACAGCCACTTCAGTATAATTATTCTCTCAAAATGGAAATATTCTCAACAACAGTGAGCAATTTTCATGAACAAAGGAGTATCAGAGGTGCTTGGTTTTGTCAACACAGTAGTTACTGTTTACCTTTATTAATATTGGATAACATCTCTCTTTCAAATGGATGATGTGTGAGAGAGGGACATGATGAGCCAGTTCTACCACAGCTCTTCCCCTCACTTTCAACAGCCTGCAGCCTATCTGTATGAAATTGATTATCTTTTTCTCATTCCTTTCCTAGTTCCTTCCAAATACTCCCACATACTGGATATATGCCTCAGTGATTTCTTTTGTCTATGGCAATGAGAGACCATGTTAATTTCGCTGGTCAGTGTTTCAGATCCTGAACATCAACAAATCTGTGTAATAATATGTAAGAAGAGAGAATAATTTCCTTCTTGCATAGTATCTTGTGTGTACTCAAGAATACATAAGTTAGTGCTGACTGAAGAAAATTTTGGGAAAGTCTGACAAGAGTTTTGGTATTGGAAATCAGTAATTAGCTGTGATAAATGTGTTCGAGACTGGGGAAGTGGAAGAGTGCATCAGCCACTGAGAACACTGGAGGTCTGAAGTGAAACACTCTACCCAAAGGGAGTTTCTCTCATATAAAATAAAAAGAATGTTGTTTGCTTAATCCTATCTCTCCACTAAGGGCCTTACACATTACATTCAAGGATTACAGCCAGGAAAGCTACTTTCATACCTCTCTCTCACATTTGGAATGTCTGAAGTTCATAACTCACATTAAAAATCTGCATTGGAGCAACTCTGCTTACAGTGTTTCCCTGCTTATTGGTAGGCACAGCTATGACACTGAGTTGTATTAGCATGTCTGCTTTGTCCTGTTTGTATTAGTAGGCTTTGGTAAGAAAACCCTTAAAAATGAGCAAATTCTTCAAGCAGTTTAAGCAAAAGCGATAAAAGAAATAGATGTCCACAGATGCCAAAAAAATGCACCCCCTAAGTCTCACACTACTATCAAGCTATGCTCAAGAGGAGAATGGGCCTTTAGAACAAAATGGCCAAAATATTCTTCATCCATATTTTCATCATTATTTAACAGTTTATCCTTCACCTGAGCCTTACTCAGATTCCATGCCAGTTCAACACTTAGAAGGCCAAACTTATCTGGGATACAGGGTCACTAGAAGAATAGCAGCCTCAAGTAGTCAATAAACAGCAAGTTGATATAATCTTTACAGCTCCCAAATTTAGGGAGATGTTGCTTGTGAGCAAATGATTATTATCCTCCAAAATCTTAATAGAGGAAATAATTGAGAAATGCCATCTAACTATAGAAAAAGCATGATACTGATTTCATTAAAAATTTAGGGTAGTATTTAACAGATGTGAGATCATCAGAGCCTAATTTTTTTTTTATCAAGGAAGGATTATAAACTAGGACCAGTTTCATGTCCAAAATTTCCATTGACAGGAGCTCAGGAAAATTTAAGAATGAAACATAACACCCAAGTAACTTTACCAGAACTCTCTACATATCTTATAGTTAAGATGAAGTTACAAGTTCAGAGCAATGAAATGCTTTCTTGAGCATAATAATGTAAGGGTAAGATCTCATGTCCTTGAATAGTGCTTTTTCAATGCTTTAGTATTAGTTTAATGGCTACCGATTCCTTTAATAGATGAAATTATTTTTTAAAAGCTATGTTTATACTTAAAGTACTATTATACTATGAAATACTATTAATGGTAAAATATGCGTAATGAAAATACTTTTAAGAAAATATTTTTTTTGAGAATATATTTTTAAAATTTTATTTTATTGAATTGCTGGTCTGATTATAGCATTTTCAACATTTCTTGAATATACTGTTACTCTGACCATGAAATGTGTTTTATAATGGAACAAATGTATGAAAACAGAGGATCTTGGATTTCTATTATTTCTTATTTTTTTATCCAGTTACAATCATTATGCTCAGAGCTGTGGTTTGATCCATAGAAAAGTACTGTTTTAATTTTAATCTTAATAGATTAAATTAAGAATTCTCATTTTTAATTAATTTCTGTGACATTAGTGTAGCTGAAATTGCAACTGTTAGCGTGGCTATCTTTAAATACCTGTATAGATAAGTTTATGGCTTTTTTTTTTTTTGTATCTTTTGTATCTTTTGTATCTTCATATTTTACTATAGATACAGCAATGGTGAAATGACTTAGGTAAACCAGTAGTATCTGTAAGTGTCTTTCTACTAAATAAAATGTTGGTTGTATCCATGTAAAATAGTCTTTAACTGCTACTGTGTCACAACCATTCATGTTTGATGCTAATGAATAAATAAGTAATGTGAAGAATAGATGAGCCATTCATTCCAATATGTTTACTAGAAAGAAACTGGAGGACTGAGGTGGAGCAATGCTGACAACCTTTTAAAGTTCATTTCTGAAAGCTTCAATGGTTTTGTAAATGTAAATGTAATGGTTTGTGTTTTATCTTTACTTCCTGCAAGAACAATATCAGACAGTTCACAATTATGTCTAAACATCTACAATTACCTTTATGATATTTTAATCTATGGAATGCATACACAAATAGTGTTCTAAATTGAATAATAATTTTTTCATAACTAGCTTATTCCTATAAAACATCAGGCTAGTTGATTAAGGCTAAAATTTTCTCCCATGCAGACAGTTTTCTAATTTTGAGTATGTTCTCTAGATAAACATGCTTGTTGTCGCCATGGTTATATATGGGCATGTAACTAAATTTTTAGTGAGATCCATCAAATCTTAGTGTTTGAAGGCATTGTGAGCCTACATTTAGGACACAGCAATGTCAGTATCTTGCTGGAGAATTTAATAGTTGTTATTTACCACAGTAATGTATAATTATCACAAGATAAATTAGACTAGAACTTGAAAAATTATAGTTCATGTCAAAAAACTGAGATTTACATCTTGGAAAAGTTCCACTTATTCAGAGTGAAAAACACCCTTTAGTAACATTTCTCATCTCCTTAATTATCCAGAAATCTTGCATTGGAACATTTCTCTCTTAAATCCTACTTTCTTTTCATATGTTTCCAAACAAATCACTACTTTAAGTGAGAGTCATCCTGCAGTTTCATTAAAGAAGTTTCATTTTAGTATTTGTGGATAGCAGATGTCCAATAAATATAAACATTAGAGAAATTAAATCCATGTAAGTTACTATGCAGTTCTTCCTGTATTAAGTCTTCCCTCTCACTTATACCTTTCCTTTACAATTCTGAGTAAATACTTTGGTTTGGTTTTCCACGACTTTCATATTATGCATGGACAGTTTTATTTTTAAATATTAAAGCATGAAACTGGCAAAAATATTGTGTTGCTAATTATTTTTTCTGATTAGTTAGGGGTGAGTCCTAGGATCACAGTCCTGAGTAAAAGAAGCAAATATGTTCCAGATATTATTGAGCAACAATCCTATTTTCATGCCGCTTCAGACTTCTCTCTCCTGGGAGAAGATATTCCAAAATATATGGTGCTGAAACATTTCTAAGTGTAGTGACTTAGGGTCCTGCCTGTGAGAAACTGGGCTGAGAGAATTCACAGGACACTTCTTATGTCCATGTCAGGTCTTATTTGAGCTGAATTACTCCAGATGAAAAAAAAAGAGGTAGATTTAAAAAGTGTAAGTATATATAACATTAAGAGAAGAGTCCAAAATCCAGCTATTGAACTGGAGAAGTCAGTCTAATTATAAAGGTATGAGACCTTTATTAAGTATTTATTTCATTTATAAGTATTAATACTTATAAAATAAAGAATGGGAAAAAACTCCAAATGAGCAACTAAAACCTTTCTTAAGTACAGTTAGACAATCTGACTTTATAAGGTCTCTAGTTATTCCACTTAAATTCACTGGTTTTTATTTGCTTTTAGCCTATATTCATGTGAGGTCATTAGTCATGTGAGATTTTTTTTGTGTGTTATAATGATCATTACAATATCACAGAATTATCTCATATTATGCACAAGCTCTAAAATTAGTTGAATCTGATTGTATCCATATCATTCTAATCCAAGTACCAGTCTAAGAAAACCATGAATCATCTCTCTAATAAATCAACATTTTTTGTGTGTTAAAAGCATTTCTATGTGAGAAACCTACAAAAAAAAAAAAAAAAAAAAAAAAAAAAAAAAAAAAAAAAAATGTACATCACTATTATTCCTATAGCTCTGGCAAGAATACTTAATTAGGAAAAATAGAATAAAAATATGGCATCCAAAGGCAATGAGAAAAATATTTTTTTTTTTACTTAAGTCCCAGAATTCTTATATTGCATGATTCTTTCAGGAAAATACATACATACATACATACATATATATATATATTTATTTCCTGTCAAAAAGTGTTTGGCAAAAAATTGCATATAAGTGGTATTTGGTGCTATGAAACTACCGCCTACTTGAATCTGGCTCCAAGTGTGAAGAAAATATTCTTCATCTGGATCTTAAACTTGATTTTTCCTGTTGTTTTTTAGAAAACTTTCTTATGCATTTCGATCTCTAGACAAAATAATTTTGTTTGATCCTAGCTATTGCTCTTGCTATTATCTTCCAGCCTAAGAGGCAGGACTGTTTTCAGGGTTTTACTTTTATTACAGTTTACATGACTCGGTCTTTCAATTATTCTTTACCGTTTTAGCTTGGCTTCATGTCTTTTTCATGTGCAGGAATGTGTATTGCTACCCCTTTTCATTTTCTTTCAGGCTGGCACAGTATCAATGCATAATCTACATCTTTTCTGGTAGCTCTGTGATTTTTTTTGTTTTGTTTTGTTTTGTTTTGTTTTTGGACAGACTATAGACAGAAATACTGCATTTTGTTAATAATTAATATAGGCTGAAAGAAGATTACTGTGTTTCAGCATAAACACTTTCATGCAAAATATATTTTTGCAGGTTAAGGAATTTTGATAGAAAATCCACATACTGAAGACAAGATAGGAAGAAGAACAAAACTGACAGGTGAATAATTATGTCCGATAAACACTCAGCAAAAAATGCTGAAGACGATAGCATCCAAGCATCCAAGCAATGATGCCTTCTTGTTGCTCACTACATTCATGCTGTTTTGGTGTTTAGAGTATAGGACAATACAGCTGAGGAACTTCTGATTGTACTGAACAAACCTGAAATATATGCAAATGAAACATCTATCCTTTTACTCATTGTAGCATTTCAATAGTGTAATCTGTGCTGTGAGTATGTGTGTATATGTATGATAGTACAATCTTTATCTAAAGGTGCAGTGCAATCTCTTTTATGAAAATGTAGCTTTTCATTTAAGAAAATTGTTTAATGCAGATGCTTCCAATCACCTCCATGCTGACTAGAAACAAAACAAAAAAACCCTTGCACTGTGAATGAGCAGTGAATCAGTCACATTTTTGGCAGCAAAACTTGTCTTAGAATTAAAATCTTTTTTTATTAAATGCAAAAATCAATTACTTTGTAGATTTTTAAAATTGAATTTTTTTCTTCTTTTTTTCTTTTTTTTCCTGTTCTACTGCCTTTATTTTGGTTAGATCCACATAATGGGCTCCATGATTAAAGCAGGCAATCTTGATTTGGTTTAATTGATTAGGACAGAATTTGCAGAAGGAATTAAGTATTTTTCATTCTCTCAAATTTAGTTCACCCCAGTCTGCATCAAGACATTTGTTCCCATAACACTAAAAGTTGAAAGAACCTAATAACTGAAGACATGTGGAATGCCAGCTTCATTCATCAGGCCTTGTTACATTGACTTTGCATTCAATTTTTTTAAGTCCTGTTAAATGAATAACAGCATTTTGATAAAGTGAAGACAATGTGTTATAAACTAGCTGTACAGAAGTATGAATTATCTTTTCTTTATTCTTTTAGCCATGATCATCTCCAAAAGCTTCTTGTTTTTATTTTAATTTCTGTGTCTTCAGCCTTTTCTTGATATCTTATTTCCTTGCCTCAGTGAAACATTGGCAAGTGTTCTTCCTGACTGCTATAGGGATTGATTTGCAATTAATTTTATAGGAACAGAGGAGTTTTTAAGTTTCTTGTAAAAATTGGACATCTGTTCTCTAGAGATAATAACGTACACGGTAATCTCAGTCTGGAAGCTGGTAAAAACCAGTGGAGTTTCTCAGTGATTAGTCTAACAAATGGGAATTTTCTCATTTAATTGTGTAGCTACAAAGATTTAATAGTTTATTGCTGGCTCTGAACATGTAATCGTTTTTATTTGCCTCTGTCCAGTCATTCTCAAAAGATGTAAAGTTATGTTGTCAAATATAAGATAGCAATATAAGTGCCTTGGTCAGAATTTGCATTTATTCATCCAAGCAAATATAAATCAATACTCTTATTTGTTATACCTGGGTGTATTCCGTATCCGCATCTCAAACTGAAAGAAAAATTTCCTTTTTATCTTGCTGTACCCATTAATCCATTACTCTCAGTCAAGGTATTATGATTTCCATATCATTCTCAATACTGATTACATCTCCTGAAATGATTTGCTGTTTTTTAAAACACCAACATGGAATTTTTGTTTTCAATTGCCACACTTTTATTTACCCTGAGATGCATTCCCTGATGTTTTAGTGAAACTGTTTTCAAGCGAGCATTGTAAACAGGAACAGATGAAGAATGGTGAAGTATGAGCATGGCAAATATGAAACCTTCAAGGTGATTATAAGCAGAGTAAAACCACTGGTTCCATATTGCAGTAGTACATTATCCTTGCATATGGAAGTTTATTTTCCATTCAGCAGAAAATTTGTTATGTTATTGAATAATAAAGTGTAGTTCTACATTTAGACAGAAGATATAAATTCATCACTTCTGGCAGCTAGAAATAGGTCTTTAAAACAAAGTGATAGGGAAATTTTGAACATACATTTATTAGATTTTAAAATAATTGATTAATGTCCGAAGAGTTCATAAAAAGCTATTTATTCACTTGGATGCATAATGTCTTCTGAGGGAATGTTTATATTTGTTTTCACGTTCTATGGATTGTAAATATATCCAAAAGTCTACCATTATATTTAAATTTAAAAATGTTATTAAGAGAGAGATTTAAAATAATGAGTATTTTCAATTCTGCTGAAGTCCAGCATTTAAAAGCAACATGTGTTTGAACAATATAAATTTTTTTCTCCAGTAATCATTATTTATACACAAGTAATTAATTCAGTAAAAATTCTACTAGGCTCAATATAATCACAACGGCCCCACTCCTCCCAATTGTTTTTAGGCTATTAAATGTGATTTAGGCATTCCTAAAGTATTAAAAATATTTTCTAGTTATCAGTCTAGATCTACAGTTCACATTAAAGTAGCTGTCCATAGAAATTTTCCCATCACTGAGTAGTGAAACTTCCTACAATTTAAACTTAGTTTCTCTGTTTCTCAGATGCAGAGATGCTATTACAGATTGTGCCCTTATGAACATGACAAGGCTTGGGATCCTGATGCACTCCAGCCCCTGCTATGGAGTTTGGTTGGAAGTCTATTTCTAGAGGAATCCCTCAAGTGTCAGTACTGAGACCAGTACTATTCAATAGATTTACTGATGAGCTGGATGAGGGAATACAGTGTACTATCAGCAAGTTTGCTGATGACACAAAGCTGGGTGACGCCCCAGAAGGCTGTGCTGCCATTTAGAGGGACCTAGACACACTTGAGAGTTTAACAGGGTGAAATTTAAGGAATTACAATGACGAGTGTGAAGTCTTACAACTGGGAAAGAACAACCCCAGGTACCAGTACAGGTTGGAGACTGAGCTGCTGGAGAGTGGTGAAGAGGAAAGGGACCTGGGGGTGCTGGTGGATGGAAGGATGACCATGAGCCATCAATGTGCCCTCGTGGCCAAGAAGGCCAATGGCATCCTGGGGTGTATTAGAAGGGTAGGTGAGTAGGTTGAGAGAGGTTCTCCTCCTCTCTACTCTTCCCTGGTGAGGCTACATTTGGAATTCTATGATTCTATATTTCTTACCTAAAACTGATTTAATTGCTTATTATCAATGCAAAGAAAAGCTACAGCACTGTATGTTTCTTCAGCACTCATGTTTCTTCACTGATGGTTAGCACATAAGCTAGCATGTGGATAGGCACTGATCCTACTGTGGAGGCTCCATACTTACTATGTTTCCAACAATACCTTATTGAAGCACCCTTGCACATCAGGCACATACTCTGATTTTCTAATCTCAAACTGCAACACAGAATGTAATCAAAGTATCACTTTGGTTCTAGGTGTCAATGCATGATGTTGGATGACTTTCTATTTTTTCTACTTTTAGAAGATAATACATGCTGCAGATAATCCATGGTGTGTGTGCTTGCGTTCTGAAAATGTATGTAGTTTGAGCTTGACTCTTTTGGAAATGCACAGATGGAGATTTTTGCCAACTTCTAGCATCTGCAAAACTAGATAACATCAGTTTTGGTGTTTTCAGTCAGGCCTTTGCAACAGAAAGTATTCACCATGATTTCTTTCTGCAGAGTTTTAAAAAACATGAGGTGAAGATCCACAAAGTGAATGCCATCATCTGGCAGCAGCAGGTGAAAATAAGTATGTTTTTCCATTTTCAAATACTCCCTGTGTCCCCACAACTTCAGGCACTTTATTTCTCTACAAGGGTTAATACTGGGTAAATAAATAGTATACTGGTAAGAAATAAAGTACGTCCCCTTTACTGTGTAGAACGGCTTCTCTGTCTCTCCCCACCTGACTATTTTCCTTTTATGTCCTCAACTGTACTTCAGTAGGGCTTAGCAGGTTCTACAGACTCAGGAGGAGACCTCTCAGTCTTTGATTTCCTCACTCCAGAGCTCTTTTCTGCCTCTTATGCTCCTTTCTGTGCTGAAGTAGGCACTTTAAATTCTGAGTAAAATGATATTGAAACATCCCAGGAACTGACAGCAAAAAACCCAAACCTGTTGAGTGTGTAATATGACACATCTTGATGGTAATTTTGTTAGCTGTAACACACAAACCCTAGTAAGTTAAATATCTTTTTATTTTTCCCATGAATTTCCATTCTGGTCACATTCATGTCTTGGAACTGCTTAAATCTGAATGGAAAGCTGTGTTGAACTGCGAGCTTCACTGAAGTATCCTGATGGTGTAACTGACTTTGGGGTTGAAACAAAAAAAACAGGCATAATAATTTTGCTTAATAGCAGCACATCATAGCAAAGCTGATTACAATGCAACGTGGCTGTGGGATTTGTTTTAATAATGTGGTAAAAGAATTTGAAAATAATGTACTTTGTATGCATTCTTTAGAACAAATTATCCAAAGATTCAGTCCTGCAACACTGGCTGAAGAGTGTTTTAAGGTACAGGAGGTGGGGAGCCTTACAGCATAGTTTTATCTAGATAAAACACAATTTTTAAAAGTTACTATCAAACGAAGCTTATTATGTGGTAAACTTTTGTCTTCCTAGTACCATCAATTGCTAGCATGAAATTTTATTGCTAAGCCATAACAGGAGCAAAGAGCTGTGGGTATGACATTATTCGTTTATTACTTCCACTTTTGAAGTCACTCTGTTCCTCTCAATTCCTTTTCTAGAGTTAACTTGAAGAGCACTATAGTATCAGACTACAGATGGAAAAAAGGCTGGATAGAACTGATAGCATTTATAAAATTCTATTAGATAATTTCCCTTAATATGTGTTATACTACAGTGAGTCCACAAATGAAAATCAAGTAGAATAATATTTTGGGTTTTCTATAAAAAGCAAAATAAATCTTAAGTCCAGGGGGCAAAGGATTGTCTTCAAAAATGTATACAGATGTCTACATAGAGGGATTACTTTCTGCTGTAGTTCTGGTGTACCATAATACCTGGGGGTTTGGGGGGTTTTGCTTTATTTTTTTGTTTAGTTGGGTTTTTTTGCTGTTACAATTGTTTTAGGAATGCTCATTTGTTTTTTCATTGGCATACAGATGAGAAAAAAAAAAAAAAGTACAATGGTACAAAATTCAACAGGATCATCATGGGCAAAATTCTGTGGTCACCTATAAATGAAATTTGATGCTTAAACTCAACCCATATATGTGAGATGTATTTGCATCTTTAAAAAGATGGCAGAAATCAGCATCCTTTACATGAGTCTCAGTGAGAACATTCTGTTGTAGGAGTCCCTCAGAAACCTAAATATGCTTTTTAAAAAGGGCCTCAAGCAAACTTCATTTACCTATGTGGGTTTGTATTACCTCCTCCAAAAAAAATTGTGCACGTCACTTTCTTTTGCATTTTCTGCATGGCAAATATACTCAAAATTCCATGCAGGCCAAAAAAAGGGCAGGCATGAGCCCTCAGAAGGCTTTAATTTTTTTATTTTTATTTTTTTTTTTTTTTTTTTTTTATTTTTATTTTATTTTTTTTTATCCTTGGTGCTGATCATACTGTGAAAATTAACCTCCTTGAAGAAAGCTGAGAAAAGCACAGAAACATCTGGAATGTCAGATACTTCTTTTTGAAAATGATTGTCCATTCTTTGAAAACATCATAATGGTTTTTTACTGTTCCATGAAAGAATGAGCTCTCAGACCTGAGACTCACATTACATACTGCTCAGTGAAATGCATAGGCCAGAAAGAAAAGGCTGACATTGTTCAGAGGACCAGTTAAGAATATAAGTAGAAAGCATAGGCATTGTTCATATTTTGTTCTGTTTCCAGCTAACCTTTTTAAGCAATTTTGTACTGCAAATATTTTGTTTCCAGCATCTCACTGTGTTTGGCTGTTTGCTTATTGTTCAGAGTTAATCTGTCCACCACTCATGTTCCAGTGCCACAGTTTATGGAAAATTAAGTTTTGTGATGATGCGGGCAGACTCTTATATTTCCAGGTTATTGTTTCCCATCTTTTCACTGGTTCAAAGTGAGTAAAAATGGCAAGATTGCCAACATAATCTTGTCCATCACAGTAGTATTAAGACTTTAATTCATAAATTTGTACATCGCGATATTTAAAATTACATAAAATTTTCATATTTTCTTCAATTACTCAAAGGCTGGAATTCATTACATTTGCTTAAGGTATGTAATCATAACAACAAGCAGTGTTCAGCAAGCTCCTGATTTAAAAAAAAACATTAATTCAGATGTAAATGGCAGATAAAGATAATTTTGCCATTAAATCTGTCATGAAGGTAGACATTTTCCTTTAACATTAAAACTGTTGTGTGGATTTTCTGCTGCTGTTTTTCTACTGGTCTTGCAGAGTTATGTTTACTGAAGAATAACCACTGCTGATGAACAATCAACAGGAACCCAGTACAGTTGAGCCTCCTGTCTTGTGATGAACTTTACAAGCAGATGTCCTGTGTCTCCTCTCTGATAATTCACAATTGGTTTCAATAGCTTCAATCCAAGGAGAAAGGGAAAGCTGTCCAAAATGTACTTAGAACTCCTTTGCATCAGAGAGCTGATGTAAACCATTCAGAAATTATTTATTTTCTACAAAACTTCCACAAGATGAATACTGCAGTCTGAAAATACTTAAAGCTGATTTATAGAATATTAGATGTGAGAAACAGTTGCATCTAGGAAACATTGATTGACAAATTATATAGGCCTTTAGGAAACAAGAGTATGTAGTTCATGACACAAGCTCCTGTCCCTGTAAGCTGTAAGAAACAAATATGAATTTGTCATAGCATATTTGAGATACACCCTAGCTAAAATCCTATATTCAGTATTTTTTTTTGCATACAAAGAAAATCCAGTAATGATGCTGTATAAAAGTCTTTACCTTTGAGCTGCAAATTATTAGTTTCAGCTTAGATCTCTTTGTGCCAAATCCTTCAGTGATATGTGAATGAACCATCAAGTAATTTTTAAATTTTTTTAATTGAAGAAGAAGAAGTATTTAATTATATATTTTTCTAATGCTTTTTTTAAAAATGAAATAAAAAACAAACCAAACCAAACAAACAAAAAAACCAACAGCTGCACGAAGATTGTAGTTACATTACAGAATTTTGAGTGGCCACTATCTGCCCTTGGAAAAGGAGGGGAGTGTATAGTAGAGAGCTGTTCTGTTTTTTCCCAGATTGCTGAACCATGACTTAGAAAGGCAGTGATACATAGGATAAGGAACAAAGACACAAATATAAAAACAGATTTTGGTGGCAGCAGGGAGAGGTGCCTGAGGGCCCCTTGCAGCAGGGCCAGCTCAGGAAAGGGCTCCCTGGCTCTTCCCATTGCCGATGGATGTGGGTCCTCCCGATGGATGTGGATCCTGGAGAGCAGGGGGGGAGCTGGGGGCACAGGAGCAAAGGGGAACAGCAGGGAAGGGAACAGTGGGAGAATGAGAGGAGGGGCTCCCGGGATGCCTGAGCTGCACAGAGCATAGGCATGAAATGGGAGGATATAGACCCATCTGTGTTCTGCCTCTCTCAGATTCCTCAAGGCTCTAAGACCCTCTCTTCAGGTCCTCATACCAATACTTTATTTCCTTCACTCAAACTATAACAGTGTGGTATATACAATTTTCTCTTTGTCTGGGAGGAGACTAATGAACTGCTCATATAGTGATACTCTCTATGGAAAATTTTATATCTGGCTTTCCAAACTCAGAGGGGATTGCTGAGCAGTTAGCTGTGTTTTGAAGAACATTTCTGAGTTTTTCAGTGTAAATTCTTTGACACTGGTAAAGGTCAATTTCCGGGGCATCAGAATGGGAAGACCAGGAACTATTGAAAGAACGAGGAAGTAAGTGGAAGCAACCTTGCTACAAATGCTAATCCTGAGAGACTGATGATATTTTTAAGTACCGGTGGTCCTCTAACATCTAAAAGCTATCTTCGTAATGTTTTCTTTATAAATTTGGTGAACAACTTAAGGCATAAATATCAAACTGGCTCAGTGGGAAAAACCTGTCCTTTTCCTGTAGCTTGGGACAGTTTGACTTCACTCATGCTGGAAAGTCTAGTAGCAAGAAAGAAAAATCCCAGTTGAATTACCACAGCAGATGATAATCTGCTACAGGGTATTTAGAACAAGGTGGATGATATGCTAGCAGTACTGTATGATAAACAATTACTGTAATGATACTGAAAGAGGTCCTTAAATAATGAGTCGTAAAATAAAAAGTACAGATTGCCATGATTATTACTGTCACCAGGTTTTTTCATTTTTTGTGCTTTTCAGAAGCAGGATGCTTTTTCCAAGAGGCAGGAAATATGGACTTATAACCTTTCTGAAAAATCTAAATATAGGATTGATGTTTCTATTGGTAGTGATGTTCATTGAAATCTGGCAGAAAAAGCTAATGAGTAGACCCAGTTTGCAAAAAGGTCAAGGGCTGAAGAGCCATATAGCAAAAATTAGTTTTGTCACGCACTCTGTCTAGAAGTAAAAATGAAACTGAAAAAAAGTGACACGAGATTTATGTGTCCTGGTTTCTAAACAGAGTCCCGTGGTGACAGGGACTTTACTGATTACAACTGTTTCATGTAAGTGATGACAGTCACGAGAGTTCCTTTTCAATTTGGGCTGGACACCAGCTTACATACTGATACATCTCTGGACATTGTGCCTAGACACATACAGTCCTGTACCATGATACAGGTTTAGCAACTCCGACAGTAGCACCCCAATAAGTAAAAAACATCTGATTTTTCAAATACTTAAGTGCAAGTAACATGTTGTTTCAGATGGATTAAATTATATGGACAAAGGTGATTTCACACTTTTGAAAGTCCAATAGCAGTGATATTTTACTAAGACCAAAAATACCAGTGTGTAAGAGTCAGTTTTTGGGGGGAATTATAGTGAAAAGTAATTAATAACTCATGTTTCCATGATTACTAGTGGTGTAAGTGACAAGACTGCTTCTAACAAGATAGCACTTAGAACCAGACTGCTCTTTTTTTTTTTTCTAAAAAAAACTGTGTTCTTGTTAGACATGGTATTATTTATTAAATGCATTTCCAAAAAGGTCTAACTATGAATCTTTGTTCTTAACATAATCATTGTTACCATGTAAAATTTCTAATATAGTAATGATTTCAGCCTTGTATGGGACATGATAGAGAAGAATGTCATTCCCATTCAAATATGTCTATTGAACTGGCTAAACATAGGAAATGCATTATCAGGTTTGTTACCAGAAGAGAACTGAGTTCACTGATTTTCAGAGGGACTTCAACTTTGTCATTCTCCTATTGCAAATCAGAATTTGAAAATTAAACCACTAAATAATTCTAAACAAATAAAAATATCTATTTTATATATATGTGTGTGTGTGTATGAGAGTGTGTACGTATGTATATATTTTGAATGATCCATAATGTTATGTTATAATAATATAAATATACTGGTAGTTCTCTCTTTCACAACAGTTAAAAAGAATTCAGAATCATTAGCTGATTAGCAGAGTACTTACAAAGAGCAACACTATACAAACACAGTGAGAGTGTGTTGAGCCACTCAGACATTTTTTTCTTGTCAACACAACATAGACACATATTGACTTAAAGAATATATTCACTGGTATATGCTACTGCTTTCATTTCCAGTCATTTCTGGCAGAAAGTTATCTTTTGCTTGTTTCTTTGATTGTGTATTTGAAACAACTCACTGAATTAAAGAGAGCTGGGTTCAATTTACTTTTATTTTCCCTCATCTTTCAGTTGCCTGCCTTTCTGAATTTGCCTGTTTGTGGACCTGTAATTTGAATGACCTGAGTCAGAATGATGCTTAGGGGCTTCATTTCATTTATATTTAGCAAAGGAATTGAAAAGTAGGTGTCTTAGTGACTTTGTCTTTGCTCTGACAGTTCTATCAGACTGTAACTGATTTGAGTGGCTCATTCAGGTGTTTCCACACCCAAATGTAGGCCCTAAGCACTGACATCATGATTGAGTGTTCATATTAACCACTGAGCCTTCTTGCACAGTCAGATGCACACAAGATGAATGGATGGGGCAAGTTTAGAGAAAAAATATTCTGTTGTGTTCAGTGTGACGACAGCCCCCAGAAAACTGAATTCTGAGGTGCAGCAAAGTTTCATTGGCAATCATGATTTGGTAGCTGGGAGTCATGAGGTTAAGAAGCAGTTAAACCTACATGTCTACTTTGGAGAGAAATCTCTGTAGGTTTGTAATAGAAAATGATGGATATATTTTGAAATGCTTCTAATTTTCACTTGCATATGTGATAGTAAATGAATATGCAAGGAACTTCTTTATATGATACTCCTAATGTTACACAGCAATAATTTTTTATAAGCAATGTGCAGGAAATGTCTAGATGTGGCTGCCACATGTGATGGTGTGATTTCAGTTTATTATTCTTTAAATGAGTCATAATTTTGTAAAGCATTTCATTATGCTTTTTACTGTATCATTTTTGTGTGAGTGATCAACTGTTTATCTAAAAAGTCACCCAAAGCACATCATTGAAATAGCTTGTTTTTAACTTATATGAAGAAGTACAGAAACAGAGCAGTTAAATGATTTTTCCCCGTATCAACTCTTTTAACACTGTTGACTGACAGCATTTACTTTAGAAAAACAAGAAAGTAAAATGTATGTATTTATCTGCTTGCTTTAAATTAATTCCTATCTAGAAATTATTGCCAGGGTGGTTTTCACAAAGTTATCTTCACAGTGATATCTTTCTGATTCAATATACCTTTAAATATTGTGCATTTATTGGATGTTATTCTAAAGCACCACTGTGGCTGTGGAAATCCTTGATGAAACAAATGAACAGATTGATGAACAAATCAAGGAAGAGAAAAAAATTTAAAAAATATAACTATGACTTGTACATTTTCTAAAATTAGGTAGCAGTCTATTTTTTTTATTTATCAGAGCAGAGTCTGAAGTTGCTCCAGTAGGAAACAATAAATAATGAATTTACTGACTTATAGAGCTAGCCAACTCCATATGAAATGACTTAAGTTTTCCTGTTCCTGACTAGAGTTTCATTAAACGGCAAAGTGATGGTCATTTAAGCAAAAGCATACATCTCCATCCCATTTGGTTTGGTACTGTGATAACCTAAAAAACCCCACACTAGTCTGATGACATAATTGCTGACAAATACTACAACCATTTAAACCAAATATCTTTGTATAATGTAATATACTATTAATAGCCTGTGACCAAAGGTGGGAGATAGCTTTGAGCTAAATCTAAATTGGACTAAATGCCTTATTGAAAAATTTAGATTTCTCACAAACAAAGATTTATGGAGCTGCCTACTTCAGCAATACATGGAAGTAATTAATTTTCCAAGAAGATTTCATATTTAAACATATTTATAAATAATATAGATATATAAAACACATTTACTTAGAGCTGATTGTCTTCTTGGAAAGAAAAAGAGGAAAGTATGAAGTTGTCGTTATGAATTTCTCATAGAAGAACTCTTGTAATATCTCTAAAGCTTAGTGGTAATCATGGCAATTGTTTTAAGTTGAGCCTTAATATTGGACATAGTAGTGTTACAACTGTAGCAATCCAGTCTCCACTTGATAAAACTTGATAAGAAGTCATACTCTTAGAATTATTTAGGTATTCTGAATTATTTCTAAGAGCATTGTAAAGAAAAAATTTCACCAACAAATACATTTTTAATAATTTATAATCTGCAGGAGAGATCAAAGTTTGCTTGCATCTAATTATCAAATTAAATGAATGTGATCTGTGTATAGTATATTGCATCACATTTGAAAGCAGTCAAGGAAATTGTATTCAAGACAATTGCTATTGTCTCTATCCCAACCTGTTGATGAATGAATGACAGGATAATGCTCCCTGGCTTTCTGATGAAGACATAATGAACTGAAGAATGTCTCATCAAGCTGAAAGTACTTCAGCTCAGCTGTTTAACTTTTTAGAGGTTTAATACAGAGTGACTTTGATTAGAAATCAGTCTTCTAAGAGAGGAACTGAATGCAGCCTGGTCAACAGGACACTTCAATGTCCCCACAGTAGGTTCAGCATCTTCAGACTGACCTGCTCACAGATGGAAAGGCATTTGACCTTTCCACATCCAGGTGTACAGCCTGCAGTCCCTGGGCAGAAAGGGCTGGGAGACTCAGGCCTGATGCCACGGGTGCAGCTCCTGCCACTCTGCATTTGTTGCACCATGTACAGTTTTGAATGTTGCAATTCTATAAGACCTGGAACAAGTTTCCTTCACCCAGAGCACATTTAATTCCTGCTTATACAAGGTGACAAGGCTGCCAGTTTGTGGGGAATGAACCCTCAAAGAGGTTGCTGATTCAGAGGTTTACCCTCCTGGCACTGTTGGGAGCACTGTGCACCTCAGCCTATGAGTTTCTAGTTCCCAGTTGCTCACAACTACCCAGATTTAAAAGCCTAAGTTGCTTCTGACAGGTTTATTTAACCTCTGGCAGTCTCATAACGTTTAGCTGTATTTTAGGCAGTAGAGAAGAAAGTTTAAGTTTCATCAGCTTAGCATTAGTTAAGCTGTAACTGGAGACATCAGAGGCACTTGGCAGCTGATGCCATTTAAGGATTATATAACAGAAGTACATTGTGCTTTCAGCTGAGATTTTCTTCAGTGCAGTAGTAGCATGTTTAATATTTCAATGACCTTTTTCAGATTCCTGGTAAAATTCATTGTGATGAATCAGAGCACATAATACTTCCAGCATGTCTGATTTCAGGCTATTACAGGCGTGACTGCTTTTGTTACTCTATTTACTTCTGATTCATATCGTGTTATTTCAGAACTGCAAGAGAGGAAATTTTCTTTCTCTTCTTCTAAAAGAAATCTTACACTTAATCTTACGCTTTAGAAGCCTGTTTATTTCAAGGGATGGTGACACATGGAAGAAAATTTGTAAAGACATACGTGTTGAAGGAATGTTGTGCCTGATATGCCAACCTATAATCTATAATCTGTCAAAAGTTCATATATTCCTTATTAGTGACTTAATCTGGAACAATTTTAATGCTCAGAAATCTCTCTGATCCCCAGTTTTCAGAAAATGTGTTGAGTTGCAGCAAGCTTTCTTTGCAAATTGGGTTTTGAACATATATACAGATATCTACATATATGAGTGTTTCTATATATTATGCAGTAAAACAAATCTTCATAGGTTCCTTTTCACCTTTGTGATGGACAAATTTTTTTAATATCTGTAATGATTGTATTTCAAAACCTGTGGCCAATGATAGAAAGCACTGTAGTTTTGAAAGTCATATTTAGCCATCTTTTAGAAGCTGTCAGGCACCCATTTTTGATATCCCATGCTTAAAATGTCTGATTTAATAGCTATTGTGTGCATCTACATATTTCCTTGCTATGGTTTCTGGTTTTTGTTTCCCCACCACTCCAGGGAAAGCGTGATGATTCCAACATTGGCACTAAAAGTATTAGCTTTGTTTTGTTTTTTCTAAAGTATTCTTGTTCTCCCCTCAGTTTGCATCTCTTAAAATTAACACACAGATACAAAAACAAATGAGGATGAAACATGAAAAAATGTCCTTAAAACAATAACATGGGTCACCACATGTGACAGGTTTTCAAAGGAATAGTCTTTTAATTCAGTAAGTTGTAAATTCCTTTATTTAATTAACAAGTTCTCTAACTGTATTGTCTTTATTCTCATCTGCTTATTTTCATATTTAAGTTACTTTGCCATTCCAAATATCCTTACTTTGCCCTGTAAGGCAAAGAGTGATCTTTCTAAAAAGGGCACTCTTGTATTTCACAGTGTCATCAGCATGTAAGCAACCATACTTCTTCAGTACATGCTTGTAGTGACATCTTTAAATTCTGCCTAATATTTGTCTTTTCACTCAGAAATCAAAAGGAAAAAAGCTCAAGCAATGAAGCCATCTCCTATGAAGTTTTTAGTTTACTACAGAGCTGGCAAAGTCTATTGCAAATAACCATTAGTTACTCTAGTAAAAATGCTTGGTTGATTTGATAGCATTTTATCGTTGCGTGTTGGGTTGTAGTTTTTTCCCAAGAGTAGACTTTGTGTATTGAATATATTTGGTAAGTTTATTGTGGTTAATTGATGATATGAACCAGGGACTTTATAGCTTTTCATTTCTGCATGTTTCTTGAACGGCCAGCTTAGTTTTTATTTCTGTTCCATTTCTTTCTCGAGGTACATGATGCTTAAAAAATCATTATCCTCATAACAATCTACTTTAAGATTTCTCTCCATTTTCGCACTGCTCCCCTTCCTCCCTCTCCCAAATGTTGTTTGACAACTTGCTGGCAGCAAATATAAAAGTGACTAATTATGTTACATCCTCTACAGCTGTGTTACATTGCAGGCTAGAAAACTAAAACTGGTTTCTGGCAATGACTCCTGGCTTCTGGAACCAGGTCACTAAGACACAGTGGCTCGATGGAGGAAGAGTGCTGGTGTTTGATTGCTGTGATGTGAACTGTACTAAAAGCTCCTTCTTCCCCAGCCTTTCAGTTAGGGCAAAGGCTCTATGCAAGTAGCCTTCAGAAAAATGCAAGTGGATTAAGCAGGAGAAAGTGGGGAGAAACTCAGAGATTAATGTAATTTTGTAAGGGTCATTAAAAAAGTTCTTTGCAAGTCATATAATGTTGAGGAACTGTCCTGGTCATAGCATTGGTGTTTCATAAAGCTGGCATACTTTATTCAGCCTGTAGGCAGAGATATAAACTGCTTGAGCACAAAAAAGAAAAGCAGTTTTTTTTAAAAAAAGCTTAATCCATAATTTCTTTCAAGATATTATATTTTAATTTTTCACTGCTGTATTTTAACAGAAGCACATGGAATTAATTCTAAAGTTAAATTATTAGATCATTTTTTTTAAAAAATACACTTTCATTGTTAGAGCTTGGGAAGTGATGAGACTATTTCAGACAGAGGAAAGACATCAGATTGTGGCCTTTCACCAAACAAGCACTTCTCATTATTGCAATTGCCTTGGGCTATTGAATTCTATTGTTGTACTCATTTTCACACTAATTGTACATGTATTTGTAAAGATGTGTCATATATCTTAGATGCCAAGCTTACAGTAGTTCAGTATGATTACAGCTAATTAAATCAGATGGGGAAAACTGTACTTAATCATGTTAACTGCTTGAATAAAAAGGTCCAGAAATTTGTAGATAAGAACTATAAAATATTTCATATATTCTCACTGTGAGTCCAAACTTGGAAATCTTAAATTTTTTTTAAGCTTTGAAACCAGTATTTTTCACAGCATTTGGAAATGTCAATCTCTTGATGATTGTTCTTCACTCCAAATTTCAGTTAAGCATTTGGTATTCGTTTATTGTGTACGGGGTGGTTTTTTTTTTAAAATGCCTAAGCAAGTGGTGCCTATCAGAAGAAAAATAAATGAGGCTAACTTCAGGCAATCACTTCTGATATTAGTGAGGTGGTATTAAGACTTTGTCCTCCTCAGTCCACCCCCTCCACTGCTACCCCTGAAGTATGTATGTGTATATGTATATGTATATGTATATGTATATGTATATGTATATGTATATATACAGTATATATGTTTTGAGTGTTCATCTCTCAATATTAACATTTTGTTTCACATTTTGTTTTGTTCTTGAACCTTGAAATTCCATTCCTAGTGAAACAACCAACTTACTTAAGAATAGTTCCTTGATGATGAGTTAAGTTTGCTCAGTGGACCTACAGAGAGGAAGACCAGACCACTGGAGTTGCACCAGTTGACACGTTACAAGAATGGTCCCAGACTGGACCAACTGGTCCAGAAACAGAGCATGCTCTTTTCTCCATGCTGAACAACCCCAACTCTCTCATTCGGTCTTCATAGGAGAGATGCTCCAGCCCTCTGGTTATCTTCATGGCCCTCCTCTGGACTTGCTTCTACATCTTCATGTCCTTCTTATGTTGAGGGCTCTAGAACTGGACACATTCCATAGAGATCAGTAGGATTTGCCTACTAATTGCTCCAACTTTAAGCCATTCTACATTTACAGAAATGTGACATTGTAGTTGTTAGCCTTATCTGACTATCTTTATTTACTTAAACAGTTTATTATTTATTTTACAATTAGACATAGCCATCTGTCTATCTCTTCTGTGTTCGACTCTTGTCTTTTTCCATTAGTGTATTTCCAAATCACCAGACAAATCTTGCAGCTACTGAAATATTTAGGGAGGGTGGGGAATGGAGAAGCTAAGAGATATCTTGAGACTGTGAAGAAAACAGTTTATACAAGAGTGCAAAGGCAGAATGCCTGTTAATCAGGTAACCACATTTTAGTAAGGGCACTGAAGTAAAGGCATTGCAATAATAAAAATGCTAACATGCTTGCAAATGATCTCAGAATATCTGTTTGTCCTTAAATCCAAAGTACCTTTTCTGAAATTAAGGAATTTTCCTACAATTAGGGAAGTCTAATGTATGTAGTAATTCTTGAGATTAAAAACATATTTTAGATGTTCCTAAGTCTGCTGCCAATGCTCAGCTATTAACATGGCTGTCATTTAGAAGCAGCTTTTATTAAGTCTTTTTTTTTAAAAAAAAAAAAAAAAAAAGAAAAAAAATTAAAACACTTGACAGAGAAATTGGCCCTTATTTTCTTTGTTAAAAGAATTAGTCAAAAATCTGCTTAAGAAAAGTTTGAAGGAGTCTAATTCTCCTGGAATTCTTGTTTCAGAACTCCAGTGCAAGGGTATTCTGTCAAAGGCAAAAGAGAGCTGGATGGGAACAAAAAGCCTCCCTTCTTCACTCAGTATATCTTTAGTGTAGAAAATACAGCAAGATTCTTAGGAAGGTAAATATTTATTAATACAGAAAAGATTAGTTCTTTAGGTCCCTTGGGTTATTTTTCACTGCTTTGAGAAGAGGTTTAGGACTAAATGGACTCCACATTGAGGTCCTTTCCAACCCCAACCATTCTGTGATTCTGATATTTCACAGAATGAATACACTCTCGGAAACTCTCTTTAACATATTCACATATTCAGGAGCCATCCCGATTAATGCATAAATAAGGTACCAAATACTTGCAAAAGCAAGTGACACTTTCTGTTAAAAAAGATTTATTGCAGCCTACTTTTAGTATCTTTATAATATTTGTCTGTGAAACATTTTTTTAATCTGTCTAATGTTGCACATGATCATTTGCTAGAATGGTTTGCTTTTTTATTTGGTTTTGGATTTACTTATGTTTTTTGTTGCACTGCACTTTTTGTTTTATGGTGTATAAGGTTTGATTTGAAGTATGTATTAAAGCTAAATCTCCTTTCTCACCCTTCCCTTTGAAAAGAAGGAGGGAAGAACAGAAGAGATGTACATACATCCAGGGGCATACATTCACCTGACTTCTTTTGACATCAACATTGCTTCCTAGCATAAGGGCATGAGGTTTCCACCACCAAATTACTACAGCATAGCTCTAGGGTTCCCCCACACCAAAATATTTTCCATTTTCTTGCTTATTGATTTCTGGCAGCTGGAGTTCACCTTGTACTTTATAGCTAGTTGAAGTCCCCAAATGGAAACACTGAGTAAAATATCTGGCTTAGTACCATTTCTTTAAATTTGTTTCTTTACTTGTTTCTGTGTTACCATTATAAATGAAATACATTCATATCAAGTCTATCAGAAGTGAATATGGCTGAACAGTGTTTAACTTGTAGCATATTGATGATTTTTTTCAAAATGCACATGAAGGATAAATAAATACGTATGGAATTGGTTTGTGACCCCAGAAACACTTGATAAATTCAGTTTGATCAAAATAAGTAGCAAAGTAATGATAGGGGAGAAAGTTTTGAGTGCTGCAAGAATGTGAAGCTTTGCATTTATACATGAGCAGCTAATTTCAGTAGAAATGTGCACTGTTGTCATGCTTTTCTCCACTTTTCCTTATGCAAAATGACTTTGGAAGTGCTTTGCTCTTCTTTCTCATTCTCTCCTTGCTCATCACTCAGTATGCTTGAAAATTATATATATTATTAATAGAGAAAAAACCCTCAAGTTTCCTTTTTCTGCAGTGCTTTCCTTCTGAGCCTCCATTGAGGTGGTCTCTACATTTGCAAACTGTGCTTGGTCCACTTGTTGACTTATTTAGGATAGTGCACAGCAGCCTATTAGGTCTGCTATGACCCTTGCTGAAGTACCATTCCTTGTTACATTGCCTCTTATTGTGTCTTCCACAATAATCATCTCTAAACAATTATGAGGCTACAACTGAATTTGTAGCAGACAAATAGGGAAGCTGAGAAGAAGGGAAGGAAGCAGAGAGGAACACCACAAGCACATTGTTCCTTAGACTGCTAGAAAATGTAATAGTAATTACCTTTTAGGTTTTTTAACTGCTTTGAAAAGTAGTGCCATTATTTACTTTTGGCACTGATTTGATACTTCCAATGTTTCCTTCTAGGGTCATATGAGAAAGGCCTGTGATCACTTTGGAAGTCCTAGTGAAGCACATTTGTAACACTAAAATCTGTGTCATCTTAGCTGGATGGTGGTACAACACAAACTTCAGTATGTGCCACCAACAGGTGTTATAGGTAAATTAGATTTCTGAGAGTGACAGTGTTTTGGGGATCCTCTATAGGAGTAGTTATCTGGAAGAAAACAACAAAAAAATTGTGACTATATATAACTGAGATATTTGAGTCAGAAAAAAAATAGAACAGTCGTTATGATTTTTGGGTGTATTCTGAACCTTTGCACATGATACAGAGTGCCTAGTGGCGTACCTGTGGGTTACCCTGCAAATGTCATATCCAGAGACTTAGAGAATCCATCTAGGTGTCGGTCTGCATATTTTCATCGTCAAAATATGCATCCTCAAAATACCTGTTTGACGCCTTTTAACCTTGTCAATGTGGAATTTACTCATATAAGTATAGAAATACAAAAATTCATAAAATATGCTAAAATTAATGTATGTCTGTGTTTATTTAATAGAGGGTGTGGAGCATAGATTTTTTGGTTTTGTTGGCTGCATTGCTTCTGAATTTATTTTATTATGTCTTGGAATGTAATATAGGCAAAAAAGGTTTCATCTGTTGTTCGTTTGACTTAGAAGTTCCTCTTCTATTCTTTCAATGTAGTAGCTTGGTATCCTGTCTTGGTGTCCTGCATAAATTACACAGTACCTGGTTGATTATTGAGAATCTAAGAGTATTTAACAAGGATGCCAGTCTTTTGGGAGGATCACTCCTAGCTAGTACATTGCAGAGCAAAGATCCATATACTGCTGGGTAATAACTTTCATTTGCCTTCTTTCTCTGCTTAAAAGTGCCAGAACCATGTAATGTAATAGCTACTTCCTACAGGACTTTGTGGGATGAAAGTGGGTTCCTTGCCCTCAAAACTGAACACAGAGGCCACAAGAATAATTTTTTTTTCAAGGATCAGTCTTCCAATAAGCATAAGAATGAGGATTTTCTCATGATAGCAAACTTTCTGATTTCTCTATAATTTTATTTGACATCTCTAAAAGTTTCAATAGTTCTGATACAATCTTTTTCTTTCTCTATTTTCCAGTGAAAACCAACTTCAATTGTTATGAGGCTTCTACAGCACTACTTTTTAGGGTCTAAATAGGCTTGTTTTTATTGTCTTGTGGTTGAATTGAACTATTTTTCTCATTTCTCCAGCATAGAAGGTTATGCACTTCTCTGAACATGCAAAGAAAATCAATCATATAAACCAGAAGCAAAGAGCATTTTTATGCAAAATGAGTTATGCTGGTATTTTCATCACAGACTCTACATTACAGATTTCTTGTCCAATGGGAAAGAGTCTAATTTGCTGTAAAAATTTGGGTTTTATCCAAAGAAAGCTTTTCAGGAAACTCACTTGCTTTCCAGGGATTTAGATTCCTGCTCCTAGATTTAAACAAGGATTATGGCATCAAGTGGGAGTTACAAAAGCATAGGAGCTTAGCAAAAAACGTCAATATGAAATTATGAACTTTGGAGAACTAACATACACAGGATCCTAAGTACTTATACCATTTTTAAAAACTGGATTGTGGCTCCTAAATCACTAATGACATGTTAGAGTGAAGCACTGTGCAGTGGCACTTAGCTCACATGCTAGAAGCAGCACAGATTTCTTAGAAGGCCACTCTTCCCTTGCTCAGCAGCAAGGATTATTGAACTTCTGAAATTTGTAGTCCAACCACAGTGGTGTCCTAATATGTTCTTTCTAGTGAGGCTCATCTGAATAGTGCCTTGCAGACAAACTCCAGGATTAAATTCTAACATAGACAGCTATATCAATTGAAATCTGAGATTGTATTAATTTTGATCATTTAACTCCAGCCTTGATTCAGACCAAAATACTGTGAAATATGAAGTGCAGAAGGAAGCAGATGCCTAGGCAAACAAAGAGCAATGTTAAGAAGGCCTTACTCCAAATCTTGTAGCCAAAATAAACACTTCTATTTTAATACGAGAAAGCCAAAAAAAAATGTGTTGTGGGCTTTTTTCGATACTTCTGACAAGATAAGTATTCAGATAATTCAGATAATTCCTGAGTAATCCTTAATTTTCTCAGTAAACAATATGCATATTCCATTAAAACTCCTCTTGTTCAGAAGAAATAACAAGTTAATGGAAAACTAAGGGAAAGACTTCCAGTTCCACATCCTCTAGATTAGGATATTTGATTATGAAGAAAACTGACTAATAGCAATTAAAAGACTTATTACAGTGTTCATCCTCCCCAGTGACAGTATTTGACATTTCTCCATATTGGACTTAATGAGGGTTCTCTCAGACCATTTCTTTGGCTTACCAAGGTCTCTCTGAGTAGCAGCAATCCTGTCTCACTCATCAGCCACTCTTCCCAGCTTCGTGTGCCATCATGCAGGTCACTAATGAAGAAGTTAAACAGTGTGTCCTCAGCACTGATCCCTAGGATTAGCTGCTGGTGACAGTCCTCCAGTTGGGCCTCATACTGCTGGTTGCAACCCTCTGAGTCCAGGAGTTCACCCAGTGTTCACATCTCACTTTCCAACTACTTAGTTCATACTTCATGAGTTTTTCAGTGAGGATGTTAAGTGAAACAGGGTCAACAGCCTTGCTAAACAGCAACTCCACTCCCTGGGTCCACTGAGCCAGTCATCTCATCACTGACTGTTGTCAGGTTGCTTAAGAATAATGTCCCCTTTGTGAATCCATGCTGACTACTGCTAATCATAATCTTGTCCCTCGTGTTTGGAACTCATTTCCAGGTATGTTCGTTCCATCACCATCCTAGGGGTCAAAGTGAGACTGGCTAGACTATGTTCCCAAAATCCTCCTTGCTTTTCTTGAAGATGCAAGTAACTTCATAGAATCATAAAATGTCATGTTGGAAGGGACCTGCAAGATCATCTGGTCCAACCCTTCTAATATAATTGTTTTTATGAAATGTTTCAGCACCCTGTTGGGCTGAGACTTAGAACTTTGCAAAGTGAGAGAAATCTACCACATCCCCTGGAGACCATTCCATTGTCTGACTGCCCTGATAGTGAAAGATTTTCTTCTTATGTCCAATCAGAATCTCCCCAGGAGCAAGTTGTGCCCATTACCCCTTGTCTTGTCCATGTGACTCCTTGTAAACAGGGAGTCTCCATTTGCCTTTTTACAGTCCAAAATTTCTCAACTTGAAAGAAAAAAGCCTGTTTGAATGGAGTAGATCAAAACTAGCTGCCCAAGAGGACAGAAAATTTAATGTGCGCTCAAAGAGAAGCACAAAAAAAAAAAAAAACCACAAAAAACCAACAACAAACAAAACAAAACAAAACAAAACCAACAAAAAAAGCATCCACACTGTTCACAAAAGTAGAAATCAGGGATTTTTCTCATTTAATTTTTGTGCCACAAGAAATTATTATATGTTCACATTTCTATCAGAGGAATGACAGTTTCAGAAGACTAAGACTTGGAGAACACATGAAGTGTACAAGTCTACAATAGAAGTGAAACAAAAAGAATGAGAGAAGTTTGCCACTTAAATCTGATGATTTTGAAATAGAGCAACAAAATTAAAAGGTTGAGTGCAAATCCTGGGTATGGATCCTCTATGCAATATGTAAAAACTTTAATTGAAAGGCCTTGAAATCACAGCTCTTTGGAAGAGTCAGGGTCATAGACTTCTTTTCTCTTTAGAGGGCCTCCTCAGAAGCTGAGAAATCTTATTCTGAAATCCCAACAGAAAGATTTAATTATGAAAAAAAGCATAGAGTATCTAGAATTTGTGTTCAAAGCTCATGAGCTACAGTATTTCCAAGAATTATCTGCCCTGACTCTCAAAGAGGAGAAAATAATAAAGGAAAGGCAGGAACAGATTGACACATAGTGCTATGCAGTTCCTCAAATCAGTGTCCTACTAATGATGTTATAAGAGGGAAAATACACTCCAGTTACTTGGGTTTGAGATCTGAATCTCAGACAAGGACAGAGTATGGAAACTAATGAAAAAGATCAGGGGAAAATTGTAATGATTTTGAAGAGAATGAGGAAAAGAAGTAATAGTGAATACTGAAATTCAACTGTCAAGCATAAAAGTAAGGCTTAACAAGAAAATGTAGGTATGCCTAATTTATTGGATAATATAAATGAGATTTTCTGGGTGTCATTTAGTAAGAATAATAGAGTAGTTTTTAAAGAAACATTTGTTTAATCTAATCACAGAGATCATAACCCAATGATACTTCCCTCCTCCCACCCCCAGCATACTTTTAATATTTTAATCTAGAAAAGAAAAGTGAACAGATTAAGGGATCAATGGGAGAAGGGAATCAATGATGACATGCAAAGAAATTTCAATTGTTCTGCAAAATGTTTGTTTGATATAAAAAGTCTGAGTCTGGCTATTCTTACTTGTTTGTCTAAACCTCATAATTTATTCAACTCTCTTTTTTTCTTAACGATATATAATCTAGACAGGTAGCCCGGTTGTTAAGAATACTGCATATGTTTCTGTTTGTTTCACTAGCGTTATACAAAATTTAAACAACACACCATGGAAGATACTTCTAAACAATGTCAGTACCTAACACAGAAATACAGGAGCAAAAAATTACTTATGTGTTTTAATTGCAAATAAATAACGCTACAAGTAGTTACAGTAACAGTCATAGTCCATATGTATCCCTCCAAAAATTAGTATGGCCTCCCAGACTTAAAAAATTGTAGGAAACCCTTCCCAAAATTTCTATTTTGTCTTAAAATAGAAGAAATAACAAGAAAATTCAGAATATACAGTATAGGTGATGTGAATTGGGTTTGCTTAATCCTGTTTTCACACAGTGGTAAGCACATGGATGTTTCAGGGAAAGCTCTGTGTAGATAAAATTGTAGAATAAGCTGCAGTCAAACCAGAAGCATAGTGCATGAGTACTGAAATACACCTGCTGTAGTGGTCTTCCCTGTCCTCAGCTTATTTTGTCTCCCACTTCTCACTGCAAGGACAGAAGGAGGAGTTGGAGACTTCACAATTTTCCATTTCCCAGTGACACATTTTAAGAGTGTCATGTGACATGTGACAAGCAGCAGGTGTGGGCACCCTCATCCAAAGTATAAAAATGATTATGGAAAGCATCAACTTATGGCACTCTGGCAGAAGAAATGGCTATTTTTGCCTAGAGGACTCATGAACCAGTAATGTAAACATGGCAAAACAGACAAAATTCTTGCTGAATGAAAAGCTGGTGAGCTTCACCATGAAGCTGTACATCAAAGAATATCCCACTGGAACTTCTCCTTCGTACATTTTCATTCTTTTGCAAATGTATTTTTATTTTCATAAAGACATAGATAATATATCGCAAGGTTGTACATAGCAACAACACCAGCAACCACCTTTTTCACTAATTCTCAGGTGTTTTTTAGATGATCTGATGTCTCTCAGATGGGAATGGAGGTACAAATTTAGCAGACCAAGCATGACATCCTGTATGTGGACCTACTCAGGAAATCTCGTTTCCATCATTTCTTGCTCTAGCTATTAGTTTTGTACAGAAACAATGGTGTATGCAGAGGAACTGTATGCAAGAGAGAAAAGTATTTTTTCCTTGGTTTAAGTCCTTTACTATTTCTAATTCGTCTTTTTGTATTTTGGGTATCTTCTTTAATTTTGAGGGGCGAAAGGGGATTCTGTCCATGTAATAAAGTCTTTTAGGATCAAAGCCTTGCTTTATTCCTTCCTTTCCTCTTTTTAAGACCAAAATATAAATTCTAAATCTGCCACACGAAGAGGCTGATACTGTCAAGGTGTTAGGCTGATATTTCACTTAATAGTTTTAAATGCATATGCTCTTTCATTCCTTTGTATTGCAAGACTACCTTAGCATCTGTGATGACAGAATTTTGATTATTTCTAAGTTTTCCTCGTAGACCACTGGGAAATGTCACTCTGTGTTCAAGAAAACTAACAGAAAAAAAGAGCAATAAATACAACATCTCTGAAGTTACAGGAGTAGCACAAATGTCCCATCATATTCAATCAGAGAAGAACAGATAATGAAAACCCCAACATCTGGCTGCATTTTCTCTATTCCTGTAGTATTCAACCTCTCATTGATCATAGAGGACTCAGAAGCTTAAAAAATTTTAAAAGTCATCTTGGGAATATTCATCCCATCTTCTTAAGATTTCATTTTAGTATTGTGTCTTTTCTCAGTATGCATCATTGAGACCTTTGCATAACAATGGCTTCTTTATTAGTTACAATTTTATCTGCTTCTGCACTTTCTCAAAGGAAGTATTAATATTCTGTTTAATGTGTTACATATTTCTTTTGGGAAAAAAGAATATTATGGGAAAAACTTGCGGATTGCAACTTCAGGTTGGGAAAAACTTCACAAGAAAGGATTAGGTATGAGAAATAAATGCAGCTTTCATTTGTATATCCAAAGCAATCAGGTTGAGTTGTTTTTTGAAGTATGGGATAAGGAGAAGACAATGAGAAAGACATAAACTGAAAGAAGAGGCAGAATTTTGGCTCTCACTCCAAGATTTATGGGAACATTTCAGAAGATAAAATCTGATCTTCAATCAGTCATAGCAATAACTCTGTCTCTCTGTCACATTAGGCAGCTCATTTGTGGTCATATTCCTATGGCTTCACACACGTATCTTTAGTATCCTCATATGTATCTGCCCTCAATTTGAACTGCTCGATTCAGGTATAACCAGGCTTGTTCACACAGTGAGGCTGAATATTCTTACAGGACTGCTGTGCTATTCATGGTATATGTGGTTTAAATTATGCCCTTGTGAATGAAAACTAACATGATTGTAACTGAGGAATGAGATTTAAGGTTGTTAGAAGACTCAGGCAGGTATAGAGAATTCCCTTCTTATGAAAGAATTTGCCATATATTTATTTTTTAAAAGGCAATGATTTCTCTGGTGATCCATCTGAATATGTAGGGCTATAACTACTTTAGGAGAAATAAAGAAGAAACTTAACATTGTTGCATTGCATTACTTAAATTTTGCTCTGCTCACGATTCCTCAGAGAAACCTCAGAGTTTTCAATATTAATATTCGTGTGGACAGTTACTGTGTATATTAACATTTCAAGACTGCGGGTTCAGTCTGGACATAATTAAATGTATTTCAGCCTATTATATACTGCTATTGCATTATTTCTTTCACGGACATTACTACTGGAAAAAAACAAAACAAAACAAAACAGAAACCTAACCCAAAAATATAAACTGGTGTTTTCAAGGTGCTTCAGCTTTTAAATTAAATGCTATAGCTTTTCTTTCTGTTCTTATCATTACCTGCAGTTCCTTAGCCATGCTATCTATCTCAGCTTTTCATACATGATGGCTTTCCGATGACAATGCTTCATCTCAAGAGCCCTCTCATGAAGTGGACACTTTAACATAGCCATCTAAAACCCAAATCTGTTGTTTTAATCTCATTTCAAGTCTTCCCCACAACCATT
Source organism: Heliangelus exortis (assembly GCF_036169615.1). Lineage (NCBI taxonomy): Eukaryota > Metazoa > Chordata > Aves > Apodiformes > Trochilidae > Heliangelus > Heliangelus exortis. The sequence goes on from NC_092422.1 coordinate 80,575,331, forward strand.
GGTATAAGATTATCATGCTTAACAATGCTTAGTTAAATGCTGTGATGTAGAAGTGAGAGGGGTAAGCACACCAGGCACACTTCATAGCCAGGCACCAGCCAGCTCTGAGGACATGAGGAGCCGGGATCCAGTGCCAGAAGAGACTGAAGGTTTAGTTTTATAATCAGTCACCACCAATATCTCTACTTTGAGTGATGTGCCTTGTCCAAAATGTCTTTTGCTTGTGCCAAAAGTAGCAGAATGATGAGAGAACAAAAAGAAACCCAGGCTCAGGAAATCAGCAGGAAAAGTAATTTACTATGCTATTCTCTTAGTTTGTAGAAATATGCTAAGAGATGGGAGATCTTTCTGAACTGAGGGGTGTATTCAATAAATGTGAACTTCAAGAGAAAAAAATCTCTGGTTTCCTTTGACTTCAAAGTGTAGGAATATTTTACCCTAGCATAGTAATGATTTTCCCTCCTATTTAATACTTTGCAATATCTTTCAGGGACATGTCATTAATTTTTTTTTTTTAATGACCAAACTCATAGAAGTAAGCTTAGTATCATTGTATTATCTGAAATTCCAGGAAGATCAGAAGGGTCTTCATCCTCAGAAAGTAAGTTTTACTTCAGTAAAAAAGTTAAACAAGAAATGTTCTAAAATATAGATAACTCAGACTATTCAGGTAAGGCAGCCATTCCTGTGAATTTCTGTCCTTGCACTAAGTGTCCAGCCAATAAATTTCCTTTCGGAGTTGCAGACAACCCCACACAGCCTTGTCTGCCTCTAAGAAACAATTGCAATCATGACAAATTTCAAGGAAGAATCTGAGAGCAGATAAAACAGGCATAACATAGATCTTTTGAATTGATCTTTCTACCATAAAGCTTGTGGGTGTTGAGTCAGTTCCATTTTTTCATGTCCAGAGTAATGATATTTTGATTAACAGTTTCAGTCAAGTTCTTCTTCATTAGCTGTGTTAAATTCTAAGAGGGAGCTGGTCTCACCAAATAACAGAATTTTGCATAGAATAAACATATGTATCATGTGACCATAAATATCTGATGACAAAGTGGCAGCTAAGGAAGAGGACTATTGAAATAGGTGGTTGATGTGAAAATATTATCTTCTGGCTAATTTCCAGTTTTGTAACTGTTTGTGGTGGCTCTCAGATTCATCACTGCAAGACAAATTGTTCAAGATGTTTTAAATGCATATCCAGTCTGATAGACATGGAATGTGAATTTAGACAGTTTCTCTTTGAGCAGGCTTGCTGTGTCTGCAGCTGAATGATATCTCTGAAATTTAATATCAGGTTTTAATACAGTTTCAGAATTTGTTACTTTATTTACAATGTTTTTTTCTCTTTTAGCTTTTTTTTTTCTAATGCAAAACAATTCTGATACATTTGTTTTCAAACCACTAATCAGTCACCGTTGAAAAATCAAACATAAGGTCAACTATAAATTTGATTTATGATCCAACAGCTTTTCTTTGAAAGAATCTGACCTATCAAACCCCATCTTTTGAGAGGCATATTCCAGTTCTGGATAAAGTTCTTGATTTTTAAGGTGGAAAATAATAATTAAAAAAAACCCAACAGCCAGCAATAGAGAAAGAGTGAAAGACAAAGACCAAGGTGGAAGGGGGGTGAGAGCAGAAGGGAAGAGAGGGAGGAGGATATGCACCCATGAATCAGTAGATAATAATATCCATGCAAGAATAGCAAGTTGAACACTCTGTTCCTCCGGTGTAATAACTGTGTTGGCAAGTACTACCTAGAGTGAAGAGGACCCTCTATTTTTTTTAAAGACTTTCAAAAGAATTCTGGTTCTTTGCATACATCAGAACAGGAAAGTGCTTTGAAATAAAGGCTATTTTTGTATGACATGAAAATTATTGCCTTCCTACATCTATTCATAAAAAAACCCCAAACAAAACAAACCCTATTTAACTTGTTTAAGAGACCAGCTGTAGTTGTGAGTTTTGTAATTTTTGTTTGATTCATGTACTTAGTAAAAGTTTCAGAAAAAAGTGTTAGATTCTGATTTTGCTGTTCACTCAACAGTGCTTCAACATATACATCTGAAAATTGCATTAATTTTGAATAGCCTATTGCATGGTGGGTTGACCCAGTTAAGAAGCCACCCCTCATGGTTTGAAGGATATGACACTGCTAGCAGGAGATACACAGGTCTGCTTCAGAGTTTCTAAACTAAAGAAGGATTGCAGAAACTCTGAGCTATCCAAGAATGTTGCTATTTGTGGAGAGTATGAACTTGAAAGGCAGAGAGGCAGCTGGATATATTCCCATCTCTTCCTCAGTCAACGTGGCTCAGTTTGGAACATACGAAGTGCTGAAATCTTCATCCACAGAGATGCTCAGAATATCTGGGTGAAGTCCTGACAACCTGATCTATCGGACCTGTTTGGAATAGGAAGTTTCACCATTTGGCCTCCAGAGGGTCTTTCCAGCTTACGTGTTTCTTGTGATTCAGATACATCAGTTATTTCTTAAATTCATTCTTTTCAGTAACCTTTTCTCTGTTATGTTATCTACCCATTCTTACAAGTCTCATAAGTCTTACAAGGGAAAAATAAACAGGGCACAAATTTTATAGTAAGTTCATGGTGTTGTTGAAGGATGTTTTATCTGCATACATTAGCATCCTGTTCCTATTCATTTAGAAGCAGGAAGCCTCTTAAGAGGCCTGAAGTACAGGACCACAAAAGTAATGTAAATCTTTGCTTAAACTGAGAAAAATCTAATCTACTACTGTTTTCTAATCTACTTATTCTTTGCATTCAGATTACCTCCACCAGTTATTATATCTTCTCTTATTATATGAGAGAACTTTGTTTGCTTGAAAAGTTTCAAAACAGATTTAGAACAACAGTGACTCAGAAGACGTTATCTGATGAATGGTAATTGAGTTGAGAATGGCAGAACAGCAAAACTAAATTTAAATTAATTTAAAACCATGTTTAAAAAATGGTGAATGTGCTGATAAATTATGAGCCTTTACAGAAAAGTTAAGAAATTGGAATGAGTAATTTTGCAGTTTAAAAAAAAATGTGTATTTTGAATCGTTTTCCCTTCTACCTTTCCACCCACTTTGGCCTCAAAAAAAAAAAAAAAAAAAAAAAAAAAAAAAAATTAAAAAAGAGACAAAGAGAGCTGAAAGGCATTTCAGTAGGTGTAAAGAAAAGTTACAGCCCAGAAATTTTGCTGAAAAGCCTTTCACAGCTGTGGCTCTCTCCAAAATCTGTAATGCAGAATGATTTCCTGTAGAGGAGCTATCAGAAGAATGAACTGAAAGAGGGTGTGTGGAACAGATCCAGTTCTTTTCCCATCCTTGATGGGTCATCTGCTGGGTCAATATCCCAGATACCAACTGAGTGGATTTGTTGTCTGGCCTGTAGAGCAGAAAAAGCTTTGTAAGGCAGAAATATATAAGCTGATAATGTATCCATGCCATAATTGCTGCAAAATTGAAATTAATTAATTGAAGAGCAGAGGAAACATAGTTAAGAGAATGCAACTAAATCTGTCCTGCAATTCAGATGGCAGTAGATTAATGTGTTTTGTAGATTAAACCCATATACATGTGGATGGATGTGTGCCAATAAGGAAGGGAACAGTGATTTTGACAAGTTGGAAGGGAACAAGTATTGTAGAGTCATATCAAAATGTCAAATGTACTTAAATATCTGACAGCCCATAATCTCTATTAAAACTGAAGTATGAATTAATGGTAAAAAGAAAAATACCAAAACATTCCAGGTAACTACCAAAGTTAAAGTTTTCCCATGAAATATCTAACCAATTTGCTATCAATTTTAAAGCAAAAAATAAATTCATGTTCTTTTTTTTTCATATAGAATCCACTCAACTGTCAGAGATCAGTAAAGGATATACTTGATAACAAACAAAAATAGTAATAATCAATGTCACTTCTATGAGTTCATTGCTCAGACGGTGAAACTAGTAAATACCTGCACTACTTAGCTGCATGGTTTGAATGAACTTAAGCAAACTTCAGAAGGTTTTTGACCACTACAAAACTCTTCCTGTTCCATAATGTGCATAAGTCTATGGCTATTATTTCAGGGTAGATCAAAATGGAGGAGGGAAGGAATCCTATTAGGAATCTAGATGTTATTTCATTGTTTTCATCATTTGGATTTTGAAAACTGAGCCCTTATCTTGTTCTCCACTTTCAAAAGTTACAGTGTTGGTAATATCTTCAAAAATAAATGATATTTTCATCAAATATTCAAAATTGTTTTATAGCTACTTAGTTTATATTATTTCTGCCTTAATGACTATAATTGATAAAAGGTGATTAAATGTTATTACAATCTATGACATGCTGTACAGTATTTATGGAAATACAAAATTGTGACATTAATGCATGGGGTTTGTGAGGGTTTAAAGAGATTACTTTTTAAGCAAATGCTTTTAATCACTTAGCATGTGAAAGATTCTAAATTTTGTTGCTTTATTTACTCTCTAAGCAAAAACATTTATAGTTACCAAAGGTGTGGATATTACTTGAACAAAACAAACAAATAAACAAAACATTTCTGAAACAATAGGTATAAAATCAAGTCCTAAGCTACTGAATATAACCAGAGAAGTAAATATGTGAATTTCTTTCTTTTCCAGCACCACTAACAGATAAACCACCAAAGCTTTTACACCCCTTGGAGAGTAAGCTTACAATTCAGGAGACCCAGTTAGGTAAGTAAAAAATCATATTTTTAATCCAAATTATATGGAGGTATTTGATGCATTAATATATGATGGTAATGTGATGGTATGTTGACATTAATAATTTCATTGAAAAGTCACTAATAATACTCTGTTTCTGTGCAGAGATAGACAAATCTTACTCCATCTAGAAGATTGTCGTTCACAAAAAAATAGTAGTAATTAATTCTGAATAATGAAACCTTTAATATTACTGGTACTGGCTTTTATCTTTTCTGAAAGTCTATACCTCTAAGTGTACCTGAACTTTTCTTTCTAGAGTTCCCCTCTTCTGTATATTTTTGTACATTTACTGTGGGATTCAATGGGATTTAATGGTTTAAGTTGTACTTGTAAGATTTCTTTCCTTTGTTGTGTACTCGAGAAAAAGCAAAGATGTAATTGCAAATGTTGTGCTGGTCTTAAACCATCCATCAAACATAATAGAATCTGATTATTCTGAATGTACAAATATGTATTTAACAATGAATGGAGAGACAGTGATGCATGAAGAAAGCATTTTGTTTCACTTTTTCTAGCCTACTTTTTTGTGGGTATATATTATCAGATTTGATCTCCTACTGCAGTACAGCTAATTAACACAAGAGTTACTACAGTGTGTAGGACATAAAAATCCATCTCCTTTGTGGACTGATACAGAGAGCAACTTGCAAGAAACAAACAGTCCTCAGCAGGTTACTCTGGAATTATGCTTGTGTGTCAGTACAGTAAACTATTGATAGATCTTCTAGCATCTTAGCTATAGAAACAAATGGAAACAAATCTAGTTGTCTTAAATCTCAAAATCTTTTTCACAGGAAGAAAAAAAAGAAAAGAAATAAAGTAAGCAAAACTCATTACATTCTGCAACACGGGAAAAAGCAGAACACTTGTAAATTAATTCTGGCACTCATTTGCAGAACATTTTGTGGTGCTTCCCAACCTATGACTAAATAGTGACCAGAGAAAAATTCACCTTTGTTCTGATATGCATGAATTCTTACTAAAAGTGGTTTGTGCTATTCAAGTAATGTTCTGAGATGCTAATATCCATATTTTCCAGATCAATTTTATAGAAAAGGGGAGATGTAGCATATTTCCTTCCAGAGATAATCTGTTGTTCTGAAGATACTCTTTCTGATATGCCAACTCAAAAACTTTTCCAGTATGACAATCTCAGGTGACTTTACCTTTTGGTTTGAACACAGTTCGAGAGAACAGAAAGCAAAGTGACTCCATATACTTTTTTCCTATCTGATGTGTCTTACTAAGTTATTTTTGCCGAAAAAATAATATTAAAGAAAAACAAAAGGCAAAACCTCTTTGGGCTTTGACATCTTGCTAAATGTATTGCATGGGTGAGACTATTCAGTAAGTGTAATTAATAATGGCTAGCTAGAGGCTTTTTACCTATTATTTTAGAATTAATCACATCTTCAGTTTCTCACAGCTCTAACAGTTTACATCATTTGAGATGTACATCAGTTGAGAAGTGCTGTGTTTGGAAAGACACTTTTTAGAAAACTAAATACTTACTGATAAATATGACAGTTAATTTAAAGATGTCACTTTCCAACACAGATGGGAACCTCTGACTGTAAATGAATGTGAAGCTTTAATACTTAGCCTTATATCAAGAAGCTATAGAAATATATTATTTTTTTTTGTTTAAAAGCCTGTGAGAATTGGAGCAAGTGCAAAAAGATGGTAGTTCACCCCCTGATATGAAAATTATGTTATTCTGTTATTAGATATAAAGTCTTGGTCTTTAACATTTGAAGGGGCTATGTTTCCCTTGCACCAAGGAAATCTTGTTTTCTTTTCAGGGGGCCAGTTCATACTATGAAAAAAATGCGAAATATTTTAATGTTGGAATAATGTTGATATTCACTTAGCCAAACCTTAGATATTTACCTAAACTAACAGCCTCCTATCCACCTGAAGCTTGGGATGACTGCATGTTGCAGACTGGTTTAGACACTGCCAGGAAACATATTAATCCTCCAGAATATGTTTTAAATGATGTATTTCTCTCTTATTTGGAAAATAAACATGCTGGTGGGAGGAGGAGCAATGGAATAGGTGGAGCAGAAAAGGGAGAGGAAGGAATTAGGAGCCTGAGGTAGTCCAGGATTTTGTTAGCACATCAGCAGTCATTGTGGTAGAGTACTGGGGCAATCTGTGCTCTCCCTCTAAGTTTCTGTGCCTCTCACTTTGCAGTTATCCACCTCGAGTAGGAAATGAAGCAAGCTGCAGTGTCAGGGAATGCCCTGGGGGGACCATGCATAATTTACAAGGAATTGTGAGCTTCTGTAGGTGCACATGGTGTTCTGAAACATCAGTAGTGATGGTTCACCTCAGAATCTTCTGGTGCTGGCAGACCTCTGGGACACGGTGCTGGGTGCACTTCTGAGGAAGCCCTAAGTAACCCAGGGTGTTTGCTGGTGAAGGAGCTACTGGAGTTCATTTCTTAAACAGGGCACCTCCATGCTGTGGCTATATCAAGATGGGAAGAGTCCAGGCATGCCTCATTCATTTGTCTCCAGCACTACTAAGTGACAGAGATACCTGACATTTATTCCTGAGATACATTGTTCTCTTCTGTACACCAGCAAGTAACATTTCTTGTTATGGGACCACAGATTTATTTTACTGTTTTATTTACACAGATTTTTTACTGATTATTTACTGTTGCATGGCTTCTGGAAAACAGTGTCAGACCAAAAGGTGACTGCACATTAAGAGTTACTCTAGGGGGTGACTGATAGAGTCTGATAGACTGATAGAGTGTTGCGGCATAAACTGCAAGTGCAGTTTGACTTGCTAAGACAAAAGCAGAGAAATTGGAGCTGGAGAATCTCCACTCTTCAATCCTATGAATGTATAGGCTTCCATCACACTACAGGTATCCTCATCTGGTAATGTGAAAAGTGTCCCGCTGTTCTGATGTTTAGGAGAGTTTTAAACATGGCTGTGCTGTGATAAGCAACCTTGGAGGGTTACAGTAATATTGAGACCTCGTTTTAGATATCTTTTTATCCCACTGGATAGTAACCAGAAAAGCATAAGATAGAAGAACAGAGTAGAAATGGAAGGAGAAACTAATTTTTCAAAGGCTTTTCTTAAAAGACATCATGAGACAGATAGAGCCTGAAGCAGAGAAATCTTAGTTGAGGAAAGAAATACTAGTTTCTGGATTATCCTATTCTGCATTTACTGTTTTTTTTTTTTTTTTTATTTGTTTGCTTCCAATTATGTAATTAATAACTTAATCCCATAGCAAGGCTGAAAGTACCTTTTTCTTCCTAAGCTTTTCTCCTGATAAGAGTTCTTAGGTAGCTGTGGTGACCTCAATGTAAACTGATTTTCTGGACACAATGACTTCAGATAAAATATTAAATCAAATACAGTCTTCAAAAGTATACAGACTGCAAGAACCTTGATGCTATAAGGAAATGAGGAGTCTTACTACTCAGATCTAAGCCACTCTGTGGGCTGTGAACAGTGTAGCAAAGGAAAAGGAGAAAGGCAGGCAAATGAATGGGAGGCAAAGGGATTCAAGGCAGAATTAAGAATGACAAAATAATCCAAGGAGTTGCATCCCACAATATAATTTCTCTTGTCATTAAGGCAATAACAAAAACAATCAAACAAAACAGTGATAACATAAACCATTTTCATAATAATAATAAAAGTATAAAACTTTCCATTCAGACTTGTTCAGAAAGGAATTAACATTGTTTCTTACATGAAAAAATTCTAAAACTTCAATAATTATATTTTAATTAATATGGATGTTATATATTTATTATATAAATATACATATCTATTATATGCAGATTCACATAAAATTATATTCTGTTTTTCTATATTGTTAAATTTTGAGTCTTTGCAGTTTCACCTGTCTTTCAGGTAATATTCTTTTTCCCACCAGCACTGTCAAGTGTCAAGCACTTTTGTCCTTCTCAAGGAACAGGAAGAATACTTTTATATTGACTTCAGAAAACCTGATTCAACTGATAGAGAACACAGGTGTGTCTTCAAAACAGACAGTGATGGACCTGAATTTAAAAAACTCAAAGCACTCCATTATTATTTTAAACACCAGACTGGTTACCCTGTGTCCTCTCTATTTTTCAGTGTGTTTCCTGGTTCTGCGCAAGGATGTTACTTGAAAAAGACAAAATTATCTCTTTCTACACTAATAAAATGGATAGGTTAAAATATTGGGCCGTAGTGTCATACGTTTTGCTTCTTTCTCAGTTTGCTAGGCAATTAATTTCAAGTAATATATTATTGCATTTTTTAAAAAATTCTTTATGGGTCAGATTTTTCTGGGATTTATAAAAGCATGTGTAGGACATTTCTGCTCATTGTTGAAGGACTTCTTGGTGCTGATTTTATTATACTTCTAGAGATTCATACTAAAGATAGTATATTTAAGGTTTGTTATAATTGAAATCTTAGTAGTATCTGGGTTTGTTGTGTGTGTTTCACTAGTTTCTTTTATAAGTGTTCATCCCACTTGAGTCAAAATTAGAGTATTTCTTTTTGCAAGACATCTTCAAATTTTAATATGGCAATTCTTACAGGGAGAAAGATGACTTACAGAAAAAGCAGCCGATATGTTACAATCATTTTTATTCCTTTTTCTACTTTTATTTTGTTTTTTCTTGAGTGGTAACTATCAATGTCAAAACAAATATTTTATCATAGATACAATATCTGAGGTTCCATTTTTTGTTTCATAATACTTTGACAGGTCTGGACTTTTGAAAAGCTTAGAAATGCAATTGCTTCCTTTCGTGTGAGTACTCAAATCAGTGATATTATCTTTCTTTGTGAAAGCAAGCATTTACAAGGACAAAGCCTAAGACTGAAATTATTTGGAATTACTATCAGGGTAAAAATGTTTAGTTTGTTCAAGGTGTTGTTTGGAATTCTTTACTTACTATAGTAGACACTTATGCTTATGTATCACCAACAATAACATTTTGACTTATGTTAAGCCAGAAATGAAAATGAGAACTAAACTGCAATTTAGTATTTACTGGATAGATACATGCATAGAATAAATCAGTGTATTTGAAAGACTTTTCCAAGAGCATTAATACCTATTACAGTTTCCTGCCTGCTGTTTTAGTTTTATCAATGCTTGCATTCATATGCCTGGTTTGGGTTGCTGTCAATGCTGTTGTTTCTGCCAATTATGTAGTAGGAAGAGTGTTCACTTTGTCTCACTTGGGACTTCTGGCTCAAACAGGTGCTTGAATCAGTCAGTAGAGCCTCTTGAGGGTGCACAATTTCACCTGTCAGCTCAGTTAGCCATTAGTAGGGTGATGTTTCATACCTGATTTAATGTGGGGTAAAATCTTTGTTTCTCCAACACTGTCACTCTCCTTCTTTCAACCACCTTCATCACTCATGCCCACAGGAACATGAGATGGCTGAAAAGTGATCTAAAATAAAAGAAAACCACTTTAAACTAGACACAAGTGCAACAAAATCTAGTTCCGAGACATAGTGACAGTGGAGGTGTATAATCAGGAGGAAATGTGGGGAGAAGACAGCATAAAGGTGTTTTGACTCAAACTGATTATAAAACATCATTCTCAGTCAACACTTGGTCACAGTAGTTTCCCCATAGGGTCGATATAGATCAAGAGGCATCTCTATGGAATAAACCATATCACATCAGAGGGAAACTGCTCTGGAGCTACCTGTATCTTCCCATCATGAGGGCTTTTGTCTGGATGTTAGTATGCTGGCAGCTCATGCCATTCACTCTGTAGGACTTTAGACTCTTTAGATATCTGGGATGACAAACCAGAAGTTGGAGTGTGTATTTTCCTTCACAATCCTATACACAGCAGGTGAATGCTAGGCTTCAAAATATATTTAAAATAGAGTTTACAGAAACATTTTACATCAATTCATTTAATACCATAAATTTTATAACTGGAAATGTTGTAGGTAAGTTATATCATATACATTTATACCTCGGGTTTTCTGAAGTTTTCGTATTTTTGAATGTTAAGTTCATTGAAATGTAGCTACATAAACTGAGATGAGTTAATGATTTACCATGACCAAACAGAAGAGATGATCCCCTCATTATTTTGATGTTTTTTAAAGCTATACCTGAGTCATATTGTTACTTACTGTCTGTCTGGTATCCAGATACAGAAACTAGAGAGCAAGGAATACATCTTACTGCCACAAAAGAAAAAAATGTTAGAAAGTCACTACTTTAATTACGCAGTTTTAACACTTTTTTTCTTATCAGTTGTTCTTGCTGCATCTCATTTGTACTCATTAATATGAGTAAATGCATACTGGTTGATGGTTCCTCTTTTTAAGAAAAAAGTATACATGACAAATCAGTGATACTGAGAACAATATACATATTTTTAAGGGTTGATTTCAGCCATATTTACGCTGCTCATCAAATTTAAAAGACAATTTTAGCCAGTGAAAATTTAATTGATAATTTTTCAGTCTTTTAATATTGTTGTGTCAGAAGATTTATACTTCAGATTTTTGAGGGTTTTTTTTATTGATTGCTATTAGTGGCATGAAAAAAAAATCTCAAGATCTTAGCTGCTTTAAAATATTGCTTTGTTACAGAAAACATACTGAAATTAATACTCACTGCACAAATAAGGTTATGGACTCTTCTTTATTTGTACAACATACTGTACAGTTATCCTACGAGTCATCTTAGGATTGTGATGTATCTTATTTTTACTTTGATATGAAATTATGTTATGGGCAATCATCAGTGATTCCAAAATAATAATTCTAAGTAAATCCCTTTATTTTTGAAACTTCTTTTCTTTACACTGGAAACCTGGGTTTTCTGTAAGAACAGTGAACTGCTGTGGCCCTCATCTTACAAGCAGCAACCCTCCTGCCCCCCACTGCATTCAGCGAGTGCCTGCACACATCCTTTATCTCAACACCATTTTGCTTCATATAATTAGAAGGCGAGTTCCAGCCTGAAGTAGATCAAAAAAGAAGAAAAAAGAAGACTGTTCCAAGAGAAGTCAGTATCTCTCAGAGCTTGAGCATCTCCTCCTTTGAACTTAGCTTGTCCTTTAGAAGTGTTATCCTTATTATGGCAAAATTTTGTCACTAATTGATCTGCACATCCTTGCGCTTGTCTCCTGTTTTGCATTGTGGCAGTCTGTTAGCAAGCACTGGTGTGGACCAACTCCTCTGAGCTGTCATAATATCCCAAGGAATAAAGTGCAATTCATGATGTTTTTTGTCCTAAATTCAGTATGCTTCTTTCAGAATGAGCCTAATGGTTGTGGGGATCCACTTGGGCATTTGGCAGCCACCTGACTGGGTGGATATTTCACAGCTGAGGCTGTGCCTGGAGGAAGCTCTGAACCACCACAGAGGAGGAAGCTCCACTGGTCTGACCATGACTTATGTAAAGTGAGGGCTGGGGTTCCTTCCAGGTGGCAACCTGGGTGTTAGGGCTGAAGTGAATCTAACTGTTTTTGGAAAGAAGATCATTTAAAGCATCCTATTTTTAGGTCTGAATCCAGTGTGTTTAATCTTTCCAGTGAGTTGTCTAAATCCTCAGGACAGTGGAAGTCTCAGGCAGATGGAGAAGAAAGTAGAAAGAAAGCTGAGAGAAACTGTTGACCTGGTTAAATGGAATTAAGATTACTTGATAGACTTCACCCTAGGTAGATGTAAGTAAGGGATGTGACAAAGAAATTTGAGAGTTTAAGTAATTCCACTTCACTTCCCTGGTACAATAGGAATTACTTCTAGAACTCCTCAACGCACATACACGGACAAAAGTGTTGGATTGTCAGTAGCAGTTTACAAGCAATCCAGAGATGAAAAGTAGGATTTCACTAGTTAGGTATGACTGAAGATGGAAACTGTGGTGTATGTATAATTGCTAGTTCTTTCCAGATCACTTAATTAGTGTCTCAAGAGTGAGTGAGTAATGATAATGTAGTAATTGTAATGATATAATTATTAGTGACTAGTAATGATAAATCATCTGAAATTACTGTCTGGACCATTTTCAATTCTACTGGAAAGCACTATCAAAAGTACTTCTAAACCTCAAAATCTTCTTCATATTTGCTTCTGTTATCTGCTAGAAGTACAGCAACTTATCATACATGAATGCCATCTCTAGGAAGTGTCATTTTTTTTTTCTTAGTTCTTCCTAAAGCAGTGATATGCCATTAAGTTTTTCTATCGTATAAACACATTCAATAAAGAAGGCTGTTTATATGTATTTCTATTACCTTTGCATGCAGAGCAATAATTCAAATGCTAGATTCGAAGGGTTTATTTCCATGAATTCAACATCTCTAATTTTCCTACCCCCTAAATGCATTATATTGACAAGTAAATATGTGTGCATAAATTTACTTTTCTTATTAAAGTAGAACACAATATTGTGTATGAACTATACTTTCTGAATTCTTTTCAAACTGATTAGAAAAAACACCATATACAATAATCTAAAAATTATTACCAGATGTTTTTGCAGCTCATATTTTGCAGCATTGATATATACTCGGCTAGATCAGAAGGCAAAGCAACCAAATCTGACAAAAGTTAAATCTGATATTTTTGTTATAGTTTTACAGCTCAAACTACATGAAATGTAAAATCATACAGACTAAATAATGAGAAAACAATATGATACATAAATATAATCAGTTTTATTCCCTAGTAAATCATTTATGCTATTTATGTTATGAGGGATAGAAAGATATAATGTTTTAAAACCAGCAGTCTACCTTTAAATGAAGCATTTTTAAGGAAAATACTGGATTCTGGCATCCACGTTGACTGTGTAGATTACAGGTAGAAGCAGAACCAAGTTACAGTAATTGTAGATTTTAAAGACTCTGGGGAATAACACTAAACCCCTAAACTGCATGGTATTTTACACACAGGTGAAAAACCACATCATGCACCATTGTCCTGGTGTTATTAAGCCATATATGTGTTTTAAGAGACAAGGAGAAGTTGGATTTTATCTATTGACTATTTTCTAAGAAATAAGAAAAAAAAAAGATAAATACATTATCAAGTTGGGAGTTTAATATTGGAACATATATTGGAAAAAGGCAATAAAGTGTTATTTTTCCTTTAAGTTTCTTACTTATGCACCTGTTCTACTGAGTTATGCCTACTTAAAACAGCTAATCAACAAAATTTTTATTTTGCTCTACGTAAAGATTAGAAATGGGGAAAAAAAGAGAATCAGTTCATCATTAGTAAAGGACAAGTCTATGTTGCCTCTAAAAATTTAAGACAATAATAGAAATAAAATGGAAGTAAGTCACCTGACGGAGAATAATGTGTATCTAAAGGAAATAATTTGTCTTGCATTAATATTTAAAACATATGTTCCTTTTAAAACTTCATTTTTAAAAAACATTGTTTGGAGTAGAAAATAAATTTTGAAAAATGGTATGATAGAATCATAGAGTAGTTTGGTTGGAAGGGACCTTAAAGATAATTTAGTTCCAACCCCTCTGCCTAAGAAGGGACACCTTCAAAAGCCCCATCCAACCTGGTCTTGAACATTCCAGGAATGAGACATCCACAAGCTCCCTGGGCAACCTGGTCCAGTGTCTAATCACCCTCACACTGAAGAATTTCTTCCTGGTGTTTAATGTTCCTAAATCTACCTCTTAGAGCTTAAAACCATTAACCTTTGTCCTATCACTCCATGCCCTTGCAAAATATCCCTCCCCAGCTTTCCTGTAGTCCCTCCCTCTGGTACCGTAAGGCTTCTATGAGTCCTTCCTGGAGGTTTCTCTTCTCCTGGCTGAACAACCCCAACTTTCTCAGGCTCTCTTCATAGTAGAGGTGCTCCAGCCCTCTGATCATCTTTATGTCCCTCCTCAGGACTCACTTTAGCAGCTCCATGTCATTCCTGTGTTGGGGGCTCCAGAACTGGACATGGTACTTCAGGTGAGGTCTCACAAGAGCAGAATAGAGGGGGAGAGAGCAGAGCAGAGGGGGGAGAGAGTGGAGGAGAAGAAGTAAGGTAGAAGTCTGTCACATGTAAGTAATGATAAAACAAATTTCAGAAGTATGGCACTGAAAAAAATTCTTAGAGTTTTTCCAGTCCCAAACTTTTTCTGATTCTTTTTAACCAATCAGCTTCAAATATCTTTGAATTTAAAGCCTTTCCAGTTAAGATAAATAGTGATTCAAGATTTGACATCTTGTGGATGATTCAGAAGGCTAAAAACAACTGAATCAATTCTATACTGGAAAAACAATATAACTATTTCTTTAAAAAGACTTAAAAAGCATTCTCAGCATTTTATGTCTACATGTGAGATATGCAACCTATTCTTGCCAGGCTTCTCTCTCTACCATCTTGTACACTTTTCTCTTTACTAGTCCCTGCTCATTGATGGAGATGCAGACTTTTACTTGCAATACTGCTGCCACACATATCCTTCACATAAAGGCCCATAAATTTTCCCTTGGTTCCAATTCTGTTTCTTACATTTCTCTTTATATAGAGAGATTATTATTTTATTTATTTCTCTTTAAATAGTCTGCTTCCTCTATCTAAACAGTGCCTACCTACCCTTGTCATAAATATTTTTCTCTGAAGGATGAATGGTGATTATTTTCTAGACTGAGCTCTGCCTTCTTTTACTGCTACTATTTTGGAAGGATTATTCTAGTCTGACTGCAAGTATCTAGGATTCAAACATCGTGCTTTTCACAGACCTGGAATACCTGCCAGTGATGGACTTCTCTACACTTGTCTATCTGAAAGACATTTAAAAGACAAGTATTCAGCTTCCAATTAGTCTGTCAGCAGAGGTGGGACAGATACTTTTTGCAGCAGTAAAGCAAGAAAGATTTGTGTGAAAGAGCATTTTTTTGAACAGCAAAAGCCCATAAGGGGGAATTGTTGTAATGAGAAGGGCTTCCTCCCCCGCTTAAGTTTCAAACAAATATCTTGAGAGTAGAAGACATTTGCTCCTTCTCCGGGATCCTCCATAAAGTGGTAAATAAATCATTGAACAAGAGGAAGCCATTATGTGAGAAACCCCTTCATCTTCCCACATCCGTACCTGAACTCACCAGAGGAGCATCAAAAATCCTATGAGATACCTGTTCATTTCTTAAATGCTAAGGTATCATCGTCTTTCAGGCTAACTGTAACTGAAATATATTTGTTGATGATTTCCAGGCAGAGCAAACTGTGACTGGAATTATGTAAACTTGCTTGGTTTGTAATCTTCACAGGCTTTTGCAGAAGTTTTTCATGAGTAAAACAGTGAGCTTTTGTTGCTGCTTCTCAGTCCCTCCTCTTCAGTGAGCTGGCCTCTCCATGAACCCTGTAATGGTTTTAAGCCTGTAAAGGACACTACCTTCCCAGTTAAAAACAAAAAGAAAGGCAAAGAAAAAAAGAAGGGCAAATGTTATTCCGTACAGTACAAATATCTCTGTAAAGTATATTATTTAAATAACAGTTGTACACTGTCTACTCAATAATTTTCTAATAAAAAGACGTTTTGTAGCTGCCATGTACCCCACAGGGCTCTGTGAAAATAAAATCCACCAGTGATCCTTTGCAGTGTTCATTTGACATTTCTGGCTATGGAAAACTCTTCTAGGTCATGGTGTAATCTCAGGAATCCTTGCAGAAAGACCCAAAATGATGCGGCTTAGCACAGCTTTCATTTGCAACTTGAGCAGTATTTCAAAGAATCGGACCATGTGTTTGGGTGTATTCACCATCTATCCACACTGGCATTTTAAATGGGAAATAAAATGTAAAGAACATCTTTTGCATGCATATGTGTACTAAAAGCTATGAGTTCTGATTACAGATTTCAAGGTGGTATTTATTTATACTCTTCTCCTCATTGGTCCCAAACAGTCATTTGCAGGCAGAAGCCTATTCATGTTTCAACAGTACAGAGAACATTTTCATGTCTCTGGCATTACCTTACTTCTGGAAGAGACTAAAGTAATGAGAAATGCTAAAATGCATACTGTTGAATTCAGGACACCTGCTTGATTTTTGTTAAACTACTTTGTATAAGCAATATAGTTTCTATGACTTAATGAGCTATGCATACATGAGTTTCTCAGACATCACAAACCTCCTCATTAGATGTTTACATAGTTATGGGAAGAACCATTGTGGTAGAAACATGTAATGAAACAAGAAAGTGCTTTTTACATGCTCTCATCATCTTTTACTGTGTTCCATAATCATGGCAGATTTTTTTCCCTGCTTTGTATTCCTTATCTCTGTTATCAGACATTGACTTTTAGTGATAGGTGTAATAGATTAAAATCTTCCAATGTCATACTTGGTTTTCTGGTCAAATTTCAATATGCACTCTAAACTTAAGAAATATTATTAAAGGTAGTCAATGTATCATTCAAAAACCACTAATCAAACATCTGGTTCTGAGTAAGCAGAAAATATATGGGCATAGTAATTAGTGTAGGAAATAAGAAGAAAATAAGACTAGGTATAATGGGCATAACCAGAGAGCCTCTGGCAGAATGAAAAATCAGGGCTATTCAAAACCAGAAGTTCAGGCATCAGGTGATGAGAACGCAGGCACCAAGCTTCTGCTAACATGAAAAAGTTCTTAGCAGTGGTTGAGAGGAAAACAAACAGAAAAGGGAGAAGGAGCCCTGAGGTACAACAAAGACAGAGCCTGTTATGGAGAGAATCATTAGGACAACCCATGGTTCACATTGTATGACAGAGGAAAGGGAAATCCACAGACTCCCTGTTGGGGTAGTGTGGTGGGATGGCAGAACCAGCTCAATGCTGAAAGGAAGAAGGATGTGTATTGGGCAGCTGGGTTATGACTGTAATGGAAGGACAAAAGGACACAAAAGAAAGAATCTGTCTTGTTCATGCTGCTAGGTTTAAAATAGATAGCAAATGAGGGATTCATTAATAATACTCTAATTGGGTTAATGTCAGTCTGCTTCCTTTTGTTTCTTATATGAAAGCTGAAAGAAATGTAAACAAATTATGTTGCAGGAAATATGTTAATTTTCCAATTATGCTAGTCCATGCTGGGTTATAATTATCCAGTTGTGTTTCTTTTAAATAGATGTACATAGAAGCAAATTTCAATAATTATAAGTATCAGGAAGTACAATGCAAATATCAGAAGGCATGATTCTTCTATTTCCTGTATAGGAAAAAAAAATTAAAAAAGGAGGAAAAGAGATGGAAAATATGATCAAGTGCTCTTGTCTTTTAGGAATGATTAATAAGGCACTCTTCATTTGGCCTTTGAAGCTCTAGCCTTTCTATAACCTCTTAACTTAACTATTTACTGTCAATTTAAGCTTAACGCTGTCATATAAGATTTGAGAGAATGACTTCTGATTACTAAAATCAGCTATGGAGGACCCTATATGATTTAGACACTTCCAGGAGAACACTGCAATAGCTTTAGCAAGGGTGTGCTTGTGTTCCAGTGACTGACTGTGCCTCTCTGGACTACACTGAGCATGGGAAACTGCATTTAGTATTGTATTGATCTGTGACAGTGCCCTGGATTACCTGTGTTACATACACTTTCCTCTGGTTTTGCTAGGGAAATCTGTGCAGTCATCCAATCTGTGCAGGCCAGGAATGCTTTCAGAAGACAAGTAATTTCAAAATGATCATGAAGTAGGAAGTCTGTTCCTGAAATTTCAGTATCCATCCCTGCCCTTTTATATACATGCACTGACACATGGAAACAGTTTTTTAATAATTTTATCAGGCAGTTTTTCATATTAATCCTCACTTGAGCAAAGCTTTGAGAGCCTGCATCCTGGAATTTCCAGGAGCTTATTCTGCATCAAAGGTTTGGTTCAACGGACTGGAACAGCTGAGAAATATATATTTTTTCCTGAAAGTCACTTTTATGAATCCAACTCAGTAACTCAACAGGCAATAACTAAAGGCTTTAACAAGGGGTTTAGCTGTTAACCATCAGCATTCATTTTGCAGTCCATATGGAGAGGCCAAGGCTAAGGTTAGTTAGAGAAAATTAATTACTGTCACCTAGCAAGATGGGCCAGGATCAGGAGCACAGGACACTCCCACAGCCAGCCTGGTAGCCAACCACAGGCAAATAAATGTCTTTCCCTTCCCTGCCTCACTTGCACTTTCACTGAACTCATTCAGGGCTACCCCCTTGTGGGAAAAGAGGACAGAGCAGAAAGAGCCATTTCGTAGCTACTAATGACTTATCAATTACTTGCACAGAGAAGTCTCACTAGTGCTAGTGGTGTCATTAGCTGGAAGGAGATTCTTCAGTCTCCTCATATTAATGTATTTTGAAAAATGCTGATCAAAATCTGCCCTGCAGCACTAGGTTTGGGTGCGGTAATACAACTATGAGATGGAATGGCAGAGACATGTCAGAGAAACACTGATGCTGCTTGTATATAAGTGGTTAATTAGAAAAGGGTGTTAAGGGAAAAACATTATGAAATCCTACTTTTTAAATAAAAATAACTATTGTGAAAGAGAGGGAAAAAAAATATTAGAAAATCACCAGAAAAGCAGTTAAGTAGTTGTTTCCTCTTATGCCTGCAGGGTTTGATAGCTGGGCTATTTTTGTCTATTAAAAGCTCCAGGAGATAGCATATTATATATACTAGCAGTCTATCCTCCTGATTGTACTCTAAATGAATAAATATTAAATTCCTAGCCCTTAATGACATTTTCACTGTATATAAAGCTACTTCCCCCTCCCCCCCATTTTTAATTGCTGAAAATGTTCAGAAAATAGTTTTATAAATGCAGCACTTCAAAGAGATTTGTAGTATCTGTGTCACTTTCATATCTATGTCAAGAGAATGTATGACTGGAAAGCTAAATATTTAACAATTCACCTCTTTCCCATTAATCATTGGGTTGCCAGGAAGGCACCTTTACCAGAATAAAGTGCTAACATCAAGTACAGTGTGGAAACAATGGGAAGCCTCAGTTATGTGGCTACTTAGTGTAGGATGTCCTCAGGCAGTAAAAAAGTTCTTTTAAAAAAGCAGTTAAGCTTTAATTAAATGTTTACATTCTTTTCAGTTTTAACACTTTGCATTCATGGGTTCTTATGCATATGTGCAGGTGGAATAACTATCAGCTGGTTTGTTCATGTGCTATACTTTCTCTAATCTTTTCATGAGTTTTAGAGGATGGGGATTCTTCAAACATGATCTGGAGTTGAAAAAAAAAACCAAACAAAAAACAAAAACCACCAGAACTCTCTCTAGTGTTTCACTGAATGTGAAAGATGTGTTCTCCTTGAGACAGAGTGAAAACCTGAGTCAAAGGGAGTTAGAAAGCTCACTTGTCATGCTGGTTTTGGGAAAACTTGGGACATGATACTTTATTGAGCTTGAGACATTAGAGAAGCTGTGGGCATGCTGCCTTCTCATGGAAAAATAAATCACTATTTACTGTTGTTCTCAGCATTTGAAACAATGCTTCCCTAGATAAATTGATGAAATTCTTTCCCTTCTAGCAGAAAAGTTTAGGGATTTTTGCATTCCTATGTTCTGAATTATGGGTATATAAATCGCTATAGCAAATATAAAACTTTTATATTAGATTCTTACTTTTAAAGGTAAATAAAATGTTAACATCTTCCAACTTTTTGGAAAATTTTCTCAGTAGAGCCCAAAGACAGCAATTTGATTTGAAGGATCAGTTGAATGTGTTGTGTGCCCAAGGATTTTCTTAAACCCCATAGATATTTTCAACAGAAATATTTTTGTAACAGAAATATTTCCTTGAGATCTGTGCGTAATTCCAAATTAAGGAGTTAAAGAAACTAACTGGAAAAAACAGAGAAAAAAATTCCTTGTAGATCTGCCTTGATCTGATTGTTTCTATTGCTTAGCTCAGGTTGCCATCCTGGAGTAAACATGGCTAACCCTTTTTAACATAGTCTTACCTTAGTTTCAATCATTACACATGACATGCTAACACCTACATTTGTGCATATTGGAATAACAAAGTTATTTTGTTAAACTGCTCCAGCTCTGTCCATGCAAGCCTACCTCTGTTACTCTTATAGAACCTGATGTCAGTATTTCTCTTATAGTAGCAAATAGCTGCTCTGTCACATCAACCTGCTCTTTAAAAGGCCAAAGGATCTTTCTGCAGTGTCATCTGTCAGAGTGGCCTGGGAAAAGAATTGCAATGTGACCATTAATGAATAATATGGAAATGTCACCGTATGAGGGTAAAAAAATCAGAATTCAAGAGTTATAACTATAATAATATATTCTATTTTCATAGAAGAGATATTCATTCAAAGCATTCAAGAAATTCAAGTTATAAATTAATAGAATCAACATTTGCACAGTAGTCCATTTTTTCTTCAAAATAATTTAATATATCTGCCTTCCCCTGTTTGCATTTCTGTTTTCTAATATCAGATGAATAGTTACTGATTTCCCTGAATATTGTGCTGTAGCCACATGCACCACTTATACAAGTTGCTCTGTAACAGTGAGAGAATGGATGCTTCCAACATATTGTTCATACTGTGTTTGGTTACCGTCCTGGAGAGAATTCTTTTCTTTTCCTATTTCCTCTGCTATTACTTTCTTTGGCTTTATGGCTGCTTCTGAAGCTGTTCTTTTATTATTTGTTTTATGCTTTGTCTCAAAGAGCTGTTAAACTACTGACAAGCAATCTATCAACAAGGTGGTAGCAGGGTGGCTTTAAACATGCAGTAGCTGAAAGACACCAGACATTCTCATTGCTAAAGCAAATTTGTGTCCCTCCTAGCTTGCATTCCTTGCTCTACTACACATACTTGCCATGTTGCCTTCACTTTCTCTAGAGCAATAACCCTCTCCCACCTTATATCAAGAGACAGAAAAACAGAAGCTGGATTTGCTGCTACCCTTTTGTTACAATAATGCTGCTGCTTCTCAGAAAAATCCTGACAGGGGAAGGGGAGGGTGGAGATTCTAAGTCCTGAGTTTGAGTAACATGCGATAACTTGAACAAAGCAAAGGAAGGAGACACTACCAGTACCATCATAGGCTATGGGAAAAATTTACCCCTGGGGCCTCTTCAGCTCTTAAGGACATCAGAGATGAGACAGACATGGCCTTGACCACAGTACAGCGTTGTACCCTGACCTAACTTAGTCCTTTTGCACAAGAAATTAGATAAGAAATAATGTTGACAGCATCAGTAAGTGGTGGTGCTAGGTGCTTGAGAGGATATGAAAGTCATGAAACATCTCAGTGATAACAACCTGAGCACACCTAAACTATAGACATTTGTTTATAACCTATGGACCATGTGTGTGTACCCTCAAACTATCAAAAAATAAATACTAATGGACTTTAAACTACCTGAGTGTTTGCTGAGGCTTTTTTTTTTTTTTTTGGTTTGGAGGCTTTTGCACAAGGCACTGAACAGCCCTGGCAGGAAGATGGAGCTTTGTATTTTACAACCAATTAACTGAAAATCCCAAAATACATTACTAGGTTATACACTGGTTTGACTCCTGATTTTCTGTTCCTGAAAGGCTGCTTTTAAGGCATTCCCCTTGGGAAACCTGCCTAAAAACCACGCATTTTTCACTGCCAGGAGACAAAACCAAGTCTCCTCAGCTACTGAAGAGGAGAGGCATGATGCGCAGCCTTATCTTGTGGTGCAGGATCCACAAAGGTGCTTCTGAGGACTGAACCTTCACTCATCCACAGTCTTTGGTCACTGTAAAGACACTCCTGATTACTGACCTGTGCAGTTATGGGGTGAGGGGAGAACAGAAGATACCAGGCAGTGTGATACTGTTGAAGGCCATATGGGCTGAGGGTCAGCACAAAGCACAGGGAGGAACATCTCCATTTACCTGTCAGCAATGGCTGAGATGAGCTTTCACTTTTCTGGGGAACATAATAAATTAAAAACTAAATCAACTATTAGCAGCCTCACAAAACAGAGAGCTCTGTATTTCTGTACATACTAATTCATTAATTTTAAATACGTCGGTACACACCAATGCTCATTTATATAAGGAGACAGATTTCTCACTGGGCTATTGATCATTTGCACTCTTTTTCCTATGCATTCTGTTATTATGAGGTAAAATACTACACCACCTTCATTAGACAAGATCAAGAAATTTCAGTTTACTTGCAAAAATTGTGAAGCTTTCCATCTCATGCTTCCAGACTAACTTCCAGTGGCTTCAAATTAAACTCAAATGGGATTTTTCAGATGCTCTGTTGCATCCTTGAAACCAGTACTGAGATGTAATGTAGAAGTAATGTAACTATTTGTGAGAGCATGGTTATCTGTTCCCTTGTTACTTTCTTTTCTTTTTTTATTTTTTTTTAATCTGAAAATCGTAATTACTTAAAAACTGGTAAATGTTAAAATTATGTTTTTTTTAGGTTTTTGTATGTGTTGCTTTGTTTTGGTTTTTTATATTGGTGCTTATTAATATGCATCATGTTTATCAGATATATCATATTTTGTGGTTATTCAGACCACTTGAAACAAAGAAGTACCCTCAAAATTCATTCTTCTCTAAGTTCCTGTCTCCATAGCTTTGCTGTTTAAACAGCAGTAGTGGCATGGCTCTAGTGCATATATATTAGAATTCACCAGTCTTACAGTTGCTGGCCTGGCTGATGCCACAGGTGCTAGGAAGTTGTTGAGAGCATTCACAGATCTAAATATTCATAGGTATAAAATATTGCAAAAAATAAAGTGGTACCTAGAAGAAAATCCCACAGAACTTTTAAAATACTTCTACTGAAATATTAATTTACAATTGCTAACAAGTATGCTCTATTTTCTTCCATTGATCAAAGAAATACATATACAGTATAGCTAAGTATTATAATCTCCCATAAGAGTTATCTCACATTTCATTACACTGTATAAAAATGATTTTTTTTTCTTTAAATAACAGCCAAAAAGAAATAATTTAACCAAGATCAAGTAGTATGTCTTTCAAATCCATGTGATTTTAAAATGGGAGGGGGAGTGAATGAATGAGGATATAACAATAGGTTATCTTCAAATTAGAGATGGAAATTAAAGACATTTTCTCAGTGGGAAACAAGAAAACACAGATTATTTTGGATATTGGCTTGCTTCCTAAATTCTGAGTGTTGAAAAATCTCTTGACACAGCAGAGAAGGTTCCTACATGCATACAGTCTCTATATTTTGCTAGGAACATACAGAATTAATGAAACAGAAGAAAGAAAAGAAGAGGGACTTTGGATTTATTCACAGATTTGTGAGATAATTTTTCAAGTGAAAGAACAGATTACATAAACAAAAAGAAACCCATTCAAACAGTCTCATACCAAAATCTGACAGAAATTCATCACTGGCCAAACAGGTTAAACTTGCTAATGTCTATATACATGCAGTGATAGATTGCTTAGAATTTAATTACTGGTTTAGTAGATATAATAAAACTTACCACAGTCATAAACTGAAAAAGTTGAAGTAGCTCTCAGGTACTTATTCAAAGTATGTAAGGTTTATTTTCCCGTTTTTTTTTTTTGTTTGTTTGTTTGGACTTTTTTTAAGCTTTTCTTGTGATCTTAATGTATGAAGGTAATTAAAGAATTAATTTAAAATCTATGAACCAGGAATGCAATAATGAGTCTTCCCCTGCTTAAGACAGTAGATTTGAAAACTAAATCAGCACTATTTTGTTGCGGCGAGCCTTCTCTCGGGGACTCGGTTCTTCTCCGGGGGTCTCTCACCATTCCTCTCCTCAGGCATCTTCATCTCTTGACTGCTTCTTCTTCTGACTGATCCTGCTTCTGGGAGCATGCCTTTTATCTTGCCCTTCAGCCCCACCCATTTCCGGCTGGGGCAGGCCCTAATTAGTGGGCACACCTGGGCCTAAGCTCCCAGTTCATTATCAGCGACACCTGAGGACTTGTGGTCTTCTCTACATTTCCCCCCTTTTTGTTGTTTGTTGAAAAATAAACTTTTTTTTTTTTCAATAATACAACATTTCATTTTCAATAATTTAACACTTCATTATTTTTAACATTTCATTTTAACATTTTCAAACATTTCAATAATTTAACATAAAAAAAAAAAGTAATGAAAAATGTTGAAAAATAATGAAATTTTTTTTTTTTTTTTTTTACATTTCATTATTTTTCAACGTTTTTTCACCTATTTTTTGAGGAGGGAAAATTTGGGCTCTTTAGCCTCTGTTAGCAGGAGATGAGGTCTTAAAAACATCAGCTCAGTTTTCGCTGGTACTCGCCACCTCGGGATGCCTGGCCATGCAGAGGCTTCTCCGAGCATTCAGCGCACCAGTCTTATCGTGTGTCCCTAGGGATCCATTTCAGGACCGCATCGCGTGTCCCTGGGAGGCTCCGTTTCAGGACCGCACTGACTTGATGTGCACTCAGAGCTCCGCTTCAGCTTCAGCATTCCTCGGGCTTGAGTTCCGCACGCCAACTTGCTGCGCCTTTCGAGCCTCATTCTTTTCTCCTGCCTGGCTCGCCATTCCGGGCTGTTGTCTTGCCATGCTGGGCTTCTACACGCCGCCTTCAGCATTTAAGCCTGGCCTTGTGGAGCTTTTTTTGTGGTTGCGTTTTTGGAGCTCTTTATAGAGCGTCCCGCACCACCGTAGTAGCTCCATCTGAAGCGGTTGCGTATTTCGAAGCTCTTTATATCGCCTTCTGCATTTAAGCCAGGCTTTGTAGAGCTTCCCGCACCAACGTGGTCGTGTAGAGCTTCCTTTTTTACCTCAGCGTTCACGGCTGCTATTGTTGCCCGCATTCTCCACCAGATGTTGCGGCGAGCCTTCTCTCGGGGACTCAGTTCTTCTCTGGGGGTCTCTCACCATCCCTCTCCTCAGGCGTCTTCATCTCTTGACTGCTTCTTCTTCTGACTGATCCTGCTTCTAGGAGCATGCCTTTTATCTTGCCCTTCAGCCCCGCCCATTTCCGGCTGGGGCAGGCCCTAATTAGTGGGCACACCTGGGCCTAAGCTCCCAGTTCATTATCAGCGACACCTGAGGACTTGTGGTCTTCTCTACACTATTTAATTCTTTTTGTGGTGTAATTTAAAGTGGCTTCTTTGCATTCTTTGAAAGATCATATTACCTTGATTTGTGGTTTTTTACTTATATATGCAACTATGAGTGAGGAGTAATTATCTTATCTGATTAGCATTAATAGATTAAGACAAAGTTTCAGTTGTCCTAGGTTTAGATATAGGCAAATTATGTAACCACTTTAATTTCCACTTTTTGTAGAAGGCTTTTGTGGAAGGCTGGGTGCCTTCGCAGGCTGTCTTTGTCTTGTTTTTGAGACAGAAGTACTGTCTATTGGTTAATGAAGAACAGGATTTTCAAAGTTCAGGTGTGTCGTTGTTGGGCAAACTGTTACACAGTTATTTCAGTATTACTATAGCACATTTATATGCGAATCTTGCAGAAAAAGAGTTATTCTCATGTAGACAGAAATTCAAAAAACTGAGCAAATCATATGATCCATGAGTTCTGTTTAAGTCATTCAGTGCAGTCAATGAGAGATATGGTAGCCTTTGATCACACAAGTGTTTCATAAGGGTGTTCACATTATATCTGTAGTCTCTGTGGTGACTCCACTGATAAAGCAAGCCTTTTTCTGTGTATCCAAACAACAGCCTTTTCATATTACACCTCAGTGTTAGCACTGTAGGCCATGGGAGTCACCCAGTCTCCTTAACCAGAAAAGCTTAAATGAGGGTGACTTACAGGTCAGTTCCACTCCTCTTCACACCTTGCTGTTGATTACAATGCACACAATCTGGCCTAAAGTGAATGAGTCTCAGAACTTACACTGCTGGAAGATATAAATTAAAGTGTATGTTCACATCACTCTGGAATTTATTCTGACCCAGAGTTACCAGAACTGGATAGTACTGAAACCAGATCAATGCCTGGCTGCATCTTTGTATCCCACTGCTGCTGCATTTCAGACAACATGACAACATGGGATAGGCCTACCTGAACGTCTGGGAATGCTAAAGATTTTTTCCCCTTGACAGAACAAAAAGGGCAGTAGGAATGTTTTCATCACCCTTTCTCTGCTTCCTGCAGGGGGACTGAAATGAATTGACAAGCCAGCAAAACTAAAATAGATTTTAAGAGAGTATATTTGATATGCTATCAAGAAATTACATTGTTACCACTCAGGGAGGAAGAAGAAGAATGTCTTGTAATCTGGAAACCAACAGAGAAACTAGAAGAGACATATAGACAGATAAGAGTTTACAAGAAAACAGAGTTTCTTGCTTTGTTGTTGCTCTTTCCTCAGCTCCAGGCTAGATGATACATTGCCTTGCAACACAAAAGAGAATGACAAAAGAAAAATTCCTGCTTGCACTGTGGCAACAGAACCAAGAGAAGGTTTGGATTTCATTTTTTTTGTTGATTACGGCCTGAAATTTACTTTCATGGGATTTTGCTTTTCATTTGTCAATAAGAATATTTCTTCTTAATTTACATCAGTTAGAGAATTACATAGTTTTACCACTGAGTACATGCAATATTTTGACATCTGATAAATACTGTATTTAAAGTGAATTTTGAACTTTGAGGTAAAACTCCACTGCTGTTTGGCATTTAAATTGTTTTTCATGCTTAATGTTCAAGAACATAAGCTTTCTATAATGAGTTTTGTGGGATGTGCTGACACTGCAAGGGAGATTAACTCTTCTTACACAGTTCAGAAAAAAAAGACAGAAACACCACCACAGCAGGCAAAGAAGCCCACAAGCCCTGTGGTTGCCTATCTGCTTTCTCTTCATAATGTACAGATTCATGTCACATGATAGTGTCCAGTCCATGGGGAAGATGACACAGCAGAGTTTGTGCTGGATCAGTAGTGACCTACATTACTATATGGAAGGTTCAAATCTCTTTTCCTCAGTACTTTGTATATGACATTTTCTTCCATCCCTCTCACCTATGAATATGCTGTGGGCTGTTTCCTCAAAGCTCAGAAGGATTTTGGATATGTGTTCTTCCCTCTTCTGTGAAGCTCTTTAGGTGCCTTAGCTCCCATGAGAACAAAAACTTTCAAAAGGCAGCATGGAGCATTTTGAGTAGATCTTACTCTCAGTCACTCTCTGGAAACACCTTTTTCTCTCCACCACTTATTTATGTAGGATGGGAGATCAGACCCATAAATCGCACAGCCGTTTATCTATCTCTATATTCTGAAGACCTGCTCCTTTCCATGTTACCTGCCCACACTGTACAAACCACAAAGTGATCTGTGGGATGAAGGACAATAACCCATTGAAGGGAGTTTATCACTCTGCATGGGTCTTGCAGATAGGGGCTAGATTCATCAGAAAGGCTGTGCAGACATCATCTTCTTCAACTGGCCTTGTGAAGTCAAGATTAAGCAAGGTACCAATAGGAAAGTAACCCTTGTACTAGGAAACCATGGACTGAAATTTGGCACAGAACAGCAGAGTCTGTAAGGCATGAACAAAGCAGTGTTACAGCCAATGTGAAAAGGTAAGCACATTATCAAAGTAAAGTGTAGCTGATCATAGATAAATCTTAGAGC
This sequence comes from Heliangelus exortis, assembly GCF_036169615.1. Taxonomy (NCBI): domain Eukaryota; kingdom Metazoa; phylum Chordata; class Aves; order Apodiformes; family Trochilidae; genus Heliangelus; species Heliangelus exortis. Next base: position 80,603,648 of record NC_092422.1, read on the forward strand.
AAGGCTAGAATCCCTTTATACTAGAAGAGACTAACTCGGTGTAAAATTCACTTCTCATAGAAGAGCACACAACTTTCTCATCCTATGAAAGGGAGATAAGGAGCACAGGATGGAATAGGGTGGAAAATGAGGTATGTGCAAGAATCCTGTAGAGCACCTTTTATCAAAAATGTTGATGCTGGCTTTGAAATGCTGGAAAGGGAGGTGGAAGAAGTCCTGTGTGCAGGAACACAGAATAATGCTAATTATTCATAGAAGCTAAGCTTAAATCAACCAACCTTTCTTAGTGGGAGTCTGATAAAAGTGGGTGACAAACTCTGTCTTCAGTATCAAGGACAAGCTGTTGACATAAATTGCACCTTTGAACTCATATGATATCTGCAGCTTCCCCTGCAAGTTTGAAGTTATGCATTTCATTCATTTCTTCTGTTACTATTAATGCCAGATGGCATCTGTAATTTGATTAACGACTCCAAATGTAAGAAGAATCTTTCTCACCTTGATGCCATGTACAACACTAGGTTCATGGTTTCAGGACTTGCATAACAAGGCAGTAATAGACTCTTTCAGGCTCTAAATAATCAATTTTGCCATTTTAAAGAAGAATTCAGGTATTTCAGTCTTATTCAAAGGAACAAACCTAGTAACAAAGCATTACTTTTTTTCTTTCAGAATCTAAAATACCTAAAATTGTAAAACTTTCTATTCTGTGAAGCAAAAAAGCATGTCCTAACTTCAATGGTCCTCTGGATTATAACAATAACACTTTTTTTTTTAAGATACAAGTGGAACTACATGCAAAAAGCAGAGACATTTTTAAAATTCTCTGAATTAATCAGATTAGTGTAATGTGAGTTAATGGTTTATGCTTGAATTTTCACCAACTTCTAGTTACTTGATTGCCAAAATTTTCAGGGAAAAGAAAAAAGAAAAAAAAATGGATGTTAATAAAACATTTGGGTTGGTGAGGCATCTTAGTAATATCATGAATGCTTAGTATTGACCATATATATTCTTTGCTTTATATTAGAATTCATCTCAGTCAGATGATAAGTGATAATGTAGATTAAGGTCTCAGGGGCAGTGATAATCACAAATTATATGTGTCTTTAAACTTGGCTTCATGTTTTCTGCTGCAAGTCGGTTCTATATTTCTACCAAATATGTAGTTTGTAATTACAAACTGTAATTACAAATATGTAGTTGTAATTACAATTAAGTCTTATACTCAGTGTTTGAAAAAAAACCTACATAAACTTTGTTTTGCTGGCAGGGCATTTTTATTATCACACATACTGACAAAGTCAAGTAGTCTGCATAAAACACTGTGAAAACTCTCCACCCTCATATATTGTCTTTGATTGTGTGCTTCCTTGTGCTTACATGTTTAAATCTGAAATTGTTGTCTTTGTGGGTTAATGTTATGATTTCCTTTACAACTCTTCTAAGCCTCTGTAGCTTCAGCTCACCTTCACTTGTTATTGGCTTCGTGAGAACAGCTGCTTTTGTAGTACAATGCTTAGGAATAAAAGCATCTTCTGCTCTGCTTCTAACACAGAGTTGATCTCTCACTGGGTAATACTCTCAAGTTTCCCAAATGTTCTTCCACTCCTTACAGTCCCTTCTGAGAACTCAGTATGTCCCAATTGTAAGTGCTTTGATGAAATAAGTGAAAAAGTGTCAAAGAGAGAAACAGGTACAAAGTGTCTTTATCAGTACTGTGAAAAGGAAAAATAAATGCTTTTTCAACTATCTAATAGGACATCCAGTATTTTCTATGGGAACCCCTAGTTACATTTTTGCAGGTGGCTTCTCTCCTGTGTTCAGATGAAACTCATAAATCCTTAAGGATTGAAGGAAGCACTTTGCCACCTACTAAAGAGAAGTAGTAATGATAAACCTGCAGTGATCCATCTTCTTACCCCTAGGTAAAGCCAGCCCCTGTACCATTCTGCCAGGTGGTCACAGTCACATTGTTATTCCATGCCATTTGGGGGTGGGGGGAGAAGATGTATTTGTTTGGTTCCAGTGTTAGGTACAATTCAATATTTTGTCAGGCAAATTTCATACCAAACACAAACAATATAGTCTGGATATTACACAGTCAGGGCTTTTATGACATATCTATAAGGCCTTTCTACAAGAAGCATGATGCCACCTCCTTCACCCTCTAAATGGAGGCCAACATTACTTACTTGAATGTCAGCTTAGCCAAAAATACAGCTTCTGTTGGCACCATGAGCGAGTCAGCTAATATATTTTGCCTTTCAATTCAGGGTAGGTTTTCATCTAGATGTTGAATGGGCAAAGCAAGTCTGCATTTGTCTGGAAATACTGTAAAACAATTATGGGAAATGCTGAGACTGATATGAGATGGAGCTGTCATTTTAGACACCATGGGATATGATAGATAAAAAGGTCCTTTATCTCCTCAGTTGCAAGCTGATCCTTTTGTGCTGCCTTTTAAGTTCTCATTATTATTTCTTTCCTTTTGATTTCTTTTGCAAGTCTCATTCTCAGTTCTCATCTACGGCTAAATATCCCCATCTAGTCTTGTAACCTAGTTCACATTTACCCTGACTTCAGACCTTTTCCCTCAGCTGAATGCTTCACTTACCATTTACAACCTACCAGGAGAGAATGTGATACTTTGATGCTTTCATTTGTGGTGATTCTGATACAAAGAAGAGTTTCCACAGAGCTGTTACCATTTTTCTTCAATTCCTCCATAAAACTCTCCTTTTCTGTGATGATATGGTGAAATTCAGAAAATAGATTACTAGTATGCAAAAACTGCTCATGTTAAGTGCTCTTGCTTCATTTTTCCTTGCATTTTTCAACCTCCCTATATCAATCTCTTGCCTCTCATCTTAAATGGAGATTATAGATTTAAGATCATAAAGCTTAAGACCTTAAATCATCATCCATGAGTGTCTGCCATGATAATGCTCTGCTACATAGCTAGGATTCCTAGATAGTATGGTAATGTTGATTACCATCAATTGTCAGAGTCCAGAGATAAGTACTTTTTTTCTTTGCATTTACAGCTAAATGCTGGAAAATATAACAAGACAATACTTTTTCATAAAATGCTATAACATTTCATCAGTTCCAGAGGAAAGCTGTTAATAACATTTTGGACAAGACAGCAAAATGAGAAGAGATCATGTCTCATCACAGTTGCCTCATTCTGAAAAGTCTTGCTTTCCTTAAAAAAAAAATAAATGTATGTCTATACACATGTAGTAAAGTCTCTTTAAAAAGACATGAGCAGGAAGACTGGATCAAATAGAAGCATAAATCATTATCTATACTTTTTCAGGAGAAGAAAAAAAAAAAAAAAGAAAAAGAAAAACGGATTTTTTTTGTTTAATAGAGAAATACTTTAAATAAAAAGCTTCTGTTCTGAGGAAGATTCTTTTATCACAAAGATGTACAATAGTTCTGTCATTTAATTAAGGTGTCTCATTTTTTTTATGTGTTTGTTCTGTGCAGAAATGAGGAAAATAATTTTCTCTCTCTATTGCAGTGCTATGAGAAAACATTCATGTCTGAAAAGCATTTAAAGATGCTCAGGCAGAATATACCATAATCACATGCACTCAATCTTATTAAAATACATATACTTAATACTGAATTATTTTAATAACTGCAAAATAATAGTTCTATCTATTATTTTATTACATCTTTCATGGCTGCATAAATTGAGTATAAGCATATATGTTACGTTTCAAAATTAAAAAATTTTGCAACCCAGCAGTCAGGAAATGTTTCTATGTGTTTTAAAAGGTTCTCAATTTAAAAAGAGCTACAGAAAGCCCTCCAGCACCATGCTTCTACATAGAGCACAGAAAACTAAGCCATGTATACAAAATCTGAGTGAATTACACAGGGGAATTGGGCTTGTTTCTGTTTATATTTCTGAAGGCTTTCTCAAGCTTACCAGGAGAATACTGAGGCAAAAAATGGCAGAAACACATGTTCACTTAAAAAGTTACTTTTGTATTTTTCTTGTTATGTGAAAACTTTTGTTATAAAATTTCTTGATTTTCTTTATAACAATTATTTTAGAATACATAGCATGATGTTTATGCACAGATAACTAATCTGAATGTTCAGGGCAAAATATTTGTAAAATCTGTTTAATTGTCTATATTTTATTACCAGCTTGTATTTATAAATGGTCTATAATCAAATCAGGAATTTTGGCTTTTAACCAGAAAATGAAATGTATGCATATATTCTCCCAGGTCTCTCTAGACTTACCTTGACTATTGCAGTAGATACACAGGTACAAGAAAACTTAGTAGTTTTAAGTTGAGGAATACTTGATTGCTTTGAGATGACACTGTATCCTCAGGTGATTACAATAGAAAACTTGCAGGCCCAGCTAAGCACTCCAAGGAACTCAGACTCAAAGAAAAAGGAAAAAAAAAACCATTATAGCATTAGATGATCAAAGTTGAAGCCCTGTAGCAAGTGGAAAAGAGCTATTTTTAACAGTAACATTATTTTCACTAGTGGAAATGTCCAGAAGGACTTCCCAGTAGAGTGAAGATGCTTCCCTTGTGTCATTGTCAGATTGGTGGATGATCTCATGGAGATAAAACATCCCTGCAAAGTCTGTGCAGAGCAAGGTCAGTGTGACAGACTGGTGGGCAGAATAAATCAGCACAATAATCTCCCCTGAGGTTACACCGAGGAGTGTGGCTACTCAGCAGTCAAGTCCCATGGACATCTGTAGACAGTGGGGAAGGAACTGCAATTAGGGACTAAGATCCATGAGGCTTAGGAGCAAAAAGCTGAGGGCAAAAATAAGTGAAACCATTGTAGCCCTTAGAGCTGATAAGCTCTGGTTATTGTTACAAAACCAATATCCAGAAGCAATATTTATGTGTCATGTAACCACAGGTAATAGTATGGAGTCTGATAGAAGTAGGTCAGGTGACATAATCACAGAAAAGTTACACATGGGGTGTGGCCTGCATCAGTTATCTGACAGATTTGCCATGTTTTTCCAACAGATGTTCTATCAATTTTGAGGCAGTCCACTGAGCGTGACACTGGCAAAAACATGTACTCCTCTAAGAGTGCTTCAATTACAGAATATATCCGTATTTTTCAAGGAATATTTTAAGTTTTAAAAAATATATATATATAATGTTTTCGTTCAGGTTCTTCTTAGTATGGCTTTTTATCTTGTTTGTATATTTTAGTTAATAATGGAGCAAGTGATTTTTAATACTAAATTATTAGATAAACACATCTAGAAATAATGGAGGCAGAGCATCTACTCAAACTAGAGTTTATTAAAATAAATTAATTTTCAATTAATAGTTTTATTTCTATAAGAAAAATAGTTGCGATAAGTTGCATTAAACAAAAAAATATAAAAACATTAATTTCCATAAAATTAAAAATCTCTATGACAGGAAATTTCATGTATAGTATGCATTTTTCCATAAGGGTTTACATTGCATTCCAGTATTGTAATTATTTGAAATTTACTACTGCTTTATGGTTTTACTAATTTAGAAATTGAAATGGAAGAAAATAAAATATTTTATTGTTAGAAATAAATTTATTCCATAAAAGTCATTGAGTTCTTTTAGTTTATAATCTTGACACATCATAAGAAAACTACCCTGAAGGATTATGTGTTAGTAAAGGTTCAAACTGTCAAGTTAACTTCCAATGAAGTGATTACAACAACAGAAGGATGCCCAGCACTGGTTGTCACAACCAGTTTTGCTCAGGCTGCCAAGTCTGGGTTATCCTCCAGTGCTGCAGTCCTATAACCAGTGTCAACAGCCCTACTACCAGCCAACAATTTAATGTGGATATACATAAAACATGTCTACAGAATAATATTGGAAAAGAGAAGGTAAAAAAAAATTTACACTCTGGGCTCTAGTGGGAAGGGAATGAAACCAATGAAAGAGTGAAGATATCAATAAATGTACATTTGTTAACCATCTAAATGCTCAATAATAATTGCTATGTTAAATCTAATTTTCTTCGCTCTATTCAGATATTCTTTGATACAGGTATACAAAAAATTAATAATAACAAAGACAATAGTGGTACAGATTCGCACAGCTGCAACTGGCAGTATCAGGCATTCAAGCATCTCTGTCTGGGAGGTTGTAAGAGCACTAGTGAGAACCTCAGTGAGCTTTGCTCTAAGGTCAGCCTTATATAGAAATGTTGCTTTACCTGTGGGTAATTACTTGCCACTGAGATCCAAAATCAGGCCACAAACCACAGACAGAGTGACCTTTCACCAAGAGCTCAAAATTTCTTGAGTCATCCTCTGAAGTGTGTCCATGTGGTTTTTTATGTCAGTGATGTTTGCATGTTTTTGCAGTCTGCAGGCTTGGGTACATACTGTTGATGGACACCTTTGGAAATGGAGCTCCTGAGTGGGGGAAGGGAAGGGGCTGCTCACCACAACACATTTTTGAGAAATATTATACACTTACACTGGGTTTACAGTGAACCCACAATATAAGAAAGGCTTGGGTTTTTCTTTGGGAGTACCAGGAAGCTGTGGTCTGTCATGTCACAGATGCATGCAATACCGACTGTCACTCTTACCATTCATAGTGTATCATTTATTTGTCTCACATGAATCATAGAATCATAGAAATTTAGGTTGGAAGGGACCTCAAGGATCATCTGGTCCAACCTTTCTGGTACTCTTGTGTATATGGTATGTCCCAGCACCCCGTTGAGCTGAGACATAAAATTTTCTAAAGTGAGGAATCCACCACTTCCCCAGGGAGACCACTCCAATATCTTACTGTCTTCATAGAGAAGACTTTTCCTCTTGTATGTACTCAAACAGAATCTCCCCAGGAGCAACTTGTGCCCATTGTCCCTTGCCTCATCCATGTGACTCCTTGTAAACAGGGAGTCTCCATCGTCTTTGTAGCTGCCCTGTAAGTACTGGAACATTGTAATAAGGTCTCTCTTAAGCCTTCTCTTCTCAAGGCTGAACAAACCCAGTCTTCTCAGCCTCACCTCATATGGCAAGTGCAATAGTACTCTGATCATCATCATGGTTTTTCTCTGGACCCTCTCAGCCTGTCTGCATTCTTTTTGTACAGTGTAATGTATTTACTTTCTCAAATTAAGAACTTGAAGGCTTCTGGGATCTGTGAGTATACATAGTTATGTGTATGGTTGTTTTTTCTAGATAAAAATAAGTATATGTATATATGCACACATATACACATACATATGTATACATACATATCTGTGTATATAGACATGTAAATATATATATATGTTTGTGTGTGAGTAAATATTTACAAATATACATTAGTGCTGGTACAACTGCTGTCAATAATATTAATGCTATAAGATGTCTCAACCAATAAAGTTCATTCTACAAATATGCCATCAGGAAAAATATACATGAGGTTTCCCCACTAAGTAGGCTTTATCCTATGAAAAAAAAGATCAATTTAGCAGGAAATTTAGAAAAGTTTTTTCTTTGAGAGAAGACCTATATTCAAGCTTGAAAGGAACATACTGAAAGTTCTGATTTTGCCAGCCTAATAAAAGCTGGTAAATATTCTCAGCTCACATAAATCTGTGTAACTGCAGTTACTTCAGTGCTTTACAGCTGCAGCCTATTTCTGAGTGTAAAGCAAAAATGTTTGGCTCCATTATAGAAAAAGTGATTATTGATATACTGGTTAGATTTTACTGTGTTGCTGTTGGCATTGGATTTCCAGCAGAAAAATCCAAATCTCTTTTCTAAAATTACCTCCGTTTCTGCTATGTTACATGAGAGATGAACAAAGGCAAATTTTTCCAACATGTTCCTTTTTCACAGGGAATACTATACCTTGTCTTTGTTTAAGCCAAATTACTTAGAAAAGCTCTTTCAACTGTTAAAAAGTCAGTATTTTTTTATTTATTTCTAATCAGGATCTTATGCAGAATGACTACTGGGATGACCCCAAAAACCACAGTTTTTGTAGTTCTTATTCTTTCTAATCTGTCAGTGCAGAAGATTAACTGTAGTGTAACCTGAGTGCCAAAGAATGAACAGGAGGAAAGACAGTCTTATTATTAAGGACAAAAACACACACACACAGACATAAAACCAACCTTAAACAGTATTACTGGCTTTCAGCCTTCCTGTTTCTAAGTTTGGGTTGAATACTTCATCTCTTGGCTGCACTGGAAGAAGGGTAATTAGGTAACTGTCTTGTAGTAAGTGATGTCTTAGTTGAAATCAGGATGCAGTTCCTGGAATTGTTGGAGTGCTCACTTTGTGCTTTTGCCAGTCAGAGCACAAAACCACCCAAACTATCAGTTCTTCTCTGGCAGTTCTTGGGCAAGAAATACACTGTATTCCACCCCTAAGTTTACCTTTTGAATTCTGGATGTATTTTATGTTTCAGTGTTCTTACGCTTAATGCCCCAAAGATCACTGCTGAACATAGCACAGGACTCTAAAGTCAGTCTAAGGAGGGCAGTAACTAAGCTTTTGAAACCAGTTACAGAATATTTATTCTTAGGGACATTCTGCTGCAGACTAAAACTCTTCCTTTCTTCTGCTACAAACAGGCTTCACTGGAAAAAGGAACGATCAGGAAACGTGGGTAACAGAAAGATTTTGACATTTTGAGGTTAAACTGAAAAGACACTTCCTGGCAGGGAGCGTATTTCATGTTTGTCAAAGTGTTGCATAAGTACTGACACTTGTCACCTTTTCCTGTCTTTTCCAAAGTCAGGATGAGTAAAGGTGCTATCATCCCCACTGAATTAGCCAAGGTATTTTCTAATTCAGCTAGGTTCAGACTTGCTTAAACCTATTTATGAATCTATATATAATATAAAATTCCTTTGTGTATAGTTTCCTGGGTGGTTTTTACATCCCAGCCCAAGAATAGCAGAAATTAAGTATCCTTTTCATAGTCATTCTAGGGTAAATATGAGCTTCTAGAAAATGTAATCTATTTTTGTTGCTTTAATAATTGTTAAAACATTCTGATTTCTTGCATCAAGAATGTGATATCCAGTATGATTCATTCTACATTTCTGTAGGCATTCATCTCTCATTTATCATGCCAAATATATATTACATTGCAATATAAAATATGTAGCACATTTTGAAAGATAATGGAAGTGTCCTACCAATTTTCTTCCTATTGTTTTTCATTCAACTAAAAAGAAAAAAACCCTGTATGGGTAAAATACTAAAAGTATAGCACAGATAAAAGCATGGAGGAGCACAGAGGATTTGGCAAATGTGTATGTTTAAACTCTAACCACAACCTGTGAAGTCAGGTCCATTGCAGTTTAGCTTCAGGAGATACAATGAAATTGATTTATGGGGCAGAGATGGCAGAGAAGAAAATCTTCTGTATATGCACCAACAAGTTCACTGAGTCTGTTCCCAGTGGTGCCTCCTTTAGTACCTTTACATAAGTAAAAGTAGGAAAAAAGTGTGAATTAATTTGGGTATGCTGTGGTGAGAAATTTTGAACTTGAAGCAAAACAGGGTGTAATGTGGTGAAAAACAAGAGTACTGAATACAAATCATCTTCCTGCTAACTTCAAACATGCAAAAAAAAAAAAAAAAAAAAAAAAAGAAATAGAAGCATAGAACATTCTGTACTTGTCATGATCCACGATTTGTAAATGTCTCATAGCAAAGTCCTGACAGATGCTTTGTGTAAGACTGATCTACTTCAGCAAAGTTGTTAGTCAGCCCAGCCCTCCCTGGTGATCAGAAGCTGCTGCTCCTTTGCTGCAGGCTCAGTTCAAGCTCCTGTAATAAATCATATTGATGCCTGTCCCTGAGATATACAGGTTGGACAATGGGGTGTCTCTTCACCTCCTGTTGCAGTTCACTGAAACTGTTAAAATACTCTAAAGAGCAGATCATTTGTCACATTGTTCTGGTTAGGAAAAATGCTTTACGCTGCTGTCTTACTACTTACCCAAGAATCCTAATGTTTTCTAAGCAATGAAGACTCCTAGGACTCACCTGAACTAAATAAGGGTAAACTTACATATTCCACAGATATCTAATTGGTAGAACAAAGGCATTAGCATCCTACAGATCAACTTTCAAAATTGAATCTGATTTATTATTTGAAATGGCTTTTCACAGAAGTCCCTCAACTAATTGAAGCATTCCATATTTTAATTTATCTAAGTTATCTTCTTAATACATTTTTGTATCCTAATCTATGACTTGTGTCTTAGGTGTCTTAGGTATATAATTCTGAGGTATATAATACTGCTTTTTTCACAAACTACATGAGTACCCTTAATTCTTGTGGAAAGCTGAGATGTTATGTAAACCGGTGTATTTGACAAAGGAGGAAATACCTCTGAGACACACATGAAGCCCAGAAAATCATATGATAAAACCTATATGTATATTGAAATGTATATTGAAATAAATATATAATGGAAAGTGTAAAGAAAAGTAAATATAAAAAAGCATATAAATGTCAGTGACAAATTCTGAAGTTTGCAAAATGACTATAGGAACTACAACATTTGTAGAATTATTGTGTGAATCTGAACAAGAATTTCAGCATGTTCAATATGTTGTTCAAAAGCTGAAATATGAAAAAAAATACTGTATTTTCTAACTTTCTGCATTTTTGTTGAGTTTGAGACATGCAAGAACCTCTCTAAAAATGTTCTTCCTTGGTTTCTTTCAATAAGGAAATCACTTCATTTATGGCAGATTCTGAACTTTGCATTTCTCTTGTTCCTTTAACTGCATCAAATAGAAAGTGACCTTGGAAACAAATCATATTGTTCATTTGGCCAAATATGGACTGCCACAAAGTGGAGTGCAAACTCTGTTGGGTCAACAGTTTCATCCAGATACACATGACTGTTGAAGTCACATGATTGATAACTTCAATGAGATAAATTTGATTAATTGTAGAGAGAAAAAAAAAAAGATTATTAACTCAGGTGTAAATGTCTGTGGTGTGACCAGCTAATGTTAGGTAACATTAACCCAAGCCTTTGTTTCCTGAAAATAACTCTGCTTTTTTCTAAGCCAGTGTTTTATTCTAACTGGGCAAGCTGGTAATAATCAAGATTGCTGGCTGGCTGGATCTCTCTCACGTAGCTGTATGTATTTCTCCTGGAGACTCTTCTCTGGTCTCCAAGCCTTTTCTTCTTCTCCCAGGTCTCAGGGCTGCACAGCTTACCTAGAACCTCTGCAGGAGCCTGTGCTACTGATGTTTTACAGATGCAGGACCCCACCACTCAGTCCCTGATGTGAAATCTTGAATTCAAATTCAGAATGTGCTATTTTACTTTTCTTAGCTCATAAGTGCTTTCTTATCCTGTCAGCCATATAGAATCATGTTTCCTGACAACCCTCAGCTCCTCAGTCTTGGAAATCTGGCATGACAGGGACTACAAAAGCTGTAAGAGTCTGGAACAATAAGCTTAGAGGTAAATGCGAGACACTAATGAAATTTTGAAAAATTACTGTGTCTGTGGTGTTTAAATTATATATAAATTTAAGACAAAACTTCTTGCTGCAGTTTTAAAGGTTTTTTGAGGTATAGGATGAAAACAATGACTTCATTTGGGAAGATATCTAATGGTCTTAGTGAACTAAAAGACTTTTCTAGACAAAATTTTATCAAATTACCACTCCTATCAAAAGCAGTATATTAATGATCCACGAGTTTTTGCTTTTAATTTCTAGAAAATATATAAAACCAGTGCATAGGTGTCACGATGCCTGCATTGATTAGTTTCCTTTGTTTTGTTTTTCCTTAATGAGAGAGGTGAAGACGACATAGCTCAGGGCTCTGCACCCTCCAGAATGTCCTGATGTGTAATTTTGGAGAGCGTTACCAATTCTGATATGCTAAATCTAGTAGGATATCAAACATGGTCATGTTCACTAATTATACTGAAACAGGTAGATTTGTCATGTTCTATCAAGAAAGAGCTGTTTTATTCTGTGTTCAAGCCCAACACACCTCCAAGAAATTTTCAACAGTAATTTGATTTTTTTTTCTAATCCTGTAATATTTATTTTTAAATTACATCCCTTTTATATGTATGTATACTCTCTATAGGATGATTCAGAAATTGTATGCAGGGGACATCACTCATGGGTGAACTGGTAGTAGTTTGCTAATTTTCCATAGAATTGTGTTGGTTTAATTCTAAATTAGGGAATAAATGTCCTTGTTCATAGGCCATCCACTTCAGATTTTGTCTAGACTGACTGTTGTTGAGCTGTATCTTTCATTGGAAGACAGTGAATGTAACTAAAATGCTACTTGATGATCTTTTAGGGATTCTAAATCCAATTATGTCCATTAATTCTAATCAAGAGTTCAGAGAGAAAGCCTGGAAAATTTAAAGATGATCTTAGTTTAGCTATAGACATTTTTATTTATAAACCCCATGGAAAGGAAGATCATCCATAACATCTTTCAGAAGTTTTCTCTTGTAAGTAAAGTAAATGTAACTGGTAAATCTTATCTGTTTTGTCATATATGATTATCAGTCAGTCAGTACAAAATTCTCTTCAGGTTTTCCAGTTAATGAAAAATGCAGAACACAGGAAAGATTGGAGCTCAAATGGGATGGATGCCTTTTTTAGGAACTGCAGTATAGTCTATTCTCAGACAGCTGCCAGCACTGCCTGGGAATATATTGACCCTTAAGGATGGTATCTTCAAAGAAAACAGAAGCAGTGGGATGCATGTTTCGAGAAGGAGAGGACTGATTTTTCATTTTGTGGTTGCTGAAGAGCTTCTCTGGGAGTATGAGGAACCTTTTGTGGTTTCTCAGTCACATAATTTTTAAGTGTTTTATTTTCTTCTACACTCACTATAAAAACATCGCTTGCATAGTTACATAGAAGAGAACCATTAATTTTAGATATAATACTAACGACTGTATGGAAAATTGTTTTTGAAAAGGCTTTGAGTTTTTATACAATACTCAAAGCACAGAATCACAGAATTGTCATAGTAGGAAAAGACCTCTAAGGTCAGCATGTCCAACTGTGAATATCTCACACAGTAAAAAAAAACCCAACCAAACCAAAAAAAAAAACTACTTTGCCCGCTAGACCATGTCCTGAAATGCCTCATCTACACAGTTTTAATTAACTCTAGGGTTGGTGTCTCCACCACTTCCCTGAACAGCCCATTCCAATGCCAAACTGCTCTTTCAATAAAAAATATTTCTTCCTCGCAGCTGGTCTAAACCTCCCCTGGTTCGGCTTCAGGCCATTTCCTCTAGCCCTATCACTAATCACTTGAGAGAAGAGGCCAGCACTGTCTTTGCTACAGCCTCCTTTCAGGTGGCTGTAGAGAGTTGCACTGCCTCTTCTCAACCTCCTCTTCTCCAAACTAAACATTACCAATTCCCTCAATGTCTCCTCACAGGACTTGTTCCCCAGACCCTTCACCAGTCTGGTTGCCCTTCTCTGAGCTCACTCCAGCACCTCAATGTCCTTCCTGTTCTGAGGGGCCCAGAACTGACCACAGTACTTGAGATGCAGCCTCACAGTGCCAAGTAAAGGGGCACGATCACTTCCCTGCTCCTGCTGGCCACACTATTCCTGATACAAGCCAGGATGCTGTTGGCCTTCTTGGCCACCTAGGCACATGGCCAGCTCTTACTCAGACAGGTGTCAACCAACACTCCCAAGTCCTTTTCTGCCAGGCAGCTTTCCAGCCACTCCTCCCAAATCCTGTAGTGTTGCCTGGAGCGGTTGTCTCCAGAATGCAGGAACTGGCACTTGTCCTTGCTCAATCTCATACAACTGGCCTCAGCTCATCAATTCAACCTACCCAAGTCCCTCTGCAGAGCCCTTCTACAGTCAAGCAGAGCAGCATTCCCACCCAACTTGGTACAATCTCTGAACTTGCTGAGAAAGCCCTCAATACCCTCATCTGGATCATTAATGAAGATATTGAACAGGGCTGTCCCCAAAACTGAGCCCTGAGGGACACCACTGGTCACAAGACACCAACTGGATTTAATTCCATTGGCTACATTTTTCTGGGTCTGGCCATCCACACAGTTTTTAACCCAGTGAAGAATAGTACACCTGTCTATGCCATGAGCTGCCAGCTTCTTGAGGAGAATTGTGGGAAATGGTGCCAAAGGCTTTACTAAAATCCATCTAACATCCACAGCCTCTCCCTCATCTAATATGTGGGTCACTTGGTCATAGGAAGAGATCAGGTTGGTCCTGCCTGTCATGAACCCATGTTGTCTGAGCCTGGTTAAAGTTGTCCACAGTTGTAAGGAGTGGTGACTGAGGTATCTTAAACTTTTAATATTTGCTTCCCATCCTCTTTGAATGTCAGCCATATCCTAGATCCTTTAGAATAATTCATATAATTTTTACAGCCATGGGATACTGCTATGATCTTTAATGCAGTTCCAAACAGAACAAGTGTTTCATGTAGAGAAAACAAAATACATGCTAAGGCCAAGGAAGGAACAATCTGTCTCCGTTAGATGTTTGAATCCCTCATATCACCAGGCTCATGTGAGTATGCATTACTAAAGTGGATGAAAATTTCATTATTTTGTTTTCTAGCTCACCTTTAATGATAATAGCATATTTGATTATCATAGTGATTTTATTTACCAGACTTGCTTGTATTTTGTGTAAGTTAATTACTATTCTGACAGTACTGCAGCATACTAATTAGTGGCAAAAGGTGCACTGGAATTTTTTGGAGTAATCTAATATGAAACATACAAATACATTTTGTCAGTTTTTTGGCCTAAACAAAACTAATTAACTCATTTTTAGAAATGTAAACTCAGTATTTAGAAATGCTATGTCTTGGGTAGTAGATCAAAATTAATTCTTTTTCACCTGTTTTTGATACCAGTTAATTTTGTACAATTTCTCAGTGCAGCTTATTTGAAATTCACTTTGTATGAAGGGTTGGACTGAATTTGCTTCTGTTGCAAAACCTCTTTCAAATGGCAGAAAGTGGTGGCCAAAATTTACTTCACAGTTCTAAAAGTCCAAGTGCCTTCTGCTTTTGCATTTATAAACCTTTCTAGACCATGTTTTTGGCTGTTAGTTTGTTTTGTTTGTGTTTTATTTGCCTTTGGAGAGCAAGCCTTAAAATCAACCAGTAACAGTAAGCAAACCACTATCAATTATGAACTGTGACCACACTGGGCATATTTCCTAAATTTTATATATTGGAGCTGTGTTCTTGTTGCAAGATAGTTCTCTAGTTAGTGTTATTCAACGTTTCTCTTTATGATACTCCATTTTGGCACTTAGACAACACATCAGTACCTGGAGAGATGTAAGTACCTAAAGTGGATGATTCATCCCATTCTGAGACACCTCTGTAATGTAGTTGGCTGAATTTCCTCAGGAAATGTATTATATCCTTCAATTACTACAGAGAGGTCCTTGATAGACTAGCTTTAAGATGGCACTTAAGTCAGGTGATTTAGCACTGCAGTTCCCAGTTAAACAGACTGGTGTAATTATCTCAAATTCAAGAAAGCCCAGAATCCAGACACTGTTTCAAGTCAGATATTTATCTAGCAGGATGTGAATGAGATCTGGTGGACTAATGCTCTAGTCAACCAAGCACCTGCTATGAGGGGGAAGTACTTATTTCAGGCAACTTTCTCTTTTGCAAGTGATGAATCCTCCTGGGACTTGTACAGTGACTACAAAGGTCCTGGATTGGCCCTCTTTGCTTGCAAACTCCATTGCAATAATGAACATTTGTAACAGTCTCCTTTTGATGATTGGTAATATTTTCGCTAATTTTGCAATATAAATTATTAAGTACCATCTGTATCAAATCATACTTTCTCTGGCTGGGATGGAGTTAACTTTCTTCATAGCAATCCATATGGTGCTGTGCTTTGGATTTATAACGAAACAGCATTGGTAACAAATGTTTTGGCTCTCACTAAACTGTGCTTGCACAGCATCAAGGCTTTCTCTTTTTCCCACTCTGTGCCCTACTCATAAGCAAGTAGGCTGGCTGGAGGTGGGGAAGAAGTTGGGAAGAGACACAGCCTGAACAGCTAATCTAGAGTGGTCAGAGTAATATTCAATTACATATGAATTCATGCTCAGCAACAAAAAATGAGGTACAGGAAAATAAGGGGATTTTTCTTTGGGCTTTTAAGGTGGGCTTTCCTCAGCACTGGTTGGGTATCAGTGCTTACAGGAGGTAGTCAGCCATTTCGTTTGTGCTGATCAAGTTTTTGTTTTTTTTTTTCTCTTTCCTTCACTTATTAAACTGTCTGATTTTGACCTGCAACTTTTCTTAGTGTTTTTTTTTTTCATCCTAGTCTCTTCCCTGTCTTTCTAGAGTGGGAGAGTGAGTGAGCAGTTTTGTGAGTGCTTGGCTGTTGGTTGAAGTCAATGCACCACAGTTCCTTTTGACACCCTAAGAGGGGCTCAAGGGGCTCCAGATAATGACAGCCTGATCAAAATGTGCTAGACTGGATTTACAGCTTTTATATCTGTTTAGCTGTTACCTGGAAGGCTGTTACCTTTTGTTGCTGGTCTTGATTTTGACTTGTTTGCTCATTCCCGGGATCCATTGCTCTCTTCCATCTGTACATTCAGTTCCAGGGGTTGTTAGTGGTGCTCTCAGCTTTTGCATTTTTGTGTTTCTTATGTTTTTTTCTCTTTCCTTGACTTACTAAATTGTGTTTATTTTGTCTCACAACTTTTCTCACTTTTTGTGAGCAGTTGTGTGAGTGTAAGTGATTAAAGAAAAAATTGGTTGTAAATGGACCCCAGTTTCCTTCATAGGCATTTTTCTGGAAAGCTAAAATTGTATATTTACTGCTGCTTTTACAGATGTACTGAAATTTATCCATATACACTTTTTTACTTATATTTAGTCAAGAGACCTGTACTTTTCTTCTGTAATTTTGTGTTAAGTGTTTTTTTTTACTTCTTAATGTTCCATAAATATTTAATAATTTCATTACTTTAAGTTCCTGACCCTTATTACTGTGACAGAAATTTATCACTTCAGCCAAAAAATTGTTGAGACAGCTATGTCTGGGTTTTCTTTTTCCCCCTGGATAATTAAGATCAGGCTGTAGTTTAAATTGTTTTTCAGTCATGCTACAGACACTGTTTATATACTACTTTACAAAAAGTAAAGTAACATGTAAGATCAGCATGCACTGTAAAAAAACGTGATTTTTGTGCCAAATTTCAGTGGAGGATGAAATTATTTGGCTTTTCTATAAAATCTTTCGAATGTGAGGAAGTGTCATAGTTCAGCTACAGAAAAGGCAAATAAACATTTATTGTACACAGGCTGAGCTTTCTGTTCTTTATATTAGATAATTAAGTACCTAGAGGCACACCTGATTTTGATGCACGTTTTCCAAAAGACAAAGAAATTCAGGAATTTGCAAAGGGGAGTTGAAAAAAAAGCAACCCTACTAAGTTAGCATGTGTCTGTGTTTATTATCTTCTCAAGCACAAGCATCTTTTTCTCATTATGCATTTGAATATAATACATATTTTTAAACAACACGATTGCAAATACTAAAATGTTTATTTTCATTTTACAAATTAAGCCTTAGGTTAGTAAATGAAACTACCACCATCAAGTATTCAACAGTATCTGGCTTTTTATGTATATATATATATATCTCTGATTTTTAGTTACATATGGCAATAAATATATAAACAGATTGTCCTGTCTCTAAGTGGAGCTAGCAGGGCAGCAGGTAGTATATTTCTGGATTGAAAAGACAAAGAATGCTGTTGACATCTGTATCTTTGGGATTAGCTTCTAGAAGAAAGCACCAGAGTAAATAGGGTTCCCTGTTCCCTCTGCTTCACTCACTTTACTTTCCCTCCAGCACATTTCTAGCACCCCACATCTACTTCAGTTCAGATCATTCACATCTCTGGGTTATTGCTGTCAAATCTATCTGGGCTTTTTCACTATAGGAAAACTGATGAAATTAATTTGCACACCTGTGACACCGTATTTCCTTTATTGTAGGGACAATAAAATGTATGAAAGAATGCACAGACTTGTTCTCAGGACATACACTGGGAAAAAGAAAAAAAAAAAATTGTAGTCCCTCAGACTTATCCTTTGAAAAGGGAACATACTGAAAGGATACCATCAAAATTGTAAGATTTAAAGTGTGATCTATCTTGATAGCAGTTCCCTATGGCAAATCTCAATGTAAAGATTGCAAACATTTACATCAATATGATTTACAAAAAGTAATACAGGGCTGCAATTAAGGAGATTTTGATTTCTGGTCATGGTGCTTCTGACAGTATATGCACTGACATGAGTCACTTGGAGTAAGTCATAGATCTATAACATATCTTTATTTTGGGGGACATGCTCACTCAGGGTAAGCATATTCCAATTTTCCATAGCACAAACTCTTATGGCGGCAAGGCAAGTATCATTTTCAGGAAATGGTGTATTTTTTTCAGCTCAATAAGCCACCAAAGACATTCAGCAAGTTCTTATCAAGACTTCATGAGAAATTATGCTTTTTTTCTCCCTTTTCTCAGGGGCCTGGCTTGTATAAGTACCAACTACATTTTATGCTTTGATCTCTTTTTCCAAGTTTTAAACTCTGCAAAATGTGTGTAGGAAAAGAGGGCATTCATTAATGTTAAAAGGGATG
Source organism: Heliangelus exortis (assembly GCF_036169615.1). Lineage (NCBI taxonomy): Eukaryota > Metazoa > Chordata > Aves > Apodiformes > Trochilidae > Heliangelus > Heliangelus exortis. The sequence continues at coordinate 80,622,311 of NC_092422.1, forward strand.
TAGATGATGTTTATACAGTGAAAAATATATTTACACTTTTGATTTTCTAGTTCCTCTGAAAAAAAATGGTTTCTAATATTTGTAATACAGCTTTTCTTTTTAACTGGAGAAAAATCTTCTCTTTTCCTAGGCCTTAAACCTGATGTTTCTGAGATTAAATAATTTAAGGTCAAGAAGATCCTGTTGTCCTTGCATCTGTATAAATTACAGGTGTGTGTTGAGTAAACAAAGGATATTACTCAAACTTACTAACTAAACCTTTGAGAGTCTTTCTGGAGAAACAGTTATTGTAACTTTAGCTACTGAAATATGCCATTTTACCCAATCAAGAACATCTTCCCTATTTTGTAATGTGTCTGCAACATCAAAATAAGACAAATGAAACGAGCCATGACACAGGAATTTCTCACCAGTAATCTCCTTAAAAAACTCATAGATTAAAAAGTGGGTATTTTTGAATGTGGCCTTAAATTATCTATCTTTTCAGAGATACCTTTTTTTACAGAGAAATTAATAACACTAATTCTGTTCTCCAGCACAATTCCAAATTAATTGTACATATAATTACCAGGGTATGATATCTGCAAGGTTTATGACAAAATTTGTCACTAAATTTGTCACTTTAAACGTATTTCAAAAAATATTTTTACATAAAAATGTCAGAGCAGTTATTAGGGAGTTGCAGATTTCAGCTTCCCTTGCTGAACTCTTACTGCTTTAACATTTCTGAATCATTAAAAATATTTAATATTGCTATAGGATTATAAACTTATTATGGGAGGGTTGTATCCTGCAGAACAGATAATGTCATTCCTGGAATAGTTAATCATGTATAATTTGTGCATACTGTTATTATTTACATTTTTTACAGTGATGATGCATGGAAACAAACAAGAATAGTGCCTGATTGTAGTCAAAAAAACCAAACCCCAACAAACCAAATACCAAGAAAGATATGGGCTTTGCATCCAGCAGATTTTAGTCTGGATGAAATATTTGCATGGGAAATGAATGTTGTGTAAGCACAACTGGAAGTAATGCGATGCTAATTCTGTGGTTTTAATCAGGGGGGAAGGAACCAAAGACGAGGGAGGAGGGAAGAGCAGAGCAGGAATGAGACAAATCAGGGAGGAGTTAGTGAGGACTGGGTTGTTGAGAGCACCATATACTCAAATGGACACTACCAGGCAGCTCCTCTCCCCAGGGTTTCCATTGGCATGTGAGAACAGTAGAAATGCTTCTTGGGTGCCAGGCATCACCCTAGAAAATCTTCCCTCAATGCCCATGGGGTTGCCAGCACTACACTCATCTTCCTTTTTTTTTCCTTTTTCCTACCCTGTGTAGGAAAAGATGTGAAAATAAATTACTGTGTGTAGCTTGCTCGTTAATCACCTGAACAAATGTGGATTTTTCAAATTGAATCTCAGCTTAGTCATTGCATGGTGTTCTGCTCCCTCACAGAGCTCATGGAATTCATGTCAAGTGAATCCATTTTTTCAGTTCTATTTACTGTTTCCTGGCAACCACCCACCTTGGAAAAATAAAACCCAGTGCAATGAGAAAGACTGAAGGGCCCTCTCCCTCTCTCTACCCCTCTGGCAAGGCTTCCTATGCTTAATTCCATGTACAATCAGGCAGCCTGTATCTCAGTTATATCTTTCCTGACATAACAGTTATGCAAATTGATTAGGGGCATGTCAAATCAGCTTGTTGTTTCAACTCAATAAAACTTAATCATATGAATAATTCTGATTTATAAAATTAAATATGTGAAGATTTCCTTTCATTTTCTCAGCATGTTCATGCAGATGAGCTGTTTCAGCTAGGAATATGAAATTGATTTTAAAGATGACTTCATACAAATATTTTTTATCATATAACCATGTGGCAGAAAGTTGACTGAAGAAATAAATCAGTGATGACAGAATGATAAGCTATAAACAGATTTCTTGAGTTATTTAAATTCAAATAATTCTTGCTTTTGTTATATTTAAACAAAATGCCTTAGGAAAATACATACAGACACTCATCCAGGAAATTATCTTGGAGAGTTCATGGGGGTCTTATTGCAAAGGGAAAGCAGCTTTTTCTGCTGATTGTGTGTGTTTGTTCTCATGTGAGCAAAGGGAGGGAAGGCTTAATATGTTACTTCTGTTCATTTTATTGGAATTTGAATGTTGCCTATGCCTCCTTAGAAGGTAGCTAACATAAATATTTTAAGAAAGCTTTGAGAAGGACTTGAACTACACAAAAAGAAGGGTGTCAGAAATAGACCAGAGTAAAACTAAAATGTCATTAGTCCATTAGTCTCATTTTCAAGAAAGACTGCAACAAATGCTTAAAGAGAAAACATTTTATTAACTCCCCAGCGTAATCTTCTAAACTTCATTAACTTGCAAGTCAGTGGCAAGACAGTCCATTAAAAAAAAATCACAAAAATTAAATTTTTACATTGATAATCTCATTTATTGCAACTTTTCAAAATAACCACTTTGAACTCAGAGCAGTCAGAAACATTGTGCAACTAGTACGTTGGCCTCTTCTAAAATACATTGGTTACAAATTAAGTTTGATTTTAGTTAATCTCACAAAATAATAGAATAAAGGAGTTCAGGAAACTACTGCAAAAATATGTCTGGAGTCAGGAATATTGGAAGTTTCTTTTTGATGAGATTATGGAGGCTGATCTTATTTACTGTGGGAAAAAATGCAAAACTTTACATGATGTTATATCATGAATGATATAGACTAAATTCTATTTACAGCTTTCAGTACCAGAAAAAGAAGAGTCCGTTCAAAATTAAAATGCAGCACGTTTGAAATGAGAGGTTATGCTAATTACCTATTGATTTTTTAAATTTTTTTTTCATGTGCCAAAAAAAAAAAAAAAAAACCAAAAAAACCAGAAGTAACACTAAGTCTCATTTCATTAGTACAACAGAAGAAAGCTGTGTATTTATGCTAAAATGGAGAATCATATGAAGGGGAAAATATTACAGCTGAAGATGATATTTTGTGTCAGTTAAGGAAATAAGTAATTTGGTACTAAGAGGGGACTTGACATACTCAGGCAACCACCAGATGAAGAATGCAGAAAAGCACAAAGTGTCAGACAGTGCTTGAAGTTCTAGGGTTTGTATTGCAGAAGGGAGGGACAATAATACCTTTACAGTTTGGTTGCTTAAATGAATTAATTCTCTGACCATGTATCCATGATTCTCAATTAAAAAAAAAAAAAAAGGAAAAAGGAAAATGACAAGAGAGAAAACAAGCTTAAAGAAATCAAATTCAAAACTCCAAGGATCAGTACTTTAGAGTACACGAAGTAAATGTTTTAAAAAAGGACACTCAGGAGAATTCAGAACTCCTTAGTGACATTATATTGAGAACACATCAACATTTTTCAGTGCAGAGAGTTTAACAAGCAACCACCGTGGCTGAACCACAAACTTTTCAACTACACGAAGCTCAAGCACAAAGTAGAAACACGTTTAGTTTATTGGAGATGAGTACAAAAGAATTCTCATATATGTAGGCACGAAATCAGAGAAATAAAAAGCTTTCCACAGCTACCAAGGGGCATAAATTACATTAAGGAATCAATATTTAATTCTAAGGGGACCAAAGCTCTGTTTCTTGCACAAATGTGTTTTATTGTTGTATATTAAAAGTTTTTGTGGCCTGTGAAGTGCAGTGTGAAAAACATCTTTCTACCCCTAAGCTTTGGATGTCATAGATCTCCTGCTTTGGGCCAGGCTATGACTAAAACTGATGCATTTTTCTGTTGAAAGAAAATTCAAATTATGCTTCTAGCAGTTTGCTTTATTGTAACTTGAATGGCAAAGTATTCTCCTCACTTTTCAGTTTTACTCCTGATAATGCATGATGGGAATAACCTGAAAAGCTTGAAATCTCTATCTTATGTTGCACAGAAAAATATATTTCTCTGGAACAGAGATATCAAGGCCTGAATTAAGGAGCTCAGATTTTCATGTAGTAAAAAATGAATTCTTTTTCCCCCACACAGCAGTAGTGTAATTGACAGATGATTATATATCAGCCTTTGCCAAGAATATTGCTAAGCACTTTAAGCCTGGCAAATGGTGTGTTACATTGTGATTGGTAGAAAAATCTATAATTTTCTCTTGGGGAAAGGCCAATCTTTTATCAACTCAAATATTGCACCATATCCTCTCCACCACAAAACTCCAGCTGCACACACTGGACATGCTCCTAAAAAGAGGTGGGTTTTTTGGGTTTTTTTGGGTTTTTTGTTTTTTGGTTTTTTTTTAATTTAATACAATTGGAAATGTATTTAAGGAAACAACAGGTTACAAAACTTGACTTTCCAACTATTAACATCTTTGGTGTTAGAAGATGCCCTTGGCTTCACCTCTGGATTTCAACTCACAAGTGAGTTGTAAAATTAATGTTGGCCATTCATTGTCAGGGGTTGTAGCAGGCCATATCCCAGGCCCTTGTAGCCCTTTGTCCTCACTCTATGAGGACATGAGTATGATGTATGATTAAATGTATATGTATGACTAACAGGTATGCATAGAAATGCTATCAGTTAAACAGTGCTGTGATTTTGTTTGGTCTAACAGAATGCTTGGGATTAGGAAAGCTTTTTGGGGAGTGTGAATTGTAATATAGTGCAGTGCCAAATTATGTTTGCAAAGTGACCTTATATGTATATGAAAGAAATTGCTAAAATCTATTTTATGAGAAGCTAATGCTCTGAAATACTCAAGTTTACAATGTTATTGACAAAATGAATCAGTAAAACAATGAACTAATAATTTTGCAACATTTTGTGTTTGAGAAAGAATCCATATCCAAGCTTGTGAAATTGTTCCTTAATGTAACTTTTAATAAATGCTTTTTGATTGCCCTTCACAGATTTTTGCCAGTGACCTTTTCACATTTCTTTCTTGTTAGCTGGAGTATGGTTTGACAATTTTCTAGGAGGTAAATAATGTTCACCATCATATGTACAGGCAACTGCTGGAGTTTTTGAATGCAAATTATAGGAAGGCATCATTTAAGTGAAGTAATAATTATAGGCCCTGACCAATTTGACACCACATGCATAGTGGAAGTTGTATCTAACCTACTATTGAATAGCTGGCTGCCATCTTGTTCTCTGACATCTGATCTGAAAATGCACTGCTGTTAGGCAGACTGATTTTTTCTGCTTGAATGGTGAACTATATAACTGATATATATATATATATACATATATATATGAAGACAAGGATATTTTGAGGCTGCAGGAGCAAAAAGAGAGAATTAAAGAAGGGTACAGTTAATTACAAAAACAAATTAACTGACCATTTCTGTTCTCCATTTCTTGTAGACCAGAATTAGTTATTTTTTACTGATCAAAATAATTACATAGCAGTTCTGTATATATTCAAACACCAATCATTTGCTCTCTCACTAAAAAGAGAGAGGATCCAGGATCCCATGATACTTTGAATGCTAATCCTTTTCTTCAAAGTAAATGAAACAGCCTCTTTACTTTCAGTTGCAGTCCTTTAGGACAAATAATCTATGTACTTTGTGTAGAAAAGTAATCAAAAATGCCTGCATGATGAAATGTGCTTCTTTGAAAGATTACTTCTGAAATACTAGTGAAAAACTCTTCTGAGACAAAATTGGCAAAGCAATTCCTTTTTAACCAAAGGATACCTTTTCCCAAGGTGCATTCACATTCTGATAACAATCAGACGGTGCATTTGGCTGTACAGAGTCCAGACTCTTAAGATAATTAAAAAAAAAACAACCCACAAACAGTAACCTTTTTTCCTGGTAATACTACAAATGCTTAATTAGAATTGAAATTATATCTAGGGTGACAGTACCTCTCTTTATATCTTAAATTATATTTATTACCAGAACCTCATGCATTCCACTGCAAGAAAAACTGGGGAGCAACGCAAGCTGTGAGTTCTGCAAAGATCCGTAATGAAGTCTGACACTGAGTCCCCTAATCATTACTTTCATGGCAATTATGCAGACTACTGAGCAGGACTTCAGCTCCTAGAGAAAGATGGACAATGAATATCAAATTTTGACCTGCCTTTTAAGACATTATAAGCTAGAATAATTTAATTTGGATCACATAATTACTCAAAAGGCAATCTCAAGTGCATTATCATCTTCCTGTGTCAGCTCTGCAGATCTTGTTATCCTGTTAGAATTTGTCAGAAAATTGTCACAGGAGACTGAATGTTACAGAGGATAATAAACTTACTTCTGCTTCTTCAAGCCTCAGACCTGAGTGCGGAAATAACGAGGGGATTCTGCTGCTGGGTAGAACATATTCCACTTGTTAGGGTTATTTTTTTAAGACAGACCACCCAGCTATATCTGTCATAGCAGGGGTAGGGTTTGGTTTTCAAAAATTTTGAACAGTGGGAGTGTCATGGGTTTTTTCACTGATTTATTATGTACTATTTGCAGAGGTGTCTAACAGTCCCTTGCTTGCTGGGTTATATACATATTCCTAGTGATTCTTTTCTATATGTGTAGAAAAGGAAGAATGTGGAAACAATATTTTTTAGGATGACATTTCATCTGCTTTTTACATATTTTCTTTTCCATTTCATTTGAATCCACGATGAAGTTTTATAGTGTCCTTCTGCAATATATGGCTTGGTGTTACAGTTTGTACAATTTGTTAGCAAAGAGAGAAGAAAAATGAGGATTACTGACCAAACTCCTTATTTACTTTGTTATTTATGCTCACTCCCAAAGCTTTTCGCCATCTACCAAAAAGAAGGGATCCAAAAGAACAGCTAAGATAAATAATTTTCAGATAAATCTTCCAAAAACTAGGATAGGACTAATATTAAGAGTCTTCTGCCACTGCCATTGATATTTGAATAGGGATCTTAATGACCTACCAGGGCACGGTTTGTTGTCTCTCTGTTCTCAAAATCTGGTACTAGGAGACCTTTCCTGCTTTTTTTTTTTTTTAGTTGATTAGCATTCACTCTTCCAGGGGCTACTGCAACCCTACCTGAACTACTTCCTTTCCCATTGCCAGGGGCCATAGGCAACCGTGTTTTGTCTCTACTGATACTGTAAATTCTAACACTGCCCCCGACATAGAAGTTATTGTGCACTTTTGAATTTTACCTGCAAGTTCATTGCTTTGCATTCATTTGCCAGATCACTCAAAGTTCTGTATCATGCATGGTGTGGGCTTTAGAAAGGAGAAGCATCATTTTTGGTGTTACCTAATTTTCTGTGTGATGCTTTTGAAATCAGCCAAAAAAACCCAGATAAGCTATTTCTGATGGCAGGCTTGGTTTGCACAAAGGAGATCAATTTATAACCAGATCAGTCATTGTTGCAAGCCCTCTCAGCAGCTATCATACCTTTCTACTTGAAGTGCTTCCATTTGTAACTGCTATGCACAGATTTTCTTCTTTTATGCTACTGTCACTAACAGCAATTTGATGTCAGATTTTTAAGGACAACTAAATAAGCATAGGGCGATTTCAAAATTACCGCATTACTGTATTTCTAAAAAATATTTCTGACAGAATACTTGAAGTATTCAGGAATAGTTAGTTACTCATCAGGTTTAATACGGTGGCTGGGCATAGTTTTAAGATCCATAACTGAGAGTGAACCCATACTAACAAGGCCAGTTCAGCATGCTAAATGCTAAGAGATGAGTGAAATGCATTAGTACTACACAGTGTTCCATGTACCACAGAGCTGAATCCATCCTTGTTACACATCAAGAAAAGTATCTCACTTTATTTATGTGACTTGATGTAATGGAGAAAATTTGGCAGAAGTTAAAGTCAGAAATGTTGAAGTATAAGGCTGGAAGGATCCTCTAAAGGTCATTTAGTCCAACTAGATCACAGCGGGTTACTCACAGCCTCATCAGGCCTCTTGTTTAATATCTCCAAAGATGAGGCCTCAGCTGCTTCCCTGGGCAACCTGCTCCATTTTTTCAATACCCTCATGGTAAAGAAATTTTCCTAAGATCCAGTTTAAATCTATTTTTCTCTAATTTAAAACTATTGCTCCTCGACAAGGGCCCCTGAAAACAGCCTTCCTGTAGTCCCCCTTTAGATACTGGAAGGCTTCTAGTTGTCTCTGGAGCCTTCTTTTCTGCAGACTGAGGAAAAAGTAATAGTAGTAGTAGTAGATAGCACATCTCTCACGTGGACACAGGAAAGAAAGAACCAAAAAAAACCCCTATAAATGGGACATCCTATCGATATATTTTCATTATTGCTTTGTGTGCCATAGTGGTTTTTAATTATAGAATCATAGAATCATAGAATTGGCTGGGTTGGAAGGGACCTCAGAGATCATCAAGTCCAACCCTTGATCCACTACTGCTGCAGTTACCAGGCCATGGCACTGAGTGCCACATCCAGTCTCTTTTTAAATATCTCCAGGGACAGAGAATCCACCACTTCCTGGGGCAGCCCATTCCAATGTATAATGTATATACATAATAGCCAACTGAAATAAAACAAGAACTTGAAAAGAATCTTTTTATTTATTCTTCAAATGAGATTTCTATTTTAACAGATATGACTCAGTCTTCAGTTGTTTTCAAGGTATAATGGTAATAGCAGTAATTATATACTACTTTAGCAATGTTTTCTTAATTGCCACCCACAATTATTTACATGTGAATACAGAAATGGCATTTTACTTACTGTAGGCAGCTAAGCAGTCACTTGCAGAATTTATGACTAATTAAAATGAATGAGTTTGCTATAGCATTCTTTGCAGCGTTTACTGCATGAAAGTTATTAAAATATTAAATGCAACAGCAGTGAATTCCTTATCCAAAGTAACAGTAAGCATATATACTTAATTTAATGTTAACTTGCTTTCTGCCAAACTGAAAGTAGTTTGAAAACTCTCTAATGGCAGCATGATGTTTTTGTGTATCTTCATATTTTGGAGTAATTGTCTGGATGTAGCTTACAGTGGGAGTGTCTTGAACTCACAAACCCAAGTTCACCCTCTGGTGATGGTGTCCTTCTGCTGAACCAAAAGTTCAAAAGGACCTTTTGTGTAATCCAACTTACTGTGTTTCTTCTTAGTTGCTAGGGGAAAACAAGAATATTACTGGTGTGCATTTCAACAGCCTGTAGCTGTCATTGGTTTTAATATTTGTTCACTCTATGTCATATTCACAAAGTGCTATGAGTTACTCTCTCCTAACTACATAAATGGCTCTTGTCACCACTTTTCACCAGTCACTGCAGAGAATGCATTGCCCTCTTTTATCGTAGTCAGGAAGGGCCAACAGCAGCACTCGGTGCTTAGCAAAGTTAACACGTTTTCAATAATAACCAAAGACTGTCCTTGTTACAAACACTCTAAATATACTCTCCTACTGTATTATTATTATTCTAGAACAAAGTATCAAACTAATAAGCAACAGCATACATGTAAATTATGTTGTTCATGTTACAGAGCTTTGCATAATGCCTCTATGGTTAGCCAAGTAGTTACAATAGCTGTTGCATGTTGTTATTGACCATTTTAATTATTTCTTTGTACTAAATCTTGTTAATGTTAAAGTTCTAAATCAAAACATTCCTTTGCATTATATTCATCAGGACTTTTTTTTTTTCTTTTTAATTTGTAAGTTTATGTTAAACAACTCCAGCCACTTAATAAAAAACAATCTCCAGTGTTCCCCACATCTTAAAGCAAACCTTTATATGAATATTACCTTAGTATGAGAAAGTGACTAAAGAACAGGTATATCTTTAAGATTTGTTTATTCTGGCTGTAGAGATCATTAGCATTATCAATTTCTGTCCAGTATCTTTCCATGAAGAAACAATACTGAGCTTAAACAAGAAGAAGATGTTTTTTATGTGTCCATCCTCTCACATCCTCACAGTTCTTTACCCAGGTAGCAGTATAATGAATTCAAACTATTGTTTACTGCCTGCAGGTAATAGGGATAAAAGTTTGGTTCTGTGACTATGCAGGTGAGTACACCCCATTGCTGTGCCCATAGGGCTACTTTTTGCAGGACAAAATGCATTTTTGCAGAGTCATGTAAAAAGATATTGGGTGAGAAGTTCCAGGAACTGGCCTTTCATCTAACTGTTAATAGAATTCACTCTGTGCTCTGTGTAATGTTGTGAATGTACACAGAACATACTGGTCCCTTAAATTTAGCAGTTTATAAAATGTAAAAAAATTGCTATCTTGGGACTGGAGCTGGCATAACACTGCCTCCTGCTTTTTCTCTTATCCTCCTTTCATGTGACCTACAAACTTCTGTCAAGGTGAGAAGGAAAAGCTGAAAGTGTTGCACAGAAAGATGCTCTGTGTTGGCAAAGTGTGAATCCTTTTGTGGTTTGCTTTTAAAAGGCAGAATTAGTTTTAAATCACATAGCTAATAAAGACACAACTTTTATCTGCAGTGTTTACCACAGCACAAGCACATAACCATCATACTCAGAGTCTGGTCTGGAAAACACATGCCCATCAGGCCTAAGGACTTGTTAACTCCGTCTCTCTTTTGAATAGTAGTTGATCTGCAGGGCTGAGAGGGGACACCAGGAAGTTCAACAAAATGAAATGCAAGACCTTGCAGCTAGAATGGAATAATGACATGGAGCAGCATGAGATGAGGGACAAGTGCTTGGAAACAGCTCTGCAGGAAAGGTGCAAGTAGCCCAGATGTTTCTCAAGTTTAAGGTGAGCCAGCAGTGAGCCCTGAGCAAAGGTGGCCTGAACATTCTGGGATATGTTGGCACTGGTAGAGCCAGCATATCCATGGAAGTGGTCCTTCCTCTCCATTTGGAATTTGTGACTGCATCTGGAGTAGTAACCTTCTCTTAAAAAGGGAGAAAGGGAGTGTTCTGGTGTTCCAGATAGGATTTCCCAAAGTTGCAAATATTCTGCATGCAATGAAAGAGAGGCTGTATCCTACTTCATTTCAATTCTCCTTCTCTGTGATGGCCAATTCACATCGGTACAGTTTATCTGTAACAAAGACTCTTTTCATTATCTCCTTGTGGCCATCTTAGTTCCCACTCCACTGAGTCACACTAAGGATGTACCTCTAGAGGGCTTCTATAACCATAGCTATTTCATCCTCTTAATTTCTGTCAAGAAGAGAGTTAAGCCAGCAGTGCACAGAATAGCACAAACTCAAACCAAATACTGAAAGAGCATTTAACTGTTTTAATTATGCATTAGGAGCTACCTTGAATTCTTACTGGAAAAAATGGTATATTTGAAAGGCCATGGATATGTGTAGAGCAGCCCAAGTTTTATCCTGGTCTTTAAGAATAAAAATTCATTAACCTTTTCTTCTGTTGGGAAGTTCCTTATTTTTGCCTTCCAGATCAATATGATTTACTGTTTTTTTCCCCAAAGCTTCTGCACAATGTTGTGTATCTTAGAGATTAGTGCACTATATTGTTCTCCTTTATCCAATATCCTTAAAGCCAATTTGTTTTCATTAGGAAATGTTATTATACATCTGAGAGCAGTGGAAATGTTCAGTTCCAGGATACTTCTTCGTTTGCTGACTGAGTTGTGAATTCAAATCACTTACCATAGTTCCTAGCACATCTTTACATTAAATCAATATGGATATTTTGGATACTGAAGCAATTTGCACTGCTTCGATCTTCTTGTTTTTCTTTCTCCAAAGATGACAACTTATACAGAGTATGATATATATGTAGCTCTTTTCCAGCTTGTACTTTAGCTCAGATAACATGATATACTTTTGATAAGGAACACTGCTCAAGAAATTGGAAAAAAAAATAAATCACCAAACAACAAAAACCAGAAAAGAAAGCAGCTACATATAACTGCTCAAATGCAATAATATTCCATCCTACCTCTTTACATTATTATTTCAATTTAGCATAGGCTCCAGCTAATTTTAACTTGCCTGGATGTTTTTCCCTACGTTATTTTTTTAAAACAAATAACATTGTTAAGATTTCTCACAAACTGCGGTATTTTAGGGTTACAGTAACTGAGCTTTCAAAGTTCTGTTTTGATACTACTACAGATAAACTACTACAGAATTTTTTTAAAGTTGCCAGAGCAATCTTATTTTTTCTTTCCAGTTGTCTCATCTTACCGTAGAGTTGTCCAGAACTAAGCAGTTCCAATTCTATTTTGTGTCCAATTTAAGTGTTGATGGAGGTTTTTTTTGGTTTTGGGTTTGGGTTTGGTTTTTGGGTTTTTTTGAATTTGGTTCTGTGGTTTTGGGCTTTTCTGTTTGTTTTTTGTTTGTTTGGCTTGTTTGGTTTTGGTTTGTTTTTTTTCCTGTTTCTTTTTAAACTGCTTGTTGGAAGATAAACAAAACCCTTGAACATTTTCAAAGAACAGAATTATGCTGGCTGAGCTTTTTAGGGGAGAATTTAGGTACATTTCTGCCTTGTATTGTCTCTCTCTCTCTTCTTCTCTTCACACATTTCTTATTTTAAAAGTTCATCCTTGTCTGAACTGACACATCTCTGGGCTGCTTTTCAGCTATGTGAAAAACAACATTTTGATGAAATTTAACTTGCCAAAAATATTTTCCTTAACTCTGCTTCAAAGCAACTTATTCTGCTTTTGCTAATATTCTTCTCTGTACAAGCATGCCCAGCATCCATTTGAAGAACGTGTGACAGATGAAAGCCTACAAAAGTGTAAAGTGCATTTTGGGTGTGGTGGAGAGGAGAAAGAAGAGGTGTCAGGACATTTAGATGGTGATGTGCCCTCTCCTGCCTGCACAGGCAGCCTGGCCCAGTGTCTCTGCTGCTTGTGTTTTGTGGTGAGGAGCCACACTTGAGAACCTCACTGCCAGACTGACACATGAGATGAAAGATTCATGTCTACTCTGACCTCCATCTGTTCACAGGAAGGTTGGTTGTACTAACATTTGTTTACATGGACAAAGTTTTAGATTTTTCCTTCCACTGATTGATCTGAATGCTTTCACCAGGGAATCCATGCCTCAGGAGTTTCTGAGTTCAGACCTAATGTTTCTGTTTCATCTAGAAACATTTCAGTTTTTCCATCCCCGTTCCACTTTCCATCACATCTTCCACTTTCTAAATCGCTCAGAGAGGAAAAAAGGAGCTTTCAAAATGTCATTTATTTCCAAAGTCAAAGGTCTTGGTGCAGCAATAAGAGCTGGACATTTACAACAATTTCTTACATTTTTCAATAAGGAGAAAGGAAGCAGACTGTCATTTCTAAAAATTTCTTGCCACAGTATTTTTCCTTCTCTCCAATCTCTTACCAACTAAGCTTCATAATCAAAACTAAACCCTCCAGCCTACCTATTCCTTTTCACTGTCTCAGGCTTTATGTACAGAAAACTGCTGCCAAACATTTACCCTTCACAGAGATGTCATTATTCCTTCCCAGATTGGTTCCTATCACAAAATCAATAAAAACGTAAGAACTGCTACAATACAAGCTCTTCAGATGGTAGCAAAATACCAATGGAAAAGCAAAAGTGTAAAAGATGCCAGCCATCTGTTGTTTAAACCAACCAAAATGTATTTATTATAATTCTTTCATAAGGACTGTGCCTTTAGAAGCAAACACACATAGGTTTCTTGGCAGCAGAAGACCCTCTTTAATTGTAATAGAATGAGAAAACATTTGTCTTCCCTTTCCCTGATGGTACAGTATTTGGAAAAGTAATTATTTTTATCAAGAAACCCAGAAACATTCTAAATGAAGAATCCAGCTAACAAACACATAGTTCCTTGTGTAGCTTAAAAGATGTTCTAATATTATAAATCAGTCAGATGTAGGGTTATAAACAGAAGTCTGCAGCACATTCTTTCTTACTGACTCACTCAATTTTATTGAAAATGATTCTCTCAGAAATTAGAGTAGATGGTAGAAAAATGAGAACCAAATATGAAAAAGACTAGAAAGAGGGGCATGTGAGTTCCACTTTGAAAAAACCCCACATTTAAAACAATCTGTTATTGAGTGCCATATTGACTAAGGTATTATCAGCTCTTACAGAGGACGTTCAGCACCAAAATGACAGAAATATTTTTCAACTGTGGATTTGACATAAATAAGTATATTTTCAGTCCAAAAAGGAATTTAAGCAGAGATGCAAGAAGGTATTGTTAGTCGAAAACTTATTCAAATATGACACAAGGATTTTATGATACTTCTAAAGAGAGAAAATGCAGGCATTCAAATAATACTGAAAAGTAACCCAACATAATAAAATATGGAAAGGCAGGACATATGAAAATATATCATAGATAAAACCATAGCATTCTTATGAAATACCATTTAAAAGAATCATTACTCTTATTAGTGTGGTATAGCTTTTTTTGTACACATTTATACTAAATTTATTCTTTAAATTATTGTGTTTCACCTTTTTTTGGTACCAGCATAAGAAATTGAGGGGTTTTTTTTGTTTTTGTTTTTGTTTGTATTTGACATTGTCCTTTTCCTTTCTTTTTTTTTTTTTTTTTTTTTTTTTTTTTTTAATAAGGATACACTTATATGAAAGTATGAAAAATTGTGCACCATTATATCATTAAAAGCATTTGGAAACAAGACAAATTCTTCCTCTGAAAGGCTCATTTCTTACTGTAATAAATTTAAAATTAATTTGAGCTTGTATTATGAAATTCTGGCTCCAATGAAGGGAGAGATATGTTGCTGTTGTTTTAAATTGAACCAGGATGTCATCCATAAAGTAATTTCCTTCTAAACAGAAAAGCTGATTTAAATATAGAACTTATCAGAACCTCAGTTGAGGGATTAGAATCAGGAGCTGTGGTAAAGAAATCTGAGTTATGATGTTTTTATCACTGTGAAGAGTCACTTCTTTAATGGAAGGGAGACAGGATGCTTTCCAGAGTCCAAACAATAAAAATGCTATAGCACACCATAGAAAGGCATGCACTGCACAGCTGTCAAAACATTTTTTAAAAATTTGATTACAATATTAGTACCTATTAATCCTTTGTAATTAGAAAAGTTAGATGCTGCCATCACTGTAATTATCTTTTCACGACTGAAATAGTTCTTTGAACAGGTGATTAGTTGAAATACAGAGTGGGTTGTAGCCAGAATCTTTCTGGGTGTGAAAGCAAACAGTACTCTAGTAACCAAGAGCTTCTGCTTCTTCTTTCTATTTACTATTACAACTCAGGGTCTTGCATTGCATGGACCATATCAGTGACAGGGAGTGATGCAGTGTGAAGAACAGCACTGGTTTCCTCAACATTTCATTAGTCCAACATGTTCTAGGTTACCTTTTGCATCAGTATCTCTCCAGGTTTCATATTTGGAAGTGTCTGTCCCGGTCCCTTTAAAAAAATACTTTGCCTCTCTTGAGCTTAGAAACATATGAACAAAAGCACAATGTAAAATTTTAGAATTTTTTTTATATGAAAAAACTATATATTAATTAGTCATTTTTTACTGAAATTGTTGACTGAAAAAAAGCAAATGTATTCAAGTCAACAGAAAGTATGATATTTTGAGCCTCCCACCCACATTTAAGAAAAACTTTTTCTACACTAATGGTAAGATTTTCTTTTTGCACATAACTTCAAGTTCCCTTTCAAGTTAATGCCATATTTGAGGGCTTGAGCTAACATTTACAATAAGTATCAGCTGCTTATGATTGTATTACATTTCTGAAATAGTTTCTGAAATAGTCTTCCAGTTTCTTTGTGGGGTCACTTTTTCCAAGAGGCATATGAGAACTTCGAATTAAAAAAAAAGATAAATCAATTAGTGTGGAAATGAAGCTGCAATCTTGTCCTATATTTAAATAAAATATCCATGCATTGTTCAAACAGTGTTAAGTCGTGGAAAAAAATTAAACAAAAAACTGAGCTTTTGTCATATTTATGATTACATTTTTACATATTTGAGCAAAATTAAGATCATGGTTGTTAAAGAAATATTTTAAAATTTCATGAAATTATTTGATGTCTAACAAAGTGGTGAAACATATCACAAAATATTTCCATTTAACAAAAATACAAGTATTTTTTATGGGCTTGTATTTGTAAAATGATGTTTGAAATATTTCAAGAATCAAAACAGAAACAATGTAATCTAACTGCATGAAGAAAGATCCTGCATTATGTGCAGTTATAGTCCTATAATTCTGACAGTGAACTTACTGCATACAAAATGTTAATTTTCGTAGTCAATTTGTTACACAGCTAATGAGTTAATTTCATGAGCATCTGCAATGAGACTTGGCAATGATCAGATTAGTATTCATTATCAAACAAAAATGTATTCAAGGAGAAAAGTACTGTCTGGAATCTTTCCCTCATATATAATTGTCTTTATGATGTTTGTATTATTAGCAAAAAGAGGCTAAAATGGGTAAAGCATTTTGATTAAGTTCTTCCATTCATAAAATATTCTTCAGATTCAGCAGAGCTTGAGAAGCTTATCTGTGACACAGTTAATACTTTGTGATAAATCATCTTCATGGGTTGAAAAAGCAAAATTTTTTTGTAGCTAAGAACATCTGACAAAGAGAAGCAACATTTTCTGTTTTATAAATTACTTGTGGTTTTGTTCTTTTAGACATGTAAAACTTGCTACCTTACCTATGGCTTGCATTTGTAGTTTTACAGAATTTAGGCCATCCTATCTCTCCACTACCATCATCATATTGGGTACTCCTGAATGTGGAATATGTAAAACTAAATTATAAAAATATTTGAAATAAAATGCTACTAAAAGCAGGCCTGCAGTTCAATACTCTGTCAAATGAACAAAAGTATTATCACACAAGCTCTGGTGCTTATCTGATACTGCTTTGTTTCCATAGTAACGATAAATAGATAATAGTGGTGCTCTCACAAATGCTTTTTTTTTCTGTTTTTCTTTCCCAAGACCAAATTCTAGTTGTTTAAGGGGGGCAAGATTCTGTGCAAGAAATGTCAACAAGTTGCTTTACATTGTTCAGAACACAGATTAGCTAATCATGAGGATAAATAGCATTTTGTTTACTGGAAGTGTCTAGTGGCTCTCCCCAGCAATAAATTTTATCATTCATCTTGATTAATATCTTAATTGCTGATGTTGAAGTTGGAATGATTCTCACATGAGTAGTCCTTACTGATGATATATAAAACACGAGAGACAATGAATATCAGTGGTATCATTAAAAGAAAGAAGGAGTGAAATTTATATTGAGATTAAATATTTATATGGAGATTAGAATTTAACCTAAAAATAGCTACATGAAGAAATGTGAATACACTTCCAGAAAAGTGGCAAAATATGAATTAAAGACATGAAGCAAAGGCTAGCACCGTTCTAAAATATATTTTAGAGATTTTAATGATGGACAGCAGGTGAAGTCAGTCCACCATGTATTACAGGTCCTCAGAAGGTTAACAAGACTTTATTCTGAGTCCAACAGGCATTGTATGTATCTCAGCATGCAGCAGCAAACAGCTTGAATTCAGTCTAGGATACTGCCTCTGAGACAGCAAAAGAGAAGAGCACCCTGTGATGTTTTGATAAGTAAACCTTAGAAATAGCAGCAAAATATTTGAACTCGGAATTCATTGAGAGGTTTGAATGTTTCTAAACAGAAATGCTTTGTTTTCTGTTTCTAAAACTAGAACTCAAGATCAAAATATCTAATTACAGAATTGCTTATAATTACAGTTTATTTCATGGACTGCAACTGATATTTGCAAAATAGGCCCCACAGGGAGTACCTTAAAACTTCTGGGTTGCAAATCTTGTATTTGTCTACAAAAAAGGTTTCCTCTTAGTGCCATGCAGAACTTTAAGCTGACAAGTGTAATTTCACAAAGTTACAGTGGAGCTGGAGAGCTTCACAGACCCTGGGAATTCATCCAGATTTGGCTTCACTCTGCAAAGCCCATGAGCCTTGTACTAAGATGCTGTTCACAGTTCTGTGAGGAATTCAGGGTTTTATGTAGTTTAATATACAAAGGTAATTGGAATTTGTCAGTCCTGTGTGAGGTTTAGGATCTGTTACAATGTGGATTTCATAGATCTCACCATACCCAAGCAGACCAGACAAAAACTGAGAGTGTGAGGAGTTCAGTTTCACACAGGTCTACAAACTTTTGAGAAAGCAGCTAATAATTTTTCTATCCTGGGGAAGGAAAGGTTTGTGGCATTGAAGCAATTTCTAATAATTCCTTTAGAAGCAGAATAAAACCAGAAAAACAAACAAGCAACAAACCAGCTCATCTACCAAATTTCACTGGTCCCTAGATGTGCAGCAGTCACTCTCACCTGTCTGAGAATAAGTTCTTATCTCCAAACATCAAGATGTCAGCAGTTAAACTGAAGAAATACAAGCTGCTGAACAACCATAATATTGCTTTTTGAGTATCAGTTTGGAAGTTTGGACACTTGGAGGACAGAGCAGCACAAGCCTGGCTTTTGTTTTTTACTTGGGTACCTACAATAAGAGGGAAAGTCAGAATAAGAAAGTAATAATGTTCGTTCCTTGTGGCTGTCGTGGTGATGTTTGTGTGGGTGTGTGTCCATAAAGGATACGACGAAAAATAAGGAGATAAGGCTTTTTCCAAGTTCTTGACAAAATTAGTCAAAGTCACACAGAGGAAGAATTTGGGCTACATATCAATAGCAAGAACTACCTACTACCCTTTCTCCATCCCTCAAAGACAGTGCAGCAGACTGAGAAGGAATTGAAAAGTATGCTAAAGAGGAAAACATGTTCCCTAGATTCTAATTCATAAGAAGGAAACCCTTAAATGAAGCTGAAGAGAGGATCAGTCTAGTACTCAGGAAAATGGACAATCATTGCAGTAGAAGCCAAGAATAATGTTTATTTACGCTTAGAACCAAGAACTGTAAAATTATTCTTAAAATAGTTTGCACTGGAACAAAACCAATTCAGCCACTGATTCAAAATTCAATTCATATTTAAGGAGTTTCCTTGCAGCATAAATTACCAAACTTCTGTAAAGACAGAAACTCTGCTCTAAACAACCTTGCCAGGCGTAGCCACTGTAATTTGTATATCTCTGCCACTTGGAGATCAAAGTATGGGTGGTAAAAATATCAGAAAATATCTGAAAATACCTGCTTTCCTTTTTTCTTACCCATTTAGAGGAGTAATACATTCCTTTCAGTTTAAGTGGAAAATTTCTAGATAGGGAGAAGATATTTAAAATCATAAACTGATTGGTACATTGGACTGGTACTTGTAGTGGAAAGTTTCTGTTCAAACTTCAGTGTATAGCTTACTAAGCATAGAGTTCTTCATCTGTTTAATGGATAAGAGCTTCAGCTAAACCCCCTGATTTTAGAGCTAACATTACCCAAGTGGAACTTGTTTCTAGTAAGCAGTGATTCATAACCATGTGCTACCTTTTTCTATTTAATTAAATTCAGCATTTTTTATAATTATTAAAATTACTAATTCTATCTAGCACTTTATTATTGCCTATTGAGCTAATGAAATGTTTTAATCATGAAATAATAAATGCATAAGAGCAGATGTACTTTTACATGTGTTACAGTTTTATATGTAGATAAGCATTTCTTATGGTTCTATCTGAAAGTTATTTAGTTGTATAGGTTAGTAAAATATCTCCTTAAAATGAAAGGATTTCAAAAGACCTTTACCCATTGCAATAGAGCAGATGGAGGCCACAGGGCACAAGAACCTGGACCTGATGTCACAAAGTGATTTTCTGGCTCTGAAACCAAACACAGACTTTGTTTTCACAAAGGTGAGAATAGCAAGTAGACTGAAGGTGATTAATGCTGTCCATGATATGAATGAGAATTTATTGAAATTCTTTGCACAGTTCTCATTTCAAGAGTGTAAAAGGGATGTCAGCACTTTAGAAATTATTTACAAAAGAACTCAAAAAATAATGTAAGGTTGAAAAACCTGTCTCCACTGTAAAAGACTGAAAAAGGGTAATCTATTTAACTAAACAATAAGAAGGTGAAGAGGTGAATACCTTGTAGTCTGCAGCTGCCCACAGGAGGAAAGTTTTCGGGTAGTAGAAGGCTCTTTAATCTTACAGATGAAGGGAGAATGAGACCCAGTGGCTGGAATTATAAGCTTAATAAATTCAAAGTTGAAATGAGGTGGACTTCTTCAGCAGTAAAATGTAATTAAACTGTGTAACAATTTGCTGAGGGTTGTGGTGCACCTTCCATCATTTAAAAAGTCTTTAAATTAAGATTAGCTGTCTTTTTTAAAGATATGCTCAAACTTCACCAGAATTTGGGCTCCTAGTGATTGAAGCTTTGGGGCTGCTTTACAGGAAATCATATTTGGATTATGAAAATGGTTTCCTCTGGATAAAAAACTATGAAAATTATGTGGTTTATATTTATAGTCCTTTGTGATACAAAACAGAATCTTCCTTTTCAGTCAATATCTTTTGAAGCCATTGGCACTGCGTATCCAATGGCTTTCAGGATTACTGCTTTCTAACCTTACTCTATTATAGCACTATTAAGATAAATAACATTAAAAAATTGTGAGAATCATGTGTCATTGAGATTGTACTGTCCCTAGTTCATTTTTTACCTGTATACACTCTGGCACACCTTTGTTCATGGTAGTGTTTGACAGCTGCTCAGTGAGAAGGGAACCCTTGGAGATTTTTACCCTGATTACCCAGGGTTACTGAAGCCACTGAACCCCTCTCAGTAGCACTCAGTGAAGCCATTGGAATATCTCTTTTACAGACAAACCTTTCTTCCTGTCTGGGCTTTGTGGGAGCTGAATAGTGGCACCTGTGTTCCACTGACAGTGTACCCAAACCTGACTGCCCAGAGTAGTGGTTCCTTTTCTCCAGATAGGATTGCCATATTTCTGCCTTGAGCAGAATTAAACAGTGCATACATAATGAGCTTTTTATGCTGCGAGATGCAAGACCTGGTTCTTATGTGTTGTTCATTCTCAAAGCAAGTCATCTTACCATGCTCATTAAATTTGCCCTGGCAGATATACTGGATTAACTGCATAAGAATAATTATTAATAATAATTAGTCAGTGTCATACGAGTAGAGTGGGTCCAACATATCTTAGATACATCTTAGACAAGTAAATACCTGAATGTGCAGCAATCAACCCCAAAGAATAGGCCTTCTCTCCCTTAAGACAACAAAGGAAACAAGATGGAAGATGAGACTGTGGGTTGAATCTGGGGATAAAATTTGTCCTTTATGAGAGCCTATTTTATTACACTGTGGAATATTCTTGTAACTGGTTAAAATAAATCCAGTAAGCAGAGCTGATACTACAGTGTACAATAATTCTCATGCATATGTTCACATGTGCAATAATGATAATTCTGTGGATGGGTCACTTTCACTGAAATATATTTTAATTCATATATTCATAAGTGTATATTCTTAGTATAATATTTAAAAGCAGACTCCTAGAAAAGGTTAAATGGAATCCAGAAATTTCACTTAACTGATTTAAGTTTTTATACTGAGTAAATGTGGTGCTCCCTATTTGCGATAAACAAGATGGTATTCCAAATGCTTACCTTCCACTAAAATAAGAGAATTAAATTATAATTTAGAGGACAGCTTGCACTCATTTTATGGGACTATTTCCAGAAGCAATAACTAGTAAACTGCCAACATGATTTTGAAATAGCTCATGTACTTTTCCTAAAAGAATATACTGCACAAATGTTATTAACTTGCCTCTATGTTTTATGCTTGCATTGTAATGTTGCTTGGTCTAAAGAATATAATGTTAAAACCAGCAACTAATCAAAGTCATAAATACATTATATACTCATATGTTCAAAAGATATCTCTTTTATTCTTAATTTAAATAATTTTAAAAAATATATATAAAACATAAAATAATGAAATAACTTGGTTCAGTAATGCAGTTTCTGCAAATACTGTGTGAAATTAGACTTTCATAAACACTGATTATTTAGTGACAAAAAAAGCTTTAAAATAAGAAGTTATTACACCATCAGGCAATGAAAGCTATATCCTTCAAGCATGTCAAGACCAATACATCTGGAATTTTGTTCCCTTTTCATCTACTTTGAAAGCAGTTTAGGTATAATATCATATCTGAAAGAAAGTCAGTTTGATCTCCTTTGATTATAAATAAATTTATAGTCTGTATCCCAGTATAGCATCCAAACTCCTCTCATGCTTCTTCAGTGGGAGGGAGCATCAGGAAGGCACTCTGCAAAAAAACCTTGGATACACTCAGAGACCTTATTTCAGTAATTTGCATAACTGAAATACACTCCCTTTTCTGTTTTGCCACTTCATAGGACCAAACATGAAGAACAGAAAACAGATTTTAAGGGTTATTCTTACTTTCAGTCAATAGACTTACAAGTGTACTTCCAGATTTTTCAGGCATGCAAAAATTTCTTTATTTGTTCGTCACTTTGAAATATTGATGTTTCTCAATATATTTGGAGATTGGGTTTTTTGTTTGTTTTGGTTTTGGGTTTGTTTTTTTTTTAAGTATGATACTATTTATTTCAGGTGCCATATGTGCTCTATGCAGGCATGTGAATTAATCTCTTCCAGATTAATTCACTATTAGTTAATCTCTATACTATCTCTATTAGATACCAGGGGAAAAGCACATAAAAATTATTGAGAAACCTCCTTCTCTCTTCAATCTCTTCTTCTGCTTTCTTGCAACCCCTCCCCTTGACTTGATTCAGTTTCCTAGCTATGACCATCTGAAAGCTAAACATCTAGAATTGCTATATATTAATAGACAAGAGAGGGACATCTCCTAAAGTAGCATTACCACATTTTAGACAGAATCTGGAAAAACTAAATTCCACCTAATGATCTGATGTTTACTTAGGATAACACAAGGAACCTTGGTTTTATTAGCTGGACATCCAGTCTTTAGATGCCTAATATTAAGCACTATAAATAGCACTCCTGGCAAATCTTGTCCTCTCTGTGCTGTCCCTGGTGCACCGTGGTGCCACAGACAGAAGAGGAAGGGCAACGCCTCTGCAGTATTGGACGATCATGTGCCTGCAGCTGAAAAAAATTCCTCTCAACTTAGCAGAACTCTTACTGGGATTGGTAGCATTTCTCACTTAGCCCAGTTATTTCAGATTGGGTTCTGCTAATGTGTGCATCCTTGTGAACTTCTCTTTGTCTGTTGTTGGCACCCTGTATTGCTTATGCTCACACCTCAGCATGTACTCTCTTACATCCAGATTTTTTTTCACTGGGGTCTTGAACATTCATGTTCATTTTTGTCTCCCAAGAGTATCAGGATTCTGTTTGCTGTTATTCAGATGCCAGCGAGGGTAGCAGTGCATTGTAAGAAATTTCAACAAAATAATACATTAAAATTTGGAAAAAAATATTTCAAGATGATTTTGAGATAATGAAGGCTGTTCTGCTTTACAAAATTGTATGTTAAACTGAAACTGAAATGATTAGATATAGTGCTTTTTCAGCTTAGAGGCTTTCTCATTATCTTAGATTTTAAGTATGATTGTGGGATTTCCAGCAGAGAGAAGCAGTTGAGAAAAACATTTTGCTACAGCTAGTTAACTCTTCCCTACATGTGCTATATTCAACGTATCCATTTTAAAACAAAATGAGGCAGCTCTGTCTTCTTTAGAATCTATAGAAAACCCTAGCTCTGCCAGTTTTATACTGTGCCCATCTTTGTGGGGATATGGTCCTCTAATCTTTACTACATAATAAAATTAAAATTATGAAAACCAGGAAATTTCCCAGTTGCAGGAAGTGCACAGCTTGCTCAAGGGTTTTTAGTTCTTCAGTTTAGTTCTGAAAGCTAACAAATATAGTACTTCTAAGTAGATGAAATGATAAAAAGCACACTTGTATAACAGTCTCAGAAGATGGTTTAGGATGGAAAAAGGGTCGAATTATTAACCTCTAAATATTTCACCTACACCGGCACATTGTCAACTGTGATTCTTTCCAGTAGAGGCTGGAGAGAATTCCAGAGAGAACTGCACACCAATATTGAAAACAAGGTATAACAAAAAAAAAACCAACAACTCTTAAAACCTAATTCTGTCTCCTAAAAAAAAAGTCAGCTATAGGAATTTAGGCACTGACAGGTGGTGTAGGGGATCTTCAGGCCTTCTGTAGAGACAGTGGTAATCTTTGAAATGTCAGCTTGTTACTACCTCAAACAGGAATGCCTCAGCTTTATTTGGGAACATGGATTTGTCCACATACGCCCAGAACTGTCTCTGCCATACAGTGAAGTCAAGTCCTTCAGGGTTAAAGTAATCTGAACAAATGAAGGAATCTGTGATGCAGATATTTCCTTCCAATCTGTTGTTTTGGATGTTCTTTGTAATACACACAAGTGGTGTCCAAAATAGGTCTGATGAATTGCACCTTGAAAAAGTTTATTTAATTCCATTGTCTAAGGGTCAGATAGCTTCAAGGTAGATTTCACAAATTGTAAAGAAGTAAGATCTTGTCTTAATTATCCCTTTGCTATGAAAAGAATTTCATTTCTCTGGCTCTTGACATTTATTTTCAAGAGGGGGTCACAAGCATGATTAACTTAAACTCAAGAATCCCTATCTCCTCTCCCCTTCATACACAATTTTCAAGTAAATGTCAGATTTTTTTTTTTCCTTACCTGTTTTGGTTTGGGGTTTTTTGTTGGTTTGTTGTGGTTTGGTTTTTTGTTTCATTTTGCTTTTTTCCAAAAAAAAAAAAAAAAACCCAGCAAACCAGTAGTGGTTTAAGCTGTGTATCAAGGAAATAAAGATAGGCAAAATAAATTGTTTGGAACTTCTAAATGTTCTATAGTGTCCCTGGTATTAAAGACAAGAGAAAGTGGGGGTAAGGGAGGGGGAGAGAGATGTTGTGTTTGCTTTAAAGTTTCTTTTAAAAAAAATAAAAGTAAAGCAAAAATAACTGACTCCTGGTTAATGGGAGGGAACAAATCTCAGTGCATAGTTAATACCTGAATGCTGCTGCACTTTGTACTTTACTTCTGTCCCCAGTATGTCCTATTGACCAGGCCTCATCAGCTGTAAGACCAGTGTGTTGGGATGTCACTGAGAACAAAAATACCTGAACTTATAAAAAAGCTCTTTAACAGATGCAAGAGCTATTTTAGAATGTTTCTGAACTGTTGAGACTTACACACTGGAACTATAGGTGAGGAATAATGCTCCACACATGACTTGTTCTTACTCAAGGTTGGGTCTGATTGAGAATAGTAGTCCTTCTGTAGAACATGATTTTAGACTGTTTTTTAAAGATCCTTTGAGTCTCTTGGATCAAGAAGTGATGGTGACTGGGCTCCACTGCAGGGCTTGTTTCAAATCTCTGTAGTGGGGATGTGAAGGGGAGATTTGGCCACATCTCTATTACACAGAGGTACAAAATGGCAATAAATGACTGTGGTTTAACAGGAGCATGAGACTAGGCAAGCTTTATGTATATACAAAAGGTTTATGTTGCGATTTACAAGTTGGAGGTATCAGAAATAGAAATTCTTGATAGATAAAGTTCATTATATTGTGGCATTATCCAATATTTGGACAGCAGCCCGGAAGACTTCCTGTCACTACCATTATTGCAGGCCATTTACTACTGTCACTTTTCCAAATTCATCTGCTTTAGAGCCTGACACTGCTGGGAATCCTGCTGCTAATAATAATGATTTTTTTCTGTTGTCTGAGCTGTTGGTTGTTACATAGAATGGTGTTTGCTCCAGGACTTTTACCAGTATGTCTTTCTGTCCTCGTATTTTCCTGTCATTTTGTGGTGTCTTCCTAATGGTAGGTTTACTGAGACTGAAAGCAATTTGTATCAATAAGATGCTACTGTTAAATTTATATTTTCTACTTTTTTAAAACATTTTTTCCTTTTTATGTACTGAAATTTTGAATATGCTATTACCTGCCTACTGAGATTAAAAATGACCTGTTATTTTTCATTGTCATATCTCTCTGGAGACTGGGAATTCTCGGGGGAAACTTAAAAAAATAAGAAAAAAGAAAAAAGAAGGAAGAAAAAAGGAAAAAAAGAACATTTGGTTTCATAGAATTAATTCAAAGGGTTTAGAGCTATCATTCTTACTCACTCTGATGCTTCAGAATTCATATATATTATGGCCTGGATGTTCAAAAGCACTTACTTTTGTTCTCTTTGTCTACACTGAGGTTCTTCACAGGTTATTTTCAGGGAAGGGTAGGGCTGCTTACAGAAAGCTTTGTCAAGGTGCCCTTTAGAAAAAGATGGTAAGTCAGATATGCAAATGTGTAGACACTCAAACCATCTAGTGCTTTTAAACATCAATTTTTATGATACTAGATCTGCTTCATGCCATACACATTCAGTACTTCCCTTTGTACCAAACAGCAGAAGCCTAAAAATACCTAGGGAGACAATGCACAGGGTTTCCTAGCTCAGTGTGAGTTAATCCTTAGTCATTTTCTGAGGGCGAGTGTTATAAACCCACTCTCATTATACAGTCATAGACAAATCAGCAAAATAGCCCAATATAAGTCTTCTGAATGCCAAACTGTTCTTTGCCCATATTTAGCTCCTACTAATTTTAAAAGAAAGTGAGATAACTGTAGTGTTAACAAGGATGCACAAAGAAGTTAACTGAGTTATCTATCCATGGGAGAATGATCTGTCCTGTGGTTTAGCCTTGCTGCATGTACAACGTATTACACTTATCCAACCTTTCCATAACCTAATGTAGATATTTCCTTATTTGAGGCATTGCAATGCTTTGCTTCCCTATGAGAAAATTAATAACAAATGTAAAAATAAATGATTAATTCATTTATGCACTGTTAACTTTGATACATCTAATATTAGCTACAGACTTCCCCTTTCCAAATTGCCTATAGTTATTATTTTATTCCTATTAAAATAATTTTTAAATTACAGTATCTTCTATGTTACTAATTTTTTTCTGAAATATTTTCCACTGATGTACCTGGCATGTCTTGGTAAAAAAATAACTTGTATCTAGTGTATTTTTTCCTCAGAACTAAACGTTTAATATGGTGTTTTCCACCACACTGCAATTCAAAAAAATCATCACAAAACCTTTGAAAGGAAACTAGTAGTAGTACTGTAGATTGATTTTTTTATATAGCTGAAAAGTAGCTGTTATTTCTCTCTAGCAAAATGTAATTTCAGGAGTATAAGCTGCCATCTTTTTCCTCTGATTTAGCTGGAGAATACCAGCATATTTGAAATCTAATCTTTATGAGAGTTCTTCATCTTAGTTTTCATTTTATGTACTTGCATTATAAAATGCAATAGGCCTATCAAGAATAAGTGTATTGCTTAAGTGTAACATGGTTCAGAACTGAGAAATTTCTTAGCTGAGAACAGTTGCCAGTTCATTTTTGATCCATTTAGTCGTTGTACTACTGACTCTCAAACTCATCTGTGTATAAGTATGCTGTGGATTCTCAAATACAGAAATCTGATGTGTTATAGGAATGTCATGGAAGTATACGATATCCCACTGTTATGTGTTATTCATATATCTTGAAATCATTCTAAATAAAAGCAATACCATTAGGAAAACAAATTAATATATCAAACCAAACAAAATGAGCAGTAAATGTTGTAAAGACTGAAGTGTGATATAAGAAAATATTTGGATTATTTCAGAATCAAATCTCTAAAGCTAGAGGGAGTTGTCCCTAGGACTAGTTACCAAATTGTAGACATATCCTTACTCTGCATGTGTGAAAATTTGTTCCCTCCCAACCACACACCTTCAGACTATCTTTATGAAAAGTTCTTTTGACCTGAGGGCAATGCTAACTTGCACACTTATGTCATTGCTTATGTTTTTATTTAACTTCAAAAATATCCTCTTCCTTGAAATTGTTGACAGCTCATTTACAAGGAAGAAGTCTCCTTCCTGGACTGCCAGTTTTCCTTATTTACCTTTACAAAACAAGAGCTACAACTTTTGCAAACTTCATTTATATGATTAAAGAAGATTATTACTTCATTTCATGGGTTTATGATCGAGACCAGATTTGATTACAGATTAGTGCCTCAGAACTGATGGCCCCATTTATGACAACTGACTCCACCTCTTGGCTTTAAGTGACCTTATGCCATTCCTTTTATTTCCAAATACAGGATAAGAACTGGTCTAAACCAGAAAGTAATGGGAAAGAGAGAGAAATAAATAAATACTTATTCTAAGAAAAAAAGTTTGAAAAATGTTTCCAAAATTATATTTTCAGGTTATAGATAAACCAAAATATCACAGGCTACATTACACAATAAATCTTACATTGCAAGTTCTTAACATGAAGATTAATTGCTTCTGAATATTTTCTCCAAAGCACAAACAGAATAAACAAGCAAACAGCTTTGCATTGATAGAATATGAGTCTACTTGTATGGTGCCAAGAAAACTGTTCTTTTTTTCAGTTTTACTAAGCTTCCCTGTTTCTCCACAACTTATGGGATATAAGACTGAGGACTGCAATGGCCAGTTTTTTTATCGCCTTCATGCTGATATTTAGCATTTAAAAGGCATTGTATATCTGCCACTACTTGGTGACCTGTTGCTCTGTCACTTTTATATCATTTTTTTTCCCTCCTGGTATGTGAAGATCCCTTTGCAAGGCCTCTGGCTGTATTGCCCTGTGAAGAAGGACCAGCCAAAATGATGGGAAGGCAAGCCTCTTCGTGCTGTCAGAGGGTGTCCATAGGATATTGATATTCTTTTTTAAACTGGGTATAATTGTTCAGAATTGCAGTTTCTCCAGCAACTATATGGATTCCTTTCCCAGGATACCATATGCCTTTTCTTAAAATAACTTTAGGTTTAAGAAAGCTTAATTAATTTTATACAGCAGAATGCACTAGATCTGTTACTAGAATACACCATGCCACTGGTAACTGATTTTTCCATAGCTTGCTGGCCATAATATAACTATAGGAATTAGAAAAATAAAAAAGAACAATTAGCTCCTGTAATCCATCATTCTTGCTAATGCTTTTGTCTACAGATAAAAATTATCCTATCCAATGATCTGATATCTGCTATGCTTTTAAAATACTACAATTTCCATTCTTTTCCCATGGAAGAATATAACACATTTCAGAAGAACTTTTAATTTCTTTTTTCTCTCAAACCTTCATAGACCAGTCCACATGTAGACTTTTAAACTACTGTTTATTCTTGCTTTTCTCACAGGCCATTGTGTCTTTTATGTATCAATTTTACCTTTATCCAGTTTCCAATAGAGATATTATATCTGTAGCTGCTTTGTTCCAGTATAACTTCCATACAATAATGCTGTGTTTTGTGTTCAAATTGAAGCTGAAAAATGGAATTCAGTAATCTGAAAGGTGATTGGGAAGGAGTTCAACTCATAAGTCATCTTTTGGTTTCTTTGGTAATCCATCTTTTTGGATTAGCATAGAGCTTGACATCAGGAGTCCCGTTTATCTTCGTTGTTTTGTTTTTTTTTTTTTTTTTTTTGGTTGTTTTTTTGGGTTTTTTTGTTTTGGGTTTTTTTGTTTGTTTTTTTTTTTTTTTTTGCTTTGTTTTGGTTTTGGTTTTGGTTTTGGTTTTTTTGGTTTTGGTTTTGGTTTTGGTTTTGGTTTTTTTTGTTTTTTGGTTTTTTTGGTTTTTTTTTTTTGTTTGTTTTCTGATATAAAGCTGTATTTGTGCCCCTGAATGGTTTAATAATACTGACAGCTGAAAGATAGATACAACATATGCAATCCTAATGTTTTCCTTCCAGTGCGAGGAATTCTGAGATTTAAGAAGCTGAAAATCTCTTTCATATTGGAACTTATAAACTGAAATCACAAGCTTGGAGGCAGTGAGTATCTCTTATCTTGAAAAACAAGTTGGTGCAATATCAACAGTCCCATAGACCCAGCTGGTTTGTGTTGAGTCCTGAATCTTGACAGTGTTTACATTTTGGAGTTTTACTTTAGAATTTATTTATATTGGTCCCTGTGACTGCATGTCCCTTTCATGTATGTAGCTCAAAGCTGCCTAAATTGCACATGTGGGATTCCTTTTAAAAGAGTTTAGTCTGTATCAAGACTCCTCTTAAAACTTAGATGCTAAAGATAGCAGAGAAGAGGACTACCTGCAGAACTTCACTGCAGCTCTGAACATTTTAATGAAATCTGAAGGAAGAGTCTTTTTAATGGGCTATAGATTCACAGATTTTTAATATTGTCCTCCTTGTATTAATTCACCCTATAGAAAATAGCAGAGAAAAAGCTAAAACAGAGTATCACAGATTAAATGCAACAAGAAGATACTTTGACAAGCTTAAACAGAGAGCAGTGTCAAGCAAGCATAGGTATTCCCTGACATGTACTGCATTATCTTCTTAATCTCAGAACAAGTACCATTTTTGCTGTGGTTTTGACCCCTGCACCTTCTCCTTAGCCCCAGTGGAGCCTTCGTACTGCTGTAGAGAGAACTTGGGTCTCAACTAGTGTGAGCAGTCTCAGCCCTAGTCAGTTGTGGTAACCTTTAAAATGGGTGTTTTTAAAATGGTTTTATCTGGAGAGTTCCTATTACCACTGAAAGATCCACTAGTATTGTCTTTTTGTAAATTTAGAGCTCCATCAGCAGTGCCAAGGTTTGCCAGAGTATGGTCTGTACACAGTTGTTATCCTGAGCTCTGTGCTGACTATGAAGTCCTTTATAGTGAAGACAGTGGTACTGGTTTTGTAGTGCTTACATTGTAACTAAAGTTCTAGAAATTACAGGTGTCTTTTCCAGCATATTCTACTTAACACATCTCAGAAAGAAAAAAAAAAAAAAAAAAAACAAAAAAACAAACCCCAAATTATCACTCTAGTTTATTGTGCAAAGCATTTTTCCTTGAAGGGATAGGTGGTGGTGAGTTTTAAAGTCTTCACTGAAAGTAGGTTTAACTAAGACTGTTTTTTAAAACTTGTAACATATTGCTACTATGTGAGCAAAAGAACCAGCTTCAAGTTCTAACTATTGACCAAGGGGAAACTCAATGGTGAAGGGACCTATAAGAAGGTATATAGGGAAGAATTAAATACACTTTGTGATTTGTGACAGCCTAGGTTATCCTATCCATTCTGCAACTGCAAGGAGACAGGCTTCTCAAAATTCTAGTGTCATACCAATCATACCAACCCATACTACAAAGTGTCTTGTATAATCTCAGAGCAACATCGTTCTGGGCTTTGCAGAAATAGTCACAGACAAAAGATACGGAGAACTGGGTTCTTAAAATCTCAAGTGGAAAACAAAAGCTACTTTGGCCTAGATACATAGTATTTCACTCTCATTTCTTTTAAGCTACCCCAATTAGAAACAGGATTTGCATTTTTGGATTTGTGTGCATAGAAATCTTTGTGACTGGACTCGGTTTGGAACAACAGAATGTCGTCTGAAATCTGAAATGCAGACAAAAAATGGATCATTTGAAGACTTAGCAAGACTGGGGGAGAGAAATCTGAATGACAAAGAACTAAATCCGAAAGAAACATTTTCACTTGTGTTGCTGGGGAAAACTGGTGAAGATGCCCTTGGAGCAGCAGGACATCAGAGCAGAAAAAAGACCTAGACTGTCACAATGAGATATGAATAAGCAAAAAAAGAACCACTGTTGTTACAGTGATTTCAGATGCAATTCAAAGAGTTCAAATAACAAGTGCTTTCCAAAAAAAGTGATAATTTCAGTTAACATAATGTTCAACTTCCCTGGATTTTGTCTGGATAATGAAGAAGGAAGGGGATTAGGCTGGGGAGAAAGGAGAAGAAAAAAATTAAAGAAAGGAAAGGAAGGGGGAAAAAAAAGAAACACCTGGCATTTTTGATGCCACTTTGCCTTTGGAAACATATCTTGAAGCTACCTCTTTAGAGTCTGGGAGTTTCTACTTACCTTCATAAGCAAGATAACAAAATGCTTCCTCTGAAAAGCAGGTTTGGGGTTAGTTTTACAAGGACACAGGATAGAGTAGATTTATTAGATTGAACATGAATAAGCTATTACTACTGTTTTTTCTTTCTGTAATGAAGTTGTGACAAACATATAGTACATCTAAATAAGTTGTTTGAGCTACTAGATCATGATTTCTTTCATAAATTCCTTGGGACCATCATGGGCATGAACTCCATTTTTCTTCCTGGGAAAACTGAACAATTTATTTACTATTCAGTTTATCTGGTTAAAAGCTGGGAAACCAGGGGGACACATATTTATTTTTTTTCCCTACTTTTTTGTGACAAAATGCCTAAGGAATAAGAGGTTCATAATTAAATAGTCTGCTCATGTTCTGATGCTGTGCACAAAACTTCATTTTTTGAGTACTGACACAACTTGATAGTTTTTGTCAAAATCTCCTCTCTCACAATTTGTTAAATTTCTTGTAACAATTCTTCAGATAGTGCAATTGCATTATTGATATTGAGTTTACAGATTAAGATACCCACCTGTATGTGTCAAGACAATAACCAGGTTCCTGCATTCCTCCTGTAGTCAATACAGTTGTAGTCAATGCCATTTACTGAGAGAATTATTCATCTCATTCTGAATTAGGTACCTGTACGAACTAGTTCTATCGTTTGCCTTTTTCCTGAAGCAGAAAAACAATTTTCAATTACTAGTTCCTTTGTCTATGTAAGGCAAATATGTCATGGGAGGATACTTACTCAGACTGTCTTTTTGGGAGCTCACTAGAAGCTTACCCACAGTGACACATTTCCAGCTAAGAATCTGTAGCCAGTTTTCTATCAGTACAACATTCAGGGTCATCCAGGGAGACCTTTTTATTCATGGCCAGATGTTAAAAAAAACTAAGTAATGATGTTACAGGGATGAAGTGTTTGAAAACTCTCAGAGCAACAAGGAGGGTGCACAGTAAACTCACTACCGGGGACTTCAGGGAGCAGATTTTACCTCTTCATAGAGCAGTGACAAGTGGAGTCCCTCAAGGGTTGGTACTGGGACCAGTGGTGTTTAACAGCTTTGTCAGAGACATGGACAGTGTAATTGAAGGCACTCTCAGAAAGTTTCCTGACGACACACCAAGCTGTGTGGTGTGATTATCACACTGGAGGGAAAGGAGGCCAATGAGAGGGACCTTGACAGCCTTGAGGATTTGACCCATGCAAACTTCATGTAGTTCAACAAGGACAAGTGAAAGGTCCTGCATATGTGTAGGGGCAATCACAACCACAAATGTAGGTTGGGCAGCGAATGGATTGAGAACATCCCTGAAGAAAAGTCTTGGGGATGCTGGTCGATATGAAGCTCAATATGATCTGGCAATGTGCATTTGCAGCCCAGAAATCCAACTGTATCCTAGCCTGCATCAAAAGGAGCTTGATCAGCAGGTTGAGGGAGGTGATTCTCTCTCTCTACTCCACAAAGAAGGACATGGAGCTTCTGGAGTGAGTCCACAGGAGGGTCACAAAGATGACTGGAGGGATGCAGCACCTCTCCTATGAAGAGAGCCTGAGAAAGCTGGGGTTGGTCAGCCAAGAGAAGAGAAAGCTCTGAGACCTTATCGCAGCCTTCCAGTACCTGAAGGGGCCTACAGGAAAGCTTGGGAGGGATTTTTACAAGGTCATGTAGTGATAGGACAAAGGGCAATGGTTTTAAACAGGAAGAGGGTGGTTTTAAATTAGATATTAGGAAGAAATTTTTTCCTGTGAGGGTGGTGAAACACTGGAACAGGTTGCCCAGAGAAGTTATGGACCCCTCATCCCTGGAAGTGTTGAAGACAGGCTTTCAAAAACAGGGTCAAGTGAGAGATGTGCCTGCCCATAGCAGGGAAGTTGGAACTCTGTGATCTTTAAGGTCCCTTGCAATCAAAATCATTCTATGAAAATTTTTTTTTTTTTAAATTACATATTAATGGGGTCATTCCTAGTAGATATGCAAATAAGACTAAAATTCATATGAGGATGTATATGCAAATGTACTTCAATATTACTTTTCCAAGAGATCCCTGGTACCCAAAATACACAGAAATGCTTACTGTACTATCTGAGAGACAATGAGCACTATGTCTCTATGGTTTCTTTACATTCCAAAAAATGTTGTTTATTCACCTAAAATCATCTATGGATAAAATATAGAAGCTGAAAGATAGAGAAAGATCAAGTCATTTCCAGTTACCAGCAAAATTGTACCCAGGAAGGAGAGGTTGTATACTATCTCTTCTTTCCGAAGAACACATGAAGTTAGTTTTCCTGCTCTTCTTTGTATGGATCTTTATGAAAGAAGGCTTAGATCTAAGGGATAAATTCCAATTATTTTATTGTGATCAAGTCTTGATTTAGTTATTCCTCATCTCAGCCATACTTGAGGGAAAGATTAGTGAGGAAAAGATCTGAGTACTACTATGAGAGTCTATTAGAGTAGATTAAGATGTATTTCTTTAGTGGTTATCATGACATTAGTTATCATGACATCATGACATGATCTGAGTTACTGAAATGCAAATATCTACTAATTAACCGGAATTTAATCCATAGAAAAGTACTTCAACAGAATGGAGAAAGTATGCCTAATATGAAACACAAAAGATTACCTTTCTTTTGCTTCTTTATTGGTGGAATTGTTTCTCTAACTCATGCAAAGACTTAATTCAATATGTTTCTTGGAGAAATTAGAAAACAAGTTAGAATGAAAAACTTTATTCTAGTAAGATTATTTCCTTCTTAATTAAAAAGGTAGCTAATTAAAACCATTTTGGGCATTCTAGGTCTCTGGAACAAAATATTCAAGAGAATTACTGTAAATTACTAGATTCTCTTTTGCACTAAAGCATTCTTCATAGATATAAATTTGAGGTGATGGGTCCCTTTTTTGTCAGTAGTACTTTATATAGTTTTGTTTTCAAGTGATATTTATATTTTCTATCTGATAATGATAAACATCTTAGTTATTTTTCCGAAATGTGTTGCTTGGGTTATTTTGTTGGTTATGTTTGGTTGGATGGTTTGTTTTTTTTACAAAGAGTTCTCAAACTCCAAGTGCATGTATTAACTTACAATCCAAAGCAGTGGGCTATTGATTCCGTGTGTGAATCTAGCTTTCTTTTAAAGCTAGTACCTACAGGTGGTAGGTACAACAAATCTTCCCTGAAAACATAGTTCTTTATTATAGAAATAAATAAAAACTGGTCACAAATTATACTTGTGATAATATCTTTTACTGATTTGACCTCCCTGATTGTGGCAAATTTTTACTACCTATGAAAACAGGCAATGAATTAAAATATTTTATTGACTTCAGTTCTTCTTTCAAGTAAGCAAGTTCATACTTTTTTTATTCTCACGTATAGGGAACATACAGATTTTTTGTATGCTGTTCTATAGATTTCCCTCTGTATGAATTTTAACTTGGTTAAAAAAATATATTTTTAATTAGGTAACCCAGTAACAAAATATTGAAATCCACTGTGCACGGAAGACATACACTTTCAAATTTGTGTTCCTGTATAGACAACTCCATCCACACCAAAAATGTTGCACTGCATAACTGTAGCCATTTTTGCAGACCAGTTCATCTTCCAGCAGGAAGATCTTGGAAACTTGGTCTCTGCTTTCCTAATAGCTGTTTGATCGAACTATTGATTTTCTCTCTGTGGAGGAACACTAAAATGTTACAGGGTTATCACAGTAATTCCTTTACACTGCATTTACCTACGGCCACAGAAGCATAAGCAGAAAATCATATTTTGTTTTCCTGTCCTTTCCTGAAGAGATATTTTTTTGGTCTGTTCTATTTAGCAAACTGAGGGAGAAGAGGGCAAAGGCATAACAGCCCTGATCTGCCACCAAGTTCATTCTTGCATTTTCTTAGGTGTGATTTGGTTGTAATGAAATGTATAGAAATATGCACATAATAGGGAAAATTTAACACAATTTGAACCCTTACATTCACACACACTTATTTAAATTAAAATTGATTTAAAAGAAGTAAACAGCATTTATCATTATCAAGCCAATATAAATGAAAACAGAAACAGCCTGAATTTTCTACTGTTAAGCATCATGAATTCATCTTAATACATTGCAATGTATGCTTTTAATATACATTTTCAACTTAAATAGACCCTCAGATACATGTCTCTCTTCTTTTACAAAACCAGAGAAGACTTTTCAACTACATTTTCAGGTAGTTGAATTCAGTAGAATTTCTTTCCTAGATGAATCAGTATTTCAGTAAAATGAAAATAATTTAATCACTGGTGAACTTCGCTAAAATGTCCAGTAAGTTCACTTAAACTTTTAGTTTTTCTTCTTTCTTTGGTTCTTTTTCTATTTTGTTTTTTTTAAAAAAAAAACAAACAAATTGAATATTGCCCATACTCACTGTTTAAAATCCCTCAATGCTCATTGATAAAACCCCTCATTTGTCATGAACAGAAAATGCCTGTGAAGTTCTAATACTATACAGAGATGCTAAAATATTTTTTATCTTTGAGCGCTAACAAAATGAAGCACTAAAATGAAGGTTCTCTGTGAAAAATACCTGAGGGAATAATTAAATGATATTTGAACACTCATTTTAAAAAGATGCTACATGTTTGAGGGTCTGGCACATCTCACCACGTAGTAGTTTGGGTCTTCTGCCTCATTATCGTTTTCTCTTAATATATATGCTCATTTCTGGGCAATTAATACTGGTGACTTTAAACTACATGACAAACACCAATGGAAAAAATTTCGAGTCAGTGTGCATTACAACTATTATTCAGAGCTAAAATCAGTAAAAGGACTTGAAATGCCCTTCTTATTCTGTTTTGTCATCTTCATTGTCTTGTGGTGATAAAGAACCACATTTCGAGAATAATTTAAGCCATTTTATATGCAGGCTGAAGTGAAATTCTCAGCGCTCTTGGAACAATCTTTCACCAAATAATACTTTGATATAAGGAAAGAAAAAAAGCAAGCAGATTGAATGCAGTTTTTCCCAGAGTTCTTTCTTTAAAAAAAAAAAAAAAAAAAAAAAAAAAAAGGCTCACAAAGATTTAACTCATATTGAATTATTATTATGCCTGCATTACAGGCATGTCAAAAACATGGTTTTTAAATTCTCATCCTTTTGCAGAATGTGACAGTGTTAAAGCCTAACTTTTGATTATTCATCATTAACATTTTGACATTTTCTCAGCCTGTCGGCACAGAGAAAGATGAATTCATTAGAGGTAGGTAAATAATAAAAAAAAAAAAGTTAACTTGTTTTATTTTGTCTCTAAAGTAGTATAATGACAGTCTTTTGTGATTAATTTTCTAAATCATTTTCAGCTTATGCTTTCCTCTTGTGGCTTCAATTATCTTTGTCATAAAAAAGAACTTTTTCATAGACAACCTTCAGCCATTTTTCATGGCCTAATTTAACTATAAAACTGTTACTATCACATTTTAAAGATTATGATAGATTGCCTTTTAACCTATTAGAAATTTTTAGATTATACAGTATAATATTTATGGATGTGACTTACCAATTATGAAGAAAAACTCTGAAAACACAAATAAGGCTTTAACCTTGAAACCTGACTGGGGTTCAGATACAGCAGAACCTGTTATGTCATACCAGGGCTTTGTCTTGGGAAGTTCTGTGATGTCTTGAACTGACTGAGATGGCAACCAAAGACCAGATTCTTCTGAAACTGGTTTTATGCTTTTGTTGTGGTCAGTATTTCTGCCAGTTACTTAAAATTTTTCTGATTTTTTTTTTCTCCCCTCTTTACTAACACACTAGAATTATTCCTCCTTTTTTTTTTAAAGAGGGTGAAATTTTGCTGCTTTATTATCTTGCTGTTGTGCTTTGCTAATTTAGCTTTTAAAAATTAGAGTCTTTTTAAACAAGATAAATAATAATATACTTATATAATTCAATTAATTTTCTTAAAATACTAGAGTAATCAATAATATGCACTGATGGGGTAACAGATATTTGGACGTGGAAAAGATTCTCTGAATTTAAACTATACTCCTAAGTTAAATGCAGTACTTTTACAGAGTAATCTTCTATAGATATTAGCAGAGCTAAAAGACCCAACTCCCTTAAGCAAAATGGTTTCAGTTACTTAAGATTTTCCAAAAATAAACTGTTTGCTAGAATGTCACTATACACACCACCAAGTGGACACCAGTATTGAAAGCTAAGTCTTTCCCCAGGTGATGTGAATAAATTGCAATTTTCCTTTTTACCTGTGGGCCACATCCTCAGAGCACAGGAGAGGGTGTTTAAAAATTTAATAAAAATAAATAAAAAATAAAATTAAATTCAATAAAAAGCGAAAGGAGCAACTTTTTATCTAAATTTTCGAGAACTTCCATTGCACGAAGACTTCTGTTCGTTGAAATTGCATTTTATTATTTATCTAGGAAAGCAAGTTAATTTTACCCACCTGACATGGCCACTGTGTCAAAGTCCATCCTACTTGCCTCACTACATTAACTTTCATTATGGCACTTGCTTCACTGTTTAGGAACAGGAGTCATGATCCCTGCTATTATCTTCCATGAGTAATTGACCTCTTTCCCTTGATGCTTTTTGTCTTTGTGGAAAATGCCATCATAGCAGCAATACAGGTCTGCAGGCACCTGGAACCTAAAGACCAACAGTGGTTACCTGGGGCTCACTCAGCTGGCAAACAGGAGCAAGAAGCTTCAACAGCAGCAGCATCACCTCCTGCAGATACAAGCTACAGCTCTCCCAGAGCTCCCCTAATCCAATCTTAAAGAATTAGCAAATAGGAAAAAGAGGTAGCAGGCCACCAGAGTGCATCTTCCTTGTTATCATCTTTGAGGAGAGTGGCTGTGTGTCCCCTGACACCACAGCAAAGGAAGATATCACCAGGCTAAACAGCCTTCTGTGGGAACCAGCACTATTAGCAGGCTGCCAACCATATATCTTCCTTCTGTGACTGAGGAGTATCATTACAGCAATGGGCACTATTACATGTTACAAAGGGTCTGACTTAAACCTATTAAGGTAATGAGGGCTAGAGTTCAACATGACAGACTGCAATCTATCCTGGATTCAGGGTTTTTGGAAGAAAGTGAATATTGGAAGATGTATCTTTCATTGAAGTACAGACCCACTGGTGGTATGTTTTCAATGTGTTTTTAAAACACAGCAATGATCAGACACTTAAAATATGTGATTTCTTCTGCTTTAACATCTGTGAGGCCCATTTGATCTACAATAACACATTCCTGAAAGCCATGTATGTTTATGGGCTCAGCATGGCTGGCTTTGATTCCCCAAAATTATCAACACCCACTGCCTGCCACTCTCATATTTTAATGTGTTTTAATTGCCATTGTCATAGAAATCTTCCTTTCCTATGTCTTACTCTGTTCATGTCACTCTCTGAATCCCCTTACTGACTGTTATTCTCCTTTGTATCACAGTAAAGCTATTAATTCTTGATGGCAAAATCCTTAGCAATCTCACCGATATCTCTTGTTGCTTTTTATTTGTATGTTCCTTATTCCTTTTTCTCCCTCAGTTTCTTCATCTTCTTGATGTAACTTCCTATCATCTTCTCATCCCTCTCCTAATTCAGTCCTCCTCTTCCAGCTGCTCTTTCCTGGTATTCAAAGACTTCCTTTAGCCAGTTCATGTCTTGTTATTATAAGTTACCATCCCATCCAGTATTGTCTCGTGTCTGGAGCTGACTGTTTCTGCAAGCTCTTTACAAAAATATCTGGCAATATCTAAGTAAAATGTTATGTGAACACCAAGCATGTTCTATAGCCATTACTGATTACTCAGAAGAAGCCCACATAAACATCTATGTCTGCTCTAAATATCAGTAGGTTCAGGGCTTATCAGATAAACAAGAGAAACAAATTGCAGTCATTCTCCATTATGCTTCTATTGCATGTTTGCATCTTGATTACATCCCCAGAATTCACATCTGAACATTTTTAACAGGATTTTTTTAGCTGACCACACTGACACCTTTAAATGTAGGGAAAGCCAGGTTGTAGCCTACAAATCCCTGCAGAACAACTTCAGTAAAAAGGGAGGAATGTCTTTATTTAAGCACCTATACATAAAGCCTAAACACCTTTAGGCTTTGTGGGTTCAAAAGAACCCATCTATATGGGCATCTAAACCTGGACAAACAGAAACCGCTAGGCACTCATCATGCCCTGACTAATCCATGACTTTAAAGGGAACAGCAATGTGCTCAGCACTTGAGAAAATCAATGCTCTAAGCAGGTCATAGATAGAATTTAGAAACCATCTTTAGGTACCATGCTTATGTTCTTAACTACCGGGCTTAAAGCAGACCTTTAATGGAAAATTGTAACTATTTTTCTCAGCCCAACAGTCTGAAAGCTGACAAAGTGAGACATACATGCTTGTATCCCTGAATAAATTGCAGCATGTTTATTTCGGGGGAGCTTTAGTTGCAACTTGTCAGTTTAGTGCTCCCCCCAAAAGTGGTGTAATTTGTGAGGAGTACAATGTGAGGATGAAATGTAAGGATTTTTGTAACTTCCTTAAGTGTAACATTAAGAAACAGGTAAAAAACAAACCAAACCAAACCAAACACAAACAAAAAAAAACCAAACCAAAACTTAAATATTTAAAAATTGTCTTTTATGCTCATTTCAGCACTTACTGAAATAGAATTGAAGTGTTTTTACAGATTCACTCCCCACCATGCAGGAGGATTTGAACTAGATGATCTGTAAGGTTCCATCCAACCCCAGCCATTCTATGATTCTGACATCAAACTCTCACTTCACCACACTCACAAATTGCATAGCTTTTCAATAATGGGTCATTTGTGCCACTCAAGAGTGGAAGAGTGGTTGAAATGAAATATGATGATGTATTTGTTGCCTTTAATACGCTTTTGGTGGCATTTTCCTTTTTGGCACTGTACCGTGTCTTGATTATTTTCCATTGTAGTATTACCAGAAAAAGGAAGCGGAGCTTTTTCCAAAGATTCTTATGTACCTACTTCAACAACACTCTGCTGAAAAATGTTAAAAGTCAATGCAAAAACAGTTTATTATTTTCACATTCACACAATGATAAATAAACTGTAATTAGACTAAAAAAAATAAAGTTTATTATCTGCCTGTTAGCCCTCCATCTTTCATTCTTCTTTTTAGAGGATATGGTCCTAATTATTAAGCTAATGAGAGGTTTATGAATATTTCTTTTGCTTAATTATCTGTCTTGATTGATATGGTTACAGTGGTTTATATTTTGATTTGAAGAATAAGGTGCAGCTTGACTGAATTATTTTTTGGTTGACTGTGTAATATGAAGATTAAAGAGTGTAAAGAATATTCAAAAGCAATTCAAAGTGCCTTAAGCACTGTAGAAATAACCACTACCACATCTTATTTCTGAGTTACTGGAATCCAAAGTGGAAAACAGTCC
The DNA here is from genome assembly GCF_036169615.1 of Heliangelus exortis. Classification (NCBI taxonomy): domain Eukaryota; kingdom Metazoa; phylum Chordata; class Aves; order Apodiformes; family Trochilidae; genus Heliangelus; species Heliangelus exortis. Next base: position 80,663,692 of record NC_092422.1, read on the forward strand.
TGTGAACTGCCTGTCTGAGGAAGAGCAAAATACTTGACTAATCTTCATAGCGGTAGAGAGCCACCTCAAGTACCTCACATGAATACTGAAGAGCAGGATTTAACTTAAATGTCACTCTTCTCAGAAACTTTGGTACCTAACTTGGGTCTGTGGAGATATGTTCCTGTCAGATTGGGATTCATGCATCTAAATTATGTCACAGAGTTTGAAACTAAAGTTGCTCTCTTAAAAAAAACCCGAGTGGAGGATCAGTCCTTTCTTCTGGAAGATGCTGGTGGGACCATTTTTGCTCTTGCCTCTTCCATTGCACATTGCAAGGTGTAGGGCTGGACTCTTAGATTTTGAAGTTGCAAACCTACCTTTATCTCCTAAAGTTGGAGGGAAGTTAGCTGCAAGCTTCTGGGAACCATGTGCCCATCCCAATAAATAACAAAATATTTACTGGGACAGAAAGAGGGCAAATGAAATACCATGGTTTTCTGGTCTGTGACCACAGCACTGACCTCAGTGTGAGAAATCCTAATTGACAGCTGTGGTTTCCAAAACTACTTAAGGTGTTTCATGTGTTGTCCATTTATTGCAAGTTGTGGAAAAGTGATGGGAGATAGGGGAGATGCAGGTTTCCCAAGGACAACAGTAGGTGGGAAAAAAATGCCAGTGGGAGAGGCAGACTGTGGGACAAAAGGATGTTATGAGGTACAGACTGAAGCTGACTCTGTGAGTCGTGGTACAGAAATGGGAAGCAGGAGTGAGAAATATCAATTGGAAAGAATAAGAAAGCATCCAAAGTCGAGTGAGGACAATAAAAAAAGTGAAAAAACTCAAATAGTCAAAGGGTTCAGGCATGTTGCTTGTACTACTATGACTTATCACTCAGGCAAATAGCCTTGGCTGGAAGGAAAAGCGTTTATCTGGGCAAATCTGAGCCATGTCTTAAAACATCTGCGTGAACAGACTTAAGCTAACCCAAGAATTAGTAATATTAGCAGCTGCATTAAGGGTTGAATATTCCATATACAAACCACTAGCATGGCTACAAACATGTTTAGGACAAGGGCTGCCACCCCTGAATAGCTGTGTCATACAGATAAATCCTCTTGTTTTTATATATTCCTGCACTGCATGGTACAGGAATGCCTGTTGCTTTGGGGGCAGGATGTCCCTGCCCATGGCAGGGGGGTAGGAGCTAGGTGATCTTTAAGATCCCTTCCAACCCAAACTATTCTGTGATTCTATGAGCAGGGAATGTAGGCAGCAGGTGGCAGGACCTGCCGAGTAATGAGCTCAGTCGGTGCTCAGCCTCACCTGTGCCCAGTTAGGGCTGGCCCAAGTGCGCATGCTCAAAGATCAAGGGCCAATAAAAGGTGGGGCCTGAGACTGGCAAAGGGCTCATTCTGAAGCAGGTCAGCAGCCGTGCTGGTTGGAGGCCAGTCCCCTACTGATCCTGTCCTCATTCAGAGCCTATCATCGCTTCGAAGTTCATCTCCTGCTACATCTGGTGGAGAATGCGGGCATAGACTCCCGTCTAAACCATCTTCTCCGAGTGAACTTCTCGACTTTCTTCCAGAACTCGAGAAATTAGGGTAAGAGAAACCCCTTTTTTCTCTTGTTACTTACATTGCAGAGCCTTCCCTGCTGCCTACAAGGGAAAGTCTTCCCTCAGACAGTGTTCTACTCAGTTCACATAATAGCATGGTCCAATTTATATTAATATTGTCTTCTCATAAGGATCTTTTGTTAGATTTCACTTGTAAATCTTTTGAAAAATGCAAATATATTTAATTTCCATGACAGATCAAAACCAGCAACAAAATTATTGGTAAATATTTTTCAGAAAGAAGTATATTTCAAAGGAGAGAAGTTTCAGCTAGGAAGAGATAGAATAAAGAGTATTTCATGTAAGGGTGGCCTGAGCCCAACTGAATGTTTATCAGGGAACAAGTTGAAAGAGACCAACTATCTCAAAGGAGTAAATAATCTTTATTTGAAGCATAAACAATATTTCTGAGCCTCTATAAGTTAATTAAAGTCCAAGGAGAATGAGGCATAAATAAAATATTACTTTTTTTTTTTTTTTTAATTTTTAAATGATAAGCATATATGCTAACACAAATGGTGTTGAGACTGGAACGGTTTAGTCAGGGCTTTTGATATCTGTGGCAGGGGAAGCGTTCCACCTTCCAAAAGATACAGTAGCCTAGCCTGTGTGCCATTTGCATCACCAGATCTGTAATGGGGAGAGGCCAATGGTCACTTCGTGGAAGCAAATTTCCCTTTCTCTAATAAGTAACAGTTTAACAAATCTGGGAGCAAGGATTTTATACATAGGAATCTATGAAGTAATTCACTTATTCATTTATCCATCTGCTTCCTTTCTGAAATATTTATTGCCTAAAGGAGGTGTTGGGGAGAGCTGCATATCAAAGTTATGGAGCATTACAGGTCTCATAACATCTTGCTGCCTTTGACGTCTCACTAGCTGCCTCTGCAGGGCAAGATAGGATGTGAGAAACAATGCAGAAAGGTCCCTGACTCACTGCAACTCAATTAATAGTTAATGACAATGGTGTACTATTGTGCCAAAAGCACATCCAAATGAGAGAGGCTGGAAAAAGGAAAATACAGCTCTCTGTGAGCCATGTGGGAGACAAGTCAGGAGGAAAATATATTGCAGCAGGTGAGACTTTGCTTTTCTGAAGGGAACCAACAGAAAGCTTTTGTTAGATCCAAGTTTTGCCAAAAGATCCCTTACCTAAGATTTTAAATTCCTATGATTTCAAAATGGGAAGCTGCTGGATCTCATTCCCACTTAATGGCTTGTGGCTTTAGACACTGAAGGGTAGGGAATATGCCTGTCCCTGTCCTTATGCACTGCCAACAGAAATGTGGCAGTCAGCCTACTTAGCTACCACAGTAAAAGTAATAATGATAAAATTGATGTTACCCTGTTTTCCATTGTAATAGTGGGAAAAGAGGAAAGAAGCATAATTTTCTTATATAAACAGCTGCATTTCTGCCTGGCACATTTTATGACAAGGGAAAAAAAGACAAAACAAAAAATGTGCAACAAAAAGAAACAAAAACCAATCCCCAAACAGATTTAGAGTTTTCAGCAAACACTGGAAAATGCATCAGGCAGATCAAAATCCTCAGAGTCAGGAATTCCTCATTTAGTTAATGTGAAGTATCCAATTCTAACTCAGCATAACAGGTGACGTTGATGGCTCTTCATATAAAAATGGATTTCCCAGCTTGATGTGTCTGCAGTGACTGGAACAGTTATTTAAATTTTTTTAAGTGTTCTTAAGATAACTACACACCTACTGCAGGTGCAGTGGAAGTGGGAAAAAGGGAGAAACTTTAGAAATTATGCTTTCTGAATGTCTTACAGAAATCTTATCTGAAGGAGAGATATTCCATTTTGCAAGGGTCAGTAATGCTCTACTGAGACAAAACCCAATTTTTTTTTATTATAACTGGAAACAGCAAGTGCTTTTTATTTCTATCTCTTAGTTAAAAACTACTGTGAATCTTTGAGTCTCTGTTGCATTGTGATGCTGTTAATCTAAACCTGAAGGTATAGGTGCTGCACATCCTAAGGAAATAGTGCTGCATTTTGGTTATTACTTTTATTTGCCAGCAAGATGAGAGAATCAGATTTGATGTCCTAAGAAATTTCTTCTGTTCACAAATTACTCCTGATTGATAGAAATCTTAAGTGGAGATTTCTCTTGAGTACTTTCACCCCTAAAGTCATCTCTGATCTAGCTGGAATCTATAAAAAACTTGAATAATAGACACATAACCCATCCTTTGTGCAAAATATTCTATAAAATTGATCATATGCTATGACCTTATGTTTCAGAGGATTATATTTAATTTAATACATTCACACGTATTGTACTGCTTCTTGTCATCTTAATTCAGTTCCTTGTATTTTTAAGATTTCATTATCCTTCTGGATGGCTAGGATAATATTCTCTCTCTTGTCTGCTGAAAGTAAAACAATATAAATGCTAATGAAAAAGTAACTTTTGCCTTCTAAAACACTAATAGTCACGTCATATAAAAACTCCAGAAATTTGAAAGCATAATGTAAGACTAAAGGGGAGACAGGGGAAGCAGGAAGGGATGACAAACAGAACTACCAAGAACATTCCTTACGGATTGTGTGAAATTATTTATTCTGAGCATCTTCTTACTTGAAACACCTACAATATGTCTCAGCTCTAGGAACTCAAATGAACGACTGTGACAAAAAAAAAGTTTATGTGTAAAAATCTTTAAGAAATATTTTTTGTGTGATAAACAACAAAAAAACCTCTCAAACCAAATCAAAAAGCCCCTCCTAAAAAAACACTGAATTAAAACCTGGAAACTTAACACCATCAAAATAAAAGGGATAAGCATCCAAGAACCAAGGAGAGGAGGGGTAGAGAATGTGTTTGCGTGTTACTTTTTTCTTCTGAGTGGTCTCTGTAGGTGATTTCAGCACTTGTGCATCTTTTCAGGGTTTTTTTTGGGGTTTTTTTGCCTATTAGGCCAAAACCAGCAGAAGTAAAACTCTAGAGATAACTGAGAGAGGCATGGGGATTAGACAGAAGAAGTGAATAGTAAGAAATGTGCAGCAATTTATAGACAGTATGTTGGAGAGACATTTGTCTCTTCAGTGCATCTGTGTTGGGCTTTTCTCAGTGGAGTAGACAGAGTTCTGGAGGAATTAAAGCATATATAATTTTCTTGTTAGAGACAGAAGTAAACAGATTTGTATTCAGTCATACATAAGAAAAAACAACTAAGCATCACAGGGTTTTTTATTATTATCATCATTTGTGGAAGGATGAAGTGAGAGTTTTGTGAATCCAGTTAGTTAAACAGTAATGTATTGGAGATCTTCAGCCCTAATTTATTTGTGCATGTGATAGAGCCCGGTAAACTGTGCATTATCAAATGATTTGTCTCATTAAGTCACATCTGCAATTTATAAGAATTTTCTCCATGCCTGAAAAAAAAAATCTTTATCTTTAAATATAGGAAGTTATTAGCTTGAACATAACTCCATCCTATTAGCAGCTTGCTTAGCTCCAGTAATTCCAACTCATAACTATAACTGAAAATAAAATAAAATTGCTGGCTAAAATTCCTGAAGTAAGTTTAGATGCATAATGGAACTAATGATGTTTTATAATGTGCAGGTCATAGCAATGAACATTTTTCTTTCTCAGAGTAGACCAAATGTTGCATTTTGAGCTGGGCTTCTCATGCGCTTTATTCCTAAATTTGATTTTCACAGTTTCATACATGCAGAAGCCTTCTCTTCCATCTGCTAGGAGAAAGAAAAAGACCATGGAAGAGAAGATGAGAGTGGCAGCATAAGAAGATGGAGGTCAAAGGACTGGAGAATTATTAGTTCAGCTAATTAATCAGATGCAGTGCCATTTAATCATCCACCATAAGCAATGTAAAGAATACCCTGTGAGCAATCTAGTGAGCAAGACAAAAGCCATTTTTTTTTTTTTAGTAACAAAATTCAGATCTCATAAAAGCAGTGGTGAATACAATATTACTTCTTGACATTTTCAGTCTTTTTGCAGCTAATATTGTTGATCTGTGTTTTATTATAAATGATCCTACCTTGAATTTGCTCATGCTGCAGAGCAAAGCTCAGGTCCTGAGGGTATTGGTCTCTCCCCTGGGAATGGAGCTTCAAGTGGTGCATTCAGTGGTCACTGAAGTATATCACTGAAATTAATAACAGCTTATATCAATTGTCTCATTTGCATTACACTTCATAAGCTAAAATTTGAAAATATCTTAAAGTTTTAATGCCAGTATATAGTTTCAGATAATAAACTTGATCATTTCCTTTCTTCTTTTGTGCACCAGTCTTGGGAAAATTTGTAAGCATCAGTGAGAGATTAAGCTCTGCTATGCTTAGAGAGCTCTAAAGCCTCACTTAAGTCATCTTACAATCATCTCATATTCACTTTGCCTTGAAAGCTATAGTAAGGCATTGTTAACAGTGTGAAAGACAGAAGATATAACTGCATATTATATCATAAGACACAATTATAAAAAGGGTATGAGATTAAGTACCTGTTTAGGAAGCTGTAATTTTAACTAGTAATTAACCTCAAGTGTTTCATTTTCCAAGTCACCTCATCAGTGACTCTAGAAAATAAATGATCTGAAAGTGAAATCCTTTGGGGGAAACAATAGTAATTAATTACATTTCTCAAGAGACAATATATTCCCAAAGCTTGTTTCTGGGTAACCTCTTGAGCATTAGACATTACAATGTAACGTTGCAAAGTAGAGAGGATAAGAAAAAAAGATAATTTAATTTGAATATTCATGAAGTTTCAAGCCTGGCTTACAGCCTACCATCTTTTTCTTAAGTATCACAGAATCAGTACATTTTTCCCAGAGTATGTCACAGTTAGTGTTTATCACCATTTCCCACATGAAAATAAGGAGACACTATTCTACAGGATTTTCTGCAGTATTTTCTCTGTCATTCTTCCAAAAGTTAATTACGTATACAGACAAATTAGTGATAAAAAGGATCTACTAGCTCAGAAAGTAATATCCCTTTGCAGAGCAGGAATTCTCCCAAGAGAATATACTATTATGTTTCTCCTCTGTATTGGATTTAAGACTTGAAGTGTTGGGAATTCCTATTTTATTCTGTAAAATTAATCGATTCTATTTTTCCTGATTTTTTTCTGACTAATTTCTCTTTTGATTAATTTTCTTCAGTTGTCTCAAGTTATTGTGTTTACTCCCTGTGTGACTGTCAATCCCTTCTCAGTTTTTGTTTAGCTACTCTGCACATATTAAAATTTTAATCTATTCTTGTATGTCAGTCCCTTCAGATCTCTTACACATTTCAGTATTTTTCTCCATAATCCTTCTGTTCTTCATACACATTGTAGTTATCAGTCACCCACAGTGAGAGCTGAATTTAAAACCTCTCTTACCAAAACCAGAGATTTTATGCAACAAAGTAAAGACATCTTCCAAAAGACAATTCCAAAGTTGTTGGGGTAAAATACCAATTTGTTATTTCCTTCCCCCTGCAGAAAGATTGTAAAACCATATCTTTAATTATTATCCTTGGTTGTTTGCTTGCTGCTATTATTAGAATGGCCTTAAAAGATAACTCAAGATGAAGCTTTTTATGACATGGCAGCTGAAAACCAGACAAGGGATGTTCCATAGTGTAGTTCCAGACAAACAAGCACACTATCATAGCACATCCCAGAACAGACAGCAGTAGTAACCATGCTGAAAACTACAGATTTTTGTCTTGAACAAAGTCCCACAGTGATTTGGATTCATTTCTTCTGGGTCATGGGTGTGCTTCTTGTGGCAGTGTGTAGTTCTAACTACACACAGCAAGTGGGGTCCCACAACTCCCCTGCCATCCAGGAAAATCCAGGCAGAAGCCTGATACTTTTACAGTACCATCCTTCCTCACAAGCCCAGCTCTCCAGCCCCAAAGTAACATTTTTACTGCTTTAATTCAAGCATTGCAGCATGCAGAATACCTCAGAGTACAGTATCTCATGCACCAGTGTTCACAGTGCCCTGGCCAAACGCTAAACATTGGTGGTAAGAAGCAGTGTCTCTTATTAGATTATCTAAGCTAACAGTGACACACAAAAAAATAGAAATATTATAAATGAGAATATATCAGGAAGACATATTTCCAGTTGCTCAGTCTTGTTTTATTCTCACCACGTGATTTCTCCTATAAAGATGCAACAGCTTGCATCACTTGAGTATCCATCGATAGCTTTATGTAGTCACACCTGCCTAAGAACATCTTGGTTTATTAAAGACAGAAGTTTATCCAGAAGACAGAAGTTTATCCCACATCAAGATAGCACGGTTTAACTGGTCAGGTTCTTGACACTAAAAATTTTAACAGCGTAATGAAGAAAACCAAGGTGATTTCAAGACTCGTCTTAAGCATATGAGGAATATCCTTTTACTTTAAATTATCTCCTAGAAGTTCACATAATCAGAGAAAAGTTTCACGTTTATAGTTAAAAATAGTGTTAGAAATTCACTTATCCTCAAAGGAGACAAAGTAGGTATTGAATAGCTTGCAAGGGAGAGTCTCTAGTGTTTCCTGCAGGTAAGTGTCAAACAATGAGAAAGATGAAAAACCATAGAGTTTATCTGGAACTTGTTCAGAATTGATGGCCTGCATGGATAGAATCCAACTGTTCTGGGACAGATTTTTAATGCAGCAGTCGTAAAGATTTGTTGAGTTCCGTGTACCAAGATGACACAGTTTATGCTGCACTTGGTGACTAGAAATAATCATACGGATGCCTGGACTGAAGAGAAATTTTCTCCTTCTGGTGAGCTGTCTGACAAACAAAACAGATGACATAAGCAACAAGAGTCAAAACCAAGAATAACAAATTATAGATATATAAATAATTCAATGCAGAAGAATATTTTCTGAATTTCTAAAACAAAACATTAAAAACAGATTATCAATTTCAATTGTCTACAAAAAAATACTGCATGTCAAAATAGTCTGAACTGACTTGCAATATTGTTTTTGTTCTTGATTTACTTATGTGTTTCTTTGCATTGTGTTAGTGCCCCGGGGCTCTTGTACTAGAAAAGAAGCAAGTACATTACAGAGAAATTACCAGTCCCTAGGAAAGTTCAGAATGTAACAAAAGACAACAAGCAAATAGAGGGAGCTTGGCCACTGAGCTGTCTCTTTCCAACTATTTATCTCAATATATCACAGATCTATGAGTGAAAATGGAAAAAAAAAAAAAAAGTACAAAAAACAATGAAAGTACAGGCATTTGTGACTGTGATAATATATGAAGTGCTTTAATGATACAAAACACTTATGAGTGGTTGCACTGTCATTGGCAGAATATTGGTTTTTGGAACTGGATAAGAAATTTGCATAAGAAAGTGAAGTAAAAAAAAAATTAGAAAACCTCCGAAAGCAATTAGTACTCTAGTATGCTCATTGAACTCACATTTTAGTTAACTATTGCCTAATTAATAATTATATTTTAATTGTATTTACGTTAAATCGTTACTTTTAGTGATCTTGCAAGGATCTCAAATGTCATTGTGCAAATTCAGTATTTCATTCCTCCTTCGTTTTTGAAAATTGGAAACTGTTTAAGAGGCAAAACATTTGCTAATACTATTTTGTTATCCCTTCTTATACGTTAATACCATGTTACAGTAGCCACAGGAGTTTGAGCTATCATCTAGCAGAACCCCTCAGTTTGCATGGGTTCAAGAATGCACATGACCTACAGGGTTTTCCTCTCACATCTCACACAAGATGTATAGCCCACAGGAAAAAGGATCTTGCTGTTGAACAAAACCTGTTGACAATCAGGGTTTCTATATGAAGCAGCTAATTACATTAGACATACAGCTATTTGGAATCATTATGGAACACTACCATTCAAACAACACAAAATGAACCAAGACCAAGAATTATTAAGGTCAACCTTGCCTTATTAAAACACCTTAGAAACAAGCAGCTCTGAATGCATAAACAGCTCTGCAGGCACACAGGTCCAAATCTTGTTAGTGCCAGGGCAGAAGGGCTCTGATTCTCTGCAGGCAACTGATTCTCACAGGGCGACTTTTCATGGACCTGGGGGCTAATGGTGCTCCAGTTTCAGTGGTTCCAGGGAGAGACTCTCACATCCAGGGGATAATTTCATTTCTGAGCCTTCCAGAGGAATCAAAACACCCACACAAGACTTAGAAGATGGTTTCATATTCTTTTCCAAATAGTGGCCTCTTGGGAAAACCTTAAGAATGTATGTAAAACATGACCTTCAGGTTGGAGGTTAAGATACTGAGATGGTAACGAGCAGATAAAAATGATTAAGTGGCAACTGTTACTCAAGTACTTTCAATTTTTGCTTTTTATTTATTTCTTTCTAATGTCTGGGAGATGTTAATAATTGTATAGTAGTCCATACTTAAATTCTTAAAAAATATCATATAACGAAGTAATTTGACATTGACAGTGCTTTATATACATATACACTTTTATTTGAAAAGTATTTTTAAACTTCATAATCTGATTCATTAAAAAAAAATCTCTAATGTCTTTTCTAAAAAAAAAAAAAAAGGGGATTTTTATTTATGTGGCAGATTCCTTTAAATATATCATAATTTTAATTTTCATAATCAGTTTTGGGACTGTAGGATATAGCTATTAGTAGCCTAACTAAAAATAGTAACAACTGTGTAAAAACATTTCCTCTTAATCAAACATTAATAATTGGATATCAAAAACAGCTTCACACACAATCAGGATTTCCTCTCGTTTGTAACTTTGTAATGGGAAGGAAATTTTTAGTGAGAGAAATTCCAATTTAAAAATTGCCAAGTGATCAAAATCCAGACCCACAAAAAAAATGACATGATAACATCTTATTATTGAATCCCAATTCTTTGCTATGCTCATTTGAATTTTTTGAAACCATATGATATTTGCAGCCTTTGTAATCTCCACTAAAATACAGATCAACCTTCACCTCACTTAGATACTTTTGGTAAATAAACCTTTTTTTCCAGTTTCATTCTCTTCAACCTATTTTGTTAATTTAGCTGATTAGTAATAGCAGATTTAAAAATCAAATGAGATTGGAGGACATTCTTTTGGCAAACATTGCAGTTTTGGGATTCCAATATATGATGAGAGGAAGAGATGAATTTTCTTTTTCTGCCAGGTGATAAGAAAATACTTAGGTTCTCCCGTGGATTCTTTACAGGCACATAGGCATTGCCAGTAGAATAAATTCATCTAGAATCTGGTGCAGAATTAAAGTTTTATGTATGGGAAAATGAAGTAATGGCTTTCCTCTTTGAATTTTCTGATTCTAACAGCTATCACTGATAATAAAAAGAAATAGAAATTAAAATTTAGCCCTTTTATCACAGTTTTTTTTTTAAAGGGATTGTCTTTGTGTTTTTTGGAGAAGAAAAATCCAGAGACTAGCACCCTAGATGTGCAAGGAGGGTGAAAACATGTGCTTGGATCTTCGTTGCTTACAGAGTGCCTACCTAGAAGTAAGGGAATAAAATACTGCTAAAACAAAAGAGTTTCATTGTTCTCATTTTATACAAACTTAAATAGCCACAGGCAATGAAAAGTGAAGGCCAGAGTAATATCACATGTACATACCAATTTTGTTTGAGAACGTAGCTATTCACTCATGTATGCAACAACCATTGTCAGAGAATAGAACAAAAATGCCATTTCTGATATATGGCTAAAAAAGCATAGAGAAATTTATCTGATGAAACAAAAGCATTCAAAACTTGTTGCAATTTGTTCTGAGCTGCCTGGCTGCTTCCAAAGTCAGTAGCCTCAAAGTCGAACAAAGGTTCACTTTAAATACTGGTTTAGAATCAATTAACACACCAGGTTTTTCTTTGCAGAATTATATGATTGGATGTGGAAAATAAAAAACAGACATGAAAAATTATGAATCACAGAAGAAAATTACAGCTTTACTCCTTCAAATCAGATGATGTTTTTTTAAGGAACATTTATATTACATTAAAATGTGTCTGAGAAGGTTTTGTTGCTCAGACAAAATGAAACGGCAAACCTTTTAGAGTTCATCTTAAAATTTTCTATGGCTTTGATAAAGAATTATTGTGCCATTAATTTTGTTATTTTTTCTTTTACAATATGACAGTTCTATCATTATTTAATACTTGGTTTTGGTTTTTGTTTCCAATATTTTTCCTTTTTTTTTTCTGGCTGTAAAATCAGCTTTTAGAAGCTTTCTGTTGGGCAAGTATTTTTCAGTACGCTATGAATTTTTATTTTAAGAATGTATTTTCCTTAAATGTTATACCTAGTGATCTATTCTCACTTCAACAGTTAAATGGTCTGTGTTGTAGTGAAGTAGTCACATCCTCCAACTCTTGCAGTAACTTTTAGAGCAGTCTTAAGTTTTATGTGTTTTAAGTTAGGAGTCTGCACACTGATTGTAAGCTATTGTCATTATTCTTATTTAAGAAGCACTCACAATTAGTGCCACATCCTGTAGAACATAAAATACTGTTGCTCAAAAAAATTTACCAAGTCAATGAGCAATGAGTGTGCATATATAAAGCATATATATATATACACATATAAATATGACTCAGTATATGTGTTGGACACAAAAATGCTGCTAATCATTTTTCTAATGCTCTTAAAAAGGTTCATATCCAAAGGACTATAGTAGTCAAGTATTTTTATCGTTCATGTCAGTTCCTTAGTAATACCATTAAAACTGCTGTCTCCAGTTTGTGGATGATCTCTAAGAAGGGTCATTGAGGAAGAACTGGAAGGCAGAGGGGAAAGACCAGGCACACATTGCATTAGCAACTGTGTGAGAAAATGGATTGAAAAAGAAAGTTGGATGGGCAAAGCAAAAAAACAAAATTTGAGATTAAAATGGAAAAAGACCAAACATACATTTATGTCCTAAATGGAATACTAGGGTGACAACAGAAACAGTGATTTTCTCTCCTTCCTACTATATGGTTTTGCAAAACTTTCTGCATGGTACATAAAATAGGATGGGGAATGTCAGACATTCTTGGGATGCAGATATCACTCACTGGTAGAGAGGAAGTGGAGTCTTAATTCAAATCAGAGCTAAATAATCCAGCTAATGGCAGCATGTATGAAGGATAACTATCTGACCTTTGAAATAGCCATGACTTTTCAGCACAGGGAGGACATGGAAGGGACTGGGATTTGGTCACAATTACTGCTCCTTCTAGGCTGTCAACTGAGTCAAAGGCTCAATTAGCTATTAAACTAAACAGGAAAAACACATCAAAAAAATAATGACATATTGCTAGGTTTTGTCTCTGTTTATCTTAGTCTGGAACATTACATATATTGAAAATTCTAATAAACCTTTATATGCAGTGTTGTTTGCAAATAGCATACTAGCAGTAAATTGTTTTTAATGACTTTCTCACTTGCTGTACAGCAAACACGATTTAATAGCTATTCCTGAAATTTTATCTCATTTTTTACAATATTGCCACAGAGTAAATAAGGTACTTGGTTCTGACTCGTTTTTATGTTATTTGTTGATTTATAGCATACACTTCACACACACACACACACATACACTTTCTTAATACAACACCAGGAAAAAAAAACCCCACATAAAATCTAAGACAACACAAAATGTAATTGTTAAATCGCAGAAATAAAATTACTTCAGGAAGGCAATATTGTGGGATGAACTTGTAAGGGGCTGAGATGTCTGACAAACATTAGATTGTGCACTCCAAAGAATCTTTCCATATTGCTTTCCATGTTCATATTGTTAAACTAGATATTCTAATAGTCCAGCCTGTGTACTGAAGGCATCTTTTGAAATCAATAGAATTAAGCCTCAGTCGCAGCTGTAAGATTTGGCCTCTGGATAGTGTAAAAGAACAAGAAAAAATGATTCAGGAAGGGCATATATTTTATGAGTAGAAACAGCAATGCTAATTGAATTCTACAAAGAGACTGTCATTGAAATAAGAAGAGCCTTTGAGCAAATTTATGGCCACATTGTGCCTTCTTTTCACATCCTATTGTGCTCATCTGGCTCATAATTTGGCTTCAAGAGCCAAATCCTCAGCTGCTATAAATTGGTGCCATTCCACTGAAGACAGAGAAGCTGCACTGATATATACCAGCTGTGAACCAGGCATGTCTATTCTATTTTTTTTTCCAATATATGAAATATTATTTCATATAAATAAAAAGCAGATGAATAAACATAGCTTGAACAAGATCCAGAATAGCTTTAGCACTTCCATTACCCTAAGAGCAAGACACAAACTGCAACTAGAAGCCAGTAAACTGGACATCATACAGTGATCTTGCATGTTAGGTGTCTTTAACCAATTATCATATAAGCAGTTCATGATCATTTAAACATTCATTTTAATTGTAGAAAACCTACTAAAAATAAGATTTTGTTCTCAGCAAACTTAGTTCATGTGTGCTTGGTTTTCATTATTTTGTTTTGATTTGGGTTTTTTTCTTCCTAAATCAAGTACCAGTCTGCATTTCTGTGTTGGTCTTTGAAACAATGTTTGCAGGAGCAGTAAGTTGTATTTTTCATATTAAAATGTGAATCACATGCATTTATAAACACAGTCTAGCATGTTGGCTTCTGTAATCATAGTACTCCAAGTTTTACCACTTTTTTGCTGTTTTTTTTTTTTAATCCTGCTTTATATAAACTTAGGGAGTAGAAGCATCTTGAACTAAAAATAGGAAATGAATATCTTTTTTCCTTAACAAAATATCAGTACTAGTTTTCCTTGGTTAAATAATAATGCCTCCTGAATTTTTTTTTTAATTTTTTTTTTAATGCATCACTACCTATTGTCCTATCACAAGGGCAAATTAAGGACGTAAGAGCTGCTACTGACCTAAACACGGACTGTTCACCCAACAGAGGAATCAGAGGATGTATCACCAGGAGCAGGGGTTCCACCCCTAAAAGAATAAGGGAAAAAGTAAATCTGAAAGCATTTTTAAGAAATGAGAAAAGTATCCCTTTGTGGAAGAAGAGTTTATTGGTTTTATGTGGTTAATCATAATTTATTATGAACTGTTAGTTAGTTAATATTGATCAATTAATGAATAATTAATAACTAGGTATACGTGATTAATTGCTAAATAATGTTTAGTTGATAGTGACTAGTAGCTGGCTAATGATTAATAGCAGTTATTTATGATAAATATAAATTCCACTTACAGTGTATCTGCAGTAAAAATACTTATCCCTTTCCAGTAAGCATCTATCCCAATAGCATCTGAATCAAATTACTGGGAAATAAGCCTCCCATTCACTTTAAAATTTGTCTAAATGACTTTTCAATTGCTAGGTAAATGGATAAAGCCTTTGGTTTGACTGCAATATCCATTTGGATGAAAAAATCTGATTGGAGAAAAAAAGTGTGGAAAGGTCTATTAATGTATGCATTTGGTTTTCCATTCAAATTTAAAAGGGTAGTTCAGCATTGCATGAAAAGACAGCTCTTAAAAAGTGTGATAGATGAGACCCTTTTGAAATCAGCCCATAATTTAGAGGGTTTGAGTTACTGTGGCTGGATCCCAACAAAATAGATGGTAAAGCAAAAGAGGGGTGTCCCAAGGTAAGATAGCCTTGAACAGTAAGAGGTTATGTCTTTAAACAGTACATAGTGGCATCAGATTTGGGCCTCGTAAAACACCAGTTCCACTGAAACTTAGGAATTTTTGTTATATACCAGGCTCCAGACACCCAGAGCTTTCACCTCTCAACTCCCATATAAATCACGATTTGGACAGTACTCATGGGTGAACAAAGAGAGAGGTGCCAGTCTCTTGCTCAATACTGAATTTTACCCTTCTCTTTATTCAGTCACTGCTTTCAAAGTTATTACCTCCTTTGGGATTTAAACACTAACAAGACAAAAGAAAACAAATAAACAAAAAGGAAACAGAAAAACTCACCAAGAAAGTATTTTGCTACCTCCAGCTACAAGAAACTTGTGAGACACTTTGGTTCATATACGAGTCCTAGCAAGGGAATATGAAATTTAAACACATCAAAATCTTGGCCCATCATGCAAACCAGGTCAAAGCAGGTTTGCTCAGGATTTCATGGTCATTGTTGTCTGTATCGTGACTGGGTGAGTTTTATTTTATTCTTGTGTATGACTATTGAGGGAGAGAACTGTTCATGTACAGACAAGCAACATGGTGCCAGCAGGCACTGGAGGTGTTTCAACCCATGGAGAAGGATCTGTGCTGGAGAGTATAGGAGTTGGATCTCTGTCCCTGTGGTGAGGGCAAACACCCACAGCTGCTGACGGTGAAACTCCAGGGTATTTTCCACTGTGCTATTAAAAAAAGTTGAGCTGCCTGTATAATACTTCTCAGTGCATCCCCATTCCCATTCTGAAGATGTGCTAGTTCCTTGGTGTATGAAATGGAAAGCTACAGTAGGTTATAAAAATGTGATGGATGATTTAGGTGGCTCTATTCAGCTCTAAGAAATAAACGCTGAGCTTGGCAGAAACTACTAAAGGCAAAACCGCAAGTGATTTACTAGCAATTTAAAGCACATGAGATTTGTAATGCATGAGGCCCTTAGGCCCACCACTTCTCTTCAGTAATGGGAAACAATATTTTGGTGAAAAATGGCACATTTAATTTCAACTTTGTGCTGTAAAATACAAAGGCAGCCTAGTTTTCTTCATTTATCAGGGCACAGCTACATTTGCATGTGCGGCTAGATTTTGCAAGTGGATGTTGAAAAAAATTGGCAATATTGATATCTTTTCAGTTAGCTATGTTAGGAAGGGAAAAATTTCTTTCAGAATAATTAAAGCACAGTTTCAAAACTACTAAGCTAAATGTTACCTTGCTTATGATAAACTTATCTTAGACTAACGCCGTAGTGAGCCAATATAGCTACCCTTTGCAGGAAAAAAATGAAAATATCATCTATTTCCACCCAGAACCAATACAAGCAGTATTTTGACCTAAAGTAGTTAAAATGTGAATTTTAATTTAAGGGGACTACAGTGAATGAAGGAATGATGGCATGAAGCTGAATACTGAGACAGCACTTATTTAGTGTGACAGAGATAAGCATCATCCAGCTGGGGCTTATGCTGAAGTTTTCCTGATGTCAAACTTTCAGTTCAAGAGACAACTTTTAAAAACATTATTCAACTTTGAACAGTGAGCATGTAAAAATGGTGTAGGGGATGCCACTGTTCATCCAAAAGACTGGGAATTTAGCTTAAAAAAAATCTTTTTACTTTAAAATGCCCTAGAGACCTAGAGATGGGGAGGCAGGATCTGCAAGCAACCAGATACTGATCTAACGATTGCAAATCGTCCCCTGAGTAGCAGTGAACAGGTATCAGATTTCTCCTGTAGTATCAGCAGCTGAGCAGCAAGTTATGATAATCCAAGATGCAGATGAACAACTTGATTTGGTTGCCTTTCTTTGTGCTGTGCTAAATATCCCACCTCTTTTGCATCTCTGCTCTGTGCAATACAGTGCTCTTCCCTCTGTTCCCACACCTCCACGGTGCCAGCTCTGCCCACAGTACATCTCATTGTGTGCATCTTTGCAGAAATTATTATTTTAGTTGTAAACATCCCAAATTTCAAAGGTAATAAAGATGTCCTCAAATTCTTCTTCTGGATAGATAAATGAATAGATTGCATGCATTCATCCGTTTGCTAATGAAGATTAAAGCCCAGTAGTAGGCAATGAAGAAATAAACTTCTAATTTATATTTTCTTTTGTCTAGTAGAGTCTTTTCCATACTGCAAATTTGAACTTTTTAAGGTTTTATTTGTCACAGCTAAACTATGTCTGAGAAAAATTCTAACCAGAAATACAAATTACTTGATATTATTACATCAACTTGATGAACAATATGAGACAAGAGGGAAGAAGTTTAAGCTATGAATTAGATAATTCTACTTTTACTCTGAATCTAGTTAAACCATGGTAATAAATCAGTCATATCTGTTCTCCTAGTATAACCTCTCCTAACTTGGTTAACAGAAAGGATTAAGATGAAAAGTAAGAAGTAAAAGCACTTTCTGTCAAGCAGCAGTATACATATCCACATAAAAACAATTATCTGTATAAGGAGGCATAACTGCTTAAGAAGCAGTTTTCATGTCCTACAATGATCTTTTTTTTTTACATCAAATTATTAAATTGGAATTAAAAAAAGCAAAATCACAAAAGCTTTTAAAACCTAAATCCTCAAAATAAATCACACCAGTCAGAGCTTTTCAGCATAGTTTTTTTATTTAATCCTTTTAATATTTTGTTAACATTTAAAAAAAACATTTCTTTTTCCAGCAATAATTTTAATGTACTAAAGGATTGTGCTTAACTTTATTATTTGGAGCAAGTAAGGAGTGGCGAGATGTTTAGATTGTAAAACAAACAAACAAACAAAAAAACTTAATACAAAAGGAAAAAATGTTCATGCAGGTGGAACATAAAGGGTTTTGATAGTCAAAGTTGCTTTCAAAGAGGCTGATCTTACTAGTCAGGTTTTTATGGCAATGGCAGAGAACATCTTATAGGATGGATAAAGACAAGGCTGTTGTAGAAATTATATGAGATTATATGTGATGTGGATCTTCAGAGGTGAGGGATTTTAGAAAAGGGTAGATATCACAAATGCAGTGGAAAAAATATAAATATTTAGACATTCTACATTTACGGCATGAGAAAGTGCAAGAGCTGGATCTGATCACTGTTGCTTTCCTTCTGTCACACAGAAGCAATTGCTATCAGTCAAAGGACATATTGTGCTTCCTTTTCTCCTCAGAAAAAGCAAGAAGCAAGCAGTATTTTCACCCAATTCTTCCACTTCTGACTTTGCAATATTTAAAAATGTCCAAACATCCAAATCTTTGAGGGTGTTAAGCTGTTTCCTTTTGACTCCTTTAATGTAATTTCCCCTTTTACTGTCTCCCTCATCTACCCTCTGCAGAGTCTTCTTTTTTTTTTTTTCATTCTTATGTTTACAGAATTTGAATTCAAAGAGATCAGATCCCAAGGTAGTAGAGATCAGTGTTCTTCCTAAATCACACTTCAAACGAAGTCTCGGGCTAGGAAAGGATTTAAAATTTATGTTCAGTAATTGGAGCAGAGCACCTGCTAAGGCTGAATATTAAATCTCCTCATTTACTGACAAATGGTGAGACAGTGATGTCCATTATCTCTTGCAATTGTAAGTGGATTTCAAATTCTTATGGAGTCCCTCTTTAGTTGGCCATGCTTGGATAACATCTATGGAAAAGAGTTACTGTGCTCTAAGTCCATGTTTTTTTTATGTCCATATATTGTTTTTTTTTCAGTTAGCATGGCTTTTAATGAATATTGTTAAGGCTGTGACCATGCAGAATTTACTTTGAATAATATCCCTTTCCACAATAGCAATTTTGGGTTTTTTTTTTATTTCTTTCCGTGAGCTATGCAGTATCTCACCACAGTAGTTAATAATTCTCATTTCATACTCCAGAACCTGCTGAAAGACAGCAGTCATATTTTTCCTGCATCTTTCTCTGGGCTGCTGCTTGTAGTCTTTCTTCCCTAAAGAATCTGAATAATGCTGAGAGATACCTGGGTACTTCAGTTTAAGCAAACATATACATCTGTGTACATCTTTGATTAGTTTAACATCTGTAATAAAACCTCTTGTAAGCAACAATGAAAATGTGCAATGCATTTTTAATAATTTTGTAGTGTTGTAACAATGTTTATTGCACCCATAATGAAACAGGTGGATACAAATGATCCTTTCCCCTTAGAAAAACATAGCTTGATGCCAGTTCAATTTAGCTCTCAATTATGTACTTTCCTTTATAGACTGTGAATTTTGCCTAATCGATTTCATTTGTGTGAATGCAGCAGATTTGTTTTAAGGATTGAGACATTTAAAGTACAGCATATTCCTTACCATGCTGCTAGATCAAAACTGAACAGATATAAACCAAGAAGACATCTCCTGAGTATGGAGGCTTGTGTGCTTAGGTTGTGTGCTACTGTTTGCATGTTTTACTAGATCAGAGGGTTATCCTCATGGCACCTTAGAAGCAGGAAAAGCTAGCTGCATATTTGGTTTAGGAAATTATCTTTTTTATGCCATTACATGAGAATTTAGACCTTGTTTAGTTCTACAGTTACATTGATAAGTTCTTTGTAATCTTATTTTACGGTGGAGACTTTTGTGCTGAATCACAGGGCAGAAATCGCAGCGTTGTCCTCCAAATGCCTGGGACAGTTCTTCAACCCAGCTTCTATGATAAGAATTCAAAATCATTTCAACATCAACAACAACAACAAAAATCCCTTAAAACCTTAAGGGATAATAAGCTTAAATATATATAATATCTAGATCATAAACTGTGGGTACATAGAGAGCATGATCCACAAAGTGAGCACTAGTCATTCAGGCTACTTAGTACACTCTATAAAATGCTTAAATCTGAATGACAGAGGTGCACAGGGTAGAGCAGAAATTATTTTTTTTATTGGAAATGCCAGTCAATGTCCAAATACAAATCACTGTCCTAGTGATTCCCTAGTCTGGGAAATTTTAACAGCTATTGTTTATTCATTCTCAAAATAACTCTTCTGGACTGGATGATCTCGGAGGTCTTTTCCAACCTAAACATTCCGTGATACTGTGATTTATATGAGCATAGAACTGCTAAAACAAAGGTCAAAATTACCTCAACCTGAGATATTTAATGCACTGTAACCTCTACAGAAAATTAATATGATGACACACTTTGTGCCAGGTGTAAGGACTGATAACCCATTTCAGTTTTGGCCCACCATCAAACACCCTTTTTCTCAGGATTTTCTTTGTTTTTGTTTGTTTGGAATTTTTTTATGTTGTCCAGGCAAAAATCAGGTCCTGCAGAAAATAACTTTCCATATGATCTTTCCAAGTCTTTTATTTCAGTCTGTTGTTTTCAGAATACTGAGCAGTCAAGTAAAATCTGTGAATGTTCCTTGATGTATTCATAGATTCTGTGCAAATTAATTTTCCCTTGCTGTTCTTCATCCCAGCAGCATGACAGTGACCATACAAAAATACAATCCTTTAAGAGTCATTCTCATGGAATATTTTAAAGGAAATTTGAACTCACATAAGGTAGTCTAACCAAGACAATTCTTGTTCTGTGGATTTCTCAGTAACTGTTGGGCTGGGGTCTTTTCAGTAAGTGTATTCTGAGCAAGATTAAGTTACATAGCACTTGCATTCTGTCACATCTGGAGATACAAAAGCTGGCAGAAAAAACATCTTGCATAGATTTTAATGAAGTTCTGAGTGTTTTCTGCATGTTTCTGTACAAGTCTAAGGCGTGAACTGTGCTCTGTTAGGTTGTGTTTACATATCTCACCCCTTTCAATTCCTTTTTCTCTTGCTCTATCAAAAAACATTTGCCTGAAAGGCTGGATATTGTGAAAGGATAATTTAGATACAGGAGCTTAATGCCTTCAAGAAGTCTGTTCTCACATTAGTGAACACAATGAGCACAATTCTGCTCTTATGATTTGAATCTGCCAAGGGTAAATACTTGTTTAAATACTTGAAATAAGAGTGCGGTTTTTAGTGTTAAAGTTAAATAACCTTTTCAGAAATATTTGATGCAGCACTGACGGGATGCAGTATTTCATTTTGAAGTAGCCATTTCTTTCATTCAACACAAAGCAGTCAGTTGCATTTCCTTTCTGGTGTTATAATACCCTTTGAAAAACCTCTCCTGTGTCAGGGTAGGTTATTTCTCAAAAGAAAATAAATTAGATTAGAAATATTGACAAAGTTTATTTGAAAATGTCAGTAGAACTCTATTGATATTTTCTTCCTTTCTCTAGTCTGCCAGCCAAAATTCATTTGAATTCACAAGTAATTTTGCATCTTTCTTCCTCTTGTTTTCTAAAATTACATATCAACTGGAAAAAGAATTGCTTTGGACAAAGCAAAGTAAATTGTATAGAAACATTTTTTATGCCTGGAGAAAGTGACATAGTCATAGTCTATATGTATTTTTTTACTGTGAATTTTGTTCTTTGAGGTCTTCTGGGTAGCTGGAACTGCCAGAAGTCTGAGTGAGAACTAATGCACCCTGTTTAGCATCAGGACAGATCTTGCCTGTCTGTGTGTGCAAATGAGGCTGTAGTCTTACCTTATGTGACTAGTAGGTATTTTTTCCTTCTAACAACTCCATTTCTCCCATCTGTAATGAAGTAATTTCTGTACCAACACAATTAAACATTTTATCTATTTTTACCATCATTCTTGAATATTCCAGGCATTTTATATACATGAACCTTTTAATTCACTTAAGATGCCTTTCTTAAGAGGATATGAATTCATTACAAAGCATTACTAAATGGTTAATTCCCATGATGTTACAGTCTCTGTATAGTCCTCCTTTTTATGCTTAAAAAAGCCAAAGGATTTTTTTTTGCCACATCTTTAAAGAAACCTTATGTTCTCTGCAAATTCAGGAGAGAAAGAAAAAATTAATATTTAAATTGACTTATTACCCATATCCTCCCAAGAAGATAAAGCTTGAATCCAAACAAACCGTGCAGTTTATTGGCAAAGCTGGCAAAGGAACCATTACCACAACTCTGCTATCAGACCGCTGAGAAGAGAATAAGTATTAACTTCGTAAGGGCAAATATTCCCTCCAATATTCTCCCAAAGGGAATGTATTTCAGTCTACCATAAAGGGGATACATTCCAGAGAATTTTAAAGCATATAGTGAATAAAAACTAATTACACAGTATGTAATCCAAAAGCATTTGTCTTGGCTTGTGTCCAAATTTCTCACATAATTATGCAACTTTCTTGCTGGTCTTTTGGCTAAACTCCAGTAAAACATCAGTTTAATATCCACTATGTAGGTTAGAAGCATGAAAACTATACCCTGTGCTAAGGACGTGGACTCAGCGATCTGAAAGGTCTCTGCTGCAGCCACCGTGTTTCCATGACTACCTTTCCTATTAACAGTAAGTGTTATCCCTTAATACCAGAAACAAAATCCTTTCTTGCAAGGTAGGAGTTGCTTTTCTTTCCTCACAATTAGCCACTTTCTCCAGATGACTAAGGCTTAACCTTTCATCTTGGCTCCCAAAGGAGTTGCTCTGATAGTCCTCTTCACACTTTTTCTTTGTGTGGTGATCACAAACATATTTGGGTGTGGAAGACAGGTAACATTTGACAGGGCTGTACCTGGTGATATGAGCCAGAAATCCATCAGTAAGTGCTGTGAGCACTGAAAACTGTTCAGTGACACATGGATGAAGGATTGACTAAGCCCTGTCTTTTTAGTCCACAGAAATGCCCAGGTTCTATTTGCCTACTGCTCGCCCAGAAGAAAAGATTCCCAGGTCATACACCTTTGCATTGAAGGAGTAATATGGACTGCAATCATACATTTATTTCACAGCAATAGGAGCCTTAAATGGTCTTATATTTCATTACACTACTACAGCTGTTGAGCTGGGCAGTGGTAATGATGAGGGTTATTTTGCCAGCCATCAACAGATGGCACGTTACTGTGCAAAATGCTGCGGTGCTGTGAAGACAGTGGGTGAACTCCCAAACTAGGAAGGGAGTTTTGCTGTCAGCATGGACAATACTTCAGCAATTGGCTTCTCATCATGCTAGCAATCATAGAAGTGTATTAATTATGTTCTGCTTGGCAGAATACATAAAGCCAGCTATTTGTATCAGAAAATTTGCGCTTTGTCAGCACTGTAGAATACCTTCAATGGTCAATATGAAGGCAGAATACAAAGCACAATCTGTAAAAGTAGAGCTGACATGCATCATTTTGTGAAAGGAAACAGATCAAAGTTTATGCTGCTTGGAGTCCCAAGTTTTCCTAATGGATTGCAGAAAAAGGAAAAAAGTGGCACAAACCGTTTATGTAACATGGAAGTGAGAAGGATTTTACACAGAGGTGGTACAGGGTGAGACTTTCTTCTAACTTGGTGATGAATGCTTCAATTTCTTCACATCTGCATCTTCTAGCAAATGTCATGTCTAACCAATAAAAACCATGGGACTATGTTGTTAGGGGCCAAATTAATCCCTATTATATTAACACTCAAAGCAGTAATTATGCTTTCAGGGTGCATTTTCAAAGACTAATACACATATTGAATGAAGAAACATGGAATCTATTGAAATAATTAAGAAGTAGATAGTACTTCTGTAAGAATGTACTTTTATTTCTATACCATGTGCACTTAGACTTTATCTGGGTTGTAGGTTCATGACATGGTGTATCAATAGAAGTTTAAAAAAGTAGCTCCCATCACACATTTTTATTCCACTTATAATTCCTTCTCTAATGCAACAAATTAAATTACAAAATGTTTTCCCTGATTTTTATCTTTAGTACTTTGTCTCTTTTCACTTTACCCTTGCCTTTCTTTCTACAACAAAAACATCCAGGTAACAGTGTGCTTGCTACAAATCAATGGTGAAGAAGAAAATTAAGTAAAAAAGATACCTGAGATGTTATAACAGACATTGCAAAGATATACCTAGTATAAGCGGGAAGATTTCTGGAAAAGGAATGAAGTTTTAGGTGTGTGTTGAGCATCAGAGAAATTACCCTTTTTCCTCATGAAGCTTATGATCCAACGCCCCCAGCCTATAAACAGTTATGTAAATCCTTAATTTGAAACATATGAATCATCTTGTAGCTCACAGAGTGTTAAGCAGTTTCCTCATAGCAGAAGTAGCCTAGACCAGGGTGATAACAAGGGTGCTTTTTGCTAAGGTTTCACTAGCAATTTCTTTAGAGTCTAGCCATTCAAGCTTTATTTATTCTTTTCCTAATAAATTAAAAGTAATATTGCCCTACAGATTATACCAAATTAAACTTGTCACCCTTTTATACAAATGCATTAATAAATCTTCCTCTTTCTTCACACTTTCCATAGCCTGCCAAAATGAGTAACCTCTTTGAGGAACAGACGAAGAAATAGTGAATGGAGAAATGAACAATCACAAATGCAACTAGCAGTTCTTGTTATCATGACTGGCCTCCACCAGAAGGAGGATCCATTGCAATTTCAATCTGTTTTGTAAGGAAGAAAAAGTAATGATAGACCTAGAGTATGCAACACATCCTACACTTATATCACTGTTGTGGTTCAGAATGAGTAAGCTCCGGTACAGAAGCAGCATGGATGATCTCATACAGCTTTTTGCAGCTATAATGCTTTCAAGACTTTAGCTCTTATATCTGTATATTGGTTTATTTTGTAATGTACCCAGGCCTACTCATTCATTCAAATGATGCTGGGGATTCTTTATTGTGGAATCTCACTGGCTTGCAGCTTAATTAAACAAAACGGAGAATGAGAAGATAGATTTCTATGAGCCCTGATGGAAAGTAAATTTGAAACGGAAGTGTCAGTAAGTATCCCAAAGTAATACAGAATACATGCAGGTGGAACTGCATCTAAATATCAAGGTCAGAATTTATTTTTTTTTAAACATGATCTCACACAGAACAAATGGACTTCATAGCATCTTGGTAAATCAAACATCTGAGGTTTATAGCAAGTCACTGGAGATCCCCCAGCTTACGCTGTTTGATCTAGAATATTGGCAATAATGTGAGGCCTTTCCCACCTGCTGCAGTAAAGCTGGAAATCTGAAATTCCTGTGAGCTACAAACATGACTAGTATGCATCCTTGGTCTGGAGACACCTGACATGGGAGGCAGTCTGGAAGCTACAGCCTCAAGAAGCTTGAGCTGGATTTCCGAGGTTCATGTTTCCATAACAAAAGCCATGGAAGAGCTCAAAGATCATTGATCTGAAGTTAGCAATCAGTAAAATCTTAGGATCCCCAGTTCCAACTAAGTTGCCATCCTTAACAGAGACTTTTGAAACTCTCAATAGGTTGGCTAAAACCATCAGGGTTTCCAGCACTCCTCCTGCAGCACTGGAATTCAGAGTCTGCAAGTCCTGGGAGAGATCACATCATCTCAGCTTGACAGGCCAGACTAGGCTAACAGCTCTAACATGTTAATCTATCAGAATTAAATAAGGTAACAGACAGAAAAATATGCAAGCAAACAAGAAAACAGAATGGCATGTTTTTATCAGAAATCCTGCCTTTTGGAAACCTTTGCTTTTCCATCCCACTGTCTAGACTATGGGAACTTAACTCTATTGAATCCAGTGTGTCCAGTCTATGAACACCCTATGATCATTTATGGTCAATTCTATTCTGTGAGAGGAATTTTTTTTGTTCCTGTCTAAACAATAAGCAACAATTTACCTTGGTAATATTTAATAATCTCTTGAAGCTTTTCATGTTTTCACTGAGAGAAAGGGTAAGGTAGGAGTTCTAAGTAGTTCTTTCATAGTAAAAATCTAGGGTTTTGCAGCCTTTTACATAAGCAACAGCTCATCTGCAATATCTGCCATGTCACCGAGATAAGTTTTTATTCATATAAGTGACATTTGAGTAACATTAGTTAGATTTTTAATAGAAATATCTCTAAAATGAACATAAAAAAGCAGAATTTTTTTCCTTTCAAATTCATCATTTATACAGAAAATGTCATGTCAACCTTTTTCTTCTGCCTTTTCAACAAATGCTCTTTTCAAACACAGTTCAGTGTTCTAATATGTAGCATCTGCTAATCATATTAGGAATGATTCATTTTGTCCAGGATAGCAAACTGCTTCTCTTAGCTAGTTCTTATTCATAATGCCACTCATAAACCTACAGAAGAAAAATCTTTCTCATGCTTGAAGTAACTGCTGTAAGCCCATCTTCCAGCGCATCTTTTACATTGCTTTGGGTTTTTTTGTTAGGTATTTTCCTTCCTGATTGCTCCTTCAACAATGCAATTTTGTAATATTTGATAATCTCTTATGTTAGGGGTCTGGCAGATTCCAGCTATGTGCAAAGACAGAGGTGTAAGGTGCATGCATGTCTGTGTTAACAGGGTTCAGGCTTCCTGTTATCTCATCTGGGTGCTGGAGGCCTAGTCCTGGAGTTTTCTTCAGGCTCAGAGGTGCTGGAAATTGCAGAAGACCTCTCAGGACTGGGAAAAGGGGATGGGATGAGAGGGTGACTGTGAGAACATGGAGCAACAGGAGTATTCTGGGCTTTTTTTTTTTTTTTGAGGAGCAAAAGCAAGATTCCTGTTGCTGCTATGGGCTTTCATAGGCCCTTTCAGGTCAGCCTTTTATTTAAACCTGCTTTTCAACTATTGCAATGTTACCAGGTAGGAACCAGCAGGCCAACTGTAGAGGATATTTTCTCATTAGCATTGTTTAGCTTCTCATAAGCACAGAAAAGTTACAAGACCAGTCACCCCATATCCTCCTGTTACCTGCCTTAGACACCAAGGAAACACTTCCCTGTGACCACAGTCCTGAAAGAAATCCTTGCTTCACCATATACATAGCATAGAAACATCTTTGCTATTTTCCCTCTACCTTTTATTGTTTTCCCCTGTTTTAATCTCAAATTCACTAATTATTTAACACTTAAACTTTATCATTTCACTCTACAAACTGTTTAAGGAGAATAATTTAGGTAAAATGACTTTTAAGGTACTTGTTACCCAAATTCTAACGTATTAAAACAAACTCCAAACAACTTCTCCAAAACTTTAGTCATAACTATCTCTGATTACCCTGAAAACTGAAGAAAATAAAAGCAAGTTGTGGGCGAAGCATTAAGCTGGGTAAGCTCACCTAGCTGCTTCTTATCGTAACAATAAATTTCCATCTTTTAAGTTCCCAAATAAATGCAGATGCTTTTGTTAAAAAGCCTGTTGCTTAACTTCTATCAGCATGCTATTTTTTTCTCAGCTCCTAGTGTTAATGAAGCTGATTATGGGTACTGTTTTATATGTGCATCTTGTTAGAATGGACATATTAACTGCCTACAAAGGACAGCCATATGACCTTGTGGTAGTTCAAACTCTCAACATTTGCATCATAAAATTAGGGCTGTTTTCAGA
Organism: Heliangelus exortis; assembly: GCF_036169615.1. NCBI lineage: Eukaryota > Metazoa > Chordata > Aves > Apodiformes > Trochilidae > Heliangelus > Heliangelus exortis. The sequence goes on from NC_092422.1 coordinate 80,691,297, forward strand.
GCTCTTTAGCTCTAAACTTTATTGAGAAAGTACACTACACGTTTAGGAAACTGGCTATATAATCATGCAACACTTAATCCCTAAGGCTATTAATTTTGGATACTTGTATAATTAACACTAATTTTCACATATCTGCAATCATAACACAGTTTTAAAGAGATGCCACTGAGATGCCAGAGGAATGAAAGCAAACACTGTACCAAGCACTTTCTAAAAATCTCTCATTGTTTTATTACACCGTAGTTTGTAGCAGCATCTACAAATAATTGCACCAATAAAAATCAATGTCTGTAGCTGCAAAGGTATCCTTTAGACCCAACAGTGGGCTAAGTAATGCAAGGGTTAACACAGCCTCTTCTTCCCCAGGCCTGGACTAGAACATTAGCTGCTAGTCACAAGTGAAAAGAAATTTTCCACATTTACCGTGGTCCCTGGTGAACAGATGTCCACATTAAAAAGCCATCAGGCAGCTCTCTTTGACTGGCAGCCTCTGCTCTGGAGAGGCAGAGGACTGGGTGAGCAGTGGGGCTGCTGCTCAGGGTTACATCTCACACCTCTGCAGAGAGCTGTGTGGTCAGAGACACCAGCCTGCTGCATTACACAGCTTGTATAATAAATATTGCATAATTAATATTTGTTTCTGTCCCTGTAACCAGCAGCTGTCGTACCTTATATTTCTTTTGTCATTCAAACTCTCCTTTTAGTCCTTGCTTTGAGACCTGAAGAAACTGTTTAGAAACGCAAACAAGATCGTAGACAATGTTCTGCATTCCTAGGGCTTGAATGGAGCAAGGAGAAATGTTTCTTCAAGTTCTTTTCCTTTTAAGAACTCTCCCAACTCCAGAATAATAGGCCACGTAGTAGGCAGAATTAGAAAGTAACAGCAGAACATCCACATCCTTATGAGTGGCATCAATGAGACTGGGATCACAGTCAATAAGTGCCCACCCTCCATGGAATTTTTCATCATCTGGTAAGAGCATTTTCATGTAGCTCTGCAACAACTGGCTGATCAATTCTTGATGGCTTCTCAGGTTCTCCTTGTGCAAGGCTTCATGCTCTTTCTCTTTTGTAAATATGGAGTAAAGATCCTCTGTTACAGGGACACCCTGCATCAAATCTATGACTGCTTGCCTGTAAGCATCCCTGAAATGATTCAAATAGTATCTGTTTGCAGAGTTCACTCCATCCTTCATTACCCCAGCCAGCTTTCTTTCCCCAGTCCTTGTGAAGTCACCCTTTGAGGCTGCTGTGAGCGTACTCTCAGAGCACTTAGAAAATTTAAACAAAATCTACAGTATCGGTGGCCATGCAGCAGAAGGGTAGGTTTTGCATATTGATCAGGAACTTCACAGTTATGCTATCAATGAGGACTGACCTCAGATATCTGAGATTGGTGAGACTATGAGAGGGGTGAGGAACTGGCACAGGTTGACCAGGGAAGTAGTGCATCCCTGGAAGTGTTCAAGGCTAGGTTGGGTGGGGCTTTGAGAAACTTGGTCTAGTGTAAGGTATTTCTGTCCAGTGAGGGAGGGGTAGGAAACAGAGGATTTTGAATATCCCAACCTAAACCATTCTGTGATTCAATGATTTAAACCTTGCTGTTATCCAGATTTTCCAGTACCCAAAAGCATCTCCTCTTGACAAAAAGGAGAAATGAACAAAACAATTTTGATGATTAATTGTTTTTGAGAATGAAGTTGTTTTGGAAGAATTACATTTTATGGTACCTGGAACTGCACCTACTTCAAACCCAGATGGGTCCTCAAACCCAGACAGGCCATTTTCCTTTTAAAGAGTGACAGATAAAGTAAAGCCAGACCTTGAGCAGATACAATATAGGAGCTCAAGAACAACTCTTCCACTCTTGCCCATGTGGCAAAAGAACAGCTGCTATATGTGGAGGGGGGTGCAGATCACACGTCTTCACCCATTCCAAAAATCAGAGTGAGAGAAGGTAGATTTCTCGTGCTGGGAGCAGTGGGCAGACCCTGCCATGGTGCAGAAGCTCTCATGCATCCATTCATAAACCTGAAGGTCAGAAAGCAAGGTACAGCATCAAGAATTCAAGCTTGCCCGTTTCTATACTTTTTCCCTGTAAACTCAGGTAGCACGTATACCATGCTGGATTCTGTTTATTTCATTGCTGTCATTTGTGCAGCTTTCCCCTCTCAGTGTTTTCTGTCAATATGCAATTACATAGAGGTATATGATGAAAAAGGTTGTCTACCATTTTGTGTGAAAAGGAAGCTTGTCAATACCCATTCCAGCACTGGTATGGTCCAAGAGTATAGCATATTTGTCACAAACAGATAGCAGTCCATGTGATGCTTAAATGGCAAGCAACAGCTATTTCTGAGGATATACTAAGAATTTGTATTTTCTCTGCCTGCTGCAATATCTTTGTGACATAAGTTGGGGATACCACAGTCTGAAGCAGAAGCACATCTAAACTATACATATAAGCATTCTTTTACATTCTCTTATTTACATAGAAGAACCCAGTGTGAATAAGCATGAAATACCTCCCTACCTTCAGACACTTTATTTCAGAAAAAAGGGAAAGTTGATGTTGATTTTAATAATCTCTTTTATTAGTGGTAAACAGGTTAATTACATCAGGGCTCCCATTTTCAGTGGTGCTTAATAGCTTTATTGGTGAAAATTTTAACAGAGAAGTGGTTTCACTTCATTTTAAACAAATTGAAATATTTTTATTCACATAATAGATGTGTTTTATTTAAATTTTGCTTCATGGAAATAGTAGTTTTCCCCATCCACATGTTTTTTAAACTAGGCTGGGTCTTTTCCAAATGTTGTTTCCCATCATATGGTGTGATCTGACAGAACTGCTTAGTTCATGAGAATCTTAAAACTGCTAAAGTTTCCAGTGTGTGCTGAAGAGTAAATATAGTGTTTAATTGGGTTTTGTTTGTTATTTGGAGTTTTGATTCCGTTAACATACCACTAGCAGGTGTGGGTGACACTGTGCTGACTGCTTTCTGAAAGCTTTTCTTCTATCTGCACATTCCATTTGCATCCCATCTCTACAGTGTTTTTCAGAATCCTTGCACAAACAATTCCCTGCAAACAACTCAATCTGTGGTAGGCTTACTCAGGAAGAGCAAAGGAAAAGAGCAGTCAGGCCCACCAATGGAAAAATAAAACCTTTACTTATTATTTAGTGTATATTTGTGACTTCAAAGCTGAGAATTAAAATTATCTAATGACTGCACAACCACTACAATTCCTTTTTCTAAAGCAGTTAAAGAGCAGGTATTATGAGACATTATAGTAAAACACAGTTTCTAATACTGTTCATTAAGTGTTATGTCTGAAGAAATCAACTAGCTGAACAGTCAGGGGCTGGAATAACTGCAAGAGGTTGAATAGCTGATGATTTGCTTGTTAACTGAATTGCCAAAACTGTTTCTTAAATTTATTGATGTTTGTGTTTAAGTGTAATCTAACACAGTAAGTTGTTTGCTATGGCTCCCCAGAGTTAACCTCTTTTGGAAAAAAGGGGTTTTATTTATCACTATCTAGAATCCAGGACATAATCTGCATTTCCCTTGCACAGAAAGTGTTGTGCAGTGCACCTGAGATGGAAGCTGAGAGAAGGCACTGGAGCTGCAGCTGGTTGTCAAAATCTATGTGCAATTTTTTTTTAGTGTTGTGTACCTAACACTTGCAAGTAGCCAAAGCAAACCCACTATGTTCTGTTCAGAAAGAACAAGAAAACTGGGTTTATAACATGGGAAGAAATTTTAATTATTTCATCTGTTGAGCTAACACTCTGAAAGTTTTTAAAAAAATTTAAAATAATAGAAAACAAACTGAAAAATTAATTGTTCCATTGCATGTGATTCCAAGCATGTGATACTAGAAAATTATTGTCATCTTAGGCATGGATGGAATGGATTAATTTTGTAATACATTCATCTAGGTCCTTAGCAAAATGAGCTTAGCAACAGCCACATTCTAACTCAGAGGAGCCACTTAAGTCCCACTTCCAGTCTGATGCTGCTTTACTCCTGGGCTTTGTATGGGAATGAGGAAAATGCTATGAGAGATTTAATGGCTTTCTTTTTTAGTTTTTTTTCTAATCTAAATTCCCTAAAATGTGAAAAAAAACCCAGGAAACCCTTCCTGCTTCCCTAGGAGTTTCTCAAAACATGACCCAAATAGTACATCACACAGGTGAAGTCATAAGAGGCAATTCTGGCAATCAGAGAATGCTGAGAAGCAGTAGCATCTCTGGTTTGTGACCTACCTCCATCATGTATGAAGCACAAAGAGAGACTATTATGGTCTCCCAAATGGAACTTCATATGGGAGCTGTTATGGAACTCCTTTATGCAAAGGAACTTCAGGCTGCTAGCTAACCTTGTTTTCTTACCACGTATCATCATTAAAATGTAAAAGCCAAAGAACTATAGTCAAAGGTGATATGGTTGAAAAAGAATACAGAAACAACTCCTCCACTGGAGATTTTGTGTTTTCTATGATATTTCCTTGTGACTTATATCTAAAAACAGCAAAGGTTTTAAAAAAAGGTGTTTTTTATCTGAAAGAGAGAGCACAGGGAAAAAGTGTTTGAGAAATGCATTTGTCTTAAACAAAAACATGAGAAAATCACAGAATCAGAATGATCAGAGTTGGAAGGAACATCTAGAGATCACCTAGTCCAAAACTCCCACTAAAGCAGGATTGCCTAGGACACATTACACAGGACTGCATCCAGGCAGGTTTTGAATATTTCCAGAGAAGGGGACTCCACAGGCTCTCTGGGCAGCCTGTTCAATATGAGCTTCTGGAATAAAAGGTGAGTCTAAGTTGTCCTGGCTAAACACTTGTTAGAGAATTGAAGTGACTTTCCTCTTTAACAACTGTTGGATTATACCTGTGATAGTTGTTGTCTCCAACTCAAGTCTCAGCTTCTGAAGATGGAATGAAATATACTTGCTGAACAACTAATTTATCACCCTGACATTACCATCTATCAAAAGGAGAGGCCTACTGTTAGGAAAATCAAGATTATTGGTCCAGGGATTTTTTGAAATGAAAGTTAGTTTAAAAATACACATACCTGAAAGAGGCTCTAGGCATTTTTAGCCCAAAGTCCCACATAGTAGTTCTTTTTCTGCAATTTGCTGTGGTAGCTGCTGTTTTCATTGACTCTGTCTCTGACATTCCTGCTGCTAAAGAGTCCCTCCAAAGCAGAAACAATCTGGGTTTCTTTTCCTTCCCAACCTATGAAGCAGTCTACTGAAAAATTTTAATACTTTTAGGTTAAGCTTAGATTGTACCATGCATGTGTCAGTATAGCACTTTATTAAGTGTTGCAGTCAAAACTCTCTGGGCTGATGGCAGGTAAAATGTAAGGAGCAACATACAATTATCTCCCTTCAGTGTCTTGCAGTTGAACTATAATTCAGCAGATTGGAAGTCTGGTGGGGTAAAGGGCTTTTCATGTGTCAGTTAATGAATATGTGGGGGCAAATTACTTCAGCAGTATGCTAGACAGGGATAGCTTCTAAAAAAATACAACAAAGAAAAACATAATGAGTAAGAACTAAGCTTTTTTCACAATTAAAAAACACCACCAAAATAACAAAAATTAAAGGAAGGTACTTAAGCCACTCCTATAGACATCAATCTACAAATTCAGTCAAAGTTCAAAAGCTACAATCTCTCTCTGATCTGCTTGCAAATGACGTGGGTTTTTTATGTGGAAAAGTGGTTGTATGTACTCTAAATTTACGCACTGATTGCCTGGAGAACTTACTCAATATGTAATTCAGTCCTGTGCAATCAGCATTCTGCTCCACAGCATATGGACAGCTCTATTAATGAAGAGGTATAGCTGTGTAATCACATTCAGCCACTTTGTATGATGTTTGCATTATAATATCTACTGGAATGGTAATACCCAGACCTTTCAAGTCTACATCCACTTAACTCCAACCAGAGAGAATTTGCACATTGTGACTTCACAATTGTATGGATGAAAGACCTGATGGCTTGCCAAAGACTTCACAACACACCACTCAGTGCCGAGACTAGAATTTAGCAGATCCCAGCTTGCAGCTACATTTAAGGAAACAGCTTTTTATTTTTGTTGTTTAATTTGGCCTAACAAGCTATAAGAAACACACAGCAAGTCAGGTGTGATTTGGTAAGAGAGTGCAAGACATAAAGATGTGAAAATATGTATGTAAACTGTGGGGCAGCATAGCAGCAGGGTGATGCTTTGTGAATGCAAGGATGGAATCAAGAGGAATGTCTGCAATTCACCCTACACTAAGGGAAGATTTACAGGTTCCTAGAATCTGTAGAATCTGATCATATGATCAAAGCTCATGTCTGAAAAAGCTCACGTTTATAACAAAGCTCTCAAGAACTGTCTTAGAATTCTTAGAATGTGAAACTTTGCTTGAAAACATGATCAGCTTCTACCCCACTGCCTGCTGGGCTCAGCAGATGACTGGCAAAACAAGTGGGTTTGTGAGGAATTGTCACTTACCCATCACACCTAGGAATTTAATAGCTTTCACATCTTACTGCTTGGAAAACTGACATTCTGACAGTACTTTTTTCTGATGTAAATGGAAAGAGTTGTATTTAGTTTATGAATGAGAAATTTTGATTGCATCTGACTTGGCCTTTTATGATTTCACCTTGAGGCATTAGCAGTACAAATAAATAGCATGCTTATAAGTGTGCAAGTATTTTCTGTGCATAAGTTTCATAGATGTTTTAAATTGTACAGTAGAAGGAAGTCCCATATTTTAGCACACTTAAACATTTCACTCTCTTGAGCCTCCAGATTAGTAGATGTTGATTATGGATCTCAGACCTTTCCCTCCCCTAAAACATCTTTGATGGCTCTTAGACAAAAAGGGTGCTGAAGATATCTGACAATTAACATTGCTTCCAACAAAAATTTTTTTTTGCACTGATGAATCTGTCGAATCCAGAGCAGGTGACAAAATGGTGTATGCTAACTCAAATGACTAATGGTACAAGTGTAATTTAAACTGCCCATACAAGATGACATTTCACTAACCATGAAACATTCACTATTTGCTAATTACAACGAGCAGGTTATAAGCAGGCTGATATTTTTAATTAGAGCTAATACACTAGGAATTTACTTTGATTTTTTTTTTTTCCCTCACATGTTTTGAAGTTAGACAGTGCCCTCTCCTGGAGATAAGCTCCCATAGCAGAAGTTTGCAGGGTACCCCAAATGTTGCCAATTGGATAAAACGGACAAAAAAGTGTCCCTACTTTGCTGAAAAGATTTGCTGGTTTCAAGAAAAGACTCTTTCTTCCGGTCCCTCTTTACATTCTGCTCTACTTGAAAGTGTAACAAAAATTGTTCTTAGTTTAGATGGCAAAGAGCTTTTGAGTAATTTAGCTTGAACCCAACTGGCTAGAGTTTAAAGTGCAACTTTAACACAGCAAGCAGCAGGAACATGTAGTATTATATATTGCAGTATATTATATAGTTTTTATAAAATCAGTTCAATATAATAAGAGCATATTACTCTTCAGAAATAGAGCTGATAGAGAAATAAGCATTTGATTCTTACTTTTTTAGATGTTTCTCTTTCCTGTCTATTACATTAGTTCACAGTGAAAAATTGTATTTAAACTGAGAAGTCAATAGTTTAATTTTTGTCTTTATCCCTCTTGAGATTTTTTTTGTTTGTTGAGTTTTATTCTATGGGGTTGGTTGGTTTTTTCATAAAAACTCCAGTACTATCTGTTTCACTTAATAATTCTACTATCATGCCTTTGGAGTTTTCCAGGGTCCTTAAGAAAAAAAGCTAATGCAGGACCTAATTTAAGGCAGAACATTCTTGAGAACTCACAGAAAAGATGGCACAGAGAGATAGATTTCTCTGGTAGTTAATTTAAAACCTAAATTTAAATTCCTTGAAAGATAAACTATAAAACTCTGATAGTCCAGCATTCACATTTCAAAACTGTAAAAGTTTTACTGAATAGATATGTAGCATATTCCATGTCATTAATCTAATTTTTCCTGCAAATAATGGAATAGTAAAATCAAAGAATTGTTGCTAAAATATGTCACATATCTATTCAGTAAATTTTTACAGTTTTCAAACCACTTCTTAGTTTTTCCTAGCACAGAAAACACAGAGAGAGATTTAGTGTTTAGGGTTAACTGTGAGTGATTTGTATTAACTGGCTGACAGGTTTTCTTGCAAATTAGCTTAAATACAAAAAAAAAAAAAAAAAAAAAAAAAAAGCAGCTTATTTATTTATCTGCTTAAATTTTGCACACTTTCTAAACCCATACAGACTTCATAAGATCAGACTGTCCATGCAGAGCATCTGCTCTGTGCCAAACTCAGCATCCTCTGACTGCTCACTTCAGAGGTGCACTAAGAGAGAAAATTGCAGCCCATCCTACAGCATCCACTCCCTCACATCAGGGCAGATCTGGAGCAGAGCTCAAGATGTGATTTTAAAGTGCTCTGTCCACTCACAGTATTGCCCTTCAGCCAGCAGGGCTTTGACCACTATTTTCATGTGCTGCAGCTGTGAGAATCTCTGCTCCACCAAGTGAGCTCCTCTTCCCTTTTCAAAGAAAGGGCTTTGGGCTCTGGAGTCACAGACCTCCTCTTTATGGTCACTCTTGGTCATTGGCTGGTCACTGAGTCTTTCTTGATGACCTGCCAATGAACTTCCCACTGACTTTTTTGTGAAGACTGGTCAAGGTAGATAGTATAGACAGTATAGGTAATTCATAAACATATGGCCTGGTGACTGTAATCAATACAGAACTACCGAGGCATTAAATCCTTCCTAATTTCTTTTTCGGGTGTAAATATTTCATATTGAATGGAAGCTTTGGATTCTGTGTTTAAAAACATGTTTTAAATGGTCATATATAAGGGGGATACTTCTTTAAGAATTTAATGAGGAAAAAAAGTCTTAATCTTACAAACTTGCTTTCCACAATTTTTTGTCCTTAACAAAATATGTTGAGTTTAAAAAAAAAAAAAAAAAAAAAAGTTCACACCTATATGTGCTAACATTCACCTATGAAAGTCTTAGAGGTCTGCATAGTGCAAAAATCAGCTCTCAGTGGGTGCTGCAGGAACCTGGAAAGCTTTGGTGGTTAAGAACCCATGGTGACTAATCTTAGTGAATCATGGATAAATTGGCCAGAAGCTACAGTCCCTCCAGCTGTGATCTTCGGAGCTCTTAAAAGCTAAAATGTTTCAACTGGGCCTTGACTTGGTGACAAAGCTGCAGAAAAACCCCAATAAGTGGCAATGATGCATTAAGCAGCACTCTGCCCTCTCAGACTGGTAGGTGATGCCACAGGGGTTATCCAATTATCACAGAAGCTTTTTTTGCTTTAATTGCACCAGGTACCTTCTCCTTTTTCGAGAGTAATAAGAGTCCACCATTGTTGTAGTTCCTACCCTTTTCATAGCCCTGAACATATGTGCTGGGCTGACCACTGTGGCCAAGATTTTCATAATCCTTTAAGGCTTTGTATTTTCATTTTCACATGCTCATGTATCATAATTGTGATGCAAAGCAAGCAAACAACAAAGCAGCTAGTTTATATCTGCTCTGTAACTGTGCTAAAAGCTGGGCTTGCATCTGTTAAAGTGTTCTGGGCACAACCAGGAATGTTATCCTGTTCCAGTACAGATTTTCATATATTTCACCCACACTAAGTTGTGTCCCAGTGCTCAACTTATTCCCCACAAATGACTTTGAGATTGCAAAAATTTTTATCTCCAAATGGCAGTTCTTGAGCTGTCTAGAGGTTGAAGGGGGATGTTTCTAGGGGATTATCCTGACCATCGCTCCCTGGGGTGTGAAAACAGGAGCTGTGACTGTCTTTAGAAAGAGTTCTTGCCCTGTTACTGAAGATCTTCATCTTACTTTTAGTATCTTGGCTCTGATTGCAATTTTTTTGTTTGTTTGCTTTGGTTTTAATTATTTTTTCCCCCAGGAGCTGTGGTCAGTCAGCTTTAAAATCCTAAGATCAAAAACTGAAAGTGTAAATAAAATATGAGTTTGGTCTCAGCAGTAATATATACTCCATGAAAAAACTCTCACTGGGGGAAAAAAAACCATTTCTTAAATCACAAAACTTCTTTAATCATTGTGTAATTATCCACTAAAGAAATGCACATATCAGTTTAGAAGGTTTGCTGCATGTTGAGACAAACATCTTCACAGCAGTAAGTGGGAGATCTTTAACTATGTGGCTATCCACAGTAGAGCCAGCTTTATCCACTCTTACCAACACAGTAAACAGGTCCAAGTGTTTCAACCTGTTTGAATTCCTGTGTACACTCTAGAAACTCCAAAGCCAAGAGGTGCTAACACAATGTAAGACTACACAATGAAAATAAATAAAAGTGAAAGTATATTACTATTTTTTTTTTGCTTCCATTATAATGATTAAATAAGGAACTGCACATGTATAGAATTTCTGCTCCCTGGTGTGTGTAAAACATGCAGAATGAGCTCACATCTTCCTTTTTTTTCGGTTTCAGTGTTTAATACTTTCCTGCAAAGATAACATAGCATCTTTCTACCAGCTGTCCCTTGGAAATGATACCCTACACCAATCTACCTGTCTCTTTGTAGGAACCATTGCAAAGCTGAACTAGCACAGATGTGATTGCATGTCTATTTTACCTAACTTTTATCTGTCTTCTAAGAAAACACAGACATCTTTGGTTAAAGTTTGTGCTTTTTTGGAAAAAACAGCCTCTCATTTTCCTACCAAACATAAAAAATGTGGTGAAACAATACGAAATTGAATCCTATTCTTATGTAACATTTAATTTCATTTTATTACATCAACTTTTAGAAGATACATTGAACAAAAGTTGTAAAACAAGCAGATACTTTTGGACATTTTCAACATCATCTGGAAGTTGTGGGTCTCTACAGATATAATTTTTTTTAAATAATCAAAAGCAATTAATTAAATATTTTTTTTACAAATTTTGAAATAACATTTTCTTATATTCTTTCTAACAGGCGGTTCCGCTAATCTTACCTGCCGAGCTTTCTTTGGATATAGTGGTGATGTCAGCCCTTTAATCTACTGGATGAAAGGGGAAAAGTTCATTGAAGACTTGGATGACAGTAGAGTCTGGGAAAGTGACATCAGGTAAAAAAAAAATATTTTTTTTTCAGTCACTATCTTTTTTTGACAGTAAGTGGAATACTTGTTAGCGCAGACTAACTCAGGAACACTTTGGTTCTGATCCCTGTTTTTGCAACATTTACTCTTTACCTTTTTAACTCTACTGGTAGAGTACAGAAAAATGCTCACCTCAGCCAGGTCTGATGTTAGAGAGCTGCAAAAGCAGAATAACTGCCTGACAAGTACCATAGCATGACTGACTTGGATTTGCATACTGACTTTTTCAAACTGTGGCAAGCTACAGTTAGAAATATTAAGATAGCTACAAAGATGAAATAAGGAAAAGGAAATGCATCAAGGAAAATAGCTTAGGAGATGTATTTTAAAACATGGAGCCTTAAATAACTGCTGAAGTGTGGCTTCTCTTTTGGAATATTTTGATTTCTTCTCTTCGAGGGAAAAAAATATTTTCCTGGAATGTTATCTGGCCTGTGAGAGCCAAGCATCCTGTTATGTGGGCTGCTTATATCTGCTGAATTGCTTGTTTTAGGGTGGATCTGGCAATTCATGTAATGTACTTTTACTGCTCCTAAAAGTGCTGCTTCACTTTGAAATTAAGAAAAAAAGTTGATTTTGTTCTGAGAATTATATGCTTGACATAGTATATTAACTTTGACCCAATATGAAGTATCTACTTGCATCTGAAGAGGTTCCTTTTTCTTTTATAGTTCCGTATTTGTGTATATCACTGTGCCTATATATCATGGGTAAACCCAGAAGTAAAGGCAGAGCTAAATGCATGTTACAAATGCAGCTAAGTAATCACAGATGTGTTGTCTAAAGTGATTGTCTATAATAGAACAAAATAAGGTTGTTTGCACTTCACCTATTCCATGGGAGTTTATTATCTCATAAAGAGACATGAAATCACACCCATTTTTAGTTTGACCTTGAATTTCTTTAGTGTAACCAATGTAACAGAGGCAATCTCTTTACCAAAATCAAGGTCATATAGACATTCAAGGTCATCTATATGTCCCAGACACAGGCAAAATGGAAGCATATTTCTCCCCAGTGTACTTCAGGTTTATTCAGTAAAGCTCAAGACCACTACACTAAATGGCACAGGACAACCAGATCAACTGAACTTCACATCTCAAGCTCTTCCTAAACCCTTCAGCCAAATATTGGCTTCTGCCAAAGGCTTCCTAGCTCTTTAGCTCTTGGGATTCTGAAGGCTGATAAACAGGTGACAAGAAGCTCGTTACAACTCGCTTGATTAGTGAAAGGATGAGCAAGAAACCTGGCTTCCACCTCTTTTGTCAGGTGTGACATAAGGGAGAATCCTAGACCCATTTGTCACTTTGCTTTGCTGGGTTTCTAAAACTGAGAGATAAAGAAAGCAATTCAAAGGCAGGTGGATTCGTATAGAGGAGGTCTTTTATTTATCATCTGTGTGACAAGTGGCATCTGGTATGCCAGTTCTTTCCACTAATTTATAATATAGTCAAATTTTATAATATATTAAAGAAATAATTTTTCAGACCCTGGCATGAATAAACTGTTTCTGAGCAGCATGTTGAAGAGCTTCAGAAAGTGCACAAATAGTGTGTTTGGCCCAGACTCTTAGTATGACCCTATGCCCCAAAATAACTTCAGTTTTCTCACTTCTAACATCTCAAGATTTCCCATACTACTGATCAGGGTCTCCCTCAGGACATGCAATACTGTATTATCAGTCTGCACATCATACTGCTTAAAGAAGACAATTATCTGAAGCTTTCATTAACATTTACAAAGCCAAACCTCCTCATTAGAAGTGCAGAAGAAAAGGGAGTGATATAATTTAATTAAGATTTCATCAAGCCATAGCCAAATTTGAAGCCAGAGAGTTGTGAATTGTAAGTAGCATTATTATGCCATTATTATCTAATGCTCCACAATGATAGAAGCAGAATAGCAGCAATGGTTGCTTTTTCCTCAGGGTTCTCAAAGAACATCTCGGGGAACAGGAGGTTTCCATCTCATTGATTCTTGACTCTGTGGAAGAGGCAGACCTGGGGAATTACTCATGTTATGTTGAGAATGGAAATGGACGCCGACATGCCAGTATTCTTCTGCATAAAAGGGGTAAATATGAAGCTTTTCTCCATGGAATGGTATATGATAAGGGCAGTCAGTTTGTAGAGCATCTTTCTGATACAATGATGAATTTTGGGTTCCTGAAATATTAGTAAGCAATGACTACTTTTCCCCAGGCATTTGTACAACTTCCAGACTAGAAGAGAAATGTTGCTTTTATCTGTGTCTGTCACTGGGAAAATACAGTAACACCTTTTAAGTGTATTGATATAAAAGTCAGGTTTATTAATTAATGAGCTTTAATAAATACCCAATTGAAAGAAAAATAATAGGAAGCCACAATTAATAAAACTTCAATAATTTTCTGTAAAAAATAAATTTTACAAAAGCCAGCAAAAATACATTCCACTTCTGCCATAAATACCACTTAAATCACATGCCACTGTAATTCCTGCATAGCCTGACCGTGGACATTTTCCTTCGAAAACATTTGTTTAATACCAGCATTTCTGAAGTGAAATGTCATGACTGAAACTTCTAGGGACCTTCCTGTTTCTACCCACCACTCACATACCATGATGCCATCCTGTCTAATGGCCACAGCCAAGTCCCACGGAGATAATTATGGAAAAGCAGAGAACCTCTTGCAACGCAAGGTTCCCAGATCCACTTTGTTCACTTTACCTCCCAGAGAGTGCTCCACATGCCTGGGCCTGACACTCCCCATCTTCCTGCAGCATCCTGCTGGTTTAAGAGAGCAAAGAATAATCAGAAGCAGTGTCTGCACTTTGCTGTTATTACTGTGCTTTTTTTAAGACTGTTTGTAAAGGTGAACAAGCCAGGTTCTTACAGTGGTGCTGAACTGCTTGTGGTATCTCGGTTCATATCAAAGCAGCTACATCTTCCCTAGTTTAATCTTGTAGCATGCAAAGCCTGTCTAAATTTAAAAAGAAGCCATAAATCAAGATAGTGTGACTCATTTATTAAAATGTATTTTTCTGTACCTCCAGCTAATTGAATAGAACTAGTTTGCAGCATTTTTTTCTGAACTCTTGTCATTGCTTCTCAAGAGATGAAGATGTAAATAACCAGATGCCCGATATTTGCCCTATTTTTGAATTTACTGAGATGAGAAATTGACCTCTTAAGTAATTGAACCTCAGCAATTTACTGGCAGGTAGTCACATCCTAATTCAGAAATTTTTGAAATCAAAGAAGAACTTAACACAAAAACCACTGAAATATTATGGCTTGTGTTTAGTAATTAAGTTAGTGTATGGAACACATTGAAAATGAAGAAATATTAAGGCTTAAGTTACTTTTTTTTTTAATGAACTGATATTTATTCAGTCATATGTTGATGTTGAATCCCTATTTTCTTTTCCATGAAAGCAGTAACTCTAAGACTGAAAACACAGAAATCTTTTTTGTTCTGTGACCATCATACATAAATTTTGCAAAGGTCTACTTTCCTTGCTTCCTTTCTTGAAGAAATCAGTATGTCAAACACTCCACAGTATGTAGCCTCATGATGACTTGCTTAAGAAGAAGTAATCTCAATATTTAATTGCCTCTTTTTTTTCTCTTCAAGTAAGCTTGAATATGAAATTGTAGTTTGGAAACAAAATCTGCCGTGCCCTCAAAAAACAAAAGGTACCTGTTAGAAGCCTACATACTTTGCATGTTGACAACTGTTTCAGTGAAATGATAAATTAACCATGACAGATAAAATTTTGAGCTAGTCTCTCAGGTCTCCTAGGAAGAGGAGCTTTGCACTGCTTGCTTAGTCTTCTGTATGTCACCATGACAACATTTCATTTTAGGTTTCCTTGTTTAGATCTAAATTTACTCTGCTAGGAAAGAGATAGGTTTATATTAATTTCTGATTATTGGCTCACTTAGAACACTTGAGACCTAAAAATTAGGTAAATTTACTTCCTGAACCAAAGCATTTGCAGAGGCATTAGTTTCTACTGGTTTTCTAGTTAGTGATTTTTTTTTCCCAGCATTATAAGCCAACAAAAATGCTGAATATAGAATGTTCACAAGATACCTGAAAAAGAAATTAAAATCCTTCTTAAACTTCATATGTGGTACATTATCACCAGGATCAGAAGGGACACAAAAGCCTTAGTTAGGAAAAGAGATATTTAGGGCTAAACGCTGCAATGGGAATTCAGGTACAAAATTTAAACCTTTTAAACAGTCTTAAAATTTCTGTTTTGCTCTGGTACACATATTCTTCATCCATTTAAACTGATGGGGTGAGCTTTTGGATGTGCCTGCCATTACACAGGAACTGAAAAGGCAAGTAGTTCAGAGTCTAAATCACCAGCAAAAAAGCTGTATAGATCTTCCACACTCTTACCACTGTTCAGTCCAGTAGGGACACACACTCATCCCACAGAAAACACAGGAAGGGTCTACCCAGCTGTGGTCCCCACCACAAAACCATGCCTGGCACATTCAATTGGGGAAAGAGGGCTCCTGCTCCTTCCCTGGAAGAGAAACCTGGATCCTTCACTTTCCTGAGAGGAATTTTAGGAGTGGAGTGTAGAACACAACCTCCCTGGACTCCAGCACCACTTGTGCAGGAAAAGCAACCTTGGTTTGGAAATCAGGGACAGGGAGAAAGTTGGGATGCCTGGCACCACCCTGTAACTTAGATGCCAGCACTCTGTATCTCAGGGAGCTGAGCCCAGATTTGCTTCTGGGATTGTTTTACTTTCTCTGTTCCAGTGGAGAAAACCTATGATCTATGTACTTGTTCATCCAACTAACCATTTTTAGACTCCTATCTTTCCTCAAACAGTGTGCACAGGGAGCATTTAACTCAGGGATAAAGGTGGTAAAGCATTTTTAACATGACAACACCAATGCTGTTTCCTTTTCTGGTTCATTCCTACAAAATTTATCCCCAAAAAATGAGAAAAAGAGAGATCAGAACACAGGAGATTTAACTTTCATTCTTTTCCTTCTGCTGTTGACCAGATCTCTTTCTATCACCTTTACCATTGTGAAGCAAAAAAGAAATCTACTCATTATAATATAAAGGTGATTTTGTTACTCATTAGCAAATGCTATTATCTATCATCTGTAGCAGTCCCAGGTTAAACTTAACCAGGCAGAGGAACCTTTTATAAATTAATTTTGAGAGTGTTAGTGACAGCAACTAAGCACAAACTCATTAGCGACAGACCAAATATTACAGATGATATAAGGGGTGGATCACATGCTGTAATTTTGGGGTTTTTTTCTACAGGTTATTAACTCAAGCCCATAGCCCATCAATGTAGTAGCTAAAAAATGTAATGCATAAGTAGGAAGTATCCTCTTCCACAATGTTATGAAAAGTATGACTTTTATGTTCACTCAAATCCTTTGTAGTCTCATTTAATCATAGACTATGTTGGAAATAAGGATTATCTAATGATGTGATTACTTTTCTGTCAAGTCTTGTCTGCATGTCTACAAGTAACAATCTAAAGGACATACAACCTCAAATTCTATCTTGGCATTATTTTTTTTATGTTTATGATATTATTTTAAAAGCTTAATAATATACTTGTATTTTTCATGAGACAGAGACAAGAACTAAGAGCAGGTAACATATTCTATGCATTTTTTTTTCAAAGTATCTCCTTCCTTTTCTTCCCATTTTCTCAGTGCTGTGTAACTTCCTGTCCTGTTCCTCTTTTGTGGTTTGGGTTTCTTTTCCTCTGTTATAGGTGTTCTCTGGGGGCATATATCGGTCTTGTTGACTATAACCTCACAAGGGATCATTAAAATGTTTTTTTTTTCTGTTGGAACTAAAAAAAAACTTTCACTGAAATAAATTTTTCAGAGGAAAGAACATATGTTTGAAAAAGAAACAAGTTAATATTTCCTATGGGAAATGCATCTCGAGGAAACCTACAAATAAGTAGCCATAGTTTAAACTCATAATTTATTAATATATAAGCACCATATTAATATTTCCTGTACAATTTAATAGCAAATTTTGAATACCAAGTAATTCTGAGTTCTTCATAAAGTTGTTATCAATAAAGGAATTGCTGATGAGCACCTTAAATTACAATGTCACTCACCTCATAGTGTATATCTTTTTTATTACTTGAGATCCTGAGTAGGTTTTCTGTCTCATGAGCATTTGCAGTCACTAGGACACAATTTCACACAGTAGTAGTGATCTTTTAGTAGTGACAATTAAGACCTTCGGGGAAAAAAAAAAAAAAAAAAAAAAAGAAAAAGTTCTTTTCTAATCTCTGCAAAGAAACTCTAAGAAGCTGTGGTGTTACAGCTCCCTTTGCCATAGAGCTTCACTCGTCATGTGAGATATGAGAGCAATGAATTTTATATTTCAGCTTCTGGTAATTGGTCCTAATTACCTGAACACCCCAGGAAATCACTGAGTCATGGTAGAAGCAAAACTACTGTAAAACTCACTTGGTCAGTTAAGACCTTACACAGTGTATAAAGCACTCAGTTTCCATCCTGCACTGCAGGAAAAGCTTTTCCTTGTTCCTCACGAGGTTTTTGAATTGGAATGAAAACTGATTTTGTGGGTTTGAATTTTGGCCCTTTAGGAAGCCTTCAGGTTGTCACTGTGCTGAGCAGTGCAAAGGTTCAGTGCTCCGAGGGGTTTATGACATAGGGACAAAAGTGAAATATTGTCTTCCTTCCTGTCCAAAACCTAACCAAAAATGACTGGGTTTTTTTGCTTTGTTCTGGTTTGGTTTTTCTTACATTCAGTCTCCTCTAAAATCAGTAAATTAGTAGAATACAAAGACTGCTCACTGGCAGTTATTCTTCGTGAGACCATTTCCTTCATCATTATAGATTTCCTCATCCTTCAGAAAATTGGATTAAGATATTTCCAGTTAAAAAGGTCAGATTACTTAGCATGTTCTTAAACCTAACTTTCCTCTGAGAGTGTGTCAAACAGGTTGGTTTAACAGATTTCTCTCTAAAAAGGTTTTATACCACTTTTATCATAGTTCTCCTCTTTACATAATGTTTAACTGAAATTCTAACCTTGATTGGCAAGGGTGAATTTTTTTTAAAGAAAATGTCACGTATTGTTCCCATAATCCATGCAGAGCTAAATTATTCATTAATGCTATCCTAAGAAAAAATGTAAACAGTATGTTTTATGGTCTTACATCCTTGGAACTTGGTACTCCATTTCCCCCCACATTTTAGCACCTCCCAGTACTTCTTACATTCATTTCTTTCAGAAGATCCAAAAGAAGGAATTGTGTGGGTGGTCTGACTTCTGCAGTGCAATAAGCAAATAGAAGCTCTCCTATCAGTAAAGTTTTAAGCCATACACAATTAATTTATTTGGGGAAACTAACCAGAGATCAATGCAGTTCCTCATGATAATGACTTTCTTCCTACATCCTGAAGTAAAAACTGCTTTTAAAATTCAGTGTTCTGTATTTTAATGTAGCAAACTTCAGTAACATTGCTGCATCTATATTTTTTTCAACCTTATCCTCTTTTGAGCTAAAATACTGTTGGAGATAATGTAACTGTTCTCCTGCTGGGAACAGGTATTCTTCATGCCTCAGAAATAATAAAAATGCCATTGGTAAAAATATATATTTCTATTTTAATAATTTGCTGTGTCTATTCTCATAATACTGATAAATCTAACAACACAAAGGCTCAGATATGCTGCCTGCTATAATAGTAAGATAACAAAATTCCTCTCTTGTACTTGCACACATAAGTACATATGTACCAAACCAGACTAGTTCTTTTTCATTGATAAACTGGGAATACATAACATATATCAATATAAAAATTAAAGTGATATAACTAGTTCTCAAGAGTTCTAAAAAATAAAATGAAACTACTGCATTGAAATCCATACTGAAAACTGTAACTAAATTTAGCCACCTTAAGTCAACCCTGCAGACATCTACAGGCATGGCCTATACTGGTAGAAAGCATTCAACTTGTGCTAAAAAAATATTTCATAAGCAAACTAGTGAACAAACCAAATCTGTTTCTACTCGTATCAGATAGTATTATTGTCCTAAAATATCCATCAGTCATTATTCACAACAGTATCCATAAAGCCATTTAGGTACCTTAAATACAAACTGCTTTTGTATGGCATGTTGAAACAAACAAAAACTCTTAAAAAGGAGAGAATAAATTATATATATATATATATTTATGCATATTGGATGTGCTTATGCTGTACAAAGCTGTGGTTCCATATGCTATACTTTGGAAGGTTTAAATTGTTCTACAGCCATGCCATAATGAATACTGTATTAAACTGGGGGAGGGGGAGACAGGGAGACAGGGGGAGCACAGGGGAAGAGGGAGCAAAAAACCACACATATTTCTCCATTTTTTAAACTGTGAGTATGGGTTTCTTTTTTCCTAACCTAAACTGTGCCTACTGTTTACTGCTGATGTCTGAAATGACACTCAAGTATTCGTGTGTTAGGCAGCCTCCTTTCTTTGGAAGAAACACACCTGCTTATAATCAAAGCTGCACATTTCAACACATCAGTCTTGCACTGGTTGTCAGTATCTCCCTTCTTTATCTTATCTCAGCTGTCATCACAAGACCTCAATATTGCCTTCAGCTGGTCCCCTTCCAAATTATATTCATTATTCTTACATTTCACTAAATAACAGAAACCTATCTAAGTATATGTAGACAAACTGAGAACTGTCTCTAACCAAACCTTGTAGCTTTGTGAGTTAAACTAACCAAGGCAAGCAGAGAGAGGAAATTAGTTTAGTCCACAAAGTTGTAAAGATTTATGTATGTGCTAAACTGAAGCTCTGTGAATAGACCTGTTGACTTCGGAGGAATTACTTCTAGTCCATGAAGTTAATCAATCAGTGTGACTGCAAAACTGAAGCACTAGACAGACTGTAACTGGATTTTGAAAAAGGCTCAGAAATTGAATAAACAGTTATAGATCATATATCCTCAAAGAGTTATAAATCACAAAAAAAAAAAAAAATCTTTGAAATATAATTATTTTTCCTAGTAGCTCAGCTATATGTGCACTAATGAGTAGAGTAAGCTTAATTTTAAATTATCACAGATCATTAAATGTAAAGTTCCTGAAGCATGTCATATAAGTCAAAATCTTTGAAATCACACTTTTATTTGCTTTCTTGTTACACTGCCATCTACAATGTGAATTACCTGCATGATACAGTGAAAGGAGGTTTATCAAACATTAAAGCCAGATGAAGATGAAAGGTATACCCTACAAATATGCCTAATAATTAGGATAGAATCGGTATAAAATGAGTGCCTTTATTACCAGCCATATCTTGCTGGATATTTGGAGAGGACACATACCTTGTTTTAATTAGCTATCTCTCTCACTGGAATTCTTGGCCAAAGCCTCCCAATAAGGAAAAAAAAATGTAGCCATTGGTCGAAATACTTGTAACAAATCTTGTTTTAAATTGAAGCTATTTATTCAGAAACCAATCTACTACTGCAGCAGTAATCAATGCATTTTCCCTTGGAGTAGAACTGTTCCTATGGTACTGACGGACTATTGTTAATTGTCTGTAACTAAATGATTGCTGTGCTGCTGGATGTAACTCCCTGGCACTGCCTCGTTTGTTGTGTTTAACAGAATGCCTGTCCCCCTAAGGAGTAGTTGAGCAATTTTCCTCTACTATTTCCTACATTCAGACTCAGCTCCTTGAGGAGGCCCAGGTCTGTAATCTGAGCACTGTTAACACAGAAGCTAAATACATTTTAAAAGGTTGCACTTTTCCTCTGTCCTCTCTGATGTGGAATTGTGCCGAAGCTGAATCATTTTAGCATGGAGCCACTCCAGGAAACCTGGATTTCAGCAGGAGCAACAGATCTCACTTCAAAGGGAGTGGAATGCCTGCTGCAGCATTTGCTTTCAAATCGCAATGCAAAAGGCAGAATAAAACAGCAGAAAAAAACCCTTTTTGCGAATGTAGCTTTACACTCTAACCTCGCTGTTACACTTGAAGAGTCACTGCACAGAACACCTTTTCAGGGGTAAATCCTCCTCCAAAGGAGCCAGACACACCCTCCCCAATTCACACTGGGGAGACAGGCAGAGAAATGTGAAATGGCTTCAGCCACTTCAAGGGCTGACAGCAGAGGCAGGACCAAGCCTTCTGCTCCTCACACCCTTGGTTCACTTCAGTGCAGGGTAACACTGTTCACAAAATCCCCGCGGCAGCTCGGAGCCAGCCAGTGCTCTTGTGGAACAGGGTTTAGCACCCTGCAGAAGCACAAACCCAAGGCCTGGAAGCAATCAGTTGTTGTGGCTCTGTGCCCAGGCCAATCTGTCCCGACTTCCTCGGAGCTTCACAGATGCGGCTGTCCCACTTCCAGCACTTCAGGGTTTAGATGAGGCATTTGCAGGGCTGGGTGTAAGGATGCATCAGTCTGGGAGGCTAATCACTGCTCCCCTCTGCCTCTGGACCCTTTCAAATAGCGCCCAAGACAGAGAGCAAATGTGTGCAGATGGATCTTGTCCATCAGGGAGGAAAACACAAAGCTGCTTCTGCTAGATGGGTAGAGTACATAACTTTACAAACCTGCCTGTTTCAGAAAATACCATCTTATCCTTGTACTTGTAAGTGATTGGGATGGGCTTAGCAGCAGCACATAAAAGGGCACTTTCTAGTATATGTCAGGGTGACTTAGGGAATTTTATTTGCTTCGGTTGCCTAATTTACAATAGTTTCAGATAGATTTCATTGCAGTAAAAATATAGGCAAAATCTTTAATTATTTTATGGGGAAAAAGATAAGCAAGAGGGACGCTTTTATGACAATGCTGATGCAGTCCATGGGTTGGATTTCGTGAGTGTAACAGAGAACAGATGACTACCTGCAGTTATTTTTATCCGTTTAATCTCAAAATTATTAATGTAGAAAAAAACCTTTTGTTTTCCAGCTGTAAAGTTTTTCCTTGCGTTTAATGAGTACTAAAAGCAGGGAAATAAATATTTTGTACCTAGCAACTCGTAATTGTAAAGTTTTCTTTCTCGTTACCACTTAACAGCTGCATCACCTGTAGCATAAAATGATAAAAAGGATACAGTAAACCAATACACAGTAATTTACATTTCCATTTGTATTCTAAAATACTTGATTGCTTGTCCATGAAAAAATTTCTTTGTTAGATGTTTTTAATAATATACACCTCTCTGGACCAGAAAATTATTAAAAGTCTGAAATAACCTATGCTGATATTAAAAATTTCTAACACAAAGGAGTTTCCAGCACAGTTTTGGAGAGAATGACATGGAATATAAATGCCTTTTTATTTTATTTTATTACACTTTTAGTGTCTTCAGGAGAGCAATGAAATCTTCTTACAGTTGCCTCAAAATAATAAAAAAGTATGCGATTCTCAGTAGACACAGTCAAAATAATTGGAATTTTCACTTTTTCCTCTAACCTTTTATTTCTCTAATTGAATTGTATTGCACCAGAGTAACGTATCTGCATAACCCCAGAGACACACAAAAAGTTTACTTGAGGACTACCCTGTTTCAGTCAGACAAAAGCTGCCCACTGGAAGAGGATACTGTCAAAAGAACACAGAACTGAGCTTTCTCCAGCACAGATTTTTATGAAGCAAACTGTATATCTGGGATTTAGAAGATCTGATTTCTTGGCATTCCTCAAAACTGAATGATATTAGAACAGTATGGGTGGTCTCAAGATATGCCATTTATTACTTTGCAAATTGCAAAACTACTAGTAACACTCTTCTCCCTTGCACCTTTTTTTTTTTTTTTTCTTTTTTTTTTTTTTTTTTTTTTTTAACATTTCTGGTTTTCAGTCCATAAGCAAATGAAAATTAACAAAATGGATACCACATAACTGTGTGAACTTCCTTAGTGGTGCAACATTTAAGAGTCTGAGGGCGAAAGTCCATGATGGCATATGGCTTATGCACTGATAAGTGGCCCACTGAGGGTACTGCTGGTGGTGGAAAGTTGTGGGCAAATGTCCCCATCCTCAGAAACACTGTTACATGGCAAGGATCTCAATCCATTTTGACAGCCTCCAGTGGCAGCAAAGACATCAGGGGGTCACAGTCTGAATGGCAATGTCAGGACAGACAAATGGCAGTGGTTTGCTGTGACTACGCATAAGCTGACCCTGCTAGAGGAAAGGGGAGAATAAACATAAATGGTAAATCATTGGGAAACTGTGTCCAAGATATTAATACATAACTGAGATGTGAGCCTGTGGCGTTGCCTGGATAATTTTTCTTCCTATTTCTCAATTTTTCAGGTTGTTTTTTATTTATTTATTTTAGAAAATAATCAATTCTTCAGTGTAATCTTTTCCGGTAGACTGAAATTCATCTTATTTGTGTGTGGACTGAGGGATGAGTTGTGTTTGCATTATAGTCCCCAAAAAAGAAACAGTCACCTCTGTTTTCATTGTAAGTGAAATGTCAACATTTATCAGTGTAAAGCAAACTGTGATCTACCTACAGAGAGAAAGGAGTTATCAAATATCTTTTTTGTATATGCACACGCACATGCACACAACCTCAGCAATTATTGTTTTTAAATGAGCAATGCAGATATACCATAGGAAAATCTATTTTATTAAAGAAAAAAAAATGAATTAGATATTTCTTGGATGGCCCTATAAAAAAATAAACACATAAATAAATCATAATTAATTATTTTATTTGATGTTTAATGTAAGTGTGAGGTCTGATACGAATCTTTCTGTAGTTTGGAATGTGGTTGTTATTGCATTTTGTAATTCTTTGCAGAGCTGATGTACACAGTTGAGCTTGCTGGTGGGCTTGGTGCTATTCTGCTCCTGCTTGTTTGTTTAGTGACTATCTACAAGTGTTACAAGATAGAGATTATGCTCTTCTACAGGAATCATTTTGGAGCTGAAGAACTAGATGGAGGTAAGGCAGATTTTTGGTACATTTCCTGCTTTCTAAGTGTTCTTGTCTTTCATTTCTCTCCACCGAGGCCAAAATTTCAGTTCAGTTCAAGATGTATTCACAACTGCAATTTTTATTTCTCACTGCATTAGGGACTGACTTGAATATGCATTTCTCATACAGCACATAAGCAGCAGTGATTGCAGTACACACTTCTCTCTGGAGCTTCAGAAAACACCCATGTCTTAAATTTTCATTCCTGGCACTGGGCATAGATTACCAGCATTGATATATTAAGGATTTTCACTTTGTGTCTAGACCTCTAGGTAGAGGTTGACGTGAATCTCAATTTATTGCTTGTTTAAACTGATCAGTTTCAATAAACCATACCAGGTGTTGGGAATGTACTCAGCAGTTCATTTTCTTGAGTTCATTTACATTAGCCACTAAGAATGGTCATTAATGTTTTTTTCTGTGATTCAAGGATACCCAGCCTAAACAAAAGTAATCTGCTCTGTATGTGCTGGCTTATATCAAATGTATGCATGCATTTTACTTTTCCTCTTCTGAAACACTGAAGAAAAATTTCTTCTTTGCCTCTAGCTCTACTAATCAAAACTGCTGTTGAGCTGTAAACTAGGCTGAACTGCAGGCTCTGATAAATAAGGTTTGGTTTTTCGGGTCAGAGTTTTTGATGTCCTGCACTACTGCTACTTAGGTGACAGGACCTTTTCTTTCACTGAAATACTATAACAGTTATTTTAAAGTTCAAGGTAACAGCCTGTGGGCAGAAGCCACTGTGACATATTAAAGTAAATATGTACAGATAAACAAGTGCTGGCCAAATCTGTCAGCAATAAGGGAGAAGAGAAACAGAAGAATTAGAGGTCCCTATATAAGGGAAAGAATGCCATAATAAGATCTCTAGGGAATGACCCACTTTTGCCTTCCATCTAAAAATGCATAAGGATTCAAAATAGAAAGTGCTCAGAACAACAAGCCTGAGAACATTGGAACACTTCGTATACTTATACTGGATTTGCAAAGAGGTTGCATTAATACAGCAGCTCAGTGTGGGGAAAAAAATCAGGTTATTCTACTTATTTTACAGAGGAGGAAATTAGATCCCAGAGGGACTGTTCCTCATTGAAGATTTTGGCAGACACCCTTTTTTCAGGAGGTGCAGTCCTTCACAAAGCAGCCCCTAGTATAAATGGGCATGATTACTTTCCTGAATCGTGTGAATTTAATAATAGTCATATCATATTATGCTGAAATAGTTTCATTGATAATCATTTAAATAGATGCATTTTAATGTTTCCTCTCTCACTATCAGTAACTCTTTCACAACTGTCACAGCTATTGTTACCTCAAATAATTCCATTTAATTTGCCAACTTACTCTACCATACACTTAATCTCCCTCCTCCCATCCCAAACACTGGTCACCTGGGAACAGCAATACTTTAACCACACATTTTAAGTAACAAAAAAAATGTGACGTCTAAAGGATACTGTTCCAAGACTCATAAGGAGAAAAACCAGTATCTATTCAGTTTATCCTTCTGAACAATGTTCATCATTAAATAAGACAAAGTATGGATTCTGCTTGGATGATTAATGCAAACACTGATAGCTTGTGTGCTTAACTGCAGTAATATAAGAAGAAAATCAGTATGTGCAGATTCCTAATGGAAATCTGTAGCTCTTCCTGTAACCAATACAGGATAGCAACATGGATAAAACCCACTGTGCCAATGAAGTTACTGCAGCTGGACTTGCAAAGCCAAGGGGACAGAGAGCAAATGCCCCACAGAAGACCAGGCCACAGCTTATGTAGAAGTAAATTGCAGACATATATTCAGATGGTTTCCTTTAGATTAATTTGTTATGACAGGCACAAAATGCCGAACTCTAAAACCTTTTTCTAACTGCATCTCCTGCAGTGCAAGAGCAGAGCATCCATGTGCTATTTATAATTTACACCACATTCTGTCATACATTGGGACAGCATGAAGATAAGCAAATACCAAAATAACACAGGTTTTTCTTTGTGTATGCACTATAATGTACCCAGAGAGGATTTGAAACACTTTAAAAGTGAGGACCAATTAAAATTTTCAGTTGAAAATCTCTTTTAAAATGCAACTCTTCATGTCTCCTCTGATCAGAGAACCCTTTCAGTATATCAGATCTCACCACAATTCATCTTTCCTTTCCAAGCCTTAGGCACATCACTTTTTCTCAGGCTAATATACTCATTTCTGTGGGAGGCATGGATAAATTGTGGAAAATATTTGAAAACAAAGTATTTAAGTCTTCCAGTTAACACAGTTTAATTTATTACTTTCTGTAGAGTTACTGCAGATTAAGCAAGTGATCACAGCTGCTGATTCCTTTCACTAACTTGCAGCTTTTAATTTCCCATCTTCTCTCTCATACTGGGAGCTAGACTCTACTTCTGTTTTCTTCTCTCTCCTGCAAACACTAAAGCTCAGTCTTGCCTTATTCTCTTCAGGGAATGGACATAGAAGGTCTTTTTTTTTTTTTTTTTTTTTTTTTTTACTTTGTTTTCTTGTTTAATTCCCTGCCTTTCCTACTAAATCTGTTCTTTGCCTGCAGACAAGCTAACTCCCAGGCCCCCTAAAATCTATGGAAATTTTCCAGGGACAACTTTCTCCCCTGTGAGGCTGCTCCTGCTCATCAAATTATGCAAGGATCAGTCCCAAGGCATGAAAGCCACAGCAGACTGAGGGAGGCTGGAAAGGGGAATCATCCACTTCTCTCAACAGCACCATTTATGATGCTTCCCTAAAGGGGTCAGGAGGCTCAAAGTCACCAAAACAGCTCTTTTCACTTTTTTCTTGCAATTTCAAGACCTGGGATTTTACAGTGTCTGTATGCCAGTTTTAAGTTATACTAAGAATAAATCCAGGTTTGTGCATGACAGGCTGAAAACTACTGGACATGGTCAGGTAGACAGAACTACTCAAAATCATGGACTTATGCATACATTTACATTCCAAATTCCATTTTCAGAGGAAAGAGAATGTGGTGCAGTTAGCAGTAGAAACAGTCTGCAGGCACCAGCTTCTACCATTAGCTGTGTACATTAATAACCATTTAATGAGTGGAATGTTTTGTGTGAAGGAATGAAAAAAACCAAAGGTGAATGGTATCGTACAGAAGAAGAAGTTTTTAAATTAAGAGGCTGGCATTAAAATTGATAAGAATAAAAAAATAACAATTTAGTAGAAAATCTAAATGAATGTACCGTAAATAATTTCTAATGAATTTATATTAATCTTTTTTCTCACAGCTGGGCTGCTGAAAATTCAACCTTTAGGC
The DNA here is from genome assembly GCF_036169615.1 of Heliangelus exortis. NCBI lineage: Eukaryota > Metazoa > Chordata > Aves > Apodiformes > Trochilidae > Heliangelus > Heliangelus exortis. The sequence goes on from NC_092422.1 coordinate 80,718,796, forward strand.
TCAAGAACTAAAAAAACCTGTAGGCATATGATAACTAGAAAGAGAGAGCTTGGTTTATCAGCTGATACGATGACCTTCACAGTGACCCTTGGTGCCTTTAGGTCCCATTAGCCATTTCTACAACGTTGGACGGGAGCTCTCAGTGGTGTCCTGGTCTCATTCTCACCTTTCCTTGCCAAGGAAACCTTGGTGAATTGAGGGAAAACTCATTCTCTGTGCACTTAAGAGTGCAGGCAGGGAGGCACCTGGGAGCCACTGCTGGGTACTTCTGGGTTTCACTTTCAGTTCTGCAGGCTGCTGCTTCCCCCCCTTTCCCCTGCTGAAATAAACCAAAGTGCTCGTAACTTGATTAAAATCTGAGCTGAGATTGCTAAATTCAGGAAATCTTGTTTGGACTGAGTACGTGGCATCTATAGTGGCTGTTTCTTGGCTGTGCTGGTTACGTTTTCTAAAGAGACAAATTTCTACTGAATGCTGAGGGGAAGCAAATCAATGCTCAAATTAAGGAGACTGATGAAACAGTTTCTACTTTGAAGTCTCTGTTGCACCTGGGAGTCCTTAGGTAATAATGATTTTTGTTCTTACTATTTATTTATCTGCAAAAGACTAGCAGGGTTCATGGATAGACTTGTGGGATGGCCCAGATAGTAAATTAATAACTGTTCAAGGCAAGTGGAGGTAAGGTGTATTTCTTAGTGGCCTAGTGGGATGAAACCCGGTAAACCTCCTAAACAGAAAGAAAACTCATTGCTTTGAGATTCTTAAGGTTATGGTATGATTTAGTCGTTAACTTTCAATTATAACATTTACCAATGGTTTAGGCACTGCCAAAGCACTTGTGTTAATGATTATGCTATGCAGGTATAGCTAGACTGAAATTACTGCTGAAGTTAGTGACTTGGCAATTACAGAATCTCCCCTGGGGTCACATAGTACAAGATTGCAATAGCATCCTCACCACTGCATATTTATTCTTATTGGCTATTGGCAAATCATTGCTATAAGAAATCCCACACTATGAAGATCAATTTAGAATTCTATTAAAATTGCATTTAGAAAGATGCAGCTTTCATCTTTCTAAATATTACCATTTACTGAAAGGGATTTTCCTCTTATTTAATTACAACTTTATTGCTGGAGAGCTACTTCTGTTAACTTTTTTTTTTTTTTTTTTTTTTAAAAGCTACTTATTTAAATCTGAAATGCAATTCAAACGATAAAATCTCTACTTATGTCTTCATAGCAAATGGAATTTTCTAGCTTCTGTCATTGAAGCATACAAATTCAAAGGAAAATCCCTGCTCTTCCTCTCTCTGCCTATTTTATAGCATCTAAAGTAGATGTGTAATATATATATATTTAAAAATAACCATATCACTAATAACATCTTTAGATTCCAAACTAAAAGATTTTTATAAGTTTAAGAGTCCAGATATAAAGTACAGAAAAAAAAAAAAAAAAAAAAAGGAGGGACTATCATATATAAATCTATGTAAATAGAGATATGTCGTGTTATTTATCAAAGCTTATTTATCAAAAGCCAAACCGCATTTTGAAAGATTTAGTATTTGGACAATTTACTCAAATAAGCATTTAAATTATATTTTTTATTATATTGGGAGTGTCGAACACTATTGCAATATGTAAATTAAACGTGGCCCCACAAATAATGGAACAATTACAGATTATGAAATGCCAGTCACTATAATTTTGAAGCAATGGCAGTCTCTGGAAAAAACTTGAAACCTTTCCTGAAGAGAGCATGTGTTTTAAAGAGGAAAGTCTCCTGCATCAGAGTCACTCCAGCTCCTGCAGCACTGGGAAGATCAAGTCTGTCATTGTCAAGAACCCCACCTGAAATCCCAAAACTCTGAGTTAAATCAGTGCATTGCTCCCAGACTAGTAATGAGCATCTGAGTCTCCTAGGCTGACGTGCTCAGGGAATCAGCTCTTGTTTATTGATCTAGAAATGGAAGATCTGCCAATGCCAGGCGTTTTGCCAGCTACACCCAGCCCCAGAGCAGCCTGTGTGTGGTCAGTGCACTCAGTGTTTTTGGAGGCACTGCTAATGACTCTGGAGGATTTCAGGATGCACTGAAGTGTGGATTGACCACAAAAGTTTATGTATTGCTTTCAGTCTCCATGGGAAAGAAAATCAGTTTCAGGATAAATGATCAGCATCCTACCCTTGTTTATTAGCAGGTATTTTTATTTCTAAACATGGGAGGAATCATGCAGTGAGTGAGATATTCCAGTTTATTGCTAATGCACCGGAAGCCAACAAAAACAAATCTTTGAAATGACATAATCTCTATCTAAAGCCAAAGTGCAAGTGACAATCAATCAATTAATCAATCACATTTTCATTTTGAGAATGCTTGGATAGAAGGCTTAATTGTTTGCTGATGAAGGGAAAAAAGGAAATCCTCATTTTAAAGAAAAGCTTAGATGCCACCAGCTTTTTTATTTTGAAGTTGGATTTTTGCAACCCCCCCCCCCTTTTTTTTTTTTACACTGAATCTATGCAGTATCTGAATTTATTGAATTTATACTAATATAAATAATAGTAGCAAGTCCTTTATGACTTGATTTGTGGTTAGGAGCAGATCAAGAATTTTCTGAAGAAGTGTTTTCTTCATTGGAAAAGGCAGATATGCTGACACCAAATATTTTCCCTGGAAAAATACCTGTTCCGGTGAATGGTCAAGAAAACACAAAGCTGTGAAAGACTTCCTACATGCTTGCTGGGAGTCTGGGGACTCCTGGGTGTGTGGTTAGAAGTCAGGCTTATGTGTAAACCAGCCCTAGAGCAAAGGGCTTTAGTGCAAAGCTGAGATCTTTCTGCTTTCATGTGTTGTGTCCCAGAGGGTGAGAAGATGTGAGCCCCAGCTCCAGAGTTTGAAAATCGAGCTGTAAGACCTGGATTTCTGCAGTCTCCCATCACCCCCTCTGAATCCATTAGGGCATCATGTTAAAAAACATTAATTAAAATCAGAAATGTTGTTTAGAACGTAGGCTTCAGTTCCACCTGTTACAAGCAGGAGTAGGTGGGACTATTTAGCTAAATGCAGAGAAGTTATCTATTGTGCATTTAAATACTTTCCTGAAATATTCCAACAGTTTTACAATTTTATGAGGTCTCCAATTTTTCATTACAACTGAAATTTTACCTTTTTGACTGTCCATGAAAATAGGAGAAAATAGTAAATAATGCCATTGCTTTTTGATTGTAACAGAAAAGATAGCTTCTGGTGGCTGTGTAGCTATCTGCCTGCTGTTTCACAGAGTTGGCAATGTAACCTCTATAATTTTAACTAACTAAAAGCAGGCTAATAGATAAATATCACAGAAATAAAACAAAGGCATATGTGATCATCCCCTGTGTATCCCAGGCATTTCATATTTTCTAAATTGTCTGCTCATGCCAGTATGTTAACCCATCAGATAACAAAAATGCTCCATAAGGTAATACTACTGTAAACTGAACTTTTTACTTTTCATCAAAGTTAAAAAATCTGACAGATGGAGAGTGTAATAGCTCAGGGAAACCACCATGATAATGCATCTAACAGTTTCCCAAACCTAACCTGTCTTGCTAGATTGGAGTTTGAATAAATCCATGATTGCCTGAATCCATCTGTGTAGTCGTTTTCTCCCTTCAAATGTTGTTAAAACTAAAGTGTTCCTGCAATACAGGATATGACAGGATAATGCAGCTGTAGTCAGTGAAAAAGCTGGAGCCTGCATGGCATGAAAAATGCATATTTCAAATAAATGTATTGGTGTGATATTTTCATGTGCAAGAAAACAGTGGTGCAGCATAAATAATTTTCCCTCTAAGTAAGAATGTGCAAGCCATTTTAACAGAAAATACCTGGAGCCTTTAAAACAGTTTGAATTCTTCTTTATTTCTTAATATTCATCCCTTTGAGAAACGATGCATTCTCATCTTTATTCAAAGACTTTCAACAGGGCTCTCAAACAATGTGGATTTTCTTTTCCTTTTTCTTTTCCCTTTTTTTTTTTCCTTACTTTTCCAATTTCTCCCTCTTCCTCTTCCTCTTTTTTTTCTTTCTCTTTTTCTTTTCCTTTTCCTTTTCTTTTTACTTTTCTTTTCCTTCTTTTTTTCTTTTCTTATATCTTTCTTTTTTTTTTTTCCCTTTCCCTTTCTTTTTTTCTCTGGGTACAACAGTCCAACAGATGATAATCACAAGAAGTGTTCAAGGGAGAGAATGAGAACATGGTCATTTTGCAGGTTTAGAAAGTGTGAAAGTACTTACAGTTTTACAGCTCTAATTTTGTCATCTACTGATGAGCATAGTATGCAACATTTCTTGGAAGGAAGATTGGACTGTTAAAGATTACTATTCTTTATACTTTTTGTACCCATCCTGTGTTCAGTAGGCTTTTCCAAATAATGCTACCAGAATATAAAAAGGTTAAAATGAGGAAAGGAGTTGCACAGTAAATAACTGAAGACAGTATTGACTGAATATAGCATTACTTATGACACACAGTTGAGTATTCAATCAGGTTTCCTTTAGAAGCAATTGATATTCTTGATAGCCCGTGCTTAGTGTTGTCAGGAGAGTTAGAAGGATGTTAACATTTCACCACTCTTGCCATTGATTTTTTTCTGCTTTCTTCACAACAAAAGTCTAAACATGACCTCTTATTCCACTGAGTTAGTTCCAGAGCACTTGGCACTATTGACCTCCTAATGAAAATTAATGATGACTCTTTTGATTCAGTCTTTCAAGCAGGCACACCAGAAGAAACAGGTACATCTATTACTCATACTGAACTGAGGGAACACACTGTTAAGTAATGAAATATACATTAATGCAATGTTAAATTTGCAAATTTAAGCACGCTGAATTCAAGAGATCTGAGCTGCGTTATTAGGAGCTGATGTTGTAAAGATTTAAACTTCAAACAATAGTTTCAGACCTGGAAAGCCAATGGGTTTTACAAGTAAATCTGCCCATTTTCCTAGAGCATTTAAGCCCCAGGCTCTAAATTTATTGTAAAAATCTGACAAGACTGAAATGTTTTTAATATTCAACAGAGAGAATTGCACATTAGCCTAGGTATTTCCACACTTCTCTTTCCCCTGTTAAAGCTGGAGAAGAAATCAAATTATTTTCAGTGATTTTTTTCTTCTGTGCTCACCAGCTGTCATCCCGCAGCTGAGTGGACTTTCCCCATATGGAGCCTTACACAAATGGTCATGAACAAACTGACTTCAGGCTATGGGTATGGATCCTTTCTCCTTTACATCTGTGTAAATAAGGATTTACACATCTGTGTAAATAAGAATATTCTGGTGCTTAACAAACAGTAGTACCCGAACACTATTGTATATACTAAATAACACCCTTAATTTTTAAGATTAGGAAGTCAGAGAGATTTTTTTATCCTTCTTAGCATAGAGAACTCTTCTTTATTGCTGTAGTAAGCCATCTAAAAATGTGGAGGCAGGTGAACATGAGATCAGGTGATAGATAAACAATCTATAGGTGATTGTTTAGGTGAAACAGGAAAGGTGGATGGATTAAAATGGAGATTAGATGAAAGTTTGCCTTTTTATCTAAAGAATTTTCTACTCCTGGAAAACTCTCCCAGAAATATTTCCTAGGGAATAATCTAGACAGTCAGCAAGGATAATTAATAAATGTACTTTATTCCCCTTTCCATAGACAATAAAGACTATGATGCATATCTATCTTATACCAAAGTGGATCCTGACCAGTGGAACCAAGAAACTGGAGAAGAAGAAAGATTTGCTCTTGAGATTCTACCAGATATGCTTGAAAAGCATTATGGATACAAGTTGTTCATACCAGACAGAGATTTGATCCCCACCGGAAGTAAGTCAAGTCTTCATGCTTGTATATTTCCTGAACAGCAAACACAGTGATTGCATTAGTATGATTTCTATGCTACTCCTTCAGAATGGATCAGAGTTGTGAAGATAAGCCACCAAACATTCTTAACATACATTTCCTAGATAAAAATAATATTTTTTTTTAGTAATCGTATTTATTAAAGGTGAGGGAGTGCAGAAAGGGTGTGCATAAGTAAAAGAAATGAATGAGACAAATGTTTTTTCACAGATTTTTTGTGAGCTGGCATATCTAGAAAAGAGTACAGATGTCTTCATTTTCTGCTCCTTACAGTTTTCCTGTAAAAATAGCCACGATTCTGGGTATTTACTACAGAAATGCAGACAGGAAAGCTAAAGTTGTGTGTGGACTATGGCAATGGTTAATTAGTACCATCTACAACAGAGCAAAGTAATAAATTCTGTTCATTTCCACTGCAGACAAATGTGCAGTGGAGGTACTAGATCATTCCCAGAGACTGAAAATTAGAATTGATCCCAGCTGATACAAGTATATCATTTTCATGTTTCTTTCACATAAGTACAATAATTACAATAATTTTTTTGTAAATTGCTGTAGTCTTCTTCGTAACATCACTGGAACCATATAGACAATGACTAAGATGAGTGTCTTTCATTAAAGATAAGAAAAGATAGTTGATGCAGGCAAAGCATAATATAAAACAATCACATGGATATTTTTAAAATCTACAGCAAACTAAGAAGAGACAAAACTGGTTTTGTGAATGCATGTGGTAGTGGCATGCATGAAAGGAAAAGAAGATTCTAACCCCACAGTACACCATAGAGTGTCATTTGGGTTTGAGACTGGGCCCATAAAGCACATATTTGCTGCTCTGTTGCCTACCTGTGTGACACTGCCTCATTAAAGAAAAAAATCATGATGGACACACTTGTTCCAATAAAGATACAGATATTGATACAAAATCACAAACTGTAAACAAACAGTCACAATCCATAGTGCATGCGGGAATAGAAGTTTTGCAGGATCAAACAATGTCAGCAGTTGGAAGTGACCTCTGGAGGTTTGAAGAACAAGTCCTAAGAGGAAACGCTGAGGGAATTGGGAGTGTTCAGTTTGGAGAAAAGGAGGCTGAGAGGAAACCTTATTGCTCTCTACAACTACCTTAAAGAAAGTTATAGTGAGATGGCTGTTGGCCTCTTCTCTCAAGTAAATAATGATAGGACTAAAAGAAATGTTCTGAAGCTGCACCAGGGGAGGTTTAGCCTAGATATCAGGAAGGATTTCTTTACTGAGAGAGTGGTCAGGCACTGGAGCGGGCTGCCCAGAAGGGGATGGAGTCACCGTACCTGGAGGTATTTACAAGATGTGTAAATGAGAGTTTTTTTTACTTTATTGGGAGGAGGAGGGGATATTAGCAGTTGGAATTTGTGATCTTAGAGGTCTTTTCCAGCTATAGCAATCCTGATTCTGTGATCTTGTTGAACTCCCCTGCTCACCCAGGGACACCTCAAACAGGTTCCGCAGCAACATGTCCTGGCAAGCAAACCTGACACATTTGTAAATGATGTTTTGCTTATTTTATTGAGCTCTTCTGGAAGCAGGGGTTTACCTCAATTGTTTCTTCACATGGGAGAACAGAGCAGAGTGTTTTCTTAGATTGATTTTTGAACAATGTCTTATTTTGTAGCCTACATTGAAGATGTGGCAAGATGTGTAGACCAAAGCAAGCGACTGATCATCGTCATGACTCCAAATTATGTGGTAAGAAGAGGCTGGAGCATCTTTGAACTGGAAACAAGGCTTCGAAACATGTTAATCACGGGTGAAATCAAAGTGATACTGATTGAATGCAGTGAACTACGAGGAGTTATGAACTACCAGGAGGTCGAGGCCCTGAAACACACCATCAAGCTCCTCACCGTCATTAAATGGCACGGACCAAAATGCAACAAGTTGAATTCCAAGTTCTGGAAACGTTTACAGTACGAAATGCCTTTTAAGAGGATTGAACCCATCACAAATGAGCAGGTTTTAGATGTCAGTGAGCAGGGGCCCTTCGGGGAGCTGCAGACAGTCTCCGCAATTTCCATGGCTGCTGCCACCTCCACCGCTCTCGCCACTGCCCACCCGGATCTGCGCTCCACCTTCCATAACACATATCACTCGCAGATGCGCCAGAAACACTATTACCGAAGCTACGAGTACGATGTACCTCCTGCTGGCACCCTGCCCCTCACCTCCATAGGTAACCAGCACACCTACTGCAACATCCCCATGACACTTATAAACGGGCAGCGGCCGCAGACAAAAACCAGCAGGGAGCAGAATCCGGAAGAGGCTCACACAAACAGTGCGGTGCTGCCCCTCCTGCCGCGGGAGACCAGTATATCCAGTGTCATCTGGTGACCCAAATGCAAGGGGCCCTCGACCCCCCTTGAGCAGGAGCTGAGTCCGCAGTCCGGTGCCTGGAACTACATCCTCGACTGCTGCTGTTAAACATGCGTTACAATCGATAACACGCGAGGAAAAACAGGGTCTTGTACATATGTTTTTGCAATTTCTTTGTAGCATCGGTCTTCCTGTTTTACCCATGTCTCCTCCCATTCACATTTTCGACTTTGTTTTATATGTCACTGGAATTTGTATATTTACATTTTTTTAAACGAAGAGACTGCTGTATAGATAGGAAACTTTTTTGCTCCATTAGCATAGTTTTAGACTTTTTGTTTGTTTGTTTTTAACTTCTCTTGGGAATGCTTGGACAAAGCTATGTCGATATCAGAAGCACCATCCATTTTGTTGGCCTGCCTAGCCTGATTCCCAAAGGCCATGCCTGCTGCAGTTCACCTCTTTTGGAAAATATTTGTTCTTAGAAGGACATCCCTCACTGAGACCTCCGGTTTCATTTCTACTCCTGTAATGTGCACTGCTCCTTCCCTGTCCTTACAATAACCCTTGTGGGGGGCAGCACTACAGTTTGATCATCTAACATGTAACTTTATAGATACCTGTCAAACAGCAGAATATACCCAACCTGTATCGGTTGCTTCACAGTAGTCACTACAGAGTATGTAGAAACTAGAGATGGTTTGGTTTTTGTTTCCTTGGGTTTGTTTGGGGTTTTTTGATTATTTTTTTTTTAAATTATCATTTAAAAAAAAAATCAGTTGATTGTATCCCTTTTATAAATATAAAATCAAACCCTATTTTTAACATGTCCTGAAAAAGTATAAATGTGGTTGTGGATTTTATTTTTAAACATTTAAGTTTTTCATTTTTCCCCTCTCAAAACCCTACAAATAAGATCATTTGCAGTTATCAGGCAAGTAAGACAAGTGAGGCAATAGGCACTGAAATGCTGAGAGTCCTGCTGATATTTACAGTGATGACTTCCAAACCAAAGGGGAATAAAAAGAGAGTATTGTAGATGGTTTGTCAGTTTGTATTGTAGAAAGTGTTATTTTCAAAAAAACTAAGAGCAAAGCATTATTTTGCCGTGGATTACAGAGTCCCCTTGTATTTTAATGTTCAAAAAACTGTATGTGCTTTAAAATGGTATATTCAGGATTAAGAAATCTTTCATTTGATTTTAGCTTGTTACTCTAAGTAAAACTATTAATTTCAACATGATTTCAGTAAGAACTCAGGCAGAAAAAACTGATATGAATATCAACAAATATAATTGTTTTCAGAATAAATTTTATTTATACAAAATTAATATTTAAATCAGACCTGGAAGTATTAAAAACAATTTATTCACTTTAATGAATAAATAAATTAGTTTTATTTTTTATGTATGATTCCATCTTTGAGTAGCTGCAAAAAACGTGTGCTCCATGGCTGCCAGGGAATTAAAAAATAACCCACTGTGTTTACATCTGGACATCCTTAAGACAAACAAAATAAGCATCTTACTCATACTTGTGTTTGAAATATTGGAAAAGTCCTTCCTGGTTTTAGAAGAAGAGAGGAGGTGGTTTGTACTTCTACACCAGACTCAGGCCAAGGTCTCTGCTGGTTTCTGCTAGCAGAAGCAGAGGAACTGGGACAGACTTACTGTATGCAACACACTGTTTTGTAGTCATGGGTTTCCTGGTAAAGAGACCTTAGAGTCTATTTATGTAATTAAATAACTTTAGATTTTTTTTTTTTATGGTATCTGAATGATATTGGGCAATATAAGGGATGTGTGGAGTTTGTTAATCCTGACAATGAGAAAAGTGCAGCTGGTAATATTTTGGTCTTCTTAATGAGAAGTGATGGGTAGACTGTGGGTAAACTGCAATTTAGGAGATGTTTGTGGGAGTTATCCAGAACTGACACTGTGGGAAGGAAATTGCTATGCTCCTGTGATAAAAGCCAAGAAACCTCAGTATCTGCCTAACAAGTTAATAGTCCTTTGGGATGAGGACTGATTTTTATTTGTGTAAAAATGTTTATTTCTCTGACAATTTGCTGAAGTCTTTTTCTACAATCTGTTCTTTATTATGGTGTCTCCCTTTGGAAATGTGCCAAACATCCACAAAGTGGAAATGAAGCTGCCAGGCCAGATAAAATTTTAAGAGAGCTTTGCACTTTTTTTTTTTGTTGTTGTTGTTATTTTCATAAAGTAAGAAAGCTATTATTTATTTGCTCTTACAGACACCTGTCAGATGCTGATGGTATTTTCTTTCATTCATCTGAATAACAAATACCCCAGTATCCTCTGAAAGCATTTTTTTTCCCCTTTCCCTCTCCTTTACATGCCCTGGGATAAGGATTGGGATGTGGAATAAATATAGGATGTATCTATCTGACTGCAGTCACATTTAAACGACTGGTAGGTGTTCCCTTACCCACATGGGGAACACTTCTCTGTTGTTCTATTTTTAGTGTAGATTTAAGCACTTTGAATTGCATGATTCAGGGACTGATGGATACTATTTGATATTCACACTACTTATAAAAAGTTTTTATTATAAACTTTTGTCATAATATTAAACAAACTAAAACAAATGGGAAAAAAAAAGAAACAAGCCACCAAAAAAAAAAAAAAAATGGAGAAGCTGTCTATGGCTATAGAAACATTCCTCCTTAGTATTCCTTCTTTATGAACAGCTATGTGTGGGGAACAGCGAAGGAAACTGGGAAATTGTTATGTGTTCACGTGCTCTATGTCTGACAAAAGTTCTGTTGGAACTCAAAATAAAATGAAAAAAAACCAAAAACATCAACCAAACCTGTCATTGCCCTAGTGCTTAGGCTCCATCTTTTCTGATGAAAGTGCTCCAGTTTTTGACAATGCAGCCTGAAGTGTGCATGCAATAGTCACATAAAAGATTTAGCCATAAGCAAATAGCACTTTATTTTAAAAACTGCTCAGCGTGATGGTCACAAATGCTTACTCTGCCTGGTCAATAACTTTGGGTCTGTATGTGGATTCTATGCACATGAATTATCCAAGTGTGGTGCTTTGTCTTTATAAGGCTCTCTTTAATCTCTCTAATCATCCTTGGTATAAAACTAAAGGACTCTGTTGCACAGCCTGAGGAAATTCAATATATAGGTTCTCCAGACATATAGCTGTAAAGAAACAGGGGACTGTACAGTATGCAGCTAATTATTTTGAAGGCAAAGTGCATTGCTGGGTCTGATTCAGTTCTCAGTTGCAGCAGTAATATTTGAGAGTAAATCTATTAAAGCTGAATGAGTGTAAGATTGATTTTTGTGGGAGAAGAAACCCAAAGAAACCCAAATTCCAAAAGGAATTCATATTTGCAGGATGTGACAAACTGAAATCTTGGCCTCAAGGAAATCAGCAGCAAAACGTCTTCTGTGTTTTAGCAGGGGCCCATTTCTCACCTGGCAGCCAACATCAAACCTGCTCTGTATAATCTGGTTAAGAGCTAAATACTGTTAGGCTGAGATGCAAACTAAGATTTTTCTCCTACTGCACAGCTGTGAAAAGTGTGTTTGTTACATAATGGGTGATAATCATCCTCAAAATAATTGGAAAGCTTGTTATACCTGTCTGATTAAAATTCACAAAGTTTTACTTGGATATTGTGCATTAATAACACGTTTGAATTATAGATAAAGCAGCAAGATTTGGGGAAAACTGGCTTCCTTCGTTTTTAAGTTCAAAAAAAAAAAAAAAAAAAAAAAGGTTTAAAAAAAGAAAGTTTAATTAAAACCCAAAGAAGAAAAAAACCAGTCATGGCAGTAAAGTAAGCTCAAAAATAGGATTAAGGTCAGTGGAGAAGAAAGGTCAAACACACCTAAACACACCTGTTTTTTGACTGTATTGTGTCCCTTCCCCACCAATTGCCTTGCAGGCTGTATTAAAGGTGCAAGCATACAAAGATTCCTCCGAGCTCTCAGGTTGTGGTGGAACTCTTTTCAATATGTTTAGGGTGAGTAGGTGGCTTCACTCCTAAGAGACTTATAGGAGCACAGCTTTGATTTGTGATTTTTTTTTTCCTCAGTTCACACACCATTTTTCACATTCCTGTAAAGCATTCATGTGAAGCAAAATCCTGATGCTGTCCTGACGCTTTTGTGAATTAAGTAAGTCTTAAAAAATCTCAGCCACAGGCTCAATATTTATTTGCCCCTGTGTCTGTCATTATGCTGCAGGGCCTGCACTCACTCAAAAACCAAACTAATAAACAAAAAAGAAAAACAATCATATGAACTGAATTTTAAGACTTGTTTTTATTTTTTCCAGAGAGATGGTTTTAAATTGCTTAACTGTCTAATTTTTAACTGTTTATAATTTTATTTCCATTCTTTGCATAACAGTTAAATCACACAGAGATTTAATTTATTTTTTAGAAAGTTACATTCTTGGTTTTAAGTTTAAAACACAAGTGGTTATGAATTTATAGACTTAGAAGAAACTGCCAGTTAATAGTCTCTGACAAACAACTCACTGGAGCTCTAATTAAGTTCTTAGGAACATTTCAGAAGAAAATTTAAACAATTAATGTTATACATGTACCTTCAGCATCACATTAGAATGTTGTACATTTGTCTTCCTAAAGCCCAGGCAACTTCAAATGGAACAATTATGTAACTATAAAGCAGAGAGGAAAGCAGTGACACAACTGTCTCCATCTATCATAGTGAAATAGTTCAGTGACATCAGTCTCCTATAAGATGACTGACCTTTGCCTACGTCAGCAAAACACAGGAATCAGCAAAATGTGCAGATACCTGGGAGAAAACTGTTGCAATAATCACTCTCAAATCTTAGTTACATCTCAAAAAGCACTTTATATAGTTTTATGCCTATACATATGTATTTTAACTTGTAGTCATCTAATTGTAGAACATAAAAGAAAAGAAGTAGCATGCATAAAAATTCAAGGAACTCCCAAAACCATGGGTTGGCTCACAGGAACATATTTTCTGTGTGCTGCAAGAAGCTGAAAAAATTGTAGTCATGCCACTGCTAGCTGACACTGTGATACAGATATCTTGTGGTGTCAGGAGGAGTCGAGTGAAGTTGTTTCCTGGTCATACTACGACCAGGTAGGTGGTACCTGACTAACACTCATCTAAGCCTGCTGCCATGGGAGACTGCAGACATCCTTTGCCTATACTACACTAGATACCTACATTTACCAGGTACTTTGTTCATCTCCTTGATGCTATCTGAAGTGCTTTATATCACCTTGGTAGAGGTAGGGCATTAGCAATATCTACTAGAGTTCCAGAGTTCTTGCCATTGTAAATAATAATGTCAGTATGGTTCGTCTCTCAATTTCTTTTCTTACTTTTTTACTCTTCTGAACAGAAGAGATTGTGAATAGGTCTCAGTGCCATATAGCAAATAACAGTCCTACACACTTATTTTTTTTTTTCTTTCTGTGAGATATTTAAAGAGTGAGAAACAGTAGCAAAGACACCATCTGCTTGAAATGACACTTGCCTAATTCGTAGAATCATAAAATGGTTTAGGTTGAAAGGGACCTTAAACCTTAAAGATCATCTAGTTCCAATCCCTCTGCCATGGTTGTTCTTTCCAACACCCTGTGCCAAGTTATTCTTTAGGGAATGCTGAAGAAAAATTCCCTATTCAGTCATCTGGGGCACCTTACCTGCTGTACTTTTTTCAAGATCCTGGCAAAGACCAATCTAGAGCATAAAGGATTTGAGACAGATTGATCTGTACATGCATAAACTTTTGAAAAAGGTTTTAATTCCTTGTAGCTCCTGCTGTTCTTTTATTAATTTTGTTTTGATTTTTTTAATTTTTCTTTTTCATAAGAGGAGACATCAGGATATCATTGCACTACATTAGTTAAGTCATGCTATAGCCACATAAGGAAGAATGGAGTTGATCACCAGAGAACTGGAATAAAGTAGTCATAAACTAGACTGAGATCCTCCTTCCTGCATACGTTGCAACTGTTCAAAGACTTGCTGGATTTCATTAGCTCCCATTTCAGTCAGTTCTCCACTTCGTAGGCTTTCCAACAAAGAGGTTTCAAAAGGGCAAATAGTGCTTTCAGGTGCCATAATGCATGGGGTCTTAGACAGTGAGCCTAAAGCCACATGCTTGCTGGGAGGTTTCTGTTAGAAACCTGAGGTTTTGTTCTTATTGCCATCTTCTGGTTTACATCTTCTCTTAAAACTCAAAAAAAAAAAAAAAAAAAAAAAAAAGGAAAAGAAAATCAGATGTTTCAAAGTCAAGGTGAAGCAATGGAAATGTGTAATGACATCATCAGTTGTTTCAAAAAGCTGACTGGAATGCAGATATTTACTCCTTCCCATATCTCTTCTTTTCCTTCTGCTTTAGGTAGTCACTAGCTGTAACTTATTTAAGATGTCCTATAAAAATATGATCTAGGGTTGGGTTTTTTAATTATTATATTAATCATCAAACTCAGAAATAGTTTAACACCTTAGGTTTCATCATACAGATCTGCAGATTTATTAATCAGTACTTTGTAGTTGTTCAGCAGCCAACAAAGTTGCTGTAAGCAGCTGCTCAGTGCTGGGCAGCAATGAAGCAACCAATACAGTGACTGAATTGAGGATGCTAAATGACAAAATATTCATCTTAGCTCTTATTCTTAAGATGGAATTAAGTTATATTCCCAACATTGCATCTGAATGTCCACTGCTGTCACTCACAGCAAGTTTGAGTCACAGATTTTGCAAGAAAAGCACTTAAAAAAAAAACCAAAATGTAATAGTTAAGTCTGTGCAGTTAGGAATGTTGTGTGACTATCTTTAATATGTAAACTTAGGCATATTTCATAGTTTTATTAATCTATTGTACATAAATTCACTTTCTTGAGAAGATAAGAAAACAAAATTACCAGAAAGACCTTTCTAAGAAAGAATTTCAAAGAAAATTTCACTACCTTCCCTTTTGGAAAAAAACCAAAAAAACAAAAGACCCCCCTGCAAAAGTAATATAAATACAGAAACAAAAATTTATAGATTTCTTTGATTCTAGTGACAGCTGCAGCATCCTTTAACCAGCCATAATCTGTCTGGGTGATTTGATTTTATTCCATCACTTGACTCGGCTGTCCCTAAGCTGAGTGCACAACACAATTCAAGGAGTTAACAGCCCCTTCTCGGGAGCACAGGACTCAAAGTGAAAAGATGAATAAGCATCTCAATGAAGCACTCTGTTCCACAGGCTCTCAGCTGGCATTCTGGAACCCTAGGAACAATCATAATTGGACTACTTTGTAGCTCCTATGGTATTCATGCACTTGTATTGAAGACAGAAGTGTATACTTAACAACTTCAAAAAATTTTGCACTGATGGAATGAAACGAGCAAGTGCCACACTATGTTTTGGGGCCATTCTTCTTAATTTGCTTGATGGGTGGTAAAAGTCAAAACTAATTCTACTCAAGTCAGCAGAATTAATGCTGTGTGTAACTGGTGCAAAAAAAGAGCAGAATCAGGCCCAGAATTTGTGAACATGGGTTTATGGTTATTCTAGATTTCAAGGGAATGTTCAGCATCATTGTCATTTCCAAATTTTCATTACTATTGACATATAAACCATAGATTAACATATGCATTCTTATCACAGCTTTCTTTAAGGTTACTAAAAACTGGGAAATATGCCTCTTCCTGTATACATTTTGTTCAAACTCACTGAAGTTAAAATAGAAGGACTAAAGTTGAGTTACACAAACCTATATTTATGGCTACTTTATATTAAATATTGTACCTAAAGAGATTACCATATATTTATTTTTTTAAAAAAAAATCACATGGGTCACAGCTAAAATCAACTGCATTTTTGTAGTCAGACCATACACATTGCTTAGAAGCAAGAGAGTTATGATCAAAGTGTTACCTAGTTTCAGTGTGTGTTACTTTAAAACGAACATGTTTTATGTTATCCTAACTCTCTTCAATTTTTCTGGTATATAAAACGGAACAGCTTATTGTAACAGCTAGAACATATTAAACATTTTTGTATTTTCATCAATTTTTATTGTTACAGGAGAAAAGACATCACTCATTAAATATGAATGCTGCACACATTAGCAATAGAAATATTGATTTTTGTAACTTTGATTGCACTTGCCTTAAATTTTCCACACATATATACAAATACAAATAACACACAGAGGGAAAAACAAAGAGGATTAAGGGAAATAAAACCCACAAAACTAGGCAAGTTTTGCATTATTTATGAATAATGACACGTGAGCATATTCACTAGAATCCTTGTAAAGAGCACATGATGCCGTAGGCTTCTTAAAGCACAAGGTGTACTTTGTCTAGACTAAAAAACAACACAAAAACAAACAAAAAAAATTTTGGTGTGACTTTGCTTTAGGTTTAAAAAAAAGTTGGATGTTTAAAAGAAAATCTTTATTACTTGCATATGAATATTTTTGTATAATAATAATATATGAGAAAAAGTTTTAAAACAAAACAAAAAACCCTACTTGCTTTATGGTGTGCAAATTTTAGAAAAAAATAAACAGGGTATGTGTCCAGTTTGTAAAAAAATGTTCTCCTTTCAAGACTACTCTTTCACTGGATAAATGCAAGGTTATGACAACTTGAAATACTTTTTTGTGAACTGACAAAAAAAAAATAAAGCAATGTGAATAATTTACGTATGCAAATTTTTTTTAAAAGAAATTGTTGCTAGCAGCAATACAAATTTAATAGCATATTAAGAAAGTCTTTAAAAATTCCAGATCAGTGATTTGCCTTGCAGGACATACTGGGCCAGAGCATACGCATTGGATAAACAGGCAAATCTCCACTAGAGGCAATGAAACAGCTCCAGCTTACACTCTCTGAGAAGGTTCTTTTCCTTTTAGCAGTTCATACTGCTAGATTAATCTTTTTTCTTGTTGTTTTCTCTTCTGCTGGTTTATTTCTAAGGATTTTTTTTTTTTTAGGATATACATATGTATATATAGTATATCTGGTATATATATATTTTATATTCATATGTTCTTGACATATTAATTTTTTCTTAAAAGCATGAAGGGTTGTGGATTTGCTCATAGTAAACCAAGAAGTGCAGACTCATAATTCTCTGAAGGAATGAGTTGGTGGGTGGGTACGTGCACACATATGTATTTAATTTACTTCTGCATTGCTTACACTTTCTGACTGATTAGCTCCACTGGAATCACAGAGTGACAGGTAGTGAATAATTTTTTTTTTTTAGCAATGTGTCTGTGGTGTGCATGTGAACAGAGTGGGAGACCCTGGCTGATACAGGAACTCTACTGAAAAAGAAGTAGCTCAAATCACAGCAATGTTGTCAATATATAGATGAAAGATAGCAAGAAAATGTCCAAAAATTGAAAACCTGGATGAATGCTTTCTTTTTAAATTTTGTTGAATATAACATCATGTCTGGGTCAGGACAAATTCCATCCTTGGTTTTCTAAGCAGACTGAAAGATCTGTGGTTCTCAGTGACAGCATAAATCAGGAGTTTCATTATCCAAGGCAATGGGTTTACAGCTCCATTATATCAGTCACATGAACTGCAATCATCTTCTTTTGGCTTTCCTGTCAAGACCCTCATCTTCTCAACTCTTTGAAAGACACAAGAAACACTGAACTTGTTTCCACTCTCATTATTTTTTTGTAAAGTTGTGTATCCCCCTCAGGATCCGGGGGAATTTCTCCAGATTTGAACCTCTGTGACACAAGAATTTGAGGCTTTGCAATAAGAGACAGGCAGAAAGGCACAGCAGGTTTTACAAAGATTGATAATATTCTTTAACTAGAGCTCAAGTTGGCAAAATATCTAGCAAACCTTTTGCTCCAGAGACCTGGGCCATAGACCACCCTGTGTCTTTATAGCTCACGAGTATCACAAGATTTTTTAAGACTTGACTGAACCAGTTTATCTACAGCAACTCATATTTAACTGCATTTTTAATATAACCACAGTATTTTGCACCTGCAGCCTGGAGCCTGGAGTCCAGTTGACCTGTATTAAAAAATCTTCTTTCTACAGTCACTTTTTTGAACTTTGAAACTATCTTCTGCATCTACTTCTCATGTGATTTTTACCTTTGCTATACGAATTATCAGTAAGGTGATCTGATTAAAAGAATACAGTTTCACCAATATCAACACAATTCATTGGCCTGGTACGATGGCAGCAAATGCATTTAGCATTCTGTTAGGCTACACAAGAGTTGTGATTCCTCAGCTACCAGCATGTCAAGTGCACAGAAATACAGTATCCAATGTAAATTTAAAAAAGTAAATATATATTTATTTCATTTTTTTAAATATTGCCATTTAAAAAGCATTAATAAAAAAATTCAAGAACATAATGCTCTATTCTGTACTGAATTGCTCTGCAGTCCTTGGGATTCTTAGACTCATGACTGAGACAAGTACAAATGCAGAAACTTTGTTAATTGCTAGTAATCCTTCCCAAAACCATGCAAACAGACCAGAAAGCCACGTAGAGCTGCATATTGAGTAGAGACAATTGCAGGAAAAAGGAACTAAACAAGAATATTGCTTGGATGAGCACTCAGGTTCTAGTTCTGACAGATAAGTAAAGAAACAGGGGCAAACAAACAGAAAGACTGAGAAAAACACCAAGAAGCTCTGCTACTGTTCATCATATTTAGAGTACATCTGGAAAGCTTTCTTGAAGAGTCCTGCACAAGGTAGAGTGGTTATCTGGAATTTTACATTTCATGATGCTTTTTTCCTAAGAAAACTGTGGAATCATTCTTGTTTCTTCTCTCACACTCACATGGCCCTCTTTTTCAGTGTGCTGTAACTCAAGTAGTGGAATCAGAGTTCCTGACCATAAGAAATAATCTCTTTTTTTGAGGGTCTTTTGGATCACCAAATTATTATTATAGTCAGTTTTGTTCATTCATCATTTTCCTTCTCCTCTGTGAGTACTTATTTTCCCTTTGTATTTTTCCCAAAGTGCTTTTCTTATTTGTCCTTTTTTTTCTATTAACTTTTTTTTTCGTAGATAATTGAATTGTGTAATTATTAAAAAAATATGCATCTTTTTAGTACTTGGTTTGCCTTCTTAGGGATTCAGTGCGATATCTGTAATTGAAACTCAGGTTCTTGAACAGAGCTGTGAATTGCAACTATTCAAATTATAGTGAGCCTAGGTATTGACTGCTGCATCAGGGAGATTAGTGTGTCTTACATAACTCAAAGTTAAATACTCAGGTATCTGTGGTATCCACTGAAGTGCAAATAAAGCTGTTTTTTGTAAGTAAAGAGCTGGTTTATTTTAACTGGAGGAGTAGATCTTCTGTTAAACAACCTGCTAAGAACCATAGAAGATACTCTGAAGTCATTATTATATGTAAGATGATGCTGACAATAAGAAAAAGAGACATTACAATGCAAAGAAGATCTGTAATTGCAGATTAAGTTTCCAAAATCTCTCCAAAAGGTCTGGGAAACACATCCTCAGATGACAGAGACTTATGGATTACATACAGGATAGTTTCAAAACTCAGTGGCACTGAACGTCAAAGCTGAAATGAACAGTAATCATATTTTTCAGCAGAATGGGAACTACAATACTGAGAATAATGGTGTCAGAGGAGATAAAACAGTAACTTAGAAGAGATGTCTAAATCCACTGTCTACATATTGTAAAATATGCTCCAGAAAATTAGTCAGAGATATTTAAAGTGCTTTATTTTCAAGTTACATTCAAAATAGGTTAATTCCTTTAAATCAGTATGTATGCCACAAAATCATGTAACTTTTATTCTACACTATGAACACTGATGAAGTTTAACCCATTTAGGATGTTCTTCATGTTTTCTTTACAGAGGAATATGTACTGAGCAAGGTAAAGGTAAGGAAAAGCCTTTGCCCTTTATGATTTCTTCATGTGGCATTCCCATCTCTGTCTTGAGAAATTAGATGTTGACTACCATCAGATTTAGTTTTGGCTGTGGTGGAGGCAGCTGTCACAAGCAACATAGCCCAAACACTTGATATGGGAATTTACCATAGCTTTTATGTCAACAGCTCTGGATACACTGCCAACAAGAACCACGAGATGTTGTTCTCCAGCAAGAGTCATCCTATGCCCCATAATAGTACCACATGTACTGGAGAGAATGGAAATAATCCAAAAGCACAAAAGGAGGAATGAAATCATGAAAGAGGATGCAAGAAAACCAGCTATTTGTCCTATGATGATAAGCAACTCACCCCACATGCTAAAGTCTTTGTAGCCTCCAGCAGGCGCTGCTTGGCCCTGGATTCTGCCCTCAGACAGACAGACAGTGCTGAGCCACACTGCTGGAAATTGCTCATGCAGTGCTTGCTCAGCTGCCTTTGCACTCCCTACTGCAAGAGGTGACTTTCTCCAAGTTAGCCTGCAAAACTCATCTGGATGTAACTACTAATGATATACTTTATTTGGACATAGCATTTAGTGTACTTCCAATACACCACGTTATTTTACTGTCTTCTGGGAAGATAGTTTTTGCTTTTCATATTCTGCTTATTAAATACATCTTAGAGGACATTTTCATTATGGAAAATTGGTTGTAAAATTCAGGAGTATGTATTTGTTTGGATGTGGTTATATGGTGGGTTGACCCTGGCTGAATGCCAGGTAACCATCAGTGCTGCTTTATCACTCCCCTCCTCAGCTGCACAGGGGAGAGGAAATGTAATGAAAGGAGAGGGAGCTGACTCAGCAATTACTATCCCAGGCAAAACAGATTCAGCTTGGGGAAATTAGTAGAATTTACTATCAATCCAATCAGAATAGGGTAATGAGAAATAAAGCCAAATCTTAAAAAAACTCCACCCACCCTGCCCTTTTTCCAAAGCTCAACTTCACTTATGATTTCTCCATTTTCTCCTCTCTGGTGGCACAGGGGAATGGGGTTTACAGTCAGTTCAACACACTTTGTCTCTATCACTCCTTTCTCCTCCAAGGGAAGATTCCTCACATTCTTCCCATGGTCTAGAACTGTGTCCTTGCGATGGGACACTGTCCTCTATAATTTTCTCCACTGTGTATCCTTCCCACAGGTTTCACTTCTTCACAAACTGCTTAGCATGGGCTCTTCCATGAGGTGGTGTCCTTTAAGAACAGGCTGCTTCAGCCTAAGTCACCCATAGGGCTACAGGTCCTGCCCAGAGCCTTCTCCATCACTGGCTTCCCACAGGGTCACAGCCTTCCTCAGGCATCCACCTGCTCCAGCAGGGTTGCTGGAGGATTTGCCCTGCCCAGGGTTGCCCTGCTCCAGCAGGGCCTCAGGTGGATATCTGGTCCCCTGTTATATCTGGACACCCTGCCTCAACATAGTCTTCACTAGAGGTTGCAGGGAAACCTGTGCCTGAAGCACCTCTCCTCCCTCCTTCTTCACTGACCGTGTTGGCAGCAGAGCTCTTTCTCTGACACATTCTCACTGCTCTCTCCAGTTGCCTTGTTCAGGTTTTTTTCTCACCTTCTTGAATCTCTCGTCACAGAGGTGCAACCGCCTTCACTGGTGGGCTCAAGTGGGCCTATCTTGGAGATGATTGGAATTGACTCTGTAGGACATGGGGACAGCTTCTTCTCACAGAAGAAACGCCTGTAGCTCCCTAGATACCAAAACATGGCTACATAAACCTATACAGTGGATGTGAAAGCAGAGATTAGTTTGATACAGTAAGTAACAGTGAAGAGCAGCATTACTTCTAATGATTGAAATCATAAAACATACTCTTCTAAGTTAGTAGTTAATTAGCTATTAATATAATCAATAATTACCCGGTAAACAAACTCTTTAGATTATAGCCAAATGAAACAGAATAGAAAGATACCAACCTAAATAGGCATTTATCAAAAAAAGATTTGAGCATCTTGTAAAGTAACCATTCCAAGCTGTTAAACATATGTATTTTCAAAAACTAAAAAAACTACGCTTTCATCCATAGTAACTTTGTAGCAGTTGCCTTGGTCTCTCTGGTAAATAATTATAATTTTTAAACTGACTAAATAAATATTTATATAATGGATTAGAAGGGGTTTCAAGGACTTATTACAGGCTCTCTTTGTTGCAAATAGGACAGACTGGCTCTGATCTAATCTCTTGGGCAAATAGTGCATTTTATAACTTTTAATTAGAAATGGGAGAAATGGAAATTCTTTTAAACAAATACTTAAAGACCATCAAGGATTTGAATCAAAAGTGACAAAAGCTGTAAGACTTAAAAAAGCAGAAGGATATTGCATCTTTGATTTCTGTTTTCTTGCTAAAATAAAATGCCAGTTGCTGGAGGTTCCCTTTGGAGCTGGTCCTGTGAGGCTGAGACACGAGGTCTGGCCTTCAAATTTACATAGATCAATTTACAAAATCTATTGTGGTTTTAAGCTGAATTAATTTTAAGTAGATAATTTTTAAGATTTGCCATCTAATATGACATCTGCTAACAGAACATGGAGGGTTATGGAGCTTTTATTTCAATGTAGAAACAGATAGCTCTGTTGCTGGAGAGATTACATTCACATATCAGAATTTATGTGTTTTTTCATCCTTATATTAGTCTTGATTAAAAAAAAAAAAATCCTGTCAGAAACAGGAGAAAAGAATTTTTTTCCTCCTGAGTCCTACTTTTAGATGACCAAGCCTTAGGAAAGAGAGACCTTCACCCTCATCCCAGATCTAGGAATGAATTGACAGTGGCTGTGAAGTAATTTTTCCTTCTTTCAGTTGGGAAGTTACTTCTGTAGAAACATTTTCTATCTTTATATCCTTGTTGTCTAAAACATTGTGTAGGAGGTGGCAGCTGCGGAAAAGTTGTAAAATTGTGCAGTAGAAGTGTAAATCTTCTCTATTAGTTATGAAAAAGACACACCACAGAAGAATCTGAGACAAGTTAAAAAAGTCTTGATACATTCTTCAGGTAGCTCTTAGAAGGCACCACTGAGAAGAAAAAAAGAACAATCCTATAAATGTAACACTAAGAAAAACATTACCAATTGTCAAGTCAAGTCCAGTTCTTAGAATGTACGCAATGTGATACTTTTCTCAAGCTTAAATCCGAAGAATTTTTTTCTTATTTCTCTCTTAGGTGTATTATTCCAGACCATCACTTTGCTGTTCAGAAGTCATGAAACATTTCTCTTAAATAAAAATAATTCTTTTTGTTCCCATGTTGTTTCTATGCTCAAAAAAAAAAAAAAAAAATCAAATCTCATTCTTTGGGTTTACACGCAAAGTAATAGGGTATTAGGTATCATCCATGTTCTTTTCAGCCTTTTTTCTTATTCATAGAAACAAAAGTTAGTTTAGTTTTCCTGTAATATTCCCTTCACCTCAGCATAGTAAAGCTTTCTGCACAATGGTTCTGGTTTGAAAACATGTCTCTTTAATATGTCTGAGCCTGCTGTGCCTATTAGTGATCTGCAAGAAATTTTCCACTGGGGTTAGTAAAATGTCCCTGATGTCTCTATTTTGAACATAGCTTTCCTGACCACAGTAATCTTTTTTTTTAATGTATGCATGAGGCAATGTCTCAGAATTCTCTCATGATGAACTATGAACTCTAACTAATGGTTTGGGGTAAATTTTGAACATTGTTTGTTTGTTTTCTATGCACTTGTTACAATCCCTCATCAATTTCCAGCCTTGAGTTAAGATTTGAGGTCATCTTAATGTCTGCAGTTAATGGACATTATTCTCAGACTTATTTATTCACAGTGCATGCTACAGTTGTGAAGAACTTTTTCTTAGCACAGCAGAGAGCAAAGACACTGCTGATAAGAATGTCCACAGGACTGATCTAAGAAGGTCTCCATTACCAGCCTCTCCAGACTGAAAGATTTGCTTTTCAACTAATCCAACACAGTCTCCTTTCCCAATTCTTTAATCAATTTATCCTTATTGATTATTCTCATGTAGCATCATCCTAAATGTTTTTCTTCAGTCTGGATGGATTGGTCCATTTTATTTCCAGTTTCTAGAAAACCAGAAACCTTACTTTACTAGTAATTTCAACTTCCTATTTATTTGCCTCTGTAGCTTTCAGTAGTCTCTCCCCAAATACTCGAAAATCCTGCCTGATGATGGTCAGATAAGGGAGTCTGTACTCAGCTGTCACTTTTTCTTCATTTCTTAAAAGTAGGTACTACAATTTCTAGTCTTTAGCCAAGAAATGTAATTATCACCTGCATAAATGTATTAATAATTCTAACTTTTTAACCTAGATTTAAAGTGCAGGGTTTTTTGACCTCTGGAATGCGTATCTCCCAATTGAATTTTCCTTCATTGAATTTTACATTTTACATTGAATTTTTATAATTCAACTTAGTAATTTGATTTGCCTAGTGTCTTTCCCATTATCTTTTGGGATAGTTGACTAGTCACCTTCATCAATCCTACCAGAAAAAAAAAGAAGGCAGAGCTTTGATTTGCATTTTGATTCATATCAACACTGCCTTTAATCTTTGTTTAATCCTCACTGTGTAACAGGACTGGAGATGGGGGTGAGATGCCTTTTCTTTTTGTTTTTTATTAATATGACTATTTTTATGGTAAATGTTTATTTTTAAGTCCTAATTCAGTTTGACTTTTGTCATAGTAGATTTTATCTGACCGCAGAGACCTCGAAGTTCACTTCGCAAGCATATATCTCTCTTTTTTTGCATCCTTAGTGAGGATTTTAATCATTCTTTTGAGGAAAGGATTTCATTTTACTGCCCTTCTGGACACTTTTTCCGCATATTTTTCCCCAAATCTTCATCACTTTGATCACCTTGAAACTAGCAAGTTAAACAGAGACTGGGCCTATTCTTTGGCACTGAGGTCATCTGGTGCATTGATACCATAAACTCTTGGCTTCCAAAAGAGGAGCCTTATCCAAATTGTCTATTAGGAACAGTCATGCAGACTTGCTCAGACACTGGCTAGGAGAGTCCTTGGTGGCCCAGAGCAAAACCATGCCAGACACCCTTTTAACAAATGTGAGAGTGAGATAATGGAGCACCACAGGCAATGTTTAATTAACTCACATAGATGAGTCACTCTGTTCCTCAGCTCTTCCTTCCCATTCAATGCAAACAAGGGCAGAAAGTTGTTAATTATCAAAATCTTGTAGTGAGCTTCATATATTTTGGAGTAAATCTTAAAAATTAAGCACTCAGAAAGAAATATTTTTGGATAAACTTAGCACCCTTTTTAGAAAAATATACTCAATCTTCATGATTTCAAATCATGTCTGGAAAACAGAAAGTGGAAACACGGTTTAGAGACATGAAATATTTATCTATTTAGTGGTAAATGTCTTTTGAATTTGATGGGTGGTCTAATTTACAACTTTGAAGACTTGAGACTGTAGACCACTTGAGATTACAGATTTCATACAACTCCAGCATTGCTAAGTATCATCTTGCAACCAAGCAGATCTGAGCTCAGTTCTCAGTCAGTCAACATACTTCTCTTACGTAGGGTCAAGTATGAAGATCATAAAATCTTCTGTTACCAAATAGGTGACAAGGAATTTGGAACAACCCAGAGAACCCTTGGCACTCTCCTTGTTTGTAGGAGCAATAAAATTTCAATATATTTTTATTTGGTGGATAGAATTTATGTTATTATATTCAAAAGTATGTAGAAAGTAGATACCTTCAGCTTAACAGTATGATGTCACTGATAGTGGCTTTTTTAACTTAGACATGAAGAAAGAAAAAAATATCCCTTACTACATACACACAAAACTTTCCATAAATGGCATTCTGAACTCAGTTACTTTCTTCTCATTTCTTTACCATTATATTTAATCAGGAGAGAAGAAATAAGAGAGGTGCATTCGGTATTTTTTTTTCCATTTTCAGTCTAACTACTGACCAAATTTAACAGTAATCTTTCACTTCTTCCATTTGAAGATTGAACTGGAACATGAATCAGCCTATATGATGCATATCTTCTGCATCATCTTCTGAGGTGAACTACCAAATTGTGACAGGTTATGGATCAACTGAAAGAATAATACAACATCACAAGTGATATTTGGAAACAGGTTTTTCATATGCTTGAAAGAATAGTCAATGGCAACTAAAAAAAAAAAATAGAAAGCAGAGCATGAGATTTTTTTGTGCACCATCTAAGACTCAGTATGCAAATTGAAACAAACATAACATAGTAATAGTTTAATATGAAAAAAAAAAAAAAAGAGAGAGAGAGAGAAAAAGCTGGAAATCTGGTACATAATAGTAAATCTTGTACTTTGCATTTGGATTAACAGTCAGCGGGTTTTAGGGGTTAGGCTTTGTTTTGGGTTTTTTTTTTGTTCTATGCAACAATCTTTTCCAAGACATTATTTAGGCCTCGCTGCTTCCCGTTACATGCCATGATTTTTCTGATCACAGGTTTTGATTTTTCTTAAAAAAAAAAATTAGTATCTTAAAGAAAGTTGCTGATCTGTATTAACACAAAAAGAATTTACAAAAAATTAAACTACCTCTTCATTTCTTTTTTTTCTTGTATTTTCCCTGATGAATTATTCTGCACAGGAACTATTGAGATGCTTCTTTGTGCAACTTCTAACAATGCTAGCAGCTTTCAAAGATAAGTTTTGAGGAGTTTTGAGGTAAGTTTTCTCCCACTGCAGAGATTTTCTTTTGATTTTAATTGAATGTGCTGGATGGCTGAATAATTCTCTTATTTCACTTCTTTCTATCCATGCTTCTATGGAGACTGAATTTGTCTGGGGTTTTGTTTGTTGGTTTATTGTGGAGCTATTCCTTTAGAATCTTGTATTTTCTCTATATTTTCATGTAGTGAGTCGACGTGGACAGGATGCCAGGTGCCCATCAAGCTGATATTTCACTCACTTTCCTCAACAGGAGACAGGAAGAAAATGTAGTGAAAGGGTCATGGGTTAAGATAAGGGCAGGGAGGTCACTCAGATGTTACCATCAAAATCAAAACAGACTTAATTGAATTTAGTGCCAATCAAAATCAGTAGGATAATGAAAAATAATAACAAATCTAAACTACCTTGCCTTCAAGTCTCTCTTCTTCCCAGGCTCACTTTCATTCCCAAATTCTCTACCTCCTCCCTATGAACCACCCAGGGGCATGTGGAAAGGGGGTTACATCAGTTTATAACTTTGTCATTTTTTCCTCCTTACACTCTTTCCCTGCTCCAGCATTGAGTCCCCCCAACAGGAACCAGTCCTCCACAAACTTCTCCAACACAGATCCTTCTACCAGGCTGCAGTTTTTCACTAAGTGCTCCGTTATGGAGCAAGGTGGCATCCTTCAGGGACAGGATGCTCCAGTCACCCACAGGTTCAAAAGTCCTTGTTGAAAACCTTCTCCAGGGTGGGCTCCTCTCCCCATGAGCTCAAAGGTCCTGCCAGGCCACAGCCTCCTTCAAGCATCCACCTGCTCCAGGATGGGTTTTTGGGCTGCAGCTGGATGTGAGCTCCACTGTTAACCTTCATGGGCTGCAGGGGAATCTCTGCTCCGGTGCCAGGAGCATCCCCTTCCCTTCTCTTCTTCACTGCCTTTGGTGTCTGCAGGGTTGCTTCTCTCACATATTGTCACTCCTCTCTCCAAATAAAATTGCAAAGGTGTTTATTTTCCCCTTCCTACACATGTTATCACAGAAGCTTCCCTGTTTCTTTTCTAAGTTGTCCTTGTGTGTATTTACCAGGAAAATAGTGACAATTTACAGAGGTTCAGTGACTATGTCAGCATTATGCTGAAAGATGATTGCTATTCTTTCAGAAGCACAAAATATGCCTACTCTCATCATCTGGGGTTTATATTGACCAAATAATCACAAGAAAAGGAATACAAATTACCGTAGTTTCATGTGAATATTAACTCTTCAATACTTCCTTTGTAAAACCGGCGCACAGGCTGTTCACCTGGGTGAAGCACCTTTCAATTTTCCAAATTCTTATTTTGCTTAGCCCATTGCTCACAGTTTAGAGTTAATTTGTTTTTTTGTGGCTATTCTTACTGTCTTTACACCCAGGGGGAAGTATGGTGCTTGTTATCAAGTGTGCCAATGACGTGCAAATGACCACAGCAGTCTGACAGAATCAGAAAATCTAAAGTGAAGGAACCTAACATGTCCTTGCCACCTGCCACCCTATTAAACTAAATTAAAAGAGGGCAAGAAGATGGCACCACGGTGAGGATTATGGATGAAATGTCAGGCATTATTTTAAATCTTCTTATCTTCTGTCTACTTAAATCGAAGTCTTGAAATGTACTGCGGTGGAGAATAGAGAATAGAAAAATGTTTTATTTTTCCTATTAAGCGAGACAATTTCTGGTACTTAGAGTAATAGCTGTTAAATGTGGTAGCAAACATATGATTTTATTCCTTCTGCTGTTATCAGTCCTGCAGAGCCAGCTACAGCTGGTTGCAAGTGGAGGTTTCCTACCAAAGTAACTCCAAATACAGTCAAAGGTAATCTGAAGCAATGATCCAATTTACTGTCCTTGCGTCACGTAGATACCTCAGCTGACATAAAATTAAGGTAATGTGACTATACAGCTGTCAACAAGGGAATGTGGAAATCAGTTGGGTCAAAAAAGTATATGCAGGGGTATGATTTGACCCGGAGAAAATGTACAGCAAAGAATGAAGGAGGAGGTCAGAAAAGTTTGATTTTGTTATTTCAAGTTGGATGGAAAAGGAAAACCAAAAGTATCATTTTGTTAGCATGCTCTACCCATCACTGGAGCTTTCAGTACTAGGGTCACTGCGACCTGTCAAAATACAGAGGTTATAGGGGAATTGGAGACTTCTCTAGAGAATTTAGTCTTAGAGTGCAGACTGGTAATGCTATGCCCACCTTTGGGGTACACAGCTACATAGAAGCAGGAAGAAAACTAGAGGCAAATCACATGGAGTAATGAACACACAAAGCAGAGGATACAAAACAACGAGAAAAAACACATAATAAAGAGTACGTTTCTCTCAGAGTTAGACATTTCCTTCCACACCAACACAGGTTTTCTGTCCTCAACAGAATTTCAGCCCCTGAGCTGGGTGCCTGTGAAAACCCCTTTTCAAATTCAGCCTGATGCAAAGGTTGTGAAGGCTTCTGTCTCTTCCTCCAGCATTTCTGCCTAGGGCAATTGGACTGGTGAAGGAATTATCAAAGTAAAGTTTTTGAGGCAGGGTAAATTCCTTCCATTAAAGCTGTTTCACCTCAGATGCAGTAATTAAATATTCACTAGTCCAAGGAAAGCATAGGAAAAAATTACTCTGTTGCCTATGGGTAAGGAGCTTGTTCATGAAGAAGGTGTCTAAATTCATATACCTTCATTCCAATCCTACTTTGCTTAAAGTTTGCAGGTTCAACGTCTCCAGCAAATGAAATGTCAGGACTTTTTTTACAACCAAAGTGGGAAATCCAAAGGTATTGGACCCCAGAATATGTTGGGGTTTTTTGCAGTGAATTAAACATTTGTTTTCTTTTGTTTTATACATGGATTTTTTTTAAATGTTCTTTGCTTTGGTCACTTATTGTTTCATAGGAAAACATGCACTTTTCCAAAACAGTTAAGTAAATTAGTGACAGTAAATTTTAGCTCTATAAGACAAGATAATAAATACTGTTGGTTTTTTTCCCAGTTAGTTTTTATTTGGACATTAAGAAATCTATACACAATTTCCCTAATGATTTGGCAGCATATTATTGCTGAGTTTCCAGAAGTCCCTCATGACTTCGTTGTAAATTCATGCAACATTTGTCTGAATGGGAAAAACTACAAGATTAATAACTGAGAAAAGACACTTAATCATGCAAAGATTTTAGTGGGTGGTCAGGATCTAGAAAATCCCATAGGTGGAACTTTTTGCCTGGTGAGAAGCATGTCTGAGAACCTGTCAGGGAAGGATTTCTTACAGCTTTAATTAAGGGTTAGAATATCCCTGCAGTCTTCCTGTGGTCACACTATTTATCCATGTAATTTATTTGTCATTATGAACAGGTAGAGGGTTTTCATAAAAACTAGCAAATGTATTTATTCATCACTTTACTGGCCTCACAGATGAGAAAAATTCTGCAGTTGTCCAGGCATTAAAAGGAAAAATATATTGAGATGAATTACCTTTAAGAATGTTCCACATCCACTAATGAAAAACTTATTTCCTGGTCTCTCCTTGCCTGTCATACCTGTCTTTTGCTCATAATTCCTCAGACTCTCTTGCTAGCTCTTTCCTTTGCACAGAAGCAAGAAGGGTGGGTTTGGGATTTTTCTTGCTTTCCTGAATTTCCTGAAAGATTAAAGTGCAAAATGTATGTCCAAAAGAATTTATTAATATATGACAGGAATAAGAATGCAACCAAACATAAAAACTGACATATTAAAGTGGATGAAGATAACTCTGTAATAATTTGCAATTTATTGCAAGTCAGATACGTATTTTAGTGGGGTTTTCATTGTCACTATGTTCAGATACATGGAGGAAACACAGCAATCATAACTTATTAAAACTTACCATGACACAGATGACAGAAGTACAAAAGAAGATGATGGTACAGACTGTAAAAATAGGACAAAAAAATCTTGCTTCTGACTTAATATGTCTTCAGAAAAACTTTGATTTTGCTGTCTATAACTTTTTGTTTTCTTGGATAGTACTCTGCTGATATTAATGGTGACTACTGTATAGTGCCACAAATAGAGAACAGAAATCAAGGTAAAGCCAAGTAAAAACTTACATTTCTCATGTTAGGTTTTTCATATCTTTTGTACACAGCCTAGTAAACACACTCTGTCCAAGCTCTGAGCTATCAAGCAAGCTCAGCTCTGTCAGCTATCTAGCACAACTAAAGCACAGTGATTTCAGTAATATGTACATCAAAATAGCATTCCTCATCTGGAGCTCTTTAGGATCTACTGGGTGCAGAGTACATGACGCATCTTGCAAAGAAGTAGCTTATTGCAACATAAATATGAAAGATTCACAAAAAGAATGGCAAAATCCAAGGGAAAAAAGAACCAGACCCTGATTTGAGCAAATGAAGCATTAAGTCAAAGTATTGAAAGCATGAATTGTTGCAAGTGCATATTAAAAATAACTCTAAGTAGTTCTAAGTAACATGTATGAAAACCTATTTTTTTTTAGATTGATCCAGCATCAAAACCAAATCTAAAAATGTGAACATATGTATTTAAATGATTTTTTTTTTCTAGTATTCATGATGCACACTCAGCCTCAGCATCCACATTCCCTTTTCTGTCTGACCTTGTTCCAGCTGCAGTGAATATGAACACACTTCCTGGGAACACACTCTGCATTGTAGTCTGCCAATTAGGACGGGCAGAGTGAAATTCCACAGGACATGAGGTACTTTCAAAGGTAATTCAGAGGAAACTATTATTAAGAATTGGTTTTTTTTGTTTTTTGCTTTGGTTTTTTTTGGTTTTTGTGGGGTTTTTTTGTGGATGATTTTTTTATATAGCACTGATCTGTCCAATGTTTCTTCCCTCCCTATTCCCCATCTGCCAATGGCTTCTGCTTGTTAGTAAGGAAAAATCTTTTTGGTAACCAAGGGAGAGTGGTCCTCAGGCTACCACAAGGCATAGCCTAACTCAGAACCCTCATAAGCAGTATAAAGAAAGTCTTTCTGCAATAATTCCTGTGTTCCCATGGATGAACAGTACGCTGTATTTCTGGAGCATCTTTAATAGTGTCTCAAACTAATTTTGCAGCAATTACCAAATTATAATGCATCAGTGATCTAAGAAATTTTCAGGAGTCCCACTTAAATGAACAGCAAAATTCATGTTTTTAGAGTTTACTTAGAAATGTGTTTTCGGAATATAATATTTTAGTCACTTTTATTAAATTAATAAAACGATTCATTTTATAATTTGAAACTTAAGCATTTAAATCTAAAAGTATATAACTTCAAGAGCTGAAGCTTTTACAGCTATCTAAACACTGAACCTCCTGAAACTCCTCAGTGTTAAATTACCCTAGACAAATAACCTAATCATTTCTATCAGAGTCTATATCTGTTTTCAGTAGCAACAAAGAATTCAGATTTCAGCTGAGCAGTGCAGGAAATAGAACTAAAGTAGGCCTGAACTAAATACTACTACTAAATACTACTAAATACTACTAATAGACCAATACCTCTAAAAATTATTACTTTAAGTGGCAGGGGCATTAAGTGTTCTATTTATGTTTATATATTCTTTTAAAAAGTGGTAAAAAACTGAACTATACTTCGTGGTTTTCATATGGTTTACATTCAGAGAGAGGCAACAGAGTAGGCTTTCCCAACCCTTTTAGTCACTATACCACTCTCCAGTCATGATGCTTACTTGGAAATGTGATAAATGTTCACTAGAACATAATGGCACAACTTTGATGAGAGTCTAAATTCAGAAAAGCAATAAATATCATGATAGACTATTACCATAAACCATGTCACTGCCTATATTACAATACTATGGTTTCAGGTTTGGAGAAATAGAGCAAGGGCTGTGAGAAGCCTGGTTGTGAGCCGTGCCAGAAGCACTCAAAGGATCTGAAATGGAAAGTCATGTTTAGTATGCATCCACAGCCAAGTTTTGGAAATTCTGACTTTTTATTGCCTTCATTCCACACAATTTTTAAAAGAGCAGTATGGAAATTGTTGGCAGTTTTAGTAGAGTATCTCTTTCTCTGCTTGTCAAGCATCAGATGCACCTGTTGTGCCATACATAACAATAACAAAAAATATGGTAAGTATAAAAGGCAATGGCTCTGATTCTTAATTGCCCTCTTGCTTATGCAGCCATTCAGGGTCCAACCTAACATGCAGGTGAATTAACAGGCAGTGGGGTTCAGCTAAAATTTGTACATAATTCCATGGACTAAATTTTTTATCATGTCTTGCCTTCAGTTTCCACATGTGGCATTACTAGTGAATTAGTTGAATTGGAATATCATGAGCTCTAAAATAGAGCACTCACCTGTGTGTGTGTGTGTGTGTGTGTGTGTATAGAATATTGTTGCTATTTCCATTGTCATACTTTGGAAAAGCCATGAATGCCTTGGAGGCAGGCTAGCTACTGGGTTTGCAGTATTTCTACATAACTCAAAAAATGCTCTTGAGCCACATTCTGGGGTAACCTGTGCTAATATCTCCTTGGGAAAATATCTAGTGCGTTGTGTCCCTTGGGATGTTTTCTAGCACAGGCTTAACAAATGGATTTTCCTGGTGCTCTGTCAAGCCTCCAGCAGCCCTTGCATCTGATACAGCAGGACTTTCTTATTCTCTCCTAGAAACCCCCTGGTATTGGCTACATCAATACTGGGCTTGTCAGCAGCTGGAACTCAGCTGAACTCAGGCTGCATATCATGAAATGATCTAATGTGACAAGTATTTTTGGGAACATTCCCAGCAACAGTGGGCATACAACAGTACTTTCTTTAATCTCTGGAAACATGCCTGTATGTATAGCTGGTTGATAAAGGTAACCAAGTACATCATAGATATAATCAGATTAAATGTGACTTTTTTTAATAAAATAGAATTCAGTTTCAGTGGCAGTGCCCTGCCATTAAACGCTATGGTGAGAGAGAGAATTATCCCCCAAGAAATCCTAATCATAAAAACAAAGCCCAAACAAAGGTAATATTTCTGTCTTTATCAGGAATAACAGGAACATCTACATTAGTAATAGGAAAAACAAACAAACAAAAAACAAAACCTAAACAAACCTAAAAATGAGATGAAGCACAAATAAATGTTGGAGAGGATGTAAGCCACATCTCCATACTAATCTTCATATTCTTTGCCACTTTCAGCCTGTTCCCCCCCTGGACTTTTGTCTCAAAAACTCACTTCTCTTTAATCCTTGGTTAAAAATACCTTCCCAAATTTTTTAGAGGAATTTGGACTATGAATAAATGTTAAACCATTTTCATTTTGAATTCTTGTCTAAGGATTTGCATCCACTTCAGAGCAGTTATAGGAAGGATCTGTTTATCCCAGTGCCCTCATCCTTATGAATTAGAGTGGAAGCATTCATATCTGAAAGCACAGAAACCTACATAGACTGTCTTGTGCCCTGAAGAAGGTCTTGCTGTCTGGATGCTCTCTGTGGATTCCAAGCCAGCACATATCTGCTGGAGGCCATTGGAGAGGCACAAGACCTGTTTCTGTCACTCCTTCTCAGTGGCAGCTGCCAGGAAGAGCAGTGGGGACAGTGTGGCTCTCCCCTCCCCTCTGGTCCTCTTCTCCACAGTCCTCTTCAGCTGAGTTTCACGTTCACTGTAGGTACAGCTAGTCTCTAAAAACATAAATAACCTGGTAATCATGAAAGCAATCATCTGGTCATGTGATTGCTTACTTATTTTCACAAATTCATTCTTCTTACTGAAGAAAAAAAAAAAAAAAAAAAAAAGAACAAATATGGGAAGAAGGAAAGATACCTGCCTTAAGTTCCTAGAACACACTGAATTTCAGGGGTATTTGTTTCCAGCCCCTGTCAAAGCTGAGGACTCTGAAGAAAGCCCCATGTGCATCTCAGCAAGATTGGCAGCCATGGCCAGGCTTGCCAGCAGCCACTCATCCTCCTTTGCAGCCTACCTCACCTGGGAGGCAACTTCTCATGGAATTTGACATTTATGACCATCCACATTACAAAGGACATGCACAGCATCTAGATGAAATGGATACTGAGAACACACCCTGGTACCATGTCACCAATTGTCTTTTTTTTCCTAACTGGAAGCTGACTTGACAAGTTCCAATGGTGCACATGTTGTAAAGAGATGTTAATATCTTTAAAAAGGCATAAGTAAATCAGAATCCTGCTAACTTGAATTTTTTACTGGGTTTGATTTTGATTTTATTCTTCTAAATTTTCAATCTGAAATAACAACAAGATTCAGATAGTTCCTTAAAAGTACAAATATAGTATGTATAATACTAACCACAATGGCACCTTTTTTTTCTCTTTAAGAGAAATATAATTTGTTGGTTTGCCTATTTTTCTGGACATATTTTTCTGTAGCATGTAAAGTTGGCTTTTGTTGAGTTACTCTTTTAAAATTAAAAATAGCATGCTTCTAGCTGATATTTACAATGACAAACTAGTGGCAATAAGTTATCATCCTTGATTTGTTTTGATAGCTAAGCAGGCTTATAGCAACTCACAGATGAATACAGAAGGCTGTGAAAGAGAAAATGGAAGTAAACACGGAAGTATAGTTTAGTAACTATAAAACTTTAGTATTATTTGCTTTTTCATTAGAGGCTGTTCAGTATGTCTTCCTAAAAGAGAAAACCAAAATGACCAAAAAACCAAATTGTGCTTTCAATAAATCCCATGATTCTGTCTCCAATGTTGACTGCTAAAGATGTTAGTTTTTCAAATTTCATGATGGACTATATCTGGCTACCTGACTTGTAAGTCACATAAAGTCCTTTAAATGTCTTTGAGAGGTGTAAATTCCATTAACCAAAATTGCATATTATAAGCAATATTCTATGAGACTTAGTTACATTTTAAAAGCCTGATTTGGGCTTTGGATAACACACATTTTCTTTTCATCATTTCTTGTTATTTATTTCAGTACTTAAGACACAATCTCTGCTTTCTAATTATGTATTTGTATTGATTGTACTAGAATTTTCTTAACTTTTATTCTATGAAGAGTTTGCAGTTTTATCAAACTGAAACTTGACTTGCACGCAAATTAATTTTATGCTTTTACTCTTCTTTTTATGCAAGTCATTAGTTCTCAGAATTTATCCTTAGCTCTTACAAACAGTAAACAATTTTATCTGT
Organism: Heliangelus exortis; assembly: GCF_036169615.1. Lineage (NCBI taxonomy): Eukaryota > Metazoa > Chordata > Aves > Apodiformes > Trochilidae > Heliangelus > Heliangelus exortis. The sequence goes on from NC_092422.1 coordinate 80,754,880, forward strand.
GTAGTGATAACATCATAATGTTATTATTAACTAAATGAGAGCATGTAAACTCTTATCCCCAGTGTACTTACAGGCTAGACTGCTGAATGTTGAATTTTGAACACCGAGTGTTCAGGACTAAGTGACGGATCACAGATGTCTAACCTATTAAGAAAAGAAAGACACTATATTAAAAACGAGTTTCTTGCTAAACATCAGTAGTGTTTATGCTGAAAAAAATGTTTTCTTTTTCTTTTCATAAATAACTGTCTCTTGTGACAAAATTATAACATGCTTGTCATCAATCATTTTGAGAACATCCAGAAAATTGTAAATTTGCAACAGAGCTCCTTCAGCATTTGATTGGAGAGCAGTATTTGGAAATTAAATTAAATTTTTAATAAGAAAAATACTTTTTCATATTGACATCTTCTGCTGTCTGTACTGATTCTGTTTATCACATTTTTAATCAATTTTCTAAAGAAAGATTTTTTTCTAAATCCAAATTGAATGTCATTCTGCTTCTCTTATTACCAGTTTCATCAGTTGCTACCAGTTTGATGATTTTACCAAAGATTTGTGAGAACAGATAGAATAGGTATCATTACCTTTTCAGTAGTTCAAAAAGGAAAAAACCTTCCTTGGCTGCCTGGTAGCTTTGTCCCAGAGCACCTTGCTATTTCTAGCAGTTCTACTGATAAAGAAGAAGAGAATAATCTGATTCAGCAATTTGAATAAGAATAAGAAAGGGTCTATTTCTATTTATTTTACATAAAAGGAACTGTATTTACATGTCTGGATATATTTTGGTATTCTGACTGCAATTAGAATCATTAGTCTACGGCTCAGAATCTCCCATGATAATCCCACTGAGAAGAATTTGAAAAGATGATTAAGATAATACAAAGTTTATAGGCAAACAGGAAAGCAATGTCTTCGCTTCATCTCACTTGCCAGCTGGTGACGGTGAGAGGTAAATTGATTCTTATGTCTCCAAAATTGAAAGTGGGAGCAAACAATGTTTTATTCTCATTATTACTTTCCCGAGGTCTATTCTAATTGTGCATCTGCATTAGCATTTTACTTGGGGCACGAGTACTCTTTCAAAGTGTTGCTCCAATGCTCCCTGTTTATTTTGCTTTGGTGCACATCGCAAAGGTATCTCAGAGCACTCAGTCTGAATTCCCTTTGGATATAACTGAGATTCAGTGAGCCCTCCAGAAGGTCACTTAATGCCCCCACAGAAGAGTGTGAGGTCAGACCACAGAACCAGACAAGATCTGGCCTGAAATCACCTCCTCACCCTGCTTGAGATGTGAGGAGCATGTAGTGGGATGCTCAGCACAGGCTGGTTTTCTCTCCAGGTCTGCTCTCATTGCTATGCCTGGCTGTGGAACAGACATAACCCCTGCTTTCTCTTCTTTGTGCTTGCAAAATGAGATAGTTATGAACTGGAAGTGACATTGCCTGTGATCTCTGGAAAACATTAGTGTCAATCACTGTGCACTAGTATCCAGGTAATGAAATGCAAGTGTCTGTTCATAAAATTGGTGCGACATGGCATTGTCTAATATCTGTTAGACTGGTATTTTCAAAAGATCAGGATTGTAGTCAATATATGCACGTTGCTTTTCATTTAAAACAGATTTGTTTGGAGAACAGCCATCATTACCATGGGCTGCATCACCCCAGCTAAGATTGTTTTACAATTGGCTTTTTTTAGAAAATCATTTCGTACTCGGAAGGATGAGCAGGTTTACTATCCAGCAGGAACATACTGACCTCACCTAAATGAGTACAGCTCATGGGAGCACTTTTGATGCAGCTCTTATAAAAATGTCAGACAAAATGATTTTATAGAGACAGCAGACCCCATCAGCTCTCATATGTTATTTTCAAAAGTACTTGCATGCACTTGTAAGATGATGAATGAATTAATAATGTGAGAGAGGAATGAAGCATACTGCAGAAGGTCTAGCTGTCTCTGCATATTAAAGATCAAGACAATATATCCTGTTATTCAGATTTTTATTTTTTTTTAATTTGGAAAATATCCTAATATCTGAGAAAGGATTATAATGCCTTTGAGCTTGTCAGTAGTGGGGTGCTTACAACTGAGACATTGTGGTTCAATTCCAGCAATCAAACAGATAATTCCAGATAAAAATATGCACACTGTCTTCCCTACTCCACTTCAAACAAGCAAGGGAGGCTAAGGTGTCTCCAGAGAGTAATCCATCCAGACATAATGCTATAGCTAAAACAGGAGGAACTGATCCCATTCTGATGGTGGCCTTCTCTCTCTTCCAGTTGAAAAGGGAACATGCAGTATATGCTGAGTGATTGGATAACAGTAGTTCAGTAGGAAAATTCCCATTCTCAGTGTCTACTTAAAATGGTTTGGCAGAGGAAAAAGTTCCCTTAAAAATCTTTCTGTCTGTGCTAACTTCTGCTTTCAAGTACTAATTTTAAATCCTCTTTTCAATTTATTAGGGACCTACATATGATAACACCTCATTGACCTGAACGGGCATTTGGTCAGATTTCTGTGCTCAGGTCAATGATATTCACCATTAACCTCTGGTTTTTCTTCCCTCCCAGCCTCATCCATGTCATTTACAGCTAGAACAAGCCCAAACCTCATTAACTAAGCATCATTATTAGGGCTGTTTCATAATCTGACTGAGCTGCTTGGAAATACTTGTATCAGCTGCTCTCTGATGCTCAGATGATACCAGAGTCAGCAAAGAGCCAGGGCTTTCTGGGCCCCTCGGCCTCTCCAGCCTGCTGGCCTCTGCTCTTTAGTCCTTGACACAGCAAATTCTAATTACAAGCTTATCACAGTAGAGCAGCAATTTCTTTTAGTCCCTACACTAAGTATCACCTATTTAAGATACCATCCTAGCCCTGGTAATCTTGTGAATTCAATCAATAAACCTAGCTCTGCTGTTTCAAATGTCTCCCCTAACACAACCATTAACACACAAGTGCAGTGACCTTCCAGAGTCCCAGCATCGATCAAAAGCCAAACGCTACTGCTGGCACTGACCTTCTTCTTAGCTCTGCAGGCTCTGTAGTCAGTGTTTGTCAGTGGACCACAGTGACCAGACTTAATGCTGGTCCTAAACCAAATTCCACGTTAGTATAAGAACTTAAAACCATAGTGATCTTGATTAACCCAAGCAGTAATTACAAGTACGTAGCTCACCTTTATTCACTGCTTCCCAGTTATACTCTTCTTCCAGTGGGAGACATTGTCTGGTTCTTTAAGATCAGATGTTTGAGGGTTTTTTTTTTTTCACTCAATGCTAGCTTATTCTCATACATTCTCATACATTTAAGTAATTAATCTAACCCCCTAGTTAAACTGAGACTGGTTTCCTAAAAACTGATATTAAGTCTGACTCAAAGGTCACTGTCCCTGTCTTCAACAATGTCAACCAGCAATCCCCTCTTTGGCAGAAAGCTCAGCACATTTACCTCTGTAGGCATTCACTCCTGCATAAAACTGATACAATTCAATAATTTTTGTTCCCTTTAGTCCGTAAGCCTAATGCCAAATTTACCTTTAATAAGGTAGATTATTAGCTTTGTCTAACCCAGAAACTACCACAAAATATGTCTAAAAAGCTCTGTGCACGTAATATTTGCACAGATACGTAATTTATACGTAATATTAATTAATTTATGCCCCAGAGCCTGACTACAAGCCTAAACAAAGCCTTTACACAATAAAGTGCTCACCATTCAGGGTCTCAGAATCAACTATAAACTGAACCTGGCAGTAATATTCCAGATGTTAATCGAGTCCTTCATCTTCTTCTGCCCCTGATACTAACCCTGGGTTAAAAAAAAATTTAAAAATCCCTCCCTGTGTCCTGCAGGATCTAAACCAGTCTTTCTTCCCTTTCCAGCAATGATCTGGAAGTCCTCAAACACCCCAGGATCAATTTTGGCTGCTCCAGGATTGATCATTGTAGTTAGATGTGGAGCATTTGAAGTCAGAAGCATGGGATTGTTCCTCACCTAAACCCAGCCATAACGAAAACCAGTTTAATTTGTCCTCCTCCAGAATTCTGCAAAAGTATTTGCTCATGTCAGCAACAACCTTTATTGATTGTAGCAGTACCAAAATATACAGCTGGCTCCACTGTTCTAAGTCTTATTACAGCTCTAACAGCAGCAGAGGTATCTCCTGCCAGCTCCTGGCCTGACAAATTTTTCAAGTCAGTCACACTACCAACATAGGTGGCTTAATGTTAATTCTTGAGCTAGTGACAGATTCTGTTGTACACTGTCACAAATAGATTAAGACTAGAGTTAGGGGACAGGAGAGCAAGAAGGCAGGGGGAGACTTATTGTTTTCCCCTGTGAAGCTGGGCTAGGAGTTTTCCAAAGTGAATATTTTAAGGCACTGTTAGGACTTGATGGGTGGTGGCACTGAAATCCCATTGGGGTTAAGACTCGAAGTAACAGGACTTAAAGAACTGCATGTCAGACCCACAGAATCAAGATGTAATTATTATATTTTTATAGCACCAACCCCGTTGTCTGAGCTCTCACAGACTACAGGGGGATCGTTGTTTATATCTCCAGATCCCTGTCAGTCCTCACATTCTGTGTTGGCAACACACCTCAGCTAGCCCAGAGGTAGTCATGCTGGCATTATGGAGTACAGGTTACCAGAATCAGAAACATGTGCTTTCAGTTTTCCACTTTCAGAAGAGACACAGATAGCATCCATAAGGTGAAGAACCAAGAATACTTGATAGAAGTAGTAGTGAAATTTATTTAATTAATAAACAGTAGTTGCTGGGTTGTCAATTGACAGCCTCCCAGATACTCCCAGAGCTCAATGAACCGTTCTTCCAGTCAGACATCTAGATCCCCTTTGGTTCCTGTAAAAGATAAAGAAAAGTTCAATCTAACCACAATCCCTCCAGAAAAACAAACAAACAACACCCTGAAGTTTTTCTATTTCACACACACAAAAATCCAAGCATCTACACAATTTACAATTTGCATGTGGTTATATGCTTATACCTGTTCACCGTCCGAGCCATCACTGGCTAAGAAAACCTCTGATACTGTTTAGCTTTAAGGTTAAGGTTTTCCTATACTAAACCTTGTCCCCTCCCAACTCACGTTTTCATAAAAGCCAAAGCAAAATCTAGTTCTAATTCAAGTCTTGCCAGTCCCAATAAGACCTCATCTGATCTCACCACATACTCATCTGCTTTCCAGAGCAGGAAGGAAGAACATTCATAGTTGTGAGTAAAAATATAAAGTAATAATTTATGATGTGCAAGTGTTTCTGAGTGAGGATTAGGCTAAGGTTAAATTTCAGGATGTTTTATGTCATTGGGCTACATTAAATATTGCAATTAGGTTTGTGTCTTGAGTACAATCCAGACAGAAAGAACAATAATGAATAAACTGGGTTATTCAAGATGATGAGAAGGAATAGGTATTGTATTGTTGTCTGGACCAGGAAGGGTCTACTTGTCAGCAAAGTATGTAAGAGTTAGAGCAAATAATATATAAAGAAATAGTTTTATTGCTTAAAATATGTTATATTGTTGTAGCTACAATGATGAAAACATAAAGAATGTCTTCATGCAACTCTAACTTCTATATGAGAAACATGTGGCTCATCTCCTGCTTAGGGTTCAGAACAGGAAAGACTGAATAGATAAAATTATTGTTATGGTCATGTCAAAGGTTATATTTAGTAATGAGGAATATGCTAATCTCTGGTCTAAGGCTAGAGGAGAAAGTTTTTGATTCTTGTTAGAAACAATACACAAAGCTTTCAGGGTTGGGATGAGCTGTACTGGTGTTGTTGCAACTTGAAGGGCAGTCCTGAACAAAGTAAAGCTGTTTGAGAACAAATAAGCAAAGGATGGTACTTGGTGCTCAGTGATAGATTACAGTTCAGCAATTAGGCTTGTTTCTGTACCCCTGTATATTTTTAGGATTAAGAGTCTGGGTGTCAGCAGGGATTGAAATTATGATTTCTGATTTTAGCTTGTATTGGTGTGATTGGTCCATGACTTTGGAGTAACTTGGATCAGGTCCCAGGCTAAAAGCAGCAGTTATTCTGATACATTGATATCCAGATCCTCTCAAGCTGCTAATCAGGAGAAGCAAATAATTTACAACCAGTTCTGATTCTCGGTGATACGGTACTAACCCATGGGAAGTTGTAGGCTACTTATGTTTAATATTGCAGGATGAGTGAGGCTCAGGTTCAAGGCAAGAGACCTCATTATCCTGTTAGGAAGTGAAAGGACCCAAGGGCTCACACGAAACCTGTTGTAGGAAAGTGCAAAAATTTGTGGTACTGTTCTGACAGCAGGTAGGATTTACTGCACCACGGGAAGAAGCTGAGTTTCATGCTGATGTAGATGTTATATCTGCTGAGTTCTAACTCAGCAGAACTTGAAATGCTAGGTTTCTTGCCCAAATACCCCAGGAAAAGAGTAAGGGTTTGTTAAGATGCATTACCATTTTTGTTATAGTTTTGATTTGATTGTAGTGTGGATAACAGTCAGGCTTGGAGCCAGAAGTACATACATATATAGAATACTCTAAATTCTAATGCTAGAATGAAAATTAATGACAACAGAGGTATTTCAGGGAAGGGCATGGTGGTGGCAAGTCAAATGGCAGTAAATCCAGCTTTAGGGATTCATTTTGGAAGAGCGGGGCCTAATGAGTGAGTTAGTCCTATTCCTGGTCCTGACTGGGTGAGGGCAGCTGTCAACAGTGGTCACTGTGCTACATGAGTGGGAGCATTTCCCTGTGTGTGTATCTGTGTGTGTCTGTACAGTATGTGTTTATAAACGTATATCAATTCACATTGTTAATTTTTTACTTAGGACTGAATCTAAGTTAAGTTCCAGGTACAGTTTCAAACTGAAGGAACTGAATAAGCGAGTATCGGATTGGATATTCCTTAAATATTTGAAGAAAGAAGTGGTTTTGAGGTGGAATGTGTTATTAAGTATGGAAGTATGACTCAAGTCATCAGCTTTCACTGAACATGGACTTGTTATTGAATTCTGAAAGACCTACAATATCTCTGAGACATAAACAGATCATATACACTTTGAAAGGCAAAGAGGGGTCGCCTGACTCTGACAAGGACAGAATAGAAATATTTCAATTTCTAAAATCATCCATTCATTGACTGTCTTGCTGTTTCCTCTGCTCAATACACTTTTCATGAATATATGCAGAGAAGAGAAGCATTTATGTTAATTATTTCACTGAGCACATCAGGTTTTGGTCTCTAGAATGTATAAGTAAGGCATGGTTAAAAAAATTGTTTAAAAATAATTAGTTCAGGGTTTTCATATTTTTTCCTTACAAAAACGTGAATCAGATGAAATAAGTACTTACTTCATTGGTTACATTGTTCTTTCTTGTTAATATATAAAAACAATTATGAAAAGTGAAGATATCAGTATAATTACTACATTGATTAAATTTTTCTTGTTCGTTGTATTTAAAAAGACCATGACAGATAAGTTGCTACTATAATCACTTTTAAGTGAATTCTGTGCTGGTAAATGAGGTCAGACTAATGGTCTTCATAATTGAAGTTTTCTGAAGTAGTGTTAGTTGGAAAATTGGACCCATTACTTACTCTACAGAAATATCTTTAGTAATTTTTTTTTGTGTGTAAATTGAAATACTTCATTTAGTAACCATGATTCCCTATAAAAATGAGAATTTAAATACTGTTTTGCCACATTCTTCTATCAATTGGGTCAGCGTGCATTAAACATGTACACTACTGATTTTCTCATTTTCATGATTATGAAACAAAATGTTTCTTCTTTTCATTTGGTGAAGCATGTGAGATTTAGGAAGAGCCTCTCCAAATAGGACATACAACACACATAATTTCTTAGTCTCAAAGCTAGAGTTAAAAACATATTAGTCTAAGTGAAATGGAAACCAAAATACCCATAAGATCACAGCAACTGAGTGCAAAAAAGCCTTTGAAGTGAATTGGTATTATTTCTTTAACATTTCCTATAGGAATTTGTATTCCAATCCAATAAATGTACCAGTGAAGAAAGTTTCATAGTTCTGACTGAAAACCCATTGCCATTAAAATGGGTGCATGAAGTCCCACAGGCTGTGAAAGGGCCAAGACTTCAGCTGTTGACTAAGATATGCACACACATGGAGGCAAGCAGAGGATCCCTGCATGAGTAAAAAGCACCACAGGAGTGTGGGTTGCTAAACTTGTAATTCCTCTGCCCATCTCCACTTCTGGTCTCTGCCTCAAAAGATACACACCTCTGTATATTATAAGACAGGGTGAACATAAGCTCTCTGCCTTGGACAACTCCAGTCTTTCATTCGGCCTTTGTGGCAAGGGATCCTCAGGACACAGAAATCTGACCAAAGGATGTGGCTTCTATGAGAAAAAAACCCCTACATCTGTCATGAAATATCTTTCTTTTCTTCTTCTTTTTTTTTTTTTTTTTTTTTTTTTTTTTTTTTTTTTAACCTAGTTATGTTTTTTGGTTTGTTTTGTTGTTTTTTTTTCAAGTGCCCATTATCAACTAAACTTAAGAAATTATTTTTTTAGGAATCTAGACAAATCATTTCATCCCTTTAGGAGAAGAAGAAAGACTTACAGTACAGTAAATCTTATTTTCTGTCACAACATGGAGCTGTTAAACAAAATTCAATTTTCGTTAGTTGAGTTTGTAGGTGGGAAGTGTTAGTCAGAAAGGCAGTGGAACTACAGATGCACTTTCATCACATGTAAGTACTTTCATAATTGAATGGGGACTTTGTTTCTATTTGGGTAAAAGAAACTTTGGCAGCAGTACCTATGTATTGTTTGAAAAGAGTCCACCCTCCCCTACAGTATTTGATGGCATAAGGAAGCATCTCACAGATAAATAGATCAGCTAAAATTCACTGCTTTTCAGTGGAAAAGATCACTGTGAGAGCAAAATATTACCAGTCTCAGGGCTAATTCCTGATTTTACATTTCTCAGTAGTAGAGCAGTTTTTTTCACCACCGGTGAGGTGGTGGATTCTCCATCCCTAGAGACATTTAAAAAGAGACTGGATGTGGCACTCAGTGCCATGGTCTAGCAACCGCACCGGTGGGTCAAGGGTTGGACTTGATGATCTCTGAGGTCCCTTCCAACCCAGCTAATTCTATGATTCTATTCTATGATTCTGATTAAAAATTCTTTTGTGGATACATGATGGCACCTGGATACACAGAAACTCTTCAACACCATCAAGAAATGGACAAAACTTATCCTTACTTATCTGGATAAAATGGGTAACAGCCCCATGCCAGATCCTTATAGTCATTTTCCATGTGGAAAAGCCTACAGGACTACACCTGCTTCAGTCTTCTTGTCCAAATTAACTCAGAACAAGCTGGAAAACCAAACAATGGGCATATTTCGTGAGTAGCTGTCTCTAACTTTACACTTGTGTAACGCACTTGAGGAGGGAAACCAGAAGGCATGAAATGCCAGTAACCAGACTCTAAAGGCACCCTGGGGGTGGCTTAGCCCTCCTTGGCATTCAGTTCTCTCTCATCAATTATTGGTGCTTTCCTAGTACAAATGGTATTTTCAGTTCTGCCATTTTGCCTTAACTTATAGCACAGTAAAAGAATTAATTAGGAGAAATTAAATAAAATTAACTTTAAAAACTTAATCCTTTGTTCTTGAAGGACTACAATGGCCACACATATTTAACATGCTTATGAGAAAGAGTACTTGACAGAGATACATACAATTCACAGATAATTGTAGAATCACAGAATCGGCTGGGTTGGAAGGGACCTCGGAGATCATCAAGTCCAACCCTTGATCCACTACCACTGTGGTTACCAGACCATGGCACTGAGTGCCACATTCAGTCTCTCCTTAAAAACCTCCAGGGACAGAGGATCCACTGCCTCCCTGGGCAGCCCATTCCAATGCCTGATCACCCTCTCTGTAAAGAATTTCTCCCTAATGTCCAACCTAAACCTCCCCCGGCACAACTTGAGACCGTGCCCTTTTCTTGCTGATAGATGCCTGGGAAAAGAGACCAACCCCCCCCTGGCTACACCCTCCTTTCAGGGAGTTGTAGAGAGTGATGAGGTCTCCCCTGAGCCTCCTCTTCTCCAGGCTGAATAATGATATAAAATAAGATATAAAATGATATAAAATAACAGATGCTACTTCAAATTTACACATTTCATAAAACAGAGTACATGGTGAAAAAAATTCAAGCTATTAGGTAAAACTTTTTATAGTGTTCAGAGTTCTTGCTTCTAGAGGAAAATGTATTCATTGGGACTCAAAACTCCAAAAACTGGCATATAGGAAACTTTGAGCTTTATGTGCATAATAATAGTATCCATACTGTGTCAGTCAGGAAAAAGTATAAAGCATCAAACTTTCATCTTTTTTGTCATAAGCTAAAGTCATTTCTGTTGGTAGGAAGAATTTAGCCAAATAAGTCCCAGAACACAAAATAATCAAGGTCTGCACTGATAACCAGTGTCTCATGAAAGAAGAGGCTCTGTGGGCTGAGCCAGCTGGTCCTAAGGGCATGCCTCTGAGAAGTGGGGAGGGAAGAAAATCCCAGCTGTTTTTTCTCTGAAGCAGGAAAACCTTTGAGAGTGGAAATTTCATTCCTGTCATTCTTCTTGCTAGACTACATGATCTGAACTTATCTCTGAAAACTGCAGATGACATTTCGTGCCCAAGAATGGTGTGTGCCCGGGGAGATTCTGCTACCCTGTGCAGACTTGTTGCCAGGGCCAGAACTACTGGTAAGTGCTGGTTGTTTTATTTCAGCAGTCAAAAACAAAGCAAGCAGAGCATCCTGCCATTTACAACCCCCACTAAAATTATTACTGGCTACACTGAAGTATACAGGAGCGATCTTAAAAGGAAGCATTTGGATTTCCCACTATGGACAAAGCAACAGGTCTGATGCTTTTACAGGAATTAATGAAACCTCCTACATCTCAGAGGAGTTTCTTGATAGGCTTAATGAATAGATGTCAGCACAGCTAGCACTAATTGGCATGCTTTTGGGTACCCTGGAGGGGAAAACTCCAAGTGCACAGTATTCTCACACTTCCATGATTTATAAATGTTCAGTCAGATTGACACTTTGTTTCTGGGGCAGTATATTGATATTTGTACTTCTTTTGCTGTGCTGTTACTTATTCTGTGCACATGCAGAGATCATAATGTATCCGAAATGCCAATGTGATGTTTTTTTCAGATCACCCTATGGAAGGGTTTTAGCCAAAATTATTGTGTGGGCAAGAGGAAAAAAAGAAAAGCTTTCAGGTTAAAAAAAAATTCTATCTTGAATATCATGCTTACAACCTTGATTTTATCAATTAACTGACTATTTTGCTAGCTTATCATTAATTCTGCCCAGAGAAACCCAAGTCTCATGAGATCCCTGGTTTGTAAAGCTTTGCCACAGCCAGAAGTGGCTTGAGAGTTAAATTTAAATGCTGTTTGAAGGTATGACATTTTTATGGGAAGTTATTTATGTTAAGGATTCTCCCTATATTTCTTTGTGTGTGCAAATACCTTTTGAAGACTAGAATCAATCTTCTGCCTGAGACAGGTAACTATGGGGGGAATATGTCAGCTGAAGATAAGACATTAGATCACTCTTAGCAAATTTATCACTTTGGTTAGGTGAAAACGTTAATAATAATGTACCTGTATCTAACAGAGTGACCCAGATGAACACTTAGACCCATTGAGTTCACAGAATCTGCACTGCAAGTTGCTATATCCTAAATGGACTCCTTTGACCAGCCCATTACAAGTGGTCATGTTGCAGAAAGTGACTCATTTTTAACATTTAATGGGGCACTTCATTTCCTCTTATGGATTTTGGCCAACATCTAGAAGTTAAAATTACAGGGAAAAAAGCCCATAGAAACACAGAACCTCCATGACTGGAAAAGACTTGTAAGATCCAAATCCAATACTCAACCCAGAAAAACCCAAATTCCACCACCACCCTGGGCAGCCCACTCCAGTGCCTGACTACTCTCTCAGTAAAGAAATTCTTCCTAATATTGAGTCTAAACCTCTGAGTGCAACTTCCGGCCATTTCCTCTAACCCTATCATTATTTACTTGAGATTAGAGGCCAACACCCACCTCACTACAATCTCTTTTCAGGTAGTTGTAGAGAGCTTTAAGGTCTGCCCACCTCCTCCTCCAAATAGACACAGTTGCCTCAGATGCTCCTCATAGGACCTAGAGTAATCTTGGTAACAGCAGGTTTAACTATATACAGCTGTATGTTTTCTGCTGATTATCTAATTGGTGGATGGGTATAATATTTAAAAACATTCAAAATTGTAAAGGAATCAAACTTCCCAGTGATAATGTAACCTTTTTAAAATGGAAAATTAAAATGCAAGCATAATATACTAGTATAATCAAATCAAAGAAAATTAAATGTAATTATCTTCTTGGAACAAGGGTTTTGTAATTATAACAGCTGCTTTATCAATTGGATATCAGATTAATACCTGTAATAAAATGCCTTAAAGAGCTTTCTTAGCTAAGAGAAAAGTTAGAAAAGACTGGTGAAACCAAATGTTAAAAAGAACAAAATTGTCTTTCTCATGGAACAAGTCTGACTAGAAATAGTCATGTGAATTAATGTGTGTGATTTCTCTTTTTTTTTTCTTTTTTCTTTTTTTTTCAGTTCCTCAAAGTCCAACACAGAAAAGAAAGTGAACCTTTTAAAAAATGTCAAAAACAAAATATGTGTGTGATTTGGTCAATTGTACGTAGCATTGTTAATCTGCAAAGACATCCTACCAATGGCACCATACCAATGATTTACCCGAGGAGGCATTAATTACTTGCAACTGGAAATTCTGTACATCAGATTAGTTGCAGTAGTGTTTGAAGGTTGTCTGGCTAAGGATACTGAAAGCTACTGTTCTTTGTTCCCCTGTGTACGTAAAAACGACTGTAATTGAGACATGGCTCCCTGTTTATTGCCAGAGAGGCATCAGTTTGCTGTGCCTCTTCAGCACGCTCCACAGAAGAAGGAAGATGGTGTCTCTGCTCCTCCTTGGCTGATGGGCAGCCCAGTCTGGTCCTGAGTTCTGCGCTGGCTCAGCCCATGCCTCTCTCACAGTAAGTGGAAAGCTTACCCTTTTTCAAAGACTTCAGGAGATTTAAATTGGTTAAAATCAGGGCTGTTCTGTAGCCAGATTTGCACTGGGTCTTGCTTCGTTTTTGCTTCTGCATAATGCATGAAATGGCACATAAGAAAGCAAGATATAATGAAAGCAGCAGCTATAAATAAACATTAAAACTTACCCACATATTTTCTTAAAGGAAACAGATAATGGAATCAGCCTCTCTTATGAAAAATGGATTCTTGTCTTTTCAATCACTAGTCTTATGAATATTTTCATGACAATACATTGAATGTTTTAGTACCTAGAGCTACCATGTTTGGAGTACTGAAGAGATATCCTGGCCCAGAGATGTTTTAGAGGAAATTAGATGATCTTAATGTTACAACTAACTGCAGAATCACCTGCTGAAAGACAAAGAGCTTAAAGATTTCAATTCACTTCTGGTTTCAATTCTATTTAATTCAGTTCAACTGGATAAGGCCCTGTCATTTCACAACATTGTTTCTTGCCTTCTGCTTGAACAAAGAATGAGCTCAAAAGTGCATTTAGTCATAATGAACACTGAATTTGGTTCTATATTCAGTCTTTGCACACTGGCAACAGACAATTACAACTGGATTTAAAATATTTCTGAAAACATTCTTGACTGATCCACTAAATATGATACATGAATATATATATATATATATAAATGTCTCACAAAAAATATTCTACTCCATGGTTTAAGAAAGGTTTGGCTTAACAATGTCTCTTAAATTGCGGATGTTTGTGTTTATTTTAGTTGAGTAGATCCTGTGCTATGTAGAATAATGGTTCATTTAAAATAAATAAATAAATAAAGAAAGAAAGCTTCCTTGGAGAGAAGTTGTATAATGATTCAGATTAGCTTTTGAAAGGAATTTGGAATAGCCAGTCACCTTTGATCTTGCTTAGTAGACCAAAATGAGGATTCTGTATATCAAGTATGTGAGGTAAATCCACAGCCAAGGAAATTGAATAAAATGGATTATTTCCTGTGTGAGGTCATTTAATAGATTTAGTTCTAAATACTCTCTCTTAGGAATTGCATGAAATCCTAAAAGCTGGAGAACAGACAAGCAGGAAGATGTGAATAAAGCTGCCTGGTTAAATCCTTCAGCAGCTGACAGAGTGTGAGACAAAATCAAGTGGATTTTTCATAGAAGAGGAACAATAAGGAAGCAAAGAAGCTGCTCATATTTAAAAAGGCTGCTGTTTGACCCAGCTTCAGTTAAGAGGCATAATTCAGCACCCATGCTAACCCAAATCTCTGCTGTGCTCTTTCCAGGTTGCTGGATGCTCAAAGAAGGGATGTGAGTTTTTAACAATTCTCTTTCATGTTGTCAAAAAACAAGTTAACTATTTTTTTTTTTTTTACCAGTTAGGGATATGGATATATGATCTCAGGTTGTTCTTCTAGCTCCCTGGAGTATTTTTCTTAGTCCCATTCTAATCTGCACTGAAAGAGAATTTACATTTCCTTTAAAAGTTGTTTTTTCCTCTACCATATAATCTTATATCTGTATTTGATTAATCTGATTTCCTTGGCAAAAATCAAGGAATGCTTTTCTGTTCTTTCATTATTCCTCAAACCTGGTGTTTCAGCATGTCTGAAAATTTGAAAATTAACTGGTGATTTGTCATGCTGCAGCCATAGGTTTTAAAAGTACAAATACATACAATCTCTAACATGTACAAACTCTTTGGGGAGTGCGATGGAGTGAAATGTTACAGAAATATTCTGATAAAACCTATCTGCTTATAGACATTTAGTCTGGGTGCATCTACTATATCTAGTAGATTCACGAATTTGGGATTGATATTAAACTTAATTCCACTACTCTGATCTCTAGAAATCCTGGATATGCAAATTTAGATTCAATATATTTGATGACCTTCAAAAAGGCAATATAATTCTGGCCAGTTGTGAAAGGTTGTTAAAATGGGGCTTTAATAGTATAATATAAACCTTTTTTAATGGGGAAAAAAAAAAAAAAAGACTTTTTTTCTCCCTTTAAGGACAAAACCATTCAGAATAAATATACTTGGGAGGAAAAAAATACGCAACCGTATCTAGCAATAAAAATTATGTTTCTGTTTTTCATTTTAAAGTGAACATATTTTTCCCACACTTATTAGCCATTTATATGCAATCACCAAGAACAGTGTTTCCTGACCCTCAGAGCAGTTTGTATCTTCTACTTTTCTTGTGATTCAACTATACATTTCCATAGTTCTTTCTTTACTCACCATTTCACCAACATTCCAGATGATTTGTTTGCTAGTTATTTCAATAGACCTCCACATTTCCATTCCAAAATCCATTGTGTCATTACCATGGGAACCACTGTCTTTTTATCCTTCAAGTAAAATATGTTTTAGAAAAGCTCACATTCTTGTAACAGAAATTTTCAGGTGAGAACGTCTTCATTTTGCATTCTTATCTTATGGACAATTTTACTACATGTGGTGATTTGTCATCTCTGTTTATTATATGTGCACTGTAGCCAAAGCACCTTCTAGAGATACAGTCACAGTGGCCAGCTAAATACACACTGTGGTTTTAGCACTGGACATGGCTGAGTCTATAGCATCATCAAAGGACTCTGCAGGTGATATAGAAGCTGTTCAGGAAATCTTAGCAGCTGAAGCAATTGTTACCACCAGCCAAACTTGCAAATTTTAGAGCTACTTTGGGTATGCCTATGTGATCTGCAGCTACTATAGGTTCTCTACTGCAGATGTTATTTTGGCAGCCATCTCTATGTTTCTCATTTAGTAGTTTGCATTGATAAATACTAGGGAAACCAGGGGAAAAGATCTATGAGGAGGCCTGGAGCAATAAAAGATGTCATTACAGAATTAAAGTCAAAAAGAAAAGGAACAAGAAAAGGGAGATTATTACCATTTTCATGGATTAAAAGAAATATTTAATTGCCCAGCAGGATAAGTAGAAGACAAGACTATTCCCAGAACAAATTGTTCTGGGTTGCATTTCCCTTTCCTTCACACAAGCTGGAGCCCAGGGCTGGCATGTCTCAGAGGCCATCATGGCAAGGAAACTGAAGTGGATTTGGGAAAAATAGCTTAATATTTGAGTACCCCCTTGTAGGACACCTGAGCTTTCAAGGCCATGAACTACAACTTTTAACTGATGTGGGGCTATCATCTCATGGTAAAATACATTTTGCTTCCTAGTGAATTTGTTAAGTCTTTGGCTTTTTAGCAAAATGCCCCTGTTTCTCTGATATGTGAGAGAAGTAGATAAGGAAGGACTGATCAGCCCAATTTGTCACTAGTGCCTGGGGACCCTCAGATTCCCACTGAACCCAGTGGTGTGCACAGCTCCCATTTCTGTGCCAGGGGAGAAGGAAACAATGGATTTGACTCCAAATCTCAGGTGGATGAAACATTCCTAAAGGCACCTGTTTTCTATATTGTGGAACACAGTGAAATAAATACACACTTGGCCTCTAACTGGACGGACACACACCCAACCACTGCAATAACACAATTATTAGCAGTTATTCATTCAGGTAAAGCCTACTCTTAGCAGTAATCATGTTTCTCATTGTGTGTCTCTTCTGCAGGGGGCAGAGTATTTCTTAAAGTAAGGAGTCTAGTCAGTTTGGGATTTACTGGCATAATTTTACATTACTTTTGTTTACTGATTCTCTTTCTTTTCCTTGTCTCTCCACATTCAGAGAGCACTTTGGATCTGTGATTCATCAGATATTGTTCAGAAGCTTCTGAAAAAGTACATTACAAGAAGCTATTAAGGAACATAGATTGTCATGACTTGAAAGATAAAGTACTGTCAGTGAATAGGAAAAGCTGAAGACAGAAAGCAAACTAGGAAAAGAAAGTCATTATAAGGACAAAAAGGTAAAGGGTGTGATCACAGATACACAAGTAGCAGCAGCTATGACTCAGAGAAGGGACTGGAGAGCAAAGTAGCACCAGTCCTAGGTGAAGAAGCCCCCTCAAGACAAGAGACACCCCTGAACTGCTTGGCTCAACCTCAGACAGAGTATGGAGGCAGCTGTAGTTTAATAGTAACACCTGCAAGACAATAACTGAACATACCTTGGTAAATTTGGTGGGGTCTAAGTTAACTCACCTCTTTAACTAAATGTAAAGGACCATTTCATGTTCAAAGTAAAGCTCAGCCCAGTTGTGGCTGTGGCAGTAAAAGCACGTGCATGTACATGCAGATCTGCAAGGAGTGTAAACAGTGGCATAAAAATAATGCTGAAACTATAAAGTCTTCATTTCATATTGTACAACCACACACTGAATGCTGCATTTGTCTCTTTACCCAAACTAAATATAACGTTACAGAAACTGATACTGTTCAGTGACAAACAATTATTATAAGCATTAAAAAGTCATAAAGAGATTAATAAAGAGGATTAGGACTGTTTACTGTTGAAATTATCTGATCATGATAAAAAACATTTGTAGTCAGTAAATAGAACAAATAATTTTGGAATTCTTCTTTATTCCAACATACTCAACTACAAAGTGTCAGATTCTAACCTGATGAAAGGAAATGTTTATTTTAGGTAGCTGTAAAAGTCATATTGTTGTTCAAACTAAGTGGTATAGACTTCAGTGGAATAAGATTTTTTTTACAGTTTTTCCATCAATGTTTCCTCTGTTGGAAAATAACTTTTGAACCATATAGAAAGATTTTATGTCAGTTTCCTAAGAGAAATGAAGCAAATGAGAAACAATGTTTCAACACTGTTTAGTTCAAACTTTTCCAACCAATTTTGTGGGGTTTATTTTCTTTATGTATTTTCATATTTATTACTAAATCTTTCTTCAATTTTTTTTTAAATTTATTTTTTATTTTCCTTTCATTTCAGAAAGTGAAAAATTGAAAGAACTATGGTACAAAAATTTAAGACAGAAAAGAAAGTAGGCCTTTCTGGCTCAAGCACTATGATCCAAAATGGTCAACCTTACGTTTTAGAAAATCAAACTTCTCTTAAGGATATTTTACTTTTATTTTGACAGTACTTCTAGAAAATATTTAACATATTTTCAGTGAATCAGGGGAATCCCAAAGGAAAAGTTTCAGATTATACAAGGATTAGTATGTATCATTGCAGTAGAATTAATACAAGGATACCTGGTACAAGGTAGCTGTGCCAGTGCACCTGGAAGCAGGCACAAACTTACTGTGAGATGTGGAGATGCCCAGAGTTGTAACTTGTCATTCCCTCTCCTTTGGGCTGTGTCACACGTTATATGATGATTGACTCTGTCTGATGTTTCACAGTTCTCCTCCTTTTCCTCCTCTCCATCCAACTGCACTGGGCTCTGAACTTCAGTCTGAGATTGGAGATTAACATTTGTCATAACTGAAAGTTTTCAAAAGCACAACAGAATATTAAAAACCATGATGTGTGTTTATAAAAGTACACAAAACCAACCCCACACAACCTGGCACGAGTTGGATACTAGGGATTCTGCTACTTCTGGAGGAAACAGGTCTTCACGTTTAAGGAATTTGTTTATAATACCTACTCAAGCTGCAGGACAGGAGGATTTCTTTTGGTTTTATCATTCAAATTCCTATGGCACTGTAAGAAAACATCTTCTGCCATGTACCAGGGTCTTATATCTGCTGATTCTATTAGCAAATCTGGCAGCTTTATGGAGGATGAATTGAGTTGCAGTCTCTTTCATGAAACAAAACACAAATCACATCTCAGATAAGTAGTGTATTTTTCATAAATGTTTAATTCACAAGCACAAATAAAAGCATAAAAGGGTGATTTTATTTCATTATATATGGTGATGCACAAATGAGCAGTTGGTGTTTATTCCATTTAGTTTCCTTTAGGCAAGTAAAGGTCAGCAAAACCCCCAAAATTACCGAGCAACTTTCCCAGACCAAGACACTTAACTCCTTAGGTGTAATATTTAAAAATTATTTTGTGGACTCTAGAAGAGCTTTACCTCTATAAAGTGTTCTTTTTTCACAACTATGGGAGGTATTGCTTTAACTGAAATTACTGTTAAGATCCTGTTCACTAACAATCCCACCTTGATTCAATCCTGCAAATGCTTTTAAATTCCACCTCTGAAGTTTTTCCCCCCTTCTATACCTTTATTTAAATGAACTCTGACACTTCCAAGTACAAATTGATGAAGGGCTTAGATGCATTATAGAAGATAGGGTGGAACAAAGTGCCTACCTAATATACTAAGTGCAGGAAAATGCTCCCCCTGAATTGGCAAATTTACCTTTGTTCCTTGTTCCACTTGATCAGTCAAATGTCTCACGGAACGTAAATTTTATTTACTCTGTCATCATAACTGACAGGGAGGATATGAGCATGTGTGTATGAATGTGTGGGTGTATATATATATATATATATATATATATGTATGTTCATATAAGAATACACTTAGATGCATCTGAATTTATACAGATATATGTATTTTTTCAGAAACCACAGTTATGATCACTAAGAACATTTGCATACAAACACAAATTAGATTGGAAATTCCCTTCAAGTGCAGCCTTGTTGGTACCCAAGCAGAAATATTCCTAGATGTCAGAGCAGTATCATAACGCTGAGAAAAGAAGCCCTGCCCCAGTAAGGCTCATTAGTTCCAGTGCAATACCATAATGACACAACTGCTACATTTCCATTCCTAAAAAAAATTCCTTCTGGAGCACACGTGGTGCATTGACTGAACCCAGGATGACAGTAGACCCAAGACTTTGTCTGAGGCTTCTCCACAGCAGGCTGAGTTTCCTTCCCTATTTTGAGCTCATTGTGTCACTGAATACAGTCCAGAGGAAAAAAAAAATGGGGGAAAGGAAGTGAGAGAACATTTGTCTGCAGGTTTATGTGAAATAATTGGGTGGAGAGAGAGAAATAAAGCAGTAAGAAGGCTGCTCTATCCACATTTTCCTTCATGCAGGGGGGTTGCAAGGGGGAATGTTTTGGAGTAAGAAATCTTTCCTCATGCAGAGCAATGGCACATCTCCCTGTATTCAAACAAGCTTTTAGATTGATTATGTGCTCAGAATAATAAATCCTATTGCTATGGGAGAGAAAAATGTTTACCTCAATGTCCAAAGTAATTTCTGTCTCCCCAAACACTGTGAGAAGTATCAGATGCTGTCAGAATGATTTTCTGGTATGATTTGTCTCGGACTGAACCTGGCTGTGATTGCAGGCAGCAGGCCATACACAGCAGACGTTGCACACAGATTCATATGATGTGCAGGTCTTTGGGGTTTTTTTTTAATCACTTAATTAAATAGAGTCATTTGCAATTGTTTTGGGAAGTTAAAAGCTACTGCACTTGAGAAAAATAGTACTGAATGCAATTATAGTACTTATTAGCAGCCTTCATTTGTCAGCATCTGTGTGTTTGCAAAATCAGAGTGTCCCCCCATGGACTTCCCTGGGAATGATACATCGAACCCATTGGTTTTGCCACTGCCCTTTTTATTCCAGATGGCTTCCCTGGGTTAGCTGAGGTCCATCTCCATGCCATTTTTCCAGAAGTGGATCTCCCATTTAATGAACCTTTCCCCCAGAAAACAGAGGGATGTGGGGATCGAGTGTGCTGTAGGGAGAGTGAACTTGTCGCCACAACCCTCTGATTATGATAGAGCAGGGACCAACAAGAGAGAACTTTAATAGTTTTCTTCACTGTCATCCATCTCATATAACATGCATAACACTCCGGGATAACATATAAATGTTATTTGGACTTCATTAGGGAAAAAAAAAGCCAATGGGAGGTAAAAGGTTCTTTTAACCACAGTTATGTTTCTCATGGCCCTGAGGAACCCTGTATGCTGAGAAAATTGCTTTCCATGCCATGGATGAAAACTGCTATGGAGATAGTTCCAAGGAGTGAAACAGACACCTCAGTTCAAAAGTTTTTACTTCACTAAGGACAGAGCCACTAACAGATGCCCTGGGCCTGGAAGAGAATCACAGGCCAACAGGAAGGCATGTACAGGTAGACAGATATAAGCCCTGCCAGTAAAGCTGCTCTGAAGAAGGCACAGTTCAAATGCCCCTATGCAAACACATGAAGCATGGGGAATAAAGGAGTTACACATCTGCCTGTCTGCAGGGCTGTGATGTTATTGGTGTCATCGAGATGTGGTGGGATGTCTCCTGTGACTGCAGCGTGGGGATGGTTGGGTATAAACTGCTTAGAAGGGTTGAATGGGACAAAGCCCTGGAGGGGAAGGGAGCCCAGGAAAGCTGGCGGATGAAGCTGCAAAGCCACTGTCCATCACATTTGAAAAGTCATGGCAGTCCAGTTCCTGCTGACTGGAAAAAGGGAAACATAACCCCCATTTTCAAAAATGGAGAAAAAAGACAACCTGGGGAACTACAGGCCAGTCAGTCTCACTTCTGTGCCTGGCAAGAACATGGAGCAGATCATCCTGAAGGCTCTGCTAAGGCAAACAGATAACAAAGGGGTGATTGGTGACAAACAACACAGCTTTACTAAGGGCAAGTCCCACCTTACTGGTTTGGTGGCCTTTGGTAGATAAAGGCAGAGCAAGAGATGTCATCTACCTGGACCTGTGCAAAGCATTCAATACTGTCCACATGACATTCTAATCTCTAAACTGCAACAATACAGATTTGATGGATGGACCACTTCCTTGGATAAGGAACTGGATGGATGGTCACACCCAAAGAGTTGTGATCAGTGGCTCAGTGTCCAAAGGAGATGTGTGATGAGTGGTGTTCCTCAAGGGTCAGTACTTGGACCCACTGCTATTTAACAACTTTGTCAACTGCATGGAGAGTGGAATCAAATGCACCCTCAGTAAGTTTGCTGATGACACCAAATGGTGGTGAAGTCAACATGCTGCAGGGAAGGGATGCCATCCAGAGGGACCTTGACAGTCTTGAGAAGTGGACTTGTGCGAGCTGCATGAAGTTCAACAAGGTAAAGTACAAGCTTCTGCACCTGGGTGGAGGCAATCCCATGCACGAATACAGCTTGGGAGGAAAAAGGATTGAAGCCAGCCCTGAGGAGGAGGACTTGGGTGTGGTGTGGTGCTGGACCAGAAGCTCAGCATGAGCCATCAATGTGTGCTTGCAGCTCAAAATGCCAACTGGGTCCTGGGCTGCATCAAAAGAAGCACAGACAGCAGGTCAAGGGAGGTGATTCTCCCTCTCTACTCTGCTCTTGTGAGATCCCATCTGAAGTACTATGTCTAGTTCTGGAGTCCCCAACAAAGAAAGGACACAGAACTCCCTGAATATGTCCAGAGGAAAGCCACAAAACTGATCAGAGGGCTGGAGCACCTCCCCTATGAAGACAGGCTGATAAAGTTGGGGTTGTTCAGCCTGGAGAAATGAAGGCTCTGAGATGACCTTATAGCAACCTTCCAATATCTAAAGGGGGCCTACAAGAAAGCTGGGGTAGGGCTTTTTCCACAGCTGTGTAGTGAGAGGACAAGGGGAAATGGTTTAAAACTTGAAGAGGGGAGACCTAGGTTAGACATTAGGAAGAAATTCTTTCCTGTGAGGGTGGTGAGACACAGGCACAGGTTGCCCAGGGAAGCTGTGGCTGCCCCCTCCCTGGCAGTGTTCAAGGCCAGGTTGGATGGGGCTCTGAGCAACCTGGTCTGGTGGGAGGTGTCCCTGCCCATGGCTGGGGGGTTGGAACTGGGTGATCTTTAAGGCACCTTCCAACCCAACATTCCATTCCCTTCTATTCTATGTTATGGACAGATGAAAATAGGAAACAGAGATTTGCTCACCTGGAGATATTGAAACTGAAGAAATAAAACTGTCTTGGGTATAGAACTGAAACAGCTCAGGTGACAAATTGATGCCTGACAACAAGGCTTCAGCAGAAACGAGGATTGAAAACAGACTGGTGACTGGGAGACAGGAGAATCTGTACTGTCAGATTTCAGATTCCTGACTTCTCTGAAACACCTGTGAATGCACCTGTTACTAGATTAGTTGTGTTTAGGTACAATTCCAGTCACAAATACCATTTTATAGTGCTTTGCTCTTCATTCTTCTAATTAAGAAACTTACCTGGTTTTCACATGAAGCTGTAGCCATTACCTTTTTGTAATGTAATTGTAAATAAAATTACAAAAGTTTTTAGTGAAGGCAGAGACTGTCATTATGGTCCCTATGCTCTAAGAGAAGCTGCACAAATGGACACAGCTATTTTCTACTATATTTAGCAACATTATTTGGGTGGTCAGCAGGGCTTGCCCTGACATATCTGACATTAATTATTATTCAGCGTAAGCAAGATTTGGATAAACCAGTTTAAGAAAGGCACAAGAGATGTTCTTTTTTTGAGATATTCACCATGGATTTCTTTCAGATATTATCAGTAGGTCTAAATGTATGAGATTACTGAGCTGTTGCACACCGGGCTTTCAGCCATAGCAGTTCTACTGAAGAAGAAGCTGTTAGGACGCAACCCATTATATGGTATCTTTGCGTTTGTCTCCTGTTTTGGCAGTAATAAATAAATTAAATAAATATCATGTAATGGTAGGAAATTCCCTCTTTGTCTTAGTTTTGTATTGTAATTGTATACATTTAATTTTTACAATACTAACACTGATAAATACCATAAAAATATTCTAATATGATTATACTGTAAGCAAAAACTGTTTAGCTTTAGAAGCAAATAAAAAAGATTTAATAAATCCTTATTTAAAAATTGCTCATGTTTCTAAAAAAATTTAGCTCTTTTCAAAGGTCTGGGAAAATATCCCAAATTTAGTGTCTGAATTCCTGGAATTCTCCTCCATAAAACCACCCTTCAGGTGGATAGATGCCTTCAGGTAGTCAGTACCTTAGTGTTAAAAAAGGAAACCTACAGTTTGATATTCCAAATTAATTCTGTCATTCAGGCCAGGGTCTTGAACCAATGTGTCCTCCAGCCATGCCTGTTTAATCTGGACAAATACAGGAGCAGACTTAAGTTCTTGGTCTTACATGATCAAGTGCCCCATGTCCCCAGCATCCTCAGGGGCAAGATACTATTTTACTCATGAGAAACCCCCTTCACCATTTTAAGAGACAAAAATCAAAGACTTTCTTGGCTGGAACTGTTTGTATATCAGCCATATGTTGTCACTGGAAAGAAAAGATGTAAACAAGAAAACAAAACAGGATGAGCCATAACATGCAGTTAACCTTGCATCACAAGAAAGCTGCTGCTTAAGAGTATTCTGCAGCCATATGCAAAAGAAATGGCTAACCCAAAAGAAGCCCTCAATATATCAATTTATAAGAAAGATGGGAAGTCCTAATATAGCATAGATCTTTGACATGCTTGTATATTGGCTGAAAAATTGAAACAGTTGGATCTTTACTTTGTCTCTCTGTCTCTGGTTGTCTGAGGGAAAATCTTTAAAAGATTTTTCTTTTTTTAGATAAGAACAGAAACAGTCTTGATGTTAAAAATGCTTCCTGAATACAAAGAAGTGCCCTAATCCTGCTGGTTTAAACATCATTCTTCTTCCTAAATCCAAAAATAACTGTGTCTCACCAACAAAAAGTGTTGAACCAACCAAATATCATTGTGATCTTGACAACTTCTTTTATAAAATCTTCAGAATACGGAAATGTTCCCTTCATTTATTGTGTTGCTTTTTAGTCCTTAAAAATGACAGAAGCACAGGACAGTTGAGGTTGGAAGTGACCTCTGGAGGTCATCTGGTCCAACCCCCCTATTCAAGCAGGGCTAGATAGAGCGGGATGCCAAGACAAAGTCTAGATTTTGAGTGGATTAAAAACCAGCAAGACTTGCATAGCTAACATATTAATAGCTTTATTTCCAGTCCAGAAAATAATATTTATTTTTAATTTAATTGAACCTGTTGTAAAATCAATCAAATGCTCAAAATGCTGAAGTTTTCTGCATATTGGAAGCTCAGTCTGAAGAAAAATGCCATTCAAACTAATATGTGGGATTGAGGCAAAAACTGCATAGTTAAAATTAAGAAAGTAATCAGATTTGGGACAAAAGAAATTATCATTTCATACTGAGTTTATCATTCAAAGATAGCAGTGAACATTGAGTGCTTATGAGAGAGAAAATGTCAAATTAGAGCAGAAATCTAATCCATGATACTTGACATCCTGCTTTGGGAATGGCAAAATGAGCATTTTGGCATGGCCCAGAAAAATACAAAACTGCAGTGAAGTGATGGATTGAATGTGAGGGACTGATATGTGGAATTGTCCTTGTCATTTATGATATTGCTGCTGCAAATATTTCAGGTATTCTTAATAAAAGCTGTCCATGTGGGCATTGTGTCATGCCAATTAGATTCCATAAGGTTTGACTAGAACTTAGAATGCTAAAACAATTGAGCTTTTTTTTATTTTTTTATTTTTTTCTCCTGGTAAATATGGTTTTGAACCTACAGAGATGGAGGAGACTAAACAGCACTTTTGCTTGATAGAATTATGGTGACTAGGAAACAGCTCTAGAGTCATCAAAGACTACACTTAGTAGCCACTACAGGGCCCTTTGGAGAATTAGGAGAAGTAATTCTAGTAAACCTCTGCACTATTTTCACACTAAGAGGATCCAGTTATTGGGCAATGACAAGGGAAATGAGTGTTTATTTATCATAAAAAGCACTACACATGCTTTAAAAAGTGTAGAGCAAAAGATGTTACCTTCTCCACAAGGGGACAAGGAAGTGAAACAAAGAAGATGAAACAAAAGTATGTGAGTGACTGGAGCTGGGAAGTCACCTCAGTTGTCCGTGTTCCTGCAATGGACCATCCCTCCAGTGTTGACCTGGAGATGACTGATGGGACTTAAGACAGTATTCATATTTTCTAAAACTGCTGCCAGTAAACAGACACAATCAATCTGCATGAAAATGAAGCCTTTAATTAAACTAGAGGCCATCAGTAGGGCGGGCAGTTTCTCTTGCTGTTTTGGTTAGAAAATACATCAGAAATGCAAGGTGAGAGAGAGTACAGAACTGAAAAAATGGCCAAGTACATCTTTTTCTTTAAGAGCTTTGAACTATTCGTGGCCTCTCTCCCACTTCATCCACATGTGGAAAGGTCAAGAGAAGCCTCCTGGCCTGATTGCCCAAGCTGCTAGGTATCTGCCATTGCTGTTGAACTTTTGATGCTATGTGAGCCTGGCTTTTTTGAGTATCATCTTACACTGGAGGTACTAGAGCATCTCAGACTTCTCAGAAGAGCAGCTCCTTCTCAGTTATTCTCCAGTACAGCTGGAGAGCAGCTTTTCCAGGGCAGGAAAGTGGGAACTCTCTATGGTAATTCAGTGTAGGTGTATTCATTCTCTGCCCTGTGGCAACTATACTAGGGGGAGCACTCCAAGGCACTTTGCTTTACCCTTGACATATTTGAGTAAATATTTGTAGCTAGTAATGACATCAGCATTTCCTATTCTTGGTGTAAGAAGGCATTCAGCAAATAGAAAGGTGATGCTTTTTCTAACATTTTGTAGCTCTTTGCATTTTATTTTTTTTGGGGGGGATGCTTAAAAAGGTTATAATCCTCCATTTGAGAACATTGTGCTAGAATGACAAAAACACCAGGGCTGAAATTAGGACTGCATCTACCAGTAAATTGCTGGCACTTGGAGCATGTACGATAAAAAATATTTGTTTTCATTTCAAATAATTTGAATGAACTGGATCTTTATTCACCCTTCAGATAGTAAGGAAAATAATTTATTTTGTATTTTTTGCTTTCCAGGGAGGAAAAATGACCAGCTCATTAACTTTTTATTCATTCACTGTCATATCTTGTGGATCAGTTTTTAGGAAATCAGTCTGTATTTCAATCTAGAAAGGAATTTGGCACATGCAAAATACAGTCAATTCTATGGAGGTGACAAGGTACAAATTAACTTTAATCCATCTTTGTACTAGTAATCATGAGGACACTCAACACCCAAATGCTGAGGTTTTTGCTTAGAAAGGTGATCTGTGTGCATATTTTTCCATCATTTTAAGCAGAGGAGGGGCTGTTTGCTATTGTAAATTAGCATATATATTAGATCCAATCTATGCACAAATTTTGCATTAGCCTGCATTGATTGCAACACGAAAGGGGCTAATAGCACTATAGTGCTACAATTCTCATGTAAATGCAGTTATACCAGTGTAACAGTGCTTCCTACTGATATATCTTCCTTGCTTTCTAATACAAACTTCCCCAACATAAGCAACTTCTTGAGTTGCCAAGAGAGAAGAAGCTGTGGAGGTTCATTTATCGTTAGACTTTAGTATATGAAATTATGAGCAGCCTACCAGAAAGCAAGCTAGAGAGTGAATTGACAGAGTCATTTGCACAATTATCCATCAGTAAATGCAGCTTCATGTTCAGGTTTCTGCCTTTGAGTGAAAGCAGTATTTTCTACCCCAAATTTTGTGGAAGAGGAGTCTCCCCAGGGCAGCTGCTATAAATAAATTATTTGTATATTCATGCACCATAGCATGTTTTGCACATTTCCATGCCTCTGCATTACAATTTCTTTCCTATAAAGATATCATAAAATTAAAAGGGAGAAGGGAATCATTACCTAGATGATCTGTGTGGGTTTACCAATATCTGAATTACCTGTTAGCATATCAAGCCTGTACTTGTCAGTCGTGGTACACTGGAAAAAATTATTAGGAAGTCTGTGATCTAGAGCCTGGTCCCAAAATCAGACATCTTTCAGAAACAGGGTTAGTGGATATTCAGTCAATCCAGAAATGTAAACAGATGACATTGGCATGCAGACAAACAGGCAAGGTTCTCTGCTCTTGCTAATTTGTGTTCTTCAAATAGCTGAAACAATTATTTGCTAAGGAAATCAGCACTTTATATTAACTTAAATTTTCACCAGCTTTCCTGATACAGCTTCATATATGAAAGAATTTATTACCTCCAAACAGTCATAACTAGGGAGTAATTAGCATAATTTTTTTTATATTGCTGTGTTGAGCTGCTTGAATCTGGGATAATAGATATAATGAGAGCAATCACAGGGCTGTATTTTAGTCTTGAGAGATCTACTGATGGCAGAAACTGCCAGGAGATCATCACTGCCAAGCTGCTGTGAGGCACCACCAAGCCCAAGCCATAAACAGGGTTTGGGCAATTCCTTGCCTGGGATCCAGAGTTGTTCCAGTGATTTCCTTCAAGCCAGTCTCCTTGCACCACATCTCACTGTGGGGGTGAAATATGGTGTAAGAAAGACTAATTGGAGCTTTTCTTTTTTGCTGCTCTTTAACTTACAGAATCATAGAATCCTAGCATTATTAAATTGTTTGGGTTGGAAGAGACCCTAAAGATAAGACCTGTTTGCAATGGGCAGAGACACCTCCCCCTAGACCAGGTCAAAATCTTGTCCAACCTGGTCTTTAGCACTTACAGGGCAGGGGCAGCCACAGCTTCCCTGGGCAACCTGTTCTAGTGTCTCACCACCCTCATAGTGAAGAATTTCTTCCTCATGTCTAATCTAAATCTACCCTTTTCCAGCTTAAAACAAACAGACAAACTGTTGCTGGTCCAAAACATGGTTTTCTTTTACAAGATTTACACTTCCCTACTTCCTCATTTTTGGTCGTGTCCTTGAACCAGAGTACAGTTTTGCAAAAGTTTAATTTCAGGTCACAATGAGCAATGTAATAGATGAGATGATATATTTATTCATGTAGACTTCTGATAGAAGTGCTCATTGGATTTAAATTGGGTGTGATTATATTTTTGAGCTAGATGAATCTTATAATTTTTCTTTCTTTCTACAACTGTACTTATCTATAGGGAAAAAAAAAAACCACCTCTGTACAGATACAGAGTTTAACAGATTTCAGCAGAAACCTGATTCCCTGGATGATTACCTGTAGGCATTTTCACCTTCATTTTTTTATCAACATTATATAAAGCCTGACTACTTACAGAACAGGGCCTTTCCATCCATCTCTTAAACAGTCAAGACTGTTCAAACTAGTTTTTTTCTCTTCTTTTGTGGTAATGACTTCAGCAAGTCTTTTAAGAAAGGTGATAACTGCTTTTGAACTACCACATGCATAATTTTTAGGGAAAAAAGGAATCGAGATGAAACTAAGATCTTTTTTAGGTCTGAAATAGAAGTAGGAATTTCAAAGCACTTCTAGACTGGTAATAACTGCTCTGAGTTTAATTTAATTATGCTACTCAATTACACAGTCTGAGAAAAAATATAGATGGCATCTGTCTGGAAAAATGGGATGCTAGACAAGGAAGAGATGATAAGGTCATTGGTTCCTATAGGATGAAAAGAGAAATTAGTTATTATCACCTATGGGACACTGAGTCATCAGGAAAAAGCTTGGGGAAAACTGCACAAAACTCATCTAACTCTATGGCTTTTAATATCTTTGGAGGTCATTAGACCTTGAAAGCTACATTTTGTGAATTCCTGCCTCAACAGTGACACAAACAGTCCTATTCTACACAAAATTTTATACAAAGATCCAGTCAAGGAGGTGAATTTTAGATGACTTGATCTTGTATCTAGTATCCATTGAAATCAATGGGAAGATTTGTAGTCACCTAAACCAGAGGGCTTCATTACTATGAATATTACTTGGTCTTACTACTACTACTATTATTGTTAGTCTGTAAATGAAAGAAGAGTCTTTCACTAAGATGGGGGCATATATTTTTTTTGAAGCCTTCACTAAGACACTCAAAAGCAGTTAAGATGACACAAATGCTCTCAGTCTGAATTTATTAAATAAAGATGCTTTACAATTATGAATTCAAGTCCATGGTTAAAATTACTCACAAGCGCTCTCATTCTAGCTAAATAACACTGTTTAAAAAAAATAGAGGAAAAATGGTTTGCAAACTTTAAGTAGGTTGCCTCCCACAGTATTTTTTTTTTAATGGCAAACTGAGGCAGAAAGAGTCATTAAACTTCTGATCTCACAGAGCTGCTGAATATTTTGACATTTTCTTCCCTAAGGGAAACTTCCCTGGGAAGGATTATAATATTTTAGACTGCTTTCCTTCCTCACCACCACTGCAAACTATGAAAGCAATCACAATCCAAAGCACCGATCACATCTGAGGTCTTTTCATTACATGAGGTTGCAGTTACCCAAACCCAGCACAGTCCCTCTCACAAATGCATCTTGTGAAAGGTGAAATCCATGTTTAGACATTCTCATATAACTGCTTTCCTCTCCTATCACAAGACAGCAGTTCATACAGGAATAATGGCAGCTGGAAGCCAACAAAGAGCACTTCAAACAGAGTAAAACTGAACCACTAAGGAGAGGCTGATTTCTAGCCAGAAGTTAGATTAAAATGTACTGAAAACAGTGGGAGCTATTTTAAAGTGATTGCTTTCACTACAAGACTGAACTTTCTCAAGTTCACCATTCTGTGATGCTGTTTTCTTTCCATCAATTCATTCAGCTCCCAGGAAGTCACACAATACAAAAATCAGTCAATTTATAGTTTTGTCAGTTAATCGGGGAATAATGCAAAAGCCAGTAATGCAGGTGTCTAAAATGTGAAACTGAGGACTTCAAAGTTAATTACAACGACATTTAGATGATCCTTGGTAAGATAAACCATCCAATAAGGACCTCCCTTCCCATATTTTGCTGATACTTCACATTTTGCTGGAGGTCAAATTATACATTTTTCACATAAATCCTCTGCTTTGTTTATCACCATTGGCAAGTGTTTCATTTTCTGTAGCCATCAGTGTCACCAAGCTAGTGATTTTTTTTTTAAACTTATCTCAGTATTTCTTCACCCCTCAGTATTGCCATTAAATCCTGCTGCTGTTCTTTATATATATGAGAAATCCAGTGATTCATCTCTGTCCCTACCAGCAAAAAATGTGTTCCCACAACATTTTACTTCTTTGCTGCAGCAGAAACACTTCACTTCATAGTGCTGTCATTAAATTCAGCTCATACTTGTTTCTCTCTGCAAAGAAATTTGTTTCACTCCTCTTTGTCTTCTCTGCCTCCTTCTCCTCTGTCTCTTCTGCATCCTTCAGATACTGCTGTTTTCCATGCTTTTGCCTTTTCAGCTGATATCCATTGCTTTCCTCCCCTCCCAAGGAAATCCAGCAGGGCTTCTCTGGTTTTCAGTTTCCTGTTTTCCCCAGTGTGGTCAGTTAGCTATATCTCCCATTACTTTTGGGGGTCCACCACCCTTTAGAGAGGAAATAAATTAGTTAGAAAGGAGGAAATAAAGAGGAAACTGCAATTATGGAGATGCAAAGGCAATTGGAAGGGCAGGACAGAAGCTTCATATACAAATAATAGTATACTTATATAAATAAATACGCATGTACAGATGCATCCATGAATCAGTGGGAGTGTTGTGCTGTGCATTTTGAATTCCACCACTGAACTGGGTGGATCCCTTTACTCCTTCCCTCCTCCACCCTTACACTCTCCCTTCTATTTGGGCAACTGAGGCTTGGAGCACCTGTACAATGACAGCAACTAAATGTCTTTTCCTCATCACATTTACAAGTAATACTGCTGTATAGGGGGATAACTATAAAAATAATATTTCCAGCCCCAGAGCCATGTCAGGGACTGGTTTTTTTTGGTTTGGTTTTTTTTTTTACAGATTTGATACAGAGAAATATCTTTAACTGGCAGGTATTTCTCCTTTGCCCTCCGAGAATAGTTTAAGAGCATAAAAATGCCAATATATGCTGTTGATCAACCTACCAGGTGAATTCCACAGAGTGAACTCATTTACAGATTCATTTACTGGGGAGAAGGAGAGCAAAGAAGAGGCAAAAGGCAAAGATTTTAAAGAAGATTTTAAAGAACTTTAAGCTTTAATTCTTTGGCTTCCACACTCCTTCAGAGACCTTGTTCTGTGACAGAAAGAAGTTGCTAAAATAGAATGAAATCCTGTTTCCCTATTCTGCAAGTTTTACAATTCCCAGTATTAATAAACATCAGCTTCAGAGTACTTTTCATCTTCAAAATGTTGAATAAATTCTTATTTTTCTCTAGAAGAATTTTCTTCTTACCTTTCCTTCATCTTCATAAAAATTTTCATTTCTCTACTTTTCATTAAGAGTCTTATCTCCTTCCCATCAAAATAAATGAAAAAATAGTGCTTGTGTCACAAATGAAGAAACAGGCACTTGGATTTCTCCTTTTCTTCTGGGATCTTTTTTACTTAATTCATTCTTTTTCTTTTGCATTTCTGTCATCTCTAATCCCTTATCAGATTTTTAACTCCTTTGTTTAGCTTGTTTTAGTACATTGGTTTTCCTATTCTCTATTCTGTTCATCCCACTCCCCTTTGTTCTGTTTAAATATTTTACTAGTGTAACTTGTCTGAATCTGTCGTGTCTCACGTCTCCTTTTTCCTCATTCCTTTTTCTTGCCTTCCTCTATACTTCTTTCATTACAGCAGATATTATGGATCCTCAGCCATATGTAGGAAAAGAATAATTTTCTTTAGTCTTTTGGGTGAGTAGAGTCAGATACAGGAGTCTTCAGATATATCAATAAATCTGCTTTGCCTCAAAACTATCCTCATGAGTTACTTTAAAACTATTTTTCTGAAAAGACAAACCAGTGTGACTCTTGGTGGTGCCAGGAAAGAGTATAATGTTAAAAAAAAAAATACACGTTTTGAAAAATCATGGGGACAATATAGGTTCAATGTCATTCATTTTGAGAGATACTGTGTTGAGTGGACAGTGTTCATTTGGTTGGTTGGATTTGTATTATTTACAAAGCCTGTTCTTATATTTTTTGCTTGGTAGCACTACTGCATTGTGTTGGCAGTGTAAATTTAAACTGAGCACAATTCCCACACAAGAAAATAAGGTAAAATCACTTGCAGTAATTCCTAAATAAAATGTCATCATTTTTAATGCTGAGATACACACAGCCAAAGGATTTTTTCTTGTTTTGCCTCCCATATTTCGAGAGTATACAGTCAGAAGATGATTTAAAACAACTGGAAGTGAGGCTCAAGTGCTGTACCAAGGGGCAAGATCAAGCCCTTGATATTTATCTCACATTTTCCATATTGCTATTCTGAATGTCACAGGTAGTTAAATAGAATAACTGTCTTCCGTGGCTTGAAAAGACATTATACGATAATTTCCCCAAGAAAATGCACATTTTAAAGAAGAAATCTTTTAGAAGTTGTCATATAGAAGTATGGAGTTTTGTTTGTTTTATTTTTTGGTAGTTAAAATACTACCTTAGGGGCTGGGACAGCTGGAAAGTGAGCAAAGCATCCTCCTAAGGTCTCCCCCTTACTGAATGGGATGTGATGTATCCTCTTCCTCCACGGGAGGAAGCAATGAAGAGGAAGCAATGAATATGGGTAAGGGCCACTGTAAGGGCCACTAAGCCATGGCAAGCTGCTTCCCAAAGGCATTTGTAGCCACTTTCAATCTAGTTTTAATCAGGCTGCTAATGAAGAGGATGCAATTTAGCACCTATCAGATATGTAGGAGTGGGGGTGTGCCCCCACTCATTCAGTGGGGTCTAGAAATGGTGCTGTCTCACCCAGCAGAGCTGGATCCTCATTGTTGGAACTGAACAGTATAAATAAATAACCCCATGTTTAACAGAGTCTATAGGTTCAGGCACTGGCAGTAATGATTTATAATGCTGTGTAAAAGAAGGG
Organism: Heliangelus exortis; assembly: GCF_036169615.1. Taxonomy (NCBI): domain Eukaryota; kingdom Metazoa; phylum Chordata; class Aves; order Apodiformes; family Trochilidae; genus Heliangelus; species Heliangelus exortis. The sequence continues at coordinate 80,788,719 of NC_092422.1, forward strand.
TTGGTGGGTTTGACTGCATCAAGATGAATGGAGGAAGCTGAGTGGTGATAAACCTATATAGTAATAACATGTGGAAATACCAGAAACTCCCAGCCACAGCTGGACCTGTTCAACAATAACTCCCAGGGACAGAACAAACACAAAGAGTCCTATTTGCCTCCATTTTCTGACAGATACAAGAGTGGAGAAAAAGAAGGGAGCAAACAAAGTTGTATTCATAGAGAGCTCCGCAAATTATGTTTTCCTGTTTGATGAGTTTCTTCTCTCTTGAGAGTAATGAAGCATGTGTAACTAGTTTATTTAAAAGCTAAATTAAATTGCTTCTGCAATGAATTAATAAAAATCCAGACATACCCAGGCAGCATCAGAAAAATTTATCTGAATAAGATATCAAAGATAAGTTTTAAGTTACAGAAGCTTTCAATTTCAGTATTCAAAATACAGTGATGTAAAATTTTAGTAAATTAGTATAAATCAAATCTGTGATATTTTAATTCTGAAATATAATACCCTTGCTGTTTTATCTGCAATGCTTTGAATTCACAGCTAGAGTTGATTTTACATTATTTTGCTGCACATGCAATGTAAACTAATGCTTTATGTGCTATGTGAACTTTGTATAGTTTTTATGCTGGGTTAATTTGCCCCTTTGGGGCCTTCTTAAAGCTCAGTAAATTGCCTAATGAGACTAGAGAGTGTGGAAAAAGAAATATCAAAACAGAATTGAAGCTAAGACGTAAGTGGTGCTTCATCAGAAGTAGATACATTATGTGTGGAGAATTGCAAAGGACTCACAAATACTGACTGTATTTTAAGATCTTGTTCTACATTGTTTCCTTTCATAGAATCACAGAATAATAGAACAATTTTGGTTGGAAAGGACCTTAAAAATCAGCAAGTTCCAACCACCCTGTGTGGGAAGGAATACCTCCCATAGATCAGGTTGTCAAAGACCCTTCCAACCAGGCCTTGGAAACTTCCAGGGATGATGGAACACTCCGTCTCTTCAGGCCAATAATGTTGGCCCAGGCAGGAATGGCTCTGGTTAAGCCTCCTGAGTGGGAAAACCTTGGAGATGGGATGACCTGCCAAAAGAGAACAAATTCCAAAAAAGAGCCACACAGTGCAGCTACAAAATACCCACACAAAATGGGATATGAATATGAATGCTGATTCAAGAGCTACGATGTGAAATGTAATGTGGATATATTGAAAATACAAAAAAAAAATTGCCTCTTGAATCAGCAAAATTACATCCAAGATAGCATGAGGTGGAGCTGGCATAGTTTGGTCTATCTAAAGGTAAACTAATCTCATCAACAGACCTCCCTCCTTTGTCAAGACTAAAAAGATAAAATGCTAATCATAATGACTCCTGGTAAAGCTGCCAGACAAATTGGTATCAAATACAAGAACTAAGAATTTACAGAAAACCCAAATACAAAGGGAAGACCAGCAGCTATCAATTTGCAAACTCTGGCAATAATTGATGAGAAGAAGGAAGGAACTTTTCACTATAAAAATTCAGAGGAGAAAGGTGCAAATCAGCAGCACACCAGAAGTGAGCCAGCAGCAAAAAGCAGAAGTGAAAAGAAGCAAAAAGCAGCGAGGAGCAGAGGGACCAGCAAGAAGGAAGAGCCACCCCAGTGGGGAGGTGGTGCAAGGCGGAGATTTTTCCACAGGGTGAAAAAGCGATAAACTGCTTCCTTTCTCCCGTTTTCTCTTCTTAATAGCCCTTTCCCTGAGGTGATTAATTTGTTTAAAAATCTGTTTTCCCTATGTTTCTCTCCCACTATTAACTCCTTCCATGTGGTGTTATTTCCCTGACATAAACAGTTATAGTTTGTTTAAATCATAAACCTGGTTACTATTCAAATTTGTAGGACGTATTTGTGCAGTGGCTAATATTTCCTCAGAAACAAAATATAAAATAATAATAGCTACAGATCTTGACAGTGGCATTTCCCTTTATTCTTATCCATAAGCATTCCACTTTGGTGTGTCTAACATTGAGTTCTATGCAGTCATCACACTACCTAACATATAACACTACCCCACCACCTCTCCTTCCTTGCCTATCCATTCTAAAGAGATTGTAACTTTAAACTGCAGCACTCTAAATATGTGAATCATCCCATCCATAATAGAAATTATATCGTGGCTTCCCTGTTGCACAATAGCTTCTAGCTCCTTCTGTTTATTGACCATGCTTCAGGCATGGAACCTTGCTGTTCTGTCCCTCCTGCAGATGTCAGGGTGCTCCAAATGCTCGGAGGATTTAATTTATTTATGCAGACACAACACTGAGTGCACTTTTCATCAGCTACTGCCTATTCATTATCCATCCCCTGTCAGTACAGACCAAATGTGAAGTGTTAGCTTGTAGGATACTTGGAGATCTATATGAGGTTTTAGGTTGTTACATATTTGCAGATCTGTGTGATTTAGCATGAACTGTACAGCAGGTCCCTGCAATACTGATATGGGTAACACGTGTTCATAAGAAACCCCCGTGTTCACATGTAGCTCACTCTCTCAATAGCTAACTAGAAACCATCCCTCTGTAAGATGGGATGCATCACAGGGACAGGGTCAAAAGTGCTGAGAGGTTGGAGATGGCCTTCACAAGACAATCTTTGAGGCATTAGTATTCTCAGCATAGATTTATTTTTTTATGAAATGCACTCCCAAAATGATTGGCAAGCTCTGTGTTTCCTTCAAGGAAGACCAGCTTTATAGTTTAGCAAGTAAAGAGTACACCAGGGATAGATTAGCACTGAATCATTCCTCTTGATCTGTTGCACCCAGTGCTATGCTACCAAAAGAGAATTCCAATTTTCCCTCTGCTGTCCCGCACCTTAAACTAGAGGTTTACATACTCCTTTTAGGTAATTTTTTTTCAGTGTTACTGATAATTTCAGCTACTCTGATTCCTAATGAAGAACACAGAAAGTACTGTACAGAAGGCTTTGGAAAAAGTACTGTGTCTTTCCAAAAGATGCCCAACATTTTTTAAAGCATTATGACATAGTCTCTAAAGCTTGTTTGCTTTCCTGCTTGTTTTGGCAACTTGAAGGCATATAAAGAAGCACAAAGCATGCATGCGTCAAAATATCTAACAGGTAATTTCTGTGACAATAGAGTTGAAAAGTATAACTTATGGTGATGATGTACTGCAGCCAGAACACTTACAGTACCTCAAGTGCTCATCTCCTTTCATTTGCTACAGAATTGCAGATCATATAACAGCAGAGGCTAGGTAGATATAGCGTGAAATTAGTGTAATTTATCTTTAAATGTCAAGATAATGTTACACTTGATGTCTACATTTTGACACATGCTTCACCACATCATTTTTTAACATTTCTGTAACCTCAAGTATTATAGTGTTAGGGGAGCTGAGAGTGAACATGGATATGAAAAGAGAAGTCCTCTTCAAGAACACAGACACATATACAAAATGATGGTGTCAGTAATATAACGTCCCCATTCGTTTCTTATGGACACTTCAAGCACAGCAGATTATTTCCAGACTTTATTATTCCATTTCATCCTTCTTCTCCACCCTTTACAAACCCCTTCTTTTTCCCTTCTGCTTGGAAGGACACACTAACAGCACAACTTGTATCATAACCAACTTGTTTTCTCCCTACTTTGTTTTTTAATCACATTAACATAATTCCATGCTGGGTTCCTCTGTCTTCTTTACAATGTTCTGCAACAAACTAACTAAACATATGAGGTGTTTTTATTCTGGCATATGGAAGCTGTTCTTTTTGCATTGCTTTTTTGTTTCTGCTGTGAGTCAGACCTTTCTTTCCTCCCATGGTCTCCTACTGGGTTGCAGGGTGCAGTTTTTTGAAATAGAGGGCAAATGAAGTTATTCTGAAGCTAGTTCCCACTTGTCTTATGGCATGGTACTACAAGGTTTCCCAAGTTCCCAAGTTTCTGCCTTGTCTGCTGAACTATTCCACACTTAATTGCTTGGTTCAGCTGTCTTGCTTAACAAAAAAGAGAAAACTCTCTGCTATTCTGTTGACCATGTATCATCTGTATTTGATTTCTGAAGGAATAAAATTGGGATTATTAGCCTCCTTTGCAGCAATAAGCCCCAGCACTGCCCATTTTCATTCCTGCAAAGGAGTTCTAGGAGTTCTGTAGTGTTCTGCTTGTGCTCTCTTCCATTCATCTAACAAATCTCTCTGGACAGCTCTGTCAGTATGGAGTGGAAGATGTTTGTGGCCAGATTTTTACCTTGAAGGCATCAAGGGCTTGTGCTGTGCTCTTATATGAAGTCAGTTTTCCCTCTGTATTTGACTAGCATATTTTCCTAAGATGAACTGAAAACCTTGGGAATTTTTTTTTTTTTTTTTTTTTTTTTTCTTGGAGCAGAGCAACTTCCTGGTGGGATGCAAGGAAAGTTCAGATGCTGAAGAAAAGATCCAAAATCTGTAAAGTTCCAAATTTCAATCCACAGTCTACTTGAGACCAAGCCACGATCTCCATATGGGCCTTTAAACTTTCTTGATCTTTTCTAGCTCTAGAGATATTAAAATACATTACACAGCTCAGTCGTGCTTGAATAGTTTGAAAATTATTTTAAACTCTGCCTAAGCAATATGATTTTCCCTGATGACTTTCTTAAAGGATGAAGTTGACGGAAGATAATACTAAATTACTGTTTTCCACCTCCATTTTCCATTTCTGTTTTCATCAGCTATGAATGAATCCAGATTTCTAAGAAAGCTAAAGTTGCAGGAGAGAGGAGGAGCTGATGAGATTAGGTGGCAGTAGGAGAAATAGAAAAGTTAGCAAGGGAGAACTATGTCTTTAAATCATACAGACAATGGGTGACTGAGAGGAGACATATAAAATGGAATAAACATCTACAACTGACACTATTTGGAAAAGGGTCATAGCTGAGCTAGTGGTAGAGGTCTGGGAAACCCCACTCATCAGAGGCATATACGTGGAAGACAGACTACGTGGAAAGGGAAGCCTTCAAACCCACCATGCTGACATGCAGTTCACACTCCACAGTTATATTTTAATTTTACCTTTTCCATTAATTATTTCAAATTGTGTTAGTACAGTATTTGGTCTGACAGATCTCAGATCAAAGCTACTACTGATATGCACGTGCTTCATATCAAATTTAAGTCTCAGCAATTCTTGATTCTAAGATGTCAACAGGGCTGTGGGGATTCTTGAGATCAAATCCACACAAGAATCATGGGCATAAATAGGCTATATGAACCTTTTCCTCTAATTCTTTGTCACTGGACATTACATGTAGCAAAAACTACATTTCAGTAAGCCTGGGTAATTCAATGGAACTCTGTACAACTCTTGCATACCCACCCAAGAAGACTCAAATTTACAAACAACTGTAACAGGGAAAAAAGTAACATAATGCCACAGATTTCAGATATACTTAGAAAATTATATTCTGAAAAATTTCATTTTCTTTCCTTCTTATACTTAATTTTCCTTATTATACTTAATTTTGAGTTAAGTTTTGGAGCCAATATTGGTTAACAGCTTATTAGCGTGCTATCTAATACCCCACACTTATCACTGGTTCAAACTGAAGACTGAACAGGCCATTTTTAAACAGTAATTTCACTAAAAATATTTATTTGTAAAGTCAGTTGTCCAGTGTGCTCTTTCAGCATTGAGCTGAAAGCTGTCAATGCCTGGCTGTACAGTAATCATTATGCTAAGTAGCAGTATATAGTCTTGCACAACTCATTCTGGAACAGTGGATTTGTCGGCTTCCTTTCCCTCCATCTCCCCTCAAAAGCAAGAGGTCCCTCAAGCAAACTTCCAGGTTGTTTCTGTGACCACATCAGCTTGGTGGATCTATTTAGAAAAGCAGTTTGTATTTCAACCCAATATTCTGGTTATCTCTTAATTTGTGTGCTGCAGTCTTGTCTTTGTACCCACAGGAATGTGTTTTCACCCACACACAGGCTGAGTGTGCAATGATCAGACTGATCAGCCTCTACCTAGTCTCTTGTAGTATAACTACATAAAGTCATTTTCTGTTCCCTCCTTTCAGCATTTTAGTTGCAGCTGGGACTGACATTGATTGCAGCTATCTAAGAACATCTTCCCTATTCATTCCTGAGACAACTCTACATACCTGTGTGTTCTGAATCCCGGATGCATTTCATATCTTCTCTGCACACCTGGAGAAGGATCCTTTCTGCCACAGGAGCTTGAGTATTATAACACCCTTATATTTGTTGGTTCAATAAAAAGAACTGTCTTATGTATTACATCAACATTTTTGAGATTAAAAAATGGGAAAAAAATGAGACATTTTAGACCTTTACATCTGCTAATACTGGTTTCCCAGGTTACCTTAATCACATGTGGATGGCCAGAATGGTAGCCAGAGCAGAATTGCCTAAAACAAATAATCTCTTTGGGGAAAGACATTTTGTTTTTAAAACAATTATTCCAGCACAGACAAAAAACAGGGGATATTTAAAGCTCAGTAATAGAAAGTGATAGTAAAAATGTCATTGCAGGATACTGCATTTATTCACCCACCATGACTTCTGCATTGCATTTTCTTATTTCACAAGGCAAAGCAACGAGACAGTGTGTACTTGCATAATGCAGTACATAGAAGTCTCTTAAAATTTCATAATCATGTTTGCTATCTTACATATAAAATTGATGGAAGTTTTAAAGTAGTGTAACTTGAGCAAATCTGGCATTTTGTGCATGGGATTATGATGAGAAGAAATCTAGTAAGAAAATCAATTTATGATCCAGTGACTTGTACTTTCTTATTGTTGATTTTTGTGCTTTCAATTAAATTAATCCCCGTTTAGTTCTCAGACTGCAACAAACTGCAGTACTCTTCTGGATATTTTTGTACACATTGTGTACCTATCATGTACAGGTTTACCTGCCTTTTGAAGTTTTCCTGCCAAAAAACATGAGCCTCTCCAGTACCTTCAAGGATGCTGTTGCAATGTTGTGCAAACTGGGAGTGAGTGCTCATTAGGTCTTCTTATTCTTGGATTACTGTATTAAACCAAGCATATTGAAAATTGGAACCCATCTATTCCTCATCCTCACCAAGAGAGAGCTAAGCTAGTTATAAACACACCAGGATGAGTTGTAAAATAGTGTATCTTCAGCAACACACACCCTAAAGGAAATCCCAAAGTATGCTTGGTATCATACAAGATTGTTTCTGGTACCTGGGCTAAACTAATATAGCTGAAACAGACCGAGCTTTTTAGTTCTTGTATTCATGCTTTCTGAGCTTCACAGAAAGCTCAGATATTCTTGTGTAATATGAGAGATTATTTAATGACCTTTCTTTCTGGTCTTAAGGTCAATGAAACATCATTGGGGTGGAGTGATGGGTGGAGAGAAGTAGCAATATTATATTTATATTATATAATATAATATTAATAAGTTATATATATTGATATAAAACAGTGATTAGACCAAGTTTGATAGTTAACACAAGCATGGTTTCACCATATTAGATAGCAATGTACACTTGATTATTCACTGCATGGAGGATAGGTCAGAAAACTATCAGGGCCACCTTTCCATTGAGTCATGAGGTTCAGAATGGGCTCCCTTGCTTTCTAAACCCCTTCTCAGAGAGGAGCCTACATGCAGCTGGGTCCACTCCTAGTCCTAAACTTGGACAACAATTTAAAGAATTATATATATGGAATTACTACTTTATATCACTTAGCTGAGATTTTAAAAAGTTCAGCAGGCTATTTATAATTTATGGAAAATCCTTCCTGACAAGGAATCTCTCACCTTTGAAAAGTAGCCTTCAGAAGCAGCCCTGTGCAGGAGGAGATCATATTGTGCAGCCTGGTACCATGCAGGAAAACTCCAAGGGCTCTTCGGGTGTTCTCTATTTAAAGAGGCAAGATGATTGACTCATAGCAACATTTGGCTTACTGACCACAGGTGTTAATGTCTTCCAAATTTGGCTGGAGTCAGACATTCATCAGCACTGTAGCTAGGTGGGAGCATTGCTCAAATTAGCTTTTGGTACCCTATTGTTACCTGGCTTCCCCAAATACACTTTGAATCAGACACAGCCATAACAACCAGGTGCATCCATTATATCCTTCACTGGTGCAGGTGGGAGGCAGGTGGGGAAAACATCATCAAAAGCGTTAGAACTGCCATTTGGGTAAAATAATCAGCTCCAAGAAGATGGTTCTATTCTCACTTATACTACCGTACCTCTGGTGATATATTGATGTAGGCACATATATAGAAAAGTTTATGTATTTGATGGTTATATATATTGTGATATTTCTGTTTATATGTTCTATATAAAATATCTTTTATATAAATATCATTTCATTAATTTATGTATAATAAATTTATAAAGAAAAAAAAAATACAAAAAGGCAGCCAGATATATATTAGTGTTAATTCAGGTCAGATCTTTTGGACACAATACATCCTTTTCCTGACACTTATTTTTAAAATATAGTATGCCAGATTTACTTATTGTAACGTTTGCTCCTGACATAGAAAGATAAGTTAGTTGTTCTGCAAAATGATGGTTCAGAAGTCTGATCTGAAATGCAGAAAATAACATAGCTCCAGATAACTACTTCCCTGCTGACTCTAAAGAGTCATTTCAATGAGTGACAGGTGTTTTGATTCTGCTCTTATCTTAAAAATTCCACAGAGAACTTGTTGTAACTAAGAACATCATATAACTACAGTAAACAAAAAAAAAAAAAAAAAAAAAACAAAAAAAACCGGAGGAATGTCCTGAAGAGCTCCTTTTTTAAAAAAGAAAACAAAAAAAAACAACAAACCCAACAGTCCTCTATGAGATTCAGACCAGTAAACAGGGATCAAGATTTCCAGGGTTTTGTTCCCTGGTAATGACAATTTAGTGAAGAGAGAGGCATCTCCCTGGATTACTGTTTTCAAGCACCTGTTCCTGAAAGATTTTACTGTAAGCATATAAAACATGGGTTCTTAAGGAGAAAGAGAAAACACGGCCAGATCTGAATACCTTCTCTCCCTCCCCACCCCCCCTTCTCCCGTTCCCGGATCCCTTCCCTGCTGCCTCCCTCTCAGGGCACAGGGGAGGGGCAAGGGGGGGTTTAGGGTCAGTTCCCCACACGCTGTTTCTGCCGCTCCTTCCTCCTCAGGGGGAGGACTCCTCACATTCTTTCTTCCCCCGCTCCAACGCGGGGTCCCTCTCCCGGGAGGGAGAGTCCTTCAGGAACCCCTGGGACATGAGTCCCTCCCACAGGTGCAGTCCCTCAGGCACAGACTGCTCCCGCCTGGGCTGCACACAGAGTCACGGCTGCTACGGGAGCAGACACCTCCTCTCACACGGGCTCCTACACGGCTGCACAGACACAGCTGACCCTCCCCGCGATCCTTTATGGGCTGTGGCTCTATCTATGCCCACCCGTGACACTACAAATGCACGTCTGCCCCACCGTGGTCTTGAGGGACTGCCCCACCTCGCTCCTCCATGGGCTGCAGGGGCACAGCTGCCATCTCACCACGGGCTGCAGGGAAACCTCTGCTCGGGCACCTTCTCCCCCTCTTTCACTGACCTTGGTGTCTTTGCTCTGGCGTTGCTCTCTCACCTCCTTCTCTCCTCTTCTCTGCAGGTGTTTGTTTAATATTTTAACGTTTTCATCTTTCCTTTCGTGAATATGATATTCCCGGAGGCACATCTAGCTTCCCATATCTGCTCGGCCTTGGCCAGAGTGGGGGCATCACTGGAACCGGGGAGGTTTCTATCAGCTTCTCAGAGGAGCCACCCCGCAGGCCCCCCTGCTTCCAATACACCACTGCACTGACCCCAAAACATTGCCAAACAGGGACTCTAGAATTGAGTGAGGACATGTATCTACCCACTGACAGAGTACTAGCTAGTCCCTATTTCTCCCAGAGTTTCCCAAAACCTTTGCTTTTATCTGCTGTGGGAGCTGTGTGGGATCTGCTGTGATCACAGCTGATCAGCACAAGAAAAGACTTTGCAGCACCCAGCTTGCAGCCAAGAGCCTTGGCTCAGGGTCCCTGCACTGGAATGACACTGCCCCACTTTTCAGGCAGTATCATCCCTGCAAAAAGCTGCAGTTCTACTGCTGGAATGCAGCAGCCCAGGGGTGGACTCAGATCCAGTTTATTTCCCTTCAGATGTGATGTTTGGTCCTGTTAAGCCATGGGTAGTACTTGAGAGGAAGCATTTTACATGTGTGTGGCACGGATGAGTCTCATCACTGTGCAGTCTCTGACTGGCCTTTGAGGTGACACCATTTGGTGGCTATTAGGCAGGCCTGACACCTCTGAGCTTCTGATGAAAGAGACTGATGCAAAGGGCAGACTTTGCAGGGGTAATCCAACCAAACATGAGCTTTGCTGACCAGCTAGCACAGCTACAAAGTATACGTGACCAGTATCCACATAACATGAAAGTAACTCACACAAAATCTCCCATTTTACCTTTGTGAAAAAAAAAAAAAAAAATTAAAAAAAAAAAAAAAAAAAAAAAAATTTTCCTGGGGAAGGAGATTTGAAATTACCCATCAGCTACAAATCCTAAGTTTCACCTTAAAGGGTCTTTGTGAAAGCAAGATTTTTTTTCTCACAGCCATGAAAAAAGGCATAAAATTTTATTCGTTTTCACATTAAGTTATGCTAGCATAATTGCATTTCTTCCAGTGGATTTGCATAAATGCAAATTAGGCCCACTCTTGTATGCAAGAAATGAGATTTTTCAAGTTCTGTAAGGCACCATCTCTACCCTCTTTAATGAGTTAATTCTCTTCTCTGACTAATTTAGCTAAAAGTAGTAGGAATAAAGCAAGGTGAAATGTGGTAAGTTATCATTTAGAGTTTCATATTTTATTTTCCCTCCTATGTTTATAACTCCTGAGGTTCCCCTTAATGATCAGAAAATATAAAATAAAACTTAGGCAAGTTTTACTGTCTTTCACATCAAAATGGCAAAAACTAGCACTTCTTCAATGCCTTTGCTATAAATACAAATTCCTCTCTTCTCCACAAAGACCCATTTTCACTCAAAAGGTTTTTGTTAATCTCAACAAAACCACTGTAATGATTTCGTTTGCAATGAAACCAAAGAAACAAGGATATTTCACATCGTATGGATTATTACTCAGAACATTTTGCTCAACTCTACAGCACATCAGGCAAGTAATTAACTATAGAAGGACTTGACTGCAGTGTGCATGAGATGGTGAGAGCCCCAGAAGCCTTTTGGAGATGAGTTTTGCTGGATGCTTTTTTTTTTTTTTTTTTGGTTTGGTGTTTTTTTGTTGGTTTGTTGGGTTTTTTTTGTTTTTTGTTTTTTGTTTGGGTTTTTTTTTTTTTTTGTGGTTTTTTGTTGGGTTTTTTTTCTGTTTTTTGTTTTGTTGTTTTTTTTTTTTCCCATTTCCTCTTTGCTAGTTACATGGTGTCTGAACTAGCCCTTTTCATCCCATCTACTATCGACAGAAACGCTGCTATGCAGGGTCAACACTCCTCTTTTTTCCAGTGAGTAATGGACTCGGAGCCTAAGGCTCACTTCAGCTACCACCATGTGTTGTCAGTAATACCACCTTCTGTGTTGTGTCCTGAAATGAAAACTCTAATCTCTCCTATTCAGTTTCTGTTGCAATCATGCAAGCCATACTATACATCTAATAATAAACGTATGTATTTAAAATTAATATAACTTAAGGTTTTTATCTAGTTTTTCCACAATTTACTGCTAGAGAAGCTCAGGTCTTCACATATTTAAAAAGAAGTGGATAATCTTTGGAATAATGTTTACAGTTATGCAAATAAGATGGATAATCAAACTTTATGTGACATAGGATAAAGTAAATAACACTGGATTCAAGTAAGAATTTATAAGCCATGTATTGTAAAACATGACTAGGTACATTGTATTAGTTAAAATGTTGCCTTTTGAGAAATATCAGTCAACAGTGATTGACAGAGCTTGAAACAGCTCTGACCAAGCTTGGCATTCTGCTCTAAGAACTTAGCTCTTGGTCAGCTCTAATTGCTCCCTACTTTGGATAGTTCCAGTGTCTAACAACAATTTCAAAGGTATTTAGAAAAAAAATGTTTAAGAGCATATTGTTGCAAGGCACATGACTTCCCAAATTCATAGGCATTGTTAGCTTAGGCAGCATCATTAAATAGCTTGTCACGATCAAAAATGTTCTCTCAAAAAAATGCTCAATAATGGTGTAATTTTATCAAGGTTTTGATTTATATACCAGCCTGAAAAGATTTTATTTCATTTTACATTAAGATGAAGATGACAGTTTGTTAGCTACGTTCTTGTACAGATAATCTCATATGCTGAATTATCTCAGTAGGATATGTTTTATTAATGCACATGTTTTGCTTTGAATATATTTTAATTTGCATTTGTGACAAGAAGTTTCAATGTCTCTTCTGCATTCTGCCTTCCACCATCATCCTTTGGCAGGAGACGAGAAAATGTTTACTCTGGTTTTGACTTTAATGAGTACTTCTGAACAAAGTTTACCTTGTAGACCCTGTCCAGCCTCATCAGTGCCCTCATCTTATATGCCCTCATCCTGTTTGCCCAGGAGCTGCCTCTAAGATCAGGCCTTTTCCTGGTCCAGGTATCAGCTATGTCCCTGCCAGCCCAGTACCCAGCCTGCTTTTTGCATAATACTGACAGTGCTCAGTAAGTGCTTTTCAGGATAATTTCATGGTGAGCAAACTGGAACTACGTTCACCAGCTAGAATCCAGAAATTTCCACAAAGCTGACATCTGTAACCTAAGCACATGAACTGTAGCAATCACTCCTTGCCCTGACAGACTGATAAAATATATAGGAAAATGCAATCATGAACTAAGTAAACTCAGTGGGGTTTTGGTATAGGAAGATGATATTAATTTGTATATATGTGCATTTGGGAAAAAGAGGTGAGTAGTGACAGGATCATGATGCAAACGGTATGGAATAAGGAGCTTAATGTCCTGGTTTGGACCAGAATGGAACAAATTTTCTGTTTTGCAATTTTTCTTTCAGCTAAGTATCTTCTAAGTAGCTGCACTTGCTGAATTTAACAATAAGTTTCTCGGTCAGCTTCTGCTTCTAGGACTGATAACACTTGATGTTTACAGTTAAGCTGGAGAATGGTTTGCAGAACCAAGGCCACTGCTCAGTTCTGAAAAACATGATCTGCAAAGAAAAAGAGTGTAGAGGCATCACACCTGCAACCCTTTTTTAGGGAGGAGCAGATATAAGACAGGTGACCAAAATTAACCAGAGTATTCCATCTCATACACCTCATCCTTGGTATAAATTTGAGGGATCATGAGGTTCAAGTCTCTTCTGCTTCTTAACCAATGGGAGGCATCCCGGGAAGATTCCATCCATTTATCTGCCTGTGGTCTCCAATCCTGCCCTCCTTGTGTTCCCTCCTTGTGTCCCAAACCCTGAATCCTTGTGTTCCTGCCTCCAGATCCTGACTGCTGCTGACCCCATAAGCCCAGCCTGGGATTTTTCCAGGTCTATCCTGAAACCTCGCTAGTGACATGAGCATTACTGGGAGAAAGAGGGAAGAATGTGATATGGCTTTTTTCTATATTTGTATACATTTAAGTATTTTTCCTTTTTCACCACTATTATTTTATTAAGACTGCATAGTTTAGCTTCCAACCTGTAAGTCTCCCTTATTATCTCTCCTCTCTCTATCAGGGAGGGGGATTAATAAAGAGCATCTCTCATTCATTTAATTGATTGATTTAATCCTCAGCCCAGCTCTGCTCACCACCATTAGTGGTATGGGGCCACTGCAGGAGGTCCCTGACACAACACTGCCAGCCCCAGCCATGTTGAACCCTGAGAGTATCTTGACCTGCAATTTTTTAACAGTTAAATCTTTCCAGGAGAAAGTTACAGGTGTGATGAATGTTTGTAAAAAGCCTTCAGGCAGCTTGGGTATGGCTGACAACTGACTCTCATTCATGTAAAACACTGGGGTTAGGACTGACCTCCTATTTCTGATTTGGAATGGCAATTTGAACCCAGAGCATCAACATCCAGGGGTTATTTTTTGTGTCAGGATGCAGAGTGAGTAAGTGACAGATGCCCTCAAATCCCAGAAATAATTGTTTATTCACATGAAAAAGTGCCAAAAGGTCTATACAGCCTTCCCACACAGGTGGACCTTTCTTTATCCTTAGTGACAGGGGATCAGGATGAGCACAAAATCACAGACATCCTTCTCTAGGTCCAGAAACAGGACTGGGGCAACGTCTCAGTGACATTAATAGTACCAACTAATGTCCCTCCAGTCAGGAGAAAGTCTTTTTGAACTGAAACAGAGTTTTCATCTCAAATCAGAACCCAAAGTTTCTGGATACACAGCATGTACCTTGCAAAACATTAAAGTAAAAGCTGTATTTTCACTGGCAGGACTAAACACTACTGCCTAATGAGAAAGGTTGCTTTCACCTATGAAATCTTTATGAAGAGATGAAAAGATGTTTCAGTAGTGGAATCATTAATACTGTTAGCATAAACTAATATTTTTCAAGATTTTCTTCTACTGAATATTTTCTTCTGCTTTCTCAAAATCTTAAAATATTTTGAGGTACACTGTTCAAAGGAACAGAAGAACTGATAAGGCTCAGGCTCTGTTTTACAGCTGCAGAGTATTTAGTTAACAGTAACATGCAGTAATTCATTAATGCTACCTATGCAATTTAGGCAAAATACTTCAAAAGATATACCACCTGGCACCAGTATTCATATTTTTTCCTATAGTAACACCTTTATGTGTAGTTACTCTGACCCAAACTGAGTGAAGATTATTAGATTACTTAGGTTAAAATATTTGAAATATTAACTTTATAGATCCATTATACTTTATCTTGCTTGGATAGGGAGGAAATGAGGATGTGAGGAGCTGAATATTTAGGAAATCCTGGTATAAAGCAGCTGGAAAGAATAGCTGTCTTCTGCAGAAGATAATACCATCTCATGCTGAATGTTTAGAGTGGCATGTAATATTTTGCTTAATTTTTTAATCAGCATGTTTCCTTGTGCCTTCTTTCTGATCCAAGAATATTTTTCATTCCCAATGTTTGAGGATTTTTTTTGTTGTTTGGTTTTTTTGCTTATTTGGTTGTTGTTTGTTTTTTTCCCCAAAGACTAGACCTTCATCAGGTCTAGTCATGAAAAACTCTTGTGATGAGTTGGTTAGCTGCGTGTGTTTAGAAAGATTATTATTTGGCTTATTAAGTCCTCTTTAAAAAGAAAACCATGAATACGAGACCCCTATAGTGTATCTGCATATAAAGTATATAACCTTCTGTAAGATAAGAAGATGGCATACTGAGTACACATGCAAGACTAGAAAGATACAATTTACTGTAGTTATGTTGAATTTAATATTATGTATGGTAAATACATACCTGTATTAATAACAAATAAGGATCACTTAACAAGTGTAGGAAAACCAAGTAAGCACCACTGCACAATAAAAGTGAAACACTCGATATTGGTAGGAACCTAAGAGTTCTATTCATAGGAACAAAAAGTGCTTGAGAAATAGTTAAGACAATTAGAAGTAATTTATGGAAGATAAGCATTTCAGGGTGCAGTTTCTTTTCAGCTAGGGAATTCAACATGAAGCATTTAGCAGCCCTTTATTCCTTAATCCTTTATGACTACCTGTCTGGGCCTGGCACAAAATCAAGAGCATTCACAAGGCCCCCAGGAAAAATTACAGACAGAGAGTGAGATGTCACTGCCAACAGAGCAGTTTGTCAAGCCTGCAGATGGTTTTGAGGAGCTCTTGGGAAAGATACTCAAGCAGGGAAAGAAGGTCATGAGGTGGATGAACTAAGCAGCAGAACCTATTAAAAAATGCCATTCCTTTGCCATAAATACCCACTAGCATCCATGCCCTCTATGCTTTTCCTCTTGTTTCTCTGTGCTATTTATGATTGGTAGCCTACTTAGATCATCCTGTCACCACAAGAAGCAATTCTGAAAAGAAAGCTGAGACAAATCCAATCTATATGGCTGTCCCATGGGGCACTCTCCTCATCCCCTGTAACAGAGCCTGATGGTCTGTGAGCAGCACAGTGGTACCAGCCTGCATTCTGGATTCCTGCCTGCAACCCATTGAGTCTCCTGTCAGGGTGTAGTGTGGCTGAGGCAGGGAGCAGGGGGGGGCAGGGGACAGACTGAGGCAGGAACCTTCCTCAGCAGCCTTGTGAGGAGCAGAGCGAGGCCAGGGATAGGGATGAGGCACACCAAGCACTATCCCCACCTCTCAGTGCAATAGAGGAGTTAGTTTGACCTGGTATTTCTTGAAACCACTTCAGAAGTCAACATAAATGAGCATGTACTGGTCAGAGAGCAGAAATGCCTCAAGAAGGAAAAAATGAAGCCACAAGGAAGCCATTCTCAGAAATAGAGTAGAGCAAAGTATCCTGCCCACTGCTCTGTCCCTGTGTTAATGGCCTTGCAGCAGAGAGAGGATGGTGGGGAGGAGGCTGTTACACTGAGCTGCATGCTGCAGCAACAAAACCAAGTGAGCTCTCCCAGAGCAGGATTGCCCAAATGTATTGCTAGGTGCTGGGATGACAGACCTCTGAGATAGGTTTGTGTATGGTCATTTATAAATGGAACAGAGAAAGCCTGTGATAAAGAGCCTGTTGCAATGTGAAGAGACATATGAATAGACTGCTACCAGTATTATGCTGAAGGAGTGGCTCACCTAGTATTCGTTCAGATGAATGATGTCGATGTTTAACTCCTAAGATTTTTGTATTTTCTATTAGAACTAAGTGCTTATGAATAGAAATCTGTTGCCTGTTAAAAAGCACCCAATGAATATAGTTTAGTGAATTCAGAAATGTCAATGGAAGGACCAAGAAAGTTATATAGTTATGTTTACAATTTTAATAGATATCTCAGCTTCTTCGTCCCAGTTCATACTGCTGCCTACCAAACCTCATAGCATCTTCTGGTAACATGCTCTCTTTCTGGTGAAAGCCCACCAACAGGCTTCTGGTAACATGCTCTGATTTTGCAGAAAACCCACCACAATGTCCAAAGAGGTACAGATACCACAGTCTGGTGAGCTTTATGTGTCTCCACTGTAAGTGGAAGGTAGAGGGCTATAAATAACTAGATTTTTTCAACACAGGAATTGAGGGTGCTCAAGCCTCAGACATAGTACATTGCTTTAAAGTATCTGAAAGGTCAAGAAATGTCACTGGCAAGGTGTGGCACTAATCTCATCCCTCCTGCCTAAAATGTGGAATGGGTGCAGAAATTACTGCCATGGAATTAGGGGGAGAAATTTAGTTATAGTAGAGGTTAGCCTTATTTGAGTATATTCCACTGATGTTTTTAACATTGTCAATCATTTTAAAGTGCTCTGAAATTTGGAGCCACACATAAAACTGAAATTCTACTGAAAACATGTCCATTAACAGAGACTGCAGTGACATCTCTAAAAGTTTTTCGTGATTTCAATCATACTGTTTATCAAATACATATACTTGGACAATTTATTTTGCAACTATAAATGGTTAAGGGATAATGAAACAGGAGTCATCTTTATAAGGTAACAATACAGTTGCAGATCCAAAGGGTAGTATCCACAAGCACACAGCTCGACTACCAGCTATACAGTATTAGACAAATGTGAAATGGAATTAATTTCACCTTTCCTTGCTTCTCCCATTGTGCATGGCAGTTCCTCATGCTGAGTTCAGATGCAGAGCTGAGAAGCTCTGAAAATACCCAAGGATCAACGAGTTCTAACTGTGTCAGCTTGAGAACAGAAGGGGTGATATTGCTAATGTTTAATGTTTTCTAAATTGGAGATGCAAAAAGAACTCCACATGTGTAGACACTGAACAGTGAAGAGAGTGATAAAAGAGCTGATTAAATCTTGGCAGAATAGCAACAAACTTAAAAATCAAGGAAATTTGGGAACTTATTTTGAGAATCTGAACACAGCTGGTGACCAAAATGAGATACCTCAAAGAAAGACTGTGAAGCAAACCACACTGCATCTAAAAAGTTGTACAGAAGGACTAGGAATACTTTCTCAGTTTCTATGGAAAATATTTTTCTATTGCTGTGGAGCAGTGCATTTGATAGCCCAGATTATGTAGCAGCAACCCAAGAGTTGTAATTAGCATCTGCTGATGGTGCTCCCTCAAGACAGTATCAATTGTAGAGTTTAACCAATGAGTAGAGGCTTTTAAGATGCTTCAGAAGATCTGTTGCAAACAAGGGAAATGCTGGATCAGCAACCTCCTTGATCTTGCTGATCTTACTCATTCTTCTGCTTCTCACATGTCGAGCTCACACTCTCATGGATGTATTCCCATCCACAGCTGAGCCTTTCAGGTAGAAATGGGTGCTACATCATAATGTGGCTCTCAGGAGTTTCTGGCAGCATTTAATAGTCATCTGGGAGCATCTATGATGGTAAATGTTGTCCATATCCATGATCTTTAGAACAAAAATTTAGACTCAATGGCAATTATTCCAAGCCTGTTACAGGAAAAAAATGCATCTTTATCTTCTGTACTTAGCTTCATCTCTGTAGATGGACCTCAAAATAGAGACAATACCACTACTAGGAGAGTGAGAGGGTAGAGAGTTTTGCTACATGTTGTAACATGGATGTAGTCACCCATTCATCAGTTGGGCTGAAAACAAAGGAGATCTTTAGAAACTTCCCTCCAGACTGATTACTCTGTGCATCGTTAGTTTGACCAGCACACACAGTTCTGAGCCAAAGTTAGAAGACAAGGAGCTCATTAGCTTCAGGAGATGAAAAGAGGTTATAGGCTGATGTCAAAAGAGGTTATAAGCTGATGTCTGTCAGTATAGGCTGTAATACTTCATCATTCACCCAAAACACCCCAACACAGCAGTGACTGTAGGCACCTTCAGATTCAACACTATCAGTAGAGATTCTGAAATCCCAGTGACAGGCTCCTAGAAGTACTAACCAGGTGCCTAACTCTTTTTTGTGTCTCAAAAGTGGTTTCTTGTGTCTTTTTTTCCCACTTCACTGGTTTCCACTTTTTGTTATTTGTTCCACAGCTTCACTTCCAGATGTTTTTGGTAGTGAATCCACTACAGCTTTCTGTCTGAGTTTTACTTTGCTGTCTGGAGTGGGTTTCTGCATCTGTTAGAAAATGCATCTGTTGCCCCTGTAAAAGTTATATAATTCTCCATTTAGCCATACAGTTTTGCTCCCTCTTTTATGTTTTCTTGCTCATCGGTATGCAGACCATCTGTGCCTCTACTACGATGTTCTTACATGGCCTCCAGGCTTAGTTAGTGGTTTTAAAGTTTTATCACTTTGCCCTTCAGCCTCATGTTAATCATTTTGCACACTTTTAAAAATCTGCCTTTTCAAACCTTGCCGTTAGCATGTCAGTCACAGAGAAATTCAGCCCCTTCACCCCCTTACGATATCAAACGTCATTGTATGGCAGTGTATAGCAACCCAGTTGTTATATTATGTAGGATACAAATTTTCTAATTACAAAAAGAACAGAATAGCTTGCCAGGAACTCCAGGTAAGAGCTATCAAGAGAGTATAAACAAAGAAATGTTTTTACAGCAATCTTGGTCACTTTTTCTAACTTAACAATTCAGAGAACTCAGAGCCTACAGGTAGTATATGGGATGGCAGCTGTAAATACAATCTCACCATTGTGCTAAAGCACCTCAGGCTCTATTAATGTGTATTGTGAACCTGCAAATCGACCCCCAAATTAAACTTAAATTCTGGCCAATTCAGCTGGGGAGTTTCCAAGACTGGCAATCCATCACAAGGAACACAACACTAGGACTCAGAAAAGCTGGGCAGTACTATTCCCTCAAAAACATAAATGTTTTGCAGCAAATCTGGGGCACTTTCAGGATAAAAGGAGAATGAAGGTTTTCTTATTAAGGCACTGAGTAGTGAGATGAAAGCATAAATCCCAGCTCTGACAGAGGTTGCGTGTATATCCCTGGGCAAGTCACTTCACCTTTCTGTTACTTGCGTCTTCAGCTACAAAAGTGAATCATTGTTTTTCTTTCCTCAAGCATTTCTGAGAGTAAGAGCTCCTTTGGAGTTGGACTTCTTCCAATTGTTCTGTTTGTAGGGGACAACAAAAGCATTTTATCTAACCAAGAATTCCAGATGTTACAGTGGGATAGATCATTAAGATTTCTATTTAGTAAAGTATGAAAAAGAAAACCTGTAAATGATCTTTATAATTTTTCTTCTTTAATGTAAGATGGGAATAATCCACAATAGAATATCTGGATTTATACATTTGCTGTTTTAAAGGTGCAAATGAGAGCACAATCATGCCTTAATCATTCTGAAAGAATTTACTGCCTAAATATGATTTTGTTTATTGCTGTTTTCAAGTTTGTGTAACATGAAAAGGAAAACAAAAGACATTTCATTCTGAGGCTGCTTAACACATTAGCATGTATTGTGGAAATATCAACAAACTTTGCAAAAATACACACTGCTTCTTCTGTACCTTATCTGTATTCTCAAGGGAGAGTACATTGGAGGACTTCCCTACAAAGTGATTCTCAATGTCAGCTGAGTTACTTTGCAGTGTTTTATTTCATATTAAATATCATTGGTTTGTTATCACCTACAAAGTCCTCCTCACTGTGTTCATTTAAAGGACAAACAAGTAAGTTCTTTCCATGTAAAAAAAAAAAAAAAAAAAAAAGAATAAATATAATTGCAGAGAATTTTATACCATTTTCTGCCAGTTCCATCTGTTTAATTTGCATTATCAGAGTCCCAGTGTATTACTAGTTATTTTCCATCAGAAATAATGAAAATCTATGAAAACCTAATTTGAATCAGTTGCTATTTATCTAAGAAACAATTGCCAACCTAAAGCCTTCAGCAAGGATTATTTTAAACTCCAATTTAGTCACCTGTTAGAACTATAGCGGGTGACCACAAAGGTAAATAAATTTACACATAAAAATTTGGAAGAAAACAATTCCAGTGTGGATTTACTGTTAGTACTGAAAAGACAGAACCATTCCAAATTTTCAAATATCCAAACACCAAATGAGTTACAGTTGTATTTCCAAACAGAATTAATATTGGAAAAATTTTGGCATGACCAATAGTAAATTAATTTTAAATTCACTGCTAAATAAAAAATTTTGTAAATGCACTCGATATGTTTGAAATACACATGGGCCAATGCTATAGAAATAAACAAAAAAACCACTGTTAAATATGTTGCCAGATCACAATGACAGAAGTAATTAATAGTAATAATTATCCAGCAAGGCCTGTGTGCTTTCTTTTTCTGAATCCAGAAAGTACTATGTGTTCTCTCATGTAAAATTATTTACATTCATTATGAATCTACCAAAAAAACTTTATTTAAAACTTTCCACACATTAAGTTTCTGAAGTGGTTATCCAAATGAATTCATTTTAACAGAGTGGAGGCCAAATATTGACAGCATTTCTTGGTGAAGCAGGCACCATGTTCAGACCCTGTCCAGTATGGCTTTTTCCTTCAGACTCCTCTATGACTAATGCTATCTTAGATATAGATGTGTAGCTAGATTTATTTTCTTCAAAGGAATGTGATGCCACAGATTGTGTTCTAGCCATACCTTTTGTTTCAGTAGCTCTACTGATACCTGACTGAGTGTGGATTAAAATTTCACTTATGCTAGTTGCTGAATATTGGAATTATTATTCTTCTTTTTAAGCTTTCCTCTTTCAGACTAACTGAGAATGCTCATTTTGACTCTTTGGCAAATGGTGTACTCAGAGGGCTTTATTGTGACCTAAATTTCTAAATCAAATGAGATGGTTTTCCAGTGGGTATGATGAAACACTTTTTTTTAATGGCACGCATGCAAGGAGAGTATGACTGATGGTTAAAAATAGAATTATCTGTTCTTGAAGGTAAATGTAGACCTGATCAGGTGTGAAAATGCATCAGCTCTTCTGGAAACACATCCTGTATAGCTTAGCTCTGCATTATGAGCAGCTCTTCCCAGATCTTAAATACAGCAATTCATTTCCTAAGCTCTGCCTGAATTATAGTGGCTTTCAAATGGACAATAATATTTGTTGATTTTTTTATTTCTCTCAACTGTGTTTTTCGAAATGACTTCAGGCTGCCAGCATGGTACACTGCTATGAAAACAGATTAAGTGGTCTCCCTGCTTTTCTAAGGACCTGGATCTGGAAAAATGTCAGTCTGGCCTCCTACCTACGCATTCTCATCCAGCTTCCCTCATCCACATAGCATATGCTTCAGGTCAGGCCGGCTCCAGAGGGCAGCCAAACAGGAATGTGTCTTTTGAATTAATTGCTTTAAGAGGAATGAAATGGTTAGTGTGTCATAATACCATGCACAGCCTTTGGAAATACTACAGCCTAGATTTCAATTAAGAAATCACATATTATCACATACAATTGTCACCTTCTGAAGGCTGAGCGGTGTAACTCATGCAGTATTAAATGGTCCTGAGATCAAAGCCACAATTTATTTTCTAATGAAGTTCTACAAATTCTTTGAGCTGCAAGACTGACCATGTGATTGCACCATTGTGTAAGAGTTGCCTATTGAAGTGATAGTGTTTAGGATATGATTTGACTGAAAAAAAGACAGGTAGTCTCCCTGTGCATTAGTTAAAAAAAAAAAAAAAAATTAAAAACCCACCCTCTCCCCAAACAAACTCCAGTTCCATGGCAAAGACTTTTATGAAAACACAATCTATTTTACTATGTCTTGATATGTTTTGGTTTTTTATTTGCAGTATACAAAGTAATTCTTCTGATCAAAACCATGCAATGGTGCATCCTGGAGCCTGTCACTAGAAAAAAAAGTTGGGGTAAATCTTTGACTGATTCTTCTTGCCATTATTGTTCTTGGAATAATAAAAAAAAGAAATCCCTGAAGTCTCTTTTACAAACTTCACTGCAATTTACACGAAGTGAAGAAGAATTTAACAAGTGCTCTTTGCAGTGGTACAGTGGCAGCTCTGAACTCTCCTAGACAAGAGACAATTGTCTCCTAGACAATTTTCTGCTCTGGCTATGCTCTGTCATGCTCCAGCACCATGATACTGTAAATATACCATGGTCCCCCTCTTGAACCATGATTATACATGGAAGAGATGTCCTCCCCACCTGTCTTTTGTCTCTACCATAAAGAAATTATCCAGCATGCATCAGAACATGGGAACACAACTTAGATGTAGTCAGCAGTCTCTCCCCATATCCTCCTGATCATCATCCCTTGTCTTATATTTAGGTCATAAACTCTTCAGTGAAGAGAACATCCTGATGTTACTGTGCAGCAATAAACCAAAAAGGCTTCCAATTGCTGCATCTTTCTTGATGAAACTTTCCCAAGTTCACTCACAGCTTCTGCTCAAGAAGCATTAGGTACAATCACCTGGTCTTTGGAGCCTTTCTAGGCTGCTAAGGGCCTCGTCTCGGCTGCTGTTGATCACGCAGTTTTTTGGCTAGAGGTCTGGCATGGCTCTGAAACACAAGTACCACTTTTGAAATATAAAGTGGCTTTCTGAAATTGCCTGCCCAAGGACAAAATAAAGTCACAAAGAAAAAATAAGATTATCAGTGCTTTACTTTTATATAACCTTTATTTTTCTTTTAATAAAGACTTCTCTGACAGACAAATCTTTCTTAAATTGAAGAAGCAGGAGATACACTCTCAACTTCAATGAGGGCTGCTTTCTCACTGTTATATTGCAGTTATCTCTAACTGCATCAGTTGACTTCTGTCACCTGTAAATTTTTTCTCTTCCTGTTGAATATCATCTGCAGCCTCCTTAATTCAGAAATTTCTGTTCTTTCCAAGACTGTTTGTGAAACTCAGACTAATTACAAATACAGCAGTGTTCATGAGATTCTGCCAGGATGCCAAAAAAAAACTTTTCATAAAATTATATATTTGATTTTAAGAAGGCTGTCGCAAAATTCAGCACTCATAAAAGTGGTTGATTAGGTATGTAATATCTTGAAAAACATTTTCTTTCACCGCTTTCTTTCACCGCCACAAAATGAGATTCCATGTACACTTTTCCTTTACTTATCAGGTTTTCTTTTGGCTATACATGGTGGACTTCCTGACAATAAAAATATAGGAATAAATTAGAGAAAATGGAAAGAAAGGTAGCAAAAAAAAAAAAAAATAGTTTAGCAGGCATCATCTACAAAGTGGCAGGAAAAGAATGTAACCTGTATAGCTGAGAGAAAAATGGCAAAGAACAGATATGATAACTGTGTTTGACTACTTCAGGGAAATCAACATAAAATGTGGGAAGGAATTACTTCAAGTGATTAAGAGCAATGTAATAAGGAGTAATGGGCTGAAACTTGGAGATAGAAAATTAATTTAGATTAGACATAAGGAATAAAAATGCTAAAAGCAACGACAATTAGACAATGGAAAGAGTTGCCAAGAGGAGTAATTAGGGGACCACCATTAGGAATACTGCAGAGTAGACTAGATAAAACATACACAGGTTTCATATTGAGAGCTAATCCTGCCCAAGTTCGGAGTGGTAAATTAGGTAAGTCCTAGAAACCTTTTCTAAGCTAGTATTTCAGTGACTGTCATGACAAAGATGAGCCACAGTTAAAAGTGTTTTAGTTGAGTTTTGATTTAGCAGATTTCCACATGATTTTCAGAGCTGAGTTCCTCTATCAAGTCTTAATAAGGAAATGAAGACTGACAAAAATAAGCATGGAAACTTGACAGAAAATGCCAGACAGAAACGAGGAGAAACAAAATTCAAAAGAAGCAAATATATCTCCTATAACCATGTGCTCCAGCCATTAAGGCGCTGCCTTTATCATCCTGCAGACACAGCTTCATTCCGTCTTTGAGAGGACACAGTGCAACACATATGTGTATCCCAGTACATAGGTTTCCTGAACGGCAGCCTGTAGGCAGCAGCTGCCAGGACTTGCCCAGTTGGGGCTGGCCCAGGTGTGCATGCCCGGAATCGGCAGGGTGTGGTTCCGGTGCAGGTTCCAGAGCCTGGCGGATCGAAGTTAGCTCCCTGATACTAATCCGAACCAACACTAGCTCGATTGACTCTGTTCGCGAACCGAGCTCGCACCCACGGTGAGATTCGTCTCACGCAACATCTGGTGGAGAATGCGGGCAACAATTTCGGTCTAAACCATCTTCCCGAGTGTTTCGTCCGAAAGTGACCCTTCTCCACAGACTGTTCGATACCCCGAAAGATTCGGGTAAGAGAAACCTTTTCTTCTCTTCGACATCAACATCAGTAAAACCAATGATGGGATCCTATGCAAGCAAACCTACCGGCACCACCGTTGCCGAGCAGATTGTAGCCCAGGCAGAAAGGCAGGAACCCCTCCGCTACCCGGGTCCTGAGACCGCCTGGGACTTCTGGGGGGAGGTGTATAATCTGCTGGCAAGTCTCCACTATAAGGAGACCAACGGCGACATTATTGGTGCGGACAACACCTGGCGGGTCGTTTGCAATCTATTAGCTGTTATGAAAGCTGAAATAGAAGTGGCAATTGCCACCGCAGCGGCTCCATTACGAAAGACTGAGGCATTTCCCCCGAAGGAAATGCCTGCTGCGACCCCCTCGGCACCACCGTCCGAGGGGGAGGAGCCCGAGAGAGCGCCAGCCGTGACCCCCTCGGCGCCACCCCTGGAGGAAGGAAAAAACGAGCAAGTATGTCTGGGCCTGACCAGTGGCAAGCCTGCCATAAAGGGCATGTCCGGGAAGCCCCACCAAACCGTGACCGAACTCCTATCGGATATCGGCCCGGAAGTCGAAACACCAGAAAATGATGGGGCGGAAACCGCGGCTTGCAGCACCTCCGGCTGCCACGGAGAGTTACCCCTGCCGCCGCCCCCGGCCCCACGGAAGGCTGCAGAGAAAAAAGCAGTGCCTCAACCAGCGGCAGTATCTGCGCTGGAAGACAAGATATCGGCCCTGCAAGACCAGGTCACTCGGGCCGTGCAACTAATAGAGAAGCGGGACGTCGAACATCGCCCAGCTTTTCAGCAGTACAGGAACCCACCCACCCTGACAGATGACGAGGATGATGTCCCGACCCCGCTGCGGCAACTTCAAAACGCCCGGGGCGCTACTACCGGTAGCCCAGGGCACTGGTCTGGCATCAAAAAAAAAAAAAAAAAAAAAAAAAAAAAAAGGGGAAAATGTAGGCAGCAGGTGCCAGGACTTGCCCAGTTGGGGCTGGCCCAGGTGCGCATGCCCGGAATTGGCAGGGTGTGGTTCCGGTGCAGGTTCCAGAGCCTGGCGGATCGAAGTTAGCTCCCTGATACTAATCCGAACCAACACTTAGCTCGATTGACTCTGTTCGCGAACCGAGCTCGCGCCCACGGCGAGATTCATCTCTCGCAACAGCAGCCCAACATCTTCACAAGAGTTACAAAGCCCTGAGCAACACTTCCAAATATGCATTAATTACTGAATATGTACTTAATTAAGGCAAGCTGTGATTTCATGTAATTTTTTTTTTTCTTCTTTTAAGCCAAAACCACGCTGGTACTGAGCAGAACACTGTAAGTTCTTTTCTGGGGTGTGGAATTTGCAGTAGCTCTATTATGAGACCATGATAATTCATGAGCAATTCTACCCCTCATCTTAATCTGTGATCTAATTTGGGATCTCATTTTCTTCCGCCCTTATCCCATCTCCCCCTACGTTATCCTCCAAATAAAATACGCTCACAGAATACCAGAATAGAAATAGAAGTCTATAAATCTTTCAGAAGCATTTATAGAGCTGCTCTGCACTGTGGCATGCATTCAACTGACAGCTGCTGCATGCCTTTGTGTTCTCATTCATTAGACATTGCTGTCTGGAATAACACTGGCATAGTGAAATTCTTTATATCCTAATTATCCTTTTCTGCTCTTTCACTTGCTTCACAAGGTAGATACTTTGTAGGTGTATTAGGAAGAATGTCTGAGGTATTGCTCTAGTTAACCATCAAAATGTCAAATGTTCCGCAGAGCCTCTCTTCTTTAAAAAAAAAAAAAAAAAAAAAAAAATCAAACAAGCAAACAAACCAAAAACATCTGGAGTAGGCTGGAGTAGGTCAGTTTGCTTAAGGAAGGACTTAATAATAGACATTCAGACACAGTTAAGGTAAGTGATGATCTTTCTCTGACCCTCAATATTTAAAAATTTTAAGGTATGTTCTAGAAAGGAAAAGAGGAGCTAGACCAACTGGGCAGCATAAAAAAGCTGTGTTTCTAAGCCAACACAAGTTGGGAGAAGAAAATAGCTTTGCTAACTTAACAACATTGATTTGTCAGCTATGCCCCAAGTATAATGAAAAATTATAGTTTGAGAAGACCACCTCATATAAACTTAAATGCTTGTCCTTATTCTAAATAGCAAGATGATTATTATGTCAAATATCAGCAAAGCAAGTAAGAGTTGTTGCTCTCTGCTACATGCCAATGGACACCTGTTCATGCATTCATGTCCTGCTGGCCCCAAGATTAGATCCACATCCTCATGGGAGATAAAACAAGGATGACACAGGCCATATAACTGTAGCAGTGGACTCTCAGATGGAGGCATTGCAATGATATACTCCCCCAGTACATTATGCAAAGAATAAAGCTGACATTTGTTATAGCTTTTAAAGTAGAAATACACCTGACTCTTTTCTCTCAAAGTCTTCCACGTGCCTCGGTAAGCTTCCATTTAGTTGCTTGGGCTAAATTTTATCTTCGGAGAAAGGTTTCTAAGTCTGGTACATAAACTCTTGGATGAATTTTATACAGGAAGAGATTCTGGAGTATATTAACAGTGGCCACATGTTTCTCATAGTCCAAACCTCAGCTAGATGCACTCATCTCCCTTGTCACAAACGTCACCATTTTCCCATCTTTCAGTACTTACAGATTAGGATGTCGCTCCATTACACCATGCAGGCTAGAAGGCCAAGGCCAGTAGCAACATAAAAGCTGTAACTTTCATTTTATACTGTGGGGGAGCTACACAGACTCAAATCAGCCCAGGGCATTTTACTCTTAAAACTGTGAGAGCTGGCGGAAAGGAGATGAGAATTACACATTGGCTGGAAAAGGATTTAAGTCATGTATGTGGTTAACTGCTTGCAGCTGAGTGACAGAATGGGGAAGGCACTGACCACAGTAAACTGTTCAGCTTGTACCAATCCTATAACAACATGTTTAATGTCTTTTTTCAGCATAGGGCCCATAGGGAGGTGTGTCATTCAGAACAACATGGCACATTCATGACAAATCACACGATGTTAGTTGGACTGCACACTAAGTAAATTAATGAGTCAAATACTTTATTAAGAAATACATGAGCAACACTTGAGAGGAGGTGATAGCCAAGCACTAAAAGTATTAAACTAAAATTATACTGTATACTTCTGTAGGCCATTAGGACTTTTGCATCCAAGTGACTGATTAAGCTGTACAAGCTGGCTCTTTTGTGGTCACCGGAATGACAGCCTTCCCACTCACCATGCTTTCTGCAATAAAACAAGCTTGAGTGGCATTTGCAGTGTAGAGTATAACTTTGTGGATGGGCATGAAGAAATATTCCTCACCCCTTTTATTATGGATCAGCAGATCTAGAGAAGAAGAGCAAAAACATCTGGATGGAGTCTACATGGGATGTGCTTTGCAGTTTTACTTAAGCTTAGCTCTGCTCCAGCCATGTGGAATATACACCCTGTAACCACTGGGGCACACTAAATGCATTCCTGGCCCACACTTTACTGTTCAATTTCACCCCAAAAGAACCCAGCTCATGTCATGAGATAGCTCAGTGAAGCAAACAAAGGCACATTGGGTGAGGATAGCAAATTCCCAAACCAAAATTTAACTCCAGTAAGAAACACCCAGTACTGGAGTACACAGTTAGTACCCATTTTAAGCACAGGGTTTGCCTGTAGTGGTAATACCAACCATGGGGATTCTTCAACAGTTTCCCCTTGTTATTCTTGGAAACTCCTTTAAGACACTCTGGCAAAACATCAATGCCTCTACATACTATACATATTTTCTATTCCTCTTATTATAGAGGCAAGAGATCCAATCAAGTGATGACCTCATTGAAGAGGGCTTTGCACAATACTAATTCAATACTGTAATTGTATATAATATGTGTATATATACCTGTATGCATTGCAGATCACTGCAACAAAATATTTGTGGCTGGATTTGTCTCACTAAACTTAACTCTTAACAAAGTCAGGTAATGGGTTTTGGTGAGCCATCTGGTCTCTCCATAGCAGTGGAGAAGAAAAGAAGCACTACCAGAAATCTGCTCAGTATGTTCCCAAATGTCAAAAGACTGGCATATTAAAACACCCTGCACAAATGCTTTTTTCTTGCATTAACTGTAGAGACTAAGGATTACTTACTTTACTGTGGAAGTTTTCAAAACTTCTGCCTTTTAATTTTCTAGAAGTATGTTCAGTGAAAGCTGGTTTATGTTATGAAAAAAATATCACTCTGATAGTTGACTGCCACAAGGTGGTATTTAATATCACATAGGCTTACCACTGCCAGAGCCTGAAAATATGTTGACCGTATTAAAAAGTCTAGGTATTTCTTTTATAGTATAGAAATGGAGAATGTGTTATTAAAAACTAAGGTAGCAATTCTTTCTTCCATCAGAATACTAAATCCATCAGGCTTCATAACAGTTGAGCTGGCTTCTCTTAAAACACAGCTTTTTCAGTGATAGTCTGTCTTCACAATGTTAATATGTGTGTTAGTTGTCAATTATTTTAGCATTCCCCCTCATGCAGTTGCCAAACCCTCCATCCAAAAGCACTGAGACACCAAAGGTCATTTGGGCCAATGATTACTTTTGTCAGGTGGGCAATTTCTTCCACTTAGCTAATTAATCATGCTCTGAGATTCTCAGCCTCAGTATGTCTCAGAGAAACACTAAGTGTCATTATTTGTACTGGTTTTCCTAAAGGTATAGAAAAGAAAATCATTTGCAGATAATGCAGAAATACAGCTACAAAGAACAATATCACAATATTTAGCTTTGTATAACTGACTGAACAGATGAGAGTCTTGCTTTTCCATGGCACATACAGAAGGACATAGATGAGCACAGAAATCAGGTAGTTTAAATCCCACAGTCTTGTCAGACTGTAATTTAATTTGTACTAATTTTGCAAATTTGCCCTCTAAGTTGGTATGCTGTACAGTTGGCTTTCATGCTATAATTGAATTTAGGAAAGTGAGATATTTTGAAACAGGGAAGACTGAAAGACCTAAGATACTGAGGACATAACTACAAGCAGAATGTCTAGTATTGTGACAGTGTTTTAAAGATATATGTGTTCTTGTGCAAAAATACACATTTTCATTTTTAGGCAGATTTTATGTAGACATCAAAATACACATTTGTACTTACAATCTGTCTATTGTATATTTACTAGGCGTCAGTGTAATCTTAGTTTAACAGTCCTCTACTACTGTGAATGCAAAAAATAGCAGACAATAAACACAAAGAAACACAACAAATAAATACAAAAAGTAGCTCCTGTTAAAAACTTGCAAATGAGACCTATAAGTTCAAAAGGACCCTAAAGAAGCAAGGTGCCTAACATCTTACTGTGGCTGGTAAGCTCAGTTTTTAATGACTTCTATTTTCTTTCCTTTGTCAGTAGGGGCCTTTATTTCAGAAGAACAACATTAGACGTAAATAGAAGATTGTATTTTGGCAAATGAAGATTGGAAAGATTAAAGGACATTGTTAGGTTCATATTTGTGGAAGCTCCAAAAACTTAATTTCCTGTTCTTCTTTCCACTTCTTTACTAACAAAGCTATCCTCTTCTTTCCCTGGGACAGGACCAGTAGCTTTACAGTTGTGCTTAGAAACCTATCTTCCAAATCCAAAGAAAATTATGAAGCTTATGCAGGTAAAGATAATCAGTATCGACATCACTTAATTAACAAATACAGATGAGGTGGAAACTTCAGCTATTAAACATGTCCAGTGTTTCCTTTAAGATGGTCCTTTTTGAGGTGTTTGTAATATTCTGTCTAAATTTTCTAGCTAGGGCAAACACATCATTTAGTAAATGTTAAAAAATAAGGAAATATTTTGGAAATATTTTATTTGAGATGCTATGCTGTGGTTTCTTATTTGGCAATATCAAAAGTGGCTTTCGTGATTTGTATGAAACTTCTCCTGAAAATATGCTGACATCCAGACTAACATAAGCATTTGAAAATATGAAAAATTACTTAGGTTGTTCAGCTGGAAATAACGTCATCCCCTCTCAACCCACACAGCTGAAAAAACAGTGAGAGTACCATCTCTGTGCAAGGGAAGCAGCTTGCAGCAGAGGGTTTAAGGACATCTTTCCTGCAGGGACTGTTCTCAGGTATGCTGGAGGAAAATCAGGCAACAAAATTAAATGGAAAACTTACCTTCTTGTCTCTCTTTCAGGCTTTGTGGTTTTAACCCCAGCACTTTCTTGCCCTAAGCATTCTCTTGCCTGGTAAGTGCTGTGACAAAGTTAAATGCAGAATTGTCTCATGCAGGAAGGAGGGAGCAGCCTAAGGTTGGTGTAAGGAAGGGTCCCACAGGATGTGGGGATGTGGGGACCCAATGGCAGAAGGAGGTGGGTGAGCACTGCTTGGAGAAGGAGGCTGAGGCATCTCAGGAGGCAAGGCTGGGAGAAGGAAATTTTGAAGAAGGTAGGGGAGAGATGAGGATACTAAAGAAAAACCAGCGGAGGAACAAAGCACAACATACACCCAGATCTTGGAACAGAAAACAGGGTTCCAGGTTTAGATTTCTTTGCTATTGGCTGATTTGTGTGAAACCCCTTGTAAAGCATCCTGCCCCTAGGTGAGTGTTGCTCTGCTGAGGAGGGGCATAACTTCTGTCCACAGTGCCTGGGACTCTAGAAGAGGCATTCAGATCGCAATAGCCAGATCGTTCTGGTTTTGTTTGTTTTTATAAAACTATAGTTTCAGTTTAAAAAATCCAAAAGATCATTGTTAACGATCAGGTAAGAACTGTCTGATTTTAATTTGCCTTCTGCTATTTGTGGATGTTGCAAATACAGTTATCTTTCTTTATGTATTGCACACTATTTCTTATTTTGCTCAGGAACCCAACTTCACTAACAGCAATAGATGATTCTTTAACTGAATGAATTATTTTATAGATGTATTTATGTATTTATTTAAAATTACTCTGTGTGAATTTGTATGTATTTATATTTTATATGTTTATCTTTGTTGCTTAACGGTGTCCCTGTGTCTTCCTTATTGCAAGTTATTTAATACCCACTATGAAAATAAAGCACTATTAATCTCTTCACTGAATTATTTATTTATCTTCATCAAAGTATCTCAGTGCTTGACAGTTGTGTTCACATCATTGCAGTGGTGGCTCAGATGAGAAGGAATCAAACCCCATTCTACAGAAAGCTCTGTATTTTAACATAAAATGATCGATGTTAAAAAATCGCCGGTAGTTTGCATTATGTCATTTGACAACCTTTTTCTTGCTAGTTTTGACAGTCTATTTCTATAGTGTTCAATGTATTTGCAGCAGTTGCAAAGATATAAATCCAGAGTCAAGCTGAGTTGGTAGTTTGCTTCTGCAAGGTGGTGGATCCAAGGAGTTCCTTTGCTATGGAACAGAAAAAGCCAGAGGAAGAGGGAGAGCTATGAGGGTGAGGAGAAATTCTCTATTTTCCCTACCCCTTCTCTGCTGACCCATTCTCTTGCCTTTTTTTTCTCTATGCTTGAAACCAACCCTAGATGCACCATTGATAAAACAATGTATATAGCAGCTCTGTGTGCCTCATAGGTTGTGAAGTCCTCTATCAACTCGATTTTGCTCTGTATGAAAATGTAGTTGTTTTAAAAGGCAATGAGCACTTACTTTTATTAGTGCATCAGAAATTCAAGCTTTTTTCTTCCTTACATTATCTGAAACAACAGTTGCTCCCCATCCTTCAGTTGATCTGTTGCCTTTAAAAGACAACAGAAACAGTCAATCAGCTTTCATTATATGAAATGCTTTCCTTTCAGCCCTGCTAAATATTTTCCTTTTCCTTTTTGCTTAAAAAGCTCAATTTGGAACACAATATAAATTGGATTGTTGTGTTTTCTGTTTTTAAATAATCCAGTTAAAAGCCGGTTTGCCCAGAGATAAGCGCTGTTCAAAACCATAGGGGTGGCTATAAACAAAGCTGTCAGAGATACAAAGAAAACTGTTCATCTACCAGATATAAAGATATGAAATGGAAGAGTCAAGAGAAAGTAGTAAGGAAGGGTCAAGGAAACTTCATACAAGTCAGAGTAGAATGAGCCAGAGGGAAATGAGATGAGGTGGAGAAGACTAAGACAGCTTTTCAAAGGAGAATGCATAGAGAATGTCTGCATATGTCTCACAGACATATTTTTGCTAAGACTTGTATCTCTCTGTTGTAAGTATGGGGCACTGGCTTTTTCCAGCAGTGCCTCAAGCACTGAATATTAAATTTTTTTTCTTCCCAAAGTAGCACATTTAGAGCAGTGAATCCTGTAGAGACAACAGAAGAAAGAATCATCATCTAAAACTCATTTAAAAATATTTGAGTTTAAATCAGCAAGACTCACAGTTTGGGTAGATAGCAAAATAACACTTCTATCATCCTGGTGAGTTTACAGAGATAATTCAAATAGCAACATTAAAGAAAATAGTAAGCTTCTTCCTAGTGAGGATCAGGGAGAGGGGAAATAGCAACCATCATTAAGCAAACACAAAGAAAAAGGAAATCAAGCAGAGAACAGAAAAAGAGTAGCAGAAGCGTGAGGAGAAAAGGCAAAGAATGTAAATATTCAGCAACTCCTCATGAATACCCTGGATTCAATCTGCTTTCAGCTTTAGTCTACTACTTAACTTCAATACTTGTTGTGGCTGGCTAAGGTCTGGGCAAACTAAACGTTTTGGTTTAGGGTTTCTGTCTTCAACAGGAGACAGCCCTATCATTTGCCAGTGGTTTACTGGACATAAAAGAAATGTGACCAGTTAAGAATCTGGGCTCTCCCTTCTTCTTTTGGGTACCTGCACAGCTGCAGAAGCAGCAATGGATGTGCCTGGACATGGCAAGCTCCTTGTGATAAGCAGCGTGGGAAAGCAGCTACAGCCTCTGTACAGAGAACTGCCTATGTGGGGACCTAAAAGGGCACATATCTGTCCACAAAAAGAGCACATATATGTCTCCTTATAAAATATGTCACCTGTCATTGCTTTATTAGGAGCAGTTAAATGTGACTATTCATATAGTCCCCTTGAGATCTGGATGTAGAATAGAAATCCCCTGCTGTTATCGTGCATGTTCACTGAAGGCAGGCAGCGTTTGCAGCTCTCCCTGTGCAGCATTAGGAGCTGGCCTTGCAGCACCAAGCTTCAGTCAGGCTTTTTAAGCTATGCTCAAAACAGATAACCTTGCAGAGCCTGCTGTACAGTTGAATGTATGCCTGGTGCAAATTGGATGCTGTGAGATTCTTAAAGCAAGCCTCTAAAGAATTCTGGTAAGCATGTAAGAACACAGTTTCTGAAAGGCTTTGTAAGCTGGTCAAATCAGTGTAAATAACCAAGCAGAAGTAATTGCTGCCTTTATGGCCTCGAGATTAGTCCTTGCAAAAAATTGAAATCTACTGTCTAAAAAAGAAGCAACAATAAGGCTATTTGAAGTAACAAGTAGAGAAGCTGTAACTTCCTAACTTTAGTCTTGAAAACATTATGAAACATTAACTGCATTCTTTTCTATCTCTTTTTATGGCAAATAAAAGAAGAGCATGTAAACACCAAATTACTACAGCGTGCTGCTTCCTTTTTCACAGGCTGGTGTTAAATTTTACCCAGATTTGTTTACTGAGATGCCACACTACAGAGAATAGAGAAGAAAAATCTTCCCTGCCCAATTTACTTACTGCTAGCTTTGTATCTCCAGTGAAAGCCTGATCAAACATAAGCTGCTGCTTGAAGTAGGACACATTTGTTTACTTTTCTTTCATTTTTTATATGCGTGTAAATTTATTCCTCATTAATTCATCTGTTTGCTCATCAATTGAAAGATTATTTTTATTTTTCTTAAAGAAGCACTCAGGTCTTCATGTTACTTCACAGTCTAAGTTTTTCAAATGGGCTCCTGAAAACATTTTTTTTTTTTTTTTTTTTTTTTTTTTTTAAGAAACAAAGGATTTCCACACTAAATTGGACCGAAAGCAAGACCTTTAGTCCCTTGAAGCAGGAAGAGCAATTTTATTAAACTCTATGAGCAGTCTGATGCAAAAAGTAAGTGAGATACAGCCCATACCGATCTTTAAAGATCTAATGGGATTTTTATTTCCAATATCACATTGAGGGAGAGCTCATTCTTCAGTTTGTGGCTGGGGATGAACAGAGTAAACATGTCCCTAAGAGAAAAAATAATGTTGCCAGTACAGAGAGTGGGCTCACTTCGAAAGAGAAATAGTGAGGGAGCAGTGCCATCTGCAGGCTCTGGTCCTGCATCCCTGATGAGGGCATCATGGTTCTTCAGGTACAGACGTGTAAGTAAAACAGTGTCTCTTAGTAGTCTGCAGAATGTATCTGAATACTGGTTGGGGGTGCACAGTATAAACTTTTCCTTTTCCATTATTTCTGCCATCTATGGGCTTGTTTTAGCACACCCAACAATCTGAGATTTTGGTCTGAAGGAGGACAATTGACATCTCTGAAAGGCTGCACAGTACTCTGACAAGAGTCTTCAGTGTTGAAAGGAAAACAATTCTTTCCATAACACAAATTAAGAAGAAAAGAAAAATCCTCAGGTGCGAGGAGATATCAAAACAGTAATATGTACCTGTGATTTAGTACCAGAAGAAAGAATGCACATTGTAGGCACCAAAGCAATTATTATGAAGAATATTTAAATAAACAAATAAGCACAACTGATTTGTGGAACTTAATGCCGTAAAAAACTGTGGAGCCAGGGTTATATGTGTTCAAAAAGGAGTTAGACCACTGCAAAGATGGGAGCAGCTGGTCCTTAATCACTAGTTAAAAAAGAGTAGACTGGATGCCATTTTTTCAAGGAAATCCCTAAATTTCAGGTGGTTTGTGAATTCTTGTACACTACTGCTCTCATTCTTCCTCTAGAAATCCATTTTTTCTCATAGAAGGGACAAGATAACCAAGTACAGCTGACGTAAACCTGACCCTGTGCAGCAATTACATTTTTAAATTATAGATTTGTATAAAAAGCCAAGCATGCTTACAGGAACTAATCCTGGTACAGCACTGAAATCTTGAATGTAAAGAAATAAAAAAAGGCCAATAAAGCTCCAGTAAACAAATTAATGTTAAGCAAATTAATGGGCTATACATGGAACTTTTTCCACTTTAACATTCAGAAAGAAAGAGTTTATCTTGTTAGATGTTTCCCCAGAAAAACCAAAAAAATAGGTATGCAGGCTTGGAGGCTGAGAAGGCTGACTCAACCAAATGTAAGTACAGAGATTTTATCACTCTGAATTTATATAGCATGATGATAAAGGGAACTGATAAAAGTGATTATATCAATAAGTCTATAAAGTCTTTTGGGGGGAACCTAAATAGATGTTTTCTTATATTTACCTCAACTCTTTAAAGTTGTGAGGACTCTTTAATTGATTGTACAAGAGACAGATATGTATATATTCCCTTTTATCAAAAGTTGTTGGGTGGCTTTATGCATTTTCTTTAATTCTGTTTAATGCCTAAAAGTGAATTCTCATTGTTACTCAGAAAATTCATCCGCACAACTTAGAATAAAAGTGACTTCATATTTTTCTCTTATTTAGCTCAGGTTTTTTCAGCATTCTGATTCTATATTCTGGTGCTGACCATCACCACTGTTTTCTACTTTCTTTTTCTTCCTATTTCCTCATTTTCCTTTGGTCTTCAGAAGGGCATCAGCCTTGAAGTGGTTAGTGAACACCAGATAAGCTGCATGAAATTCACATGGTATCAGTCTGAACCCATTCTTTTTTCTTCCTTCAAAGGAATGAGAGACCTGATAGCTTCTATTTTAAAATGTGTTCATTTAAATGCTATCACATTCCCTCTGGAATTCCCATATGGCTTCCCCTCGTAGATATAATCAGAGGAGACTTCCAATGTTAATCTCAGTTCTCCTAATCAAAAGAATGCAAATTTTACTGCCCTATCTTGGTTTGACACTAGCAGGACTGATTACTACTTAGGGACAAGGGTTATGCTAAGCTTGTTCTTCCAGGGTAGAGATATTTTACAGCTTTACCCTCTCTGTAAGATGGCACCCTGCTTCCCTTCCTCCTCATCATCATCATCACTGATGATGTTCATGTTTGACTCAACATTAGCATTAGATCACACAGTAGTAGTACTGAATAACCACTTTTATTCCAAAGTCTGTACAAATCCTTTTCCTTAATCCCTGGTAGGGACTTTAGGAAGAAAGCAAAATTCAATGCAAAGTGTGTTTTCTATTGTGACCTCCATATGTCTGACCTGGAATAGGTAATGGATAAAGATAATGTGCCAAATTATTTGCTGTATACGGACTTGTTCAACTCCTGATGCATGTTTCTGGTTGCTTAAAAATAGTGCTGCTTTCTGAGAAAGATGTTCTGCCTATATTCTCTTTAGGACTATTTCTGCATTTCCTACTGCTGTCATTATTGTCCACATTCTCCCTAGATGCTATGAGTAAGAGCACAGGAACCATCCTGCATGGAAATCTAAGAAGAGAATCAGCTATTCAGAAATCAAACTGTAGAGGCAGAAGTAGATGATTAATAGTAATTTCATTTTTCGTGAAATTCCATTTCACCAAAGTAAATCTCCATCGTTTTCTTCAGTATTACTTAGAACCTTCTATGTTCACAGTACATTTCTGTCCCCAGAGTTAGTACCTTATGCAAAGGTAAATCCCTAATTAGAAGTGCCAGTAAACAATCTGTGTAATCTCAACTTTTTATTGAAGAGTCAGAGAGCTGTTTTTTTTGTGTTCTGCAGGAGTAAAAATCAGATATAAACAGGAACTGTTAATGTATGTTCCCTTATCTTGAAGTTGACAAATATGCCAGCCTGTTTCAAATATGAGAAAAACTACTTTATAAAAGAGTTTTTTACTTATCTAGTCATCTCATTCATTCTGGGACACACTAACTCTCATCCAAAGTATTCTTTGGAAAGACACAATACAAAGATGCAGATTTCAAAAGTAATGTTATTAAAAGAATTAAAGTGCCCTAACAGCTAGTCCACCTAAGAACGTATAAGTTTTGAAACAATAATTTTAGAGCAATATGTAACAAGGAGTTAAACAAACAGTAGAAGGTTTATGTTGTTTGTTGTGGGTTTTTTGGTTTTTTTTTTCTCATTTTGGCATAACTAAACCCTATTTCAAAGTTCTGATAGGTTTCTACTGGAAATGAAATTAGAACAGTTGCAATCACAACTGAATTTAAACTGGAATCGGGGAAAGGTTTTTGTTATGTGAGCCTTGGAGCTCAGACACTGAAGAATAAGAGTGTAATCCCAAAACAAGCTTGTAAATTTACTGATGTTCTGGTCATTTTGCTCTGGTAATTCTCATCTGCCTAATACCTTTCCTTTTGTCCATTTTTTCTACCGATTTAACTGCAATACCATTTTGGTTTATGTAAAATGAGTGAACTGTGAGACATTATATTATAGCAGAAGACAATTAATGGGAAAAAATCATAGAAAAGTTACAGAGTTTGCATTCCTCCTGCTGCACTTTTCAGACAAGTCAACACTAGCCAAAACTGCCCTACCTATAAATATTTTATTTTATACTACCAGACTAGAGACATTACTGAATCTACCTCAGAAAACATGCACATTTAGAAGCTGATTCTGCCCCTTTTGAGCCTTTGCAGCACAAGGTGTCAATCAGGGAATCCTTGATTGAGAGAAAAACCGAACTTATGGAAGCTGCCTACAGTCAGCTGAAAAAGTCTTGCACAGCCTTCTCTTGAGCCTCCCTGGGAACAAGTGAAAGAGTGGGGGAAAAGTGAGAAGAATCACACCAAGTGTTGCAGTACAATTTAAGCTGCTTTGAGGATTGATTTCTGTCCTGAAATAGTTGCTTGGTGCTGTAATTTAGTCAGATGCTTTGTCAGAACAAGAAGCAGAACGTGAAATCCATGAATTTTATATAATCTTTTATGCTGGCAGATCCAGTATGGCCTTTTTTCAATAAAATATTTAGGAAAATGCACTTCTACATTGTTGTGGACCTTTATTTTTAATCCTTCTGTCATTCCTTTTTTATCTGAGCGTGTTTATCAGCATCATTCCTCCTGGGCTGCCTCCATAGGGATATAATGTATTCTGATCTAGTTTCTATTCATCTACAATGCCATTGAGTCACTTGCAGTCATCTTTGAACATTTGATAGTTTAACCTTGAAATAAATGGCAGTTGAATATCTTTCCACCACACCCAAATATGTTCCTAACTAGGCAGCAATTTTTATTTCCATTCCTCTGTCATTATTATAATTGCATTTTTGCAGCAGAAAATCTCGCTCTTTAAAACATCGTTCATCATCCAGAAATAAATGACACTACCATCATCGTTAATATACACTTGTTTAGTGGGGGTGTTTGCAGTGTATTGTGTGGGTGAATGCATGTTCTTTTTGAAATTTTATCTCAAAGTTAAGCTGAAAATCAGCGCTTTGGTTCCAGGCAGGAATGAAGCTTCATTCCTAAGGGAAATTGCCATCCTAAGTGCCAGCCTTGCTGAAGCAAAAGCAAAATAGCTTTTTGGCTTCAGCAGAATCAGGATCTTGCCCTACTTGCACTGGAAATATAAAGATATTAAGGACTGAACTATCTGTATTTTACAAGACATGCTTTGCATCCTGGGTTATTTATTGGTAATTACCTACAGCTAGAAGTAACCAGGTAACAAACTGCTAGGATCTGCAACTAGTACAAACACTTTTAGGAGCACATTAAGACATGTACTGACAATCCTTAGCACCTTTTCTTTTCATATGGTGAAAAGAGTGAGCCAACCCTCTACTAACTGAGCTCAGAGATGGAGATGTTCAAAAAGTAGTTTTTAGATGTCACCTGAGAAGTGGAGAATAATTCCCTGGCATGTTGCTATACACCTCTTGAAAGATGAAACTATGTAGAGGTTAAAGGGTTTCATAAGTTGATTATGATTCACAGGCTGGGTCACTGAATCAGAAAGTGGT
Organism: Heliangelus exortis; assembly: GCF_036169615.1. NCBI lineage: Eukaryota > Metazoa > Chordata > Aves > Apodiformes > Trochilidae > Heliangelus > Heliangelus exortis. The sequence continues at coordinate 80,829,051 of NC_092422.1, forward strand.
GTGAACACTTGCTGGCCATGAAAAGTTTTTGAATCAATAAGGAGATGTGCATAAGGAATTAATTGAAGATGAAATGAAAAAGGTACAGGGTCATAGAAACATCACTTCCTTTTATAATTATGTATCTCCACTGTTAACTTGTGATTGCTATCTTTCTGAGTAGCTTAGTAAACTATAAATTATATCTTTTCCAATCTACAATAATATGTAGAAATTTGTTCTGCATTTGAATGATAGTTAAAGCATGAGACTTCGTATGCTACTAAATTTTAAGAATTAAAAATTTATTTAAAACAATCTAGATTTTATCACACAATCATAATAGCACCTAGAAGCAAAGTGACATAATCATCACAAATTTTCCAATTTGTCAAACTTAGATTGTCTCTGCCCTGATAATATCATTTTTATTATTTTCCCCTGCAGCAACCACTGAATGTTTTAGTATGGATTTGTATTCTGACAGGATTTTCCTACCGTGCTTTTCTCATTGGTGTCTTTAAATCTAGGAGCCAGCAAGGTGATTGCCTCGTGTGGTTGCTATAGATTGGGTTGCTTCTCTTTCCTTCTAAATGGTAAGCTATTTTTAAATTTCTATTACATTTTGACATTTTCTCTCACTGCTCTGAAGAGCTTTCTTACTGCATTTTGAAAATGTTCCTGGTATGTATAAATTCCATTTAAAGATATATAAATATATAAATTATTGACTTGGAAGGTAGATATGGACACAATATTACCTCAGGGTATGGAGCTTATTAATACAAAAAGGATGGCTTGGAGCTAAAATAATAAAGGTGGTTCAGCAACCCACACAAGACCATAAAGTAACTTGTAATAACTTACAATAACTGTTTCTTAGAAAATCTGTGAAAAGTTATTATAATAATTAATTGATTGGAAAAAGACTGAAGATTTAGGAAGCTAATACTGACTATCCTACAAAATAGATTAAATCCAGTAAGGAGCATAAAATATGGAGAATTTCCTGTGAGAAGTTAAATATTCTGGCGCTTAACAAATAATAGTACCCGAATACTATTGTATATACTAAATAACACCTTAATTTTTAAGATTAGGAAGTCAGAGAGATTTTTTATCCTTCTGAGCATACAGAACTCTTCTTTATTGCTGTAGTAAACCATCTAAAAATGTGGACACAGGTGAACATGAGATCAGGTGATGGATAAACAATCCATTTAATAATACCACTTAATGCTGCTCTTGTTCCTACGTGCTTGCAATTTTATCATTTCCATATGTTAATGAACATTTCTTGTCATTCCCTAGGAAATTTTATATTTCAGCATTTATGTGTTTGTTTGTTTCTTTCTTTGTTTATCTCAAAATCAAACTTACAGGGCCTTCAAGTCAAGAGTTGATACTGCAAATTCTCCTACTACTCTCCCCATATTCCAATACTTCAGTGGCATCTGACTGACTGTTTCACCAACTAAATTTTCAAAACACTGCCTAAGGTCTGAAACCTGATTTTTACTAGTTTCATGTTTTGCACCAAAGCTGGAGAGAAGAAAATCTGTTCAATTGTGCTTCCCAGAAGCAGTGATCTGCTCTCTCCCCTGCCACCTACTTAATGAATTTTTATTTTCTTTATTACAAGTGCAGCAAAGATCATTGTACTTTCTCAGTAGGCTACAGATAGCTTACAAGAAAATTAGTGTCTTAAATGTGGCTTAGTTGTATATTAATGTCTGAACTCTGGCAAGACAATGGAATTTAGATCTGGGGACTCAAGAGCACAGTGTCTCAGGAGCAGGGAGACCTTGATAATTATAATAAATGGATGCCAAACAAGAATGAATCCTCTGAAAATTTCAACATAGATTTCAAAGGCATCTTCCAGCCAGCTCCTCTAACCCCTTCTCATGCACACACTTACAGAAGTACCCTGCTTCTCAAAAGCCTGTCTGAAGGAAGGTGCTATTTGGCAGATCCTTACCAGAACTAAGTAGTAAAATTGAGTTATAAAGTCATGTTATTCTACCCTTCAGGTAAATTTGAAAAGCCAACACCTGCATACAGTCAGCTCATTCCTACCTTTCTGTGGGACCCAGCTGGCTGTGGAACATAGTTCCTTTGTTCAGGATAAGACATAAATCAAAATTTCAGATGTGGGTATACAAAATGCAAAGCTTTTCTTTTCCAAAATAGATAAAAAGTTCATCAACATTACCCTGCACCAGTTCCCCACTTAAATAGATATGATACTCCAGCAAGAAAACAAAGGCACATTTAAACTGCAGCTAAAACAGAAGTGTAAGACACAGTATAAGTATGCATGTTCATCTTGAATAAATTGATTGAGATTACAGAGATATGTATTCTACATACTTTAAAAAAACAATATTCCATAGAATACTCATCTAACAAACTATATTCGAGGTATTTCCAGCCACGGCAGATTTGGAGTCAGGTTTGAACATGGGCAATTTACAATGGGATACAGAATTAAAACTAGAGTATTACTAATTAAAGTATACAGCATGATTCACTATATCTTTCATGCCTTTTGTGGTTCCCATTTGCATTAATACTGTTGGAATAAAGAGAAACATTTCAAGAAGATTTTTTCCCCAAACATATAATGCAGGTGCTCTATTCCTTTAAAAATTAAAAATATAAGTTATTTTTTCAAAAATGGAAAGTACTATATGTTTTTTAAAATATTCCAAGCTCTTTGGTTTGCTTATTTTTCTTAAACAGGCTGTGATGCACATTGTCTAATATTTCTACTAGAAAGGAAAAGGCACAATTCCATGAAATTTAGTGTTCCACTGAAGTAAGGGAAACAGCAGTCATGAAATATTGTGTGTACAAACATTTAACTCCTTTGTGACAAGTTACACTGCTTGAGGAGAAGCCGTGTTCCTATTGATTCAAACCCTGACAGTAAAACACCACAAATTCCTTCTGAGAGTAGGGATTGTGTTCAGCAAGATACTCATTTCTCCTGTGTCTTCTGGTGGCTGCAGCACATCTTCTTTCAGTTACCAGAATATGCCTAATATTCAAAAAGAAGCATATGCAATATAGGTAAATGCTAATTTTATGCATAATTATGCATAACAAAACATTTTTATTTTTTTTTTTTCTTGCTTATTCTAGGACCTTTAGACTCAGTGTGGTACAAAAGTCACTTTCTATTGGACTGGAAGTCTGTGTGAACTTCAGTGGACCTCTTAAGGACAGAACCACTGTGACCCAGCCAGTTGACAGTTTGAGGTGACTTGCAGGTGCCCACTGACCTGGTCCACATACACAGCTGCCCTGCAATCCCCAGAACTGGCCCAGCTTGATTACTGGCAACTGCATGCCCTTCCCTCCTTTTCCCAAGACACCTCAGCTTTCCAGGTACATAGATTATTTATGTATTTTCTGTAGCCAACTGTTACCTCTTTTAATTTCCTGTGGCAGTCATGGAAACATAGAGGTCACCTCATTATGCAAACACTGTAATTGCATTTCCCTGTGAACTTTTAGGTTTGTTAGTTGAAAGCATAAGCTTCCATCAAGCTAAGGAGATAACAAAGTTTAGGAGATGATAGCTACACCAAAATGAGCAAAGTTGCAAGTGCTTTGACTCAGCCTGTTTATAAGGCAAAATAGCCCATGGTGTCATGAAGATTATTCAAGGTGCCAAGCACAAGGACTGTTTACTGCACACATTCTGAGAAAGCAGTAGGAAACAGAAGGGCAAAGAGTGTCTTCCCTTTCTCAAAAGCAGTCATAACAAAGTGCAGTCCTATTTTCCAAAAAAGACTTTATTTATGTGTCTGTCTGCCTTCCCACATCTGGGTCAAAGTACTCCTATAGGCTTAGAAAAATCTAGGACTGGAATATTTATGTCATCTGCCTATGTGTTGCCTGGCTCAAGAAAATTCTGATGGTTTCCAACATTCCCATTATCTCCCATCTTAAAAAAAGCATTCAGAACATTATCTAAAAAGAAAGTCCTGTATTTTTCCATTGTTTCCATTTTTTAAATAATTTTTTAAAAGCTTGGAAGAAAAGAAAGTAATATACCTGCATAATTACCAAAGTTACACGCTGTGGTAATTATCTTCTTGTACTTAATTTTGAAGGAAATAAATTTTACACAGGTTACAATGCTGAAGGGGAAAAGAATATGTGCATGTAGCAACAACTTTTATTTCTGTTGTGAAGTAATATAGCTTAAACAGCAGTAAACATTCTAATGAAATAGCAGCTGAAGCAGTAGAGCATAAAATTACTATGCATCAAATGACAAAAAGGAGATGATCAGTTCATAGGCTGTTCCATCAAGTTTGCATGTGTAATTCAAATGATGTTTAGCAATTCAAGGATTGCAGTTATAGCCCTTTTTATTGCCAACTCACAAAGTATGCTTGTTCAAGTAATAATATCACTCTTTTTTTGTGGCAAAGTTCAAACAATTCAGATGTTGAACATTTGATATTTGGAAACCTTCTCATCATGGGGTTTAAAATAGTGTCTCTTGCTGTGGGACTTTGAGTAGTTTCTAACAGGATCAGGATACCTGAGAGGCCAAGGCAAGGTAACACATTGGCTAACTGGAGAACTGTTGGCTAGGAAATAATATCCAGTGGGAAATACTCACTACCTTTGTCCAAACATTTCACCTGTCATTAGTGAAGGACAAGTCTAATGATAAAGCCATAAAAAATATAGAAATTCTCTTTCACAGAGATTTTCAAAATTGCCTTGTTTTGAATTGGAATGAAACATTTTTTTCACTCAGTCTGCAGAAGGGGGAAGGGAAGAATGCTGACTGCTCATCAAACCTTTTTGCTATTTAATAGTTACTAATCAAAGCTAAAGACAAAACTAGACAAGCAGTTTTAAAACAAATATCAACCTATTGTTTCACTGATACTGAGGATGATTGACTGTCAAAAAAGAAAGCTAAAAACCCCATACATTTATTTTCAAATAAAATGACTGTCAAATTCACACTGCTATTGAAGCTTTAATATTATAGAACTACACATTCTCAGAGGATTTAGTTATTATGACTGAGAAGTTCCATGTTAAGAAAGGTAGCCACTAGAGCCCATATATTAACAAAAAACCCCAAAATGAAACAAAACAAAAAGAAGGGATAAATTGAGCCACAGGCTTGTGTTACCTATAATATGTGGAAGACTTCATGCAGCTGTGTTGCTGAATGACTCCCCCTAGAGATATTTCACACTGTGTAGTCCTGAAAGACACAGTACATATACATCACATCTTTGGATCTATTCTCCCTCTCTAGAGGCAGGGTTTGATTTAAATAGTTACAAGTAGGATAATGTATTAAACTTACTTGGAATTCTTTTTGGACACTTTCAGTCACTTGAGATGAAATTCTAGATATGCTGAATTTGCTGGGAGGCTCAATTATGATTTCTAAGTGGTCATGATTTCTTTCACCCCGTAGTGTCTATCTCAGCATTGCAAACTCACATTTAGGCTTCTTAGTGATTCAGATTCTCCCCTACTAACTAGAAGAAAATGATTTAATATAGTGAGGCTAAAAGTGGCGATCCCAAAGAGTTATGTATTTTTTTTCTTTCATTATATGCTCTCATTTTCTTGCTATTTTATTCCTTTGTCCTCTCCTATTTGATTTTCTTGCTAAGCATCCATTGTAATAAAGTGCTATGTTCAGTGGAGTTGCAGTGAGAGATTTAAATAATAGCAGGTCTGGGTGTGTAGGAATTTTGATTGTAATGTGCTACTGCGAAGAACTCATGCATTTATAGTGCAGTGTATTTCTGAAACCATTATGGCAATAAGCCAATCAGCTTGAATACTCCAGGGGCACGCTGCAAATGTATAGAGTTGATGGAATTAATTTCAGCCACTTATTCTTGAAGTAGGATTAGAGGAAATTTTGATCAGTTCATGCATCTCCAATTTGGCCTGCAGCTTCGAACTCTGGCTGCAGCAGAGCTCCACAAGCTGAGCACAGATGGAGCCGGATAGTATCTGGGTGAGAAGCTTCCAAAAAAATCTAAATGCTGCAATGTGTAGGATTTGGTAACTCACTAAAGGAAGGCATTATGCTTCCTTTAGGTCTGCTCCTTACATCTGTGCCTTTCACCATGGTAGCAAATGCCAGCTTGTTAGAAGTATTTCCTTTGAAGATAAGAGACAAGATCAAGCTCCATATCAGTTGCAAATCCTTTTTCATGTTCTCCAATACAAGCTGTGATACAGTGTCTTGATTCCATCTCATGCAATTCCATTATACTCTGTCTACTTTTCCCCATTTCATTTTCAAAGGAAGCAAATTAGAATTCTGTCAATAAAAAATAGCTATGACTTCATGTTGCAGAGAATTAGTAGAGGCTACCTGTATTAAAAGAGTTGGGTTTTTTCTGGGTATTCAGTCACGACAAACTGCAAAAGTTAACACAATTTTAGAGCTGCTACTTTGTTAGTATAATCTCAATAACCTATTCAAATTATCCCAAGTTACAGTTCAAGTCAAACTCTATTTTTTGAAATATTACTTCATTTATGCTAGAATACCTCGGCTACAAGTTCAAGCTGCACCTACTTTCAGTGTGTTATGGAGTAAATATAACATGACTTACAGCTTGCTGTTCTATGAAGCATTTGCACACCCACTAAACACAACGTTGAACAAGAGCTAATAAGGACTGCTCTGAGGGAGAGTAGAAAAAGATCATTTTCAGGTGCTTGACAGCATGTCTTACCCATGAGTTTTAATAATACTTTGCAATCCAGGATAGACATCTCTCAGATCTAACACATTTGTCACTTAGGAAACTCTGCTAAACTCTTCAAGCTTCAAGGAAGGTTTTACTGAGTCCTCTCATACCACAACTGTGCATGGAATCTGGAAGGTGAGTTTGGTGCTCAGAAACTATGCTGAAATCCTACTGGGGATGGGGGGTGGGTTATGTGAAAGGTTGGTTGTGATGTGGGCCAAATTCTGCTCAAGTTACTTGTCATCCCTGCAGAAAACTATGGAGCTTCATGAGTGAGTGCTAACTACGGGTCTCATTTTAGGCTGAATCTGCTAACCTACTGACATTGCTTGGAAATTACAGTGGATCATTGAATTTTCTCTGTTTCACATTATTTGCAGGTAAAATGCATTGGGCAAAGTATAATGGAGGAGTTAAGAATGTCTCTTTCAAGTTACATGGGGGAATACTGCTTTTATGAAGTGCTTAGGCCTCAAAAGCTGCCTTTGCATGCATTGACACACCATCATCACATCTCAGTAACTCACCCCCAAAACTAACAAATGTAGACAGGATGATAACTGATGTAGTTTTGGTGATGAAATTATTTATCATCTACCAAAATTTATTCAAATGATGTTATCATGCTGCACTCTTTCAAAGAAATACAGGGAAAAAAAATCTTTTCTATAGTGACGGGAGCAGATTCTCAAGGACAGGAGATAAAGCAGCCTAATATGCAAATAATATCCGTAATAAAATGGTCGTAGTCATTGTATATCACTAAAACAGAAGCATGAGGGATATCAAATTTATCTCAGAAGGCAGGTGGTTATGATGAGCTATCTCTTATTCTCTTGCAGATGAATTTTTGGTCACTGTAGTTAGCAAGACAAAATGAATGTGTCAGGTTATCTGATGAAAACTCCTCTGCATACCCACAAAGGAGCTCAGCGAGATAAATGGAGCAAAGGGAGCCCAAATAATACCCTGCCCAGCCACTTCCAGACCCACTCCAGGAGCCATCAGTCCCTGGTTGTCCAGAGGAGCACAAGGGTATGGAAGAAGGCAGGAGTGAAGCCAAAGTGAAGATTCAAAGGGAAAGGCACTTTCTGAGCCTCTCTCAGGGCTGCCCCACCAGATCCTCAGCCCCAGTGTCCAGGTAGGAAACCTCTCACCATGAGTGACAGAGTAGCTCTCTGCATCACCTTTTGTACTAAGGGTGGTTGCTATCTAGATATGGAACACAGTATGGGATGCAGGGGAAGAAAATTTTAGGATTGCCCAGGAATCAAAGGTGAGAAAAAGGGAGGGATTTAGGCAATTTGGTCCAACCTCACCACCGGTTGGACCTGGGAACACAGGACACAGAGTGGCAGTAGTCTTGCCTGTCTAGCATAATGTATTTTATCATGATGCGCTTAGAATTTCCAGTTCCAAATTCCCCTAACAGAATAAATGGCAGCTTTTAAAAAGTCTGAGCTAGTCTGCTGCTTAGCTTCCTGAATGCAGTCCTTTCCTTTGACTGGACAGATTTATTTTGCTTGTCCAAAGTAATGTCTGCCTCAAGAGCACAGCAGTCACCATGATAACCATGAGACACCCAATCAGGGGCAGCAAGCATAATGTGGAGATTTTAAATTTGCCATTAAAACTACTCAAACACAACAGTATCTCTTAATACATCCTGCCATTTAAGTGTTAGATTATGAAAGGTCAGTCAGAGCTCAGTTACAAATGGAAGGTTCTTCAAGGTATTAAGACTGCCTTGTATGTCTCATTTTCCAAACTCTGTGTGGAAGCCATGACTGCTCTCCTAAACAAATAACTATTCACACTGCTAGGGACCTCCTGAGATACACAAAATTTGTGATTGCATTTGCATATAATAGTATCAGAAAGTGTTTTTTTAACAGGAATCCTCATATTAGACCAATATTTATATGCAATATTTGTATTTAGAGGGGGAAAACTATTTAAAGAAAAGAATAGTTAAAAGAGATTTTAAAAAAAAAAATCAGCTTACAAGAAAAATGGAAGGTTGTCACAGAACATAATATTTTAAAATGCTGACTTTCATGAAACAGCACTGTAAGATCTAGAAGATGATTAATATTCCTTGTGCAGGAATATGGAAAAATCCATAGATGTTTTAAAACCTTAACTGGCTATTCCAGTCTCAAGAGAGAGGGAAAATAAGGCTGATATTGAAAAGTACACGAGCAAGAAAGCTTTTGATAATGTCAGCATGGATCCCAATCTCTCTTTCATGGGCATAAAATGAATATTGATTAGTGTGATTCCCTTTGCCTTCTGGGCTGTGCTTTTCTTACATTTCTGTAAGCACTTCTGCAACAGGCTTCAGTTGTTTTTTTTTTCTCCTCATTTCTTAGGATGCATGTGAACAGTATCAGCTTTCTTCCCCAGCAATAGCAGTGACGTGCTGCTATTGCCTTAGTTTTAAGCAATTTGGTGTGCAGAAAAGCACAGTGTTACACAATGTCAGCAATCCTGCAGAGCAAAAATGTTGCTGGAAATGGCAGGCTGCTGTTAGAGGCAGTGATGGGGTTATGGAAACCCTGGCTCTCTGTAAAAGGAATCAGTGAGGGTCTCCAGGAAAATAGAGAGCAGCAACATCTGTGTTTCACTGAGCTCTCACGAGAGAACGTGTTCCGGATGCTTTCTGTTACAGGCTTTTGATGAAACTGAGATGGCACCATTGAATGTTTCCAAGATGAGAAATGTTAACATTTCCTTCACCACAATCTGGAGTTGATTTTGACAGAATGTGGCATAGCAGACATAGAAAGACCTGCTGTATGGCAGATTTTGCCAGGCTCTGTAACAGCTGTCATATGCTCCTCTAATCTTTCTGCTTTCTTTCTATTTTGTTTCATTTTTCTCTTTCTCCAGCAAAATTTCTGAGGTATAAAGGCTTGTGTTATTTGTGAAGTAAAAGGTCTGCAGTAATGATAGTATTTAACTTTTGATGTAAAGCATTCTTCTTTGGGAATGTTGCAAACAAGATTAGCTCTTTCCCTTTCATGTTCTCTGCATACTAATTCCAGCAAAACTGCTGTGTTACACAAGCACTTGGTTCCTTTGCCTTTTTTCTTTCCCTTCTATTATTTAAGACAGTTTAAAGAAGTAAATTAAAATCCACTGTTAAGTGGAACCTGTTTCTCTCAGGAAAACATAATAATGGTCATTGAGACAAAGGCACATGATGATATTGTAATGAATTGATGTTAATGCACTGCATTTCATAGACTTAAGGCACTTCAAATTACCCATCCACTGAGTTTACCCACCCACACTGACAGTTTAAGAACAGTCCCTCCAGGGTACTTTGAAGTGTTTTGACCAGTCTAGTTTTTAAATTTCACAAGTGTCAAGACCATCTTGAAAAAAGAAAATTGAAGAGATATTTCAAAGGTATCTGCATTTAACATCAAATACTATAACTGTCAGGTTAGAAAAATGTCCTGATTTACCAAAATGCAACTTACCTATGTGGAATGTCTAGAAGTGCAGATGGAAAGCATGACTTAATCTCTCTCAGAAAGTCCAAAAGAAATATGCTTAAAATATTTCTATAAAGGATTAACTTCGCTCACAGGCTGCCCAGGGAGGTTTTGAAGTCCCCTTCTCTGGAAATATTCAAAACCCACGTTGATGCAGTCCTGTGTAATGTGCTCTAGATGATCCTGCTTTAGTGGGAGAGTTGGAGTAGATATCTCTAGGGGTCCCTTCTAGCTCTGACAATTCTGTGATTCTGTAAAACATTATGATAGAACACTGTAAATGGATTGTAGAGGAATAAAATTCAGAAGCTGGTTTTTTTGTTTGTTTGTTTGCTTTTCTTTTGTTTTGTTTTTCTCTTTTTTCCATTCCATTTCCATTAGAAAATCTAATAGCTGCAGTTCAGGAAAGACATTGGCCAAATGGGTATCCAGAGAAGATATGAGGTCTAGGAAACAACGGTGGTTGAAAGAATCCATGCAAGAAGCTTTCCACAAAATGTAAGATTAATAGTCTTCAAATATGCATGGGTCTTCTGTCATAAAGGGTATTTGTGTGGTTGGTGAATATATTAAGAAAACAGGGTGTTACATATAGCAATGCATAAGGGTCAGCTTAGATGCCGAGACAACTTCCACATTTTAAGCGTAGTGACAGAGAAATAGACTGAATAAAGGTGTCTTAGAGAGCTCCTCACTGAAACTTTTAAAGATAGGTTAGACAAGCTCTTGTCAGGCATGACACAGTATGTAATGCATTTCTGTCAAGACAAGAGGATGGATTACATGACCACTTGAAATCCCATCCAGCCACATGACTATTTACAAGAACAGACTCTACATCCATAATTTATAATCTGTTTCAGCTTTACTGCTTCTCTTCATATATTTTTCTTGTCACCTTTACTGTTCTGTAGTAAAATTACTGATGAAAAAGGATTTCTTTGTCGAATTACCCTTCTATGACTTATATTAAGGAAACATTGAAAGCATAGACAATCCAAGCATACTGCATTCTTCAGGAGCCAGGCAAAACTAATTAAGCTCTGCCTACTTTGTGCTATCAGTAACAGCTTTACTCTTACAAAAGCTCCAGATCTACTCCATAAATAAGGCAGCAAATACTTTCAAATAGTTGTCCCATTCTGAAAAGAAGTAACAAAAGTGAGTGATATGGATAACAGAAACACAAATTGTCCCCAGGGTTCAGTTTCCTGGTTGCCCAGCTCAAAAACCTAATTGGAAAGAGTCACAAATTACTTTCAGCCCATATATCTGATGTCCTTCCTACAAAAACCAAAAGACTGTGAAGTTGGGAGGAAGATAAAGGAAAGGAAGATAAAGGATTCCTGAGAGAGGAAACTGCTGGTGCACACACCACGGTTTCACCCCAGAGGAGAGCTGGGCTGTAGCTGGGGTCTGCATTAGGGCACAGAAGGGCAGATTTCTTCTTTCTTTTCCTTGATAGAATAACTAGTGCCAACCGATTCCCATCAGGTGTCATAATTTAAGACACCTAATGGGTCTTAAGTATACCCATCAGGTCTACTTAATTTAAAGAGTTACTTCATGTTAACTGGGCTATGATAGTTTGTCCATAGTAAATGTCAGTGAAAGTTTTCTATTCACAAACTTTTTTTATCACAGAAGTGGTAGAAAGAAGCTGTTGCAAATCAGTTTAGAAGTGGCAACTTCTTGAGCTTTGGGACTTCTTTCTCAGGGCACACTCAGCCATCATTCTTACACCCTCTTATTTCTGTGCAGTTTTGCTTGTCTGGAAAATAGAAATAATGTACACATTAAGATCACAGACATCCTCAGTCACTTCACTTCTCACTTGTTTGAGAACAGCTGGTGTTTGCAGCTCAGCTGAACTCAGAACCCACTTGCAACAGGATTTTGCTCTTTTTACCTTGTTTTAGAGTCACTTGATTTATAAGCAAGGTTTCAACCTAATCATTCCAGATAGCAGAAGTACAATACTGCACCTCAGAAGTCCTCCATAAAGGTGACCTCCAGATGTGGTCCCTCAGGACACCAGAATCCTTGACAAAGGACTAGCATACTGCATAGCTGCTGCCTGCTAAGTTGTAACCTTTCAACAGTCATATCTGTTCCTATGGCTTCCTGATCTAATAAAAGATGGGGAAAGTATTGATAATTTTGGTCATTTGGTCACTCAGTCCTAACTGCTCATATCAAGTTCAAAAAGATCTGCCAGCTCAGACAAAATAAACTGGATTCTCTCTTTCTTTGAGATTTATTTGGATTAATTTTCTTTAGCTAATTCATATTTAAAGATGGCAGATATTAGTTAGGTACTTAAAATATGGAGCAGCAGGCCTGTTATCTCCTAGTATGAATACCGTTACATACATGTTTCCTTTCTAAAAACCTCTTCTACTCTTGCAGGCTTTGATGGCTTTTTTTTATTTCTCTTAATCCAGCCCCACTAGAAAAAGAAAATATCAGTTGCCCTGCCATATTTTGCTGTGTATGCATGTGTGTGTGGACATATGTACATGGGAAAAGCTGGACTATAGTCTGAGCCAAGAGAAGATGGCCAATGCTTTGCCAGATGTGAGGGTGACTCCAAGGGCTCAATCTTTCACTTTGCTGAACTGCAGTGATTGATAAATGACTGTACAGCCTGAATCAAGCTTTATTCTGCAAAGTACAAACCCATGACTCCACTCTAAAATATGTACACTGGGATCAAACACCAGCTGCCAGAGCTGTGCCTCTCCATCCATTCCTGACAGAATTCAGATGCTCCAGCTAGACTGGACATCAGATTTTCAGAGTTAGGTTTCAGCATAGTAAAATTCATCCTATGTGACTAAAAATTGAGTAATTGTATAAAATGAAAGGACAAGTTCTTTTTTTCTGAAGCTGAAACTAGTGTGATTTTCCTTATATACCATAAGTAACATAAGTACACACAGAAGAAAAGGTGTCTGCACATCGCAAGTGCTTGTACAAACTTATGTGTGGTTATCTACCTACATCTAGGCAAGGGTGTGAATATCTGGAAGAAGCTGGGATAATTTTACTGCTGACATAGTAGTGAAATGACTACTACCAACAACATGAATGATTTGTGGATTTGCATGCAATGCCTGCTAACTAGTTATAGCCCTGTGAACTCACAGTGCTTGTTGATTTGAGCACATTTTGGTCGAAGTTTCTTTGCCAGTCTCTGGTTGTTTCAGCTATTGAATGTTACTTGTTGTACATTTCAGATATAAAATACTAGACTTCCATTATTTAAAATAAATCTTAAGATATCCATGGCAATATGTGTGTGCATAACTGAGGTGCATCTCAAAATTTCAAATTGTTGTGATATAATGTTTGCTTATCTTGTTCAGGACTTGTTCTTTTTTTTTTTTCAGTGAAGGAAAAAGACATAATCAACTGGCTTTTTGGACATTTTATTTCATTTTGGTTTTTTGCCATATATTGCAATGCCCAGGAAGTCCACCAGGGGAATAAATTCTGTCTTTGAAAAGAGATGAAAAGGACTGACAGTATAACAGATTCAAGCCAGTATGAGGCTAATTAAAAAAAAAAAAAAAAAAAAAAAAAAGTTTGAAAAATCACATCTTGTTAAGCATTGACAGCATTCACAGTCTACCCACGGCAGCAAAATGCTGCATCATTTAAAGCAAACTATTAGAAATTCTGACTACCAAAACAAAGGTTATATATGGAACCAGGAAAAGTAAAAATATGAATAAATGCCATGCTTTTCATCAAATTAAAGAAACACTCATAAATGCATTAACTAAAAATGCAAGTTGGTTTACAAATTATCTTTTCAGTAACCTGTGCTAAATGGTTCCTTGTGATTAGAAGACAGTGTCTGGATTGCTGCTGTCATAGTCCTGATGACAAGCAATGGGCATCTATGCTGAGGTGAGTGGGAATGGATTTTTGTACAGCACTGCTTGTATCTGAGACAGTCACTGTGGGGATTGCAGTATTAAACAGCTTGGAAGGACGCTCTTAGCTAAAACATCCCTAACACCTTGAAGGGCTAAGATTAAAAATGTGCTCATGAGAATACTCATGCCCAGAAAGCCAGGGATAGAGAACAAACAGAGAAAATGCTTAAATATATTCTGGGAAGCAGTCTTTACTGGTAGATTTAAGAGACTGAGAACAAATGTGCTGCACCTAAGAGCACAGAGCTCACAGAACTGCTCAGGAGACAGGGATGGAGGCAGGGTTTTACCTGGTCTCATCCAATAGCCCTTTGAGTACCTGAAATGGTGAGAGGGTCTTGACCCCACTCTTTATTAAAAAAGGCTGCATCACCATGGAAGTATCTTTCTTGTGTGCCCAGCTCCTCTTCCTCCCCTGCATGCCTGAGGCCTCCAGCAGGTGGTCCTACCCCTGCTGCTAGTGATATCCAGGGATCATTTCTTGTGTCAGAGCAGCAGCCATGTAGAGTGTCTAATTCAGAGTTCACCCACCTTGCCCAGGACAGAGTTGGGGCAGAGAAGGACCCAGCCCAGTACTGCTCCTACCCAGTAGAAAACCGTGCTGTAAAGCACTGGGGTATAAACACTGGGACAACAGTAGTTTTGCTTACTTTTGCAAGCATCATATGCTCACCAAGACTGAGCATGTGTGCCACAGGCCTCCATAGCTGCCAGTATGGTCCCTTCTTCAACAACAGCACCAGGAGAGAAGAGGGTGGAGAACAGGCCACCCAGCCCAAATAGGTTGTTGAGGATGCCTGTGTCCTCCTCTGTGTCAGCTTTTGGGGTAGGTTCTTCCCTACTCTGCAACACTTTATGAATCTAACAGGCACCCTTCTGCTCAAGCTCTGGCTCATCCTGTGAGCTGAAGTCTCCACCTGCTTCCAGTCAGCTCTTGGCACATTGTCCTCACAATAAACTCAGACCCTTCCCTACTCTGTGCCAGAAACATACCAGTCTCCTCTCTCTCTCTCCTGCATGGTTCTCCAAGTCTTCAGATTGGTCCCTCCAGCAAGTCTTTTTCTCATTTCTCCCTTTGTCGTTCCTGTTCCTCTAACCTATGATGAGGCACATTTTGCCAGTTCCCTGCAGAAAGCCTTAATATTCCCATTCGGATTTCCTGTTTAATGTTCAGATGCTTCCATTTTAATAGGCAACAGCTAAATTTAGGTTAGTTATTAGGAACAAATTTTTTACAAGAGAGGGTGATCAGACATTGGAATGGGCTGCTCAGGGAGGTGGTGGATTCTCCATCCCTGGAGGTTTCCAAGAAGAGACTGGATGTGGCACTCAGTGCCACGGTCTGGTAACCACAGGGGTAGTGGATTAAGGGTTGGGCTTGATGATCTCAGAGGTCCTTTCCAACCCAAATGATTCTGTGTTTCTGTGTGATTCTGTAAATGACTAGGAGTATTACTGGTACATGAGAAATATGATGAGTACAGTTGAGTTCAAGGTGGATTTCTTGTGTACAGAAGCAATATTTTTCATGACAGCTTCAGAAAATTGAGCAGAACACAGAATTTGTTCAGCTGTCAAACCTAGAGATGTAAGCAGGTCCACTCAAGTCATGAAAATTTTTACATTTAGTGGCACAATAGATCCAAACAGTCTCAAGGTGACTGTTCAGCTGAAAATCCTTGCCTGTGACCAAGGCTCAGCTATTACAGTTCAGTTAGGAGTAATGCCAGACAGTCTCTTCTGCCACTCAGCAGAAGTCTGAAAGCTTTGTGCACATTAAGAAATTCTCAGTGGTGATGAAGTTGTTTTAATACAAGGTTGTTGAGGTTTTTTCAGTCCTTACCGGAGATTCATCACCTGCCACTCAACACCATCCAAATGTTTTATCATCATGCTTTGTCCTCTTGTGGAAAGACATTTTTGCCAGGCATCCTTGAAAGCTAAGTATTATAAGCTCATATGCTGTTTACATAGAGGAGGGAAACGTGTATGTATTTGTTGCAGCGATGTTAGACAAGCTCAGAAGCTATTGCAAACTCACAGAACATTTATACACACATAGTAAATATTCCCCATATGTATAGGGATATATTTGCTATATGTGTGTACATACGTGTGTAAAGATAAAAGCATCAACTTAAAAACTGAACCTGCTCTATTGTGGTCTGAACTAGTCTGAAATCTGGACAGGTAAAGAGCATGTTACTTACATACTTTTTGCTCTTTCAAATTTTTGAGAACCTCCTCAGGGCACAGAACCCTACCCACAGCTGCATGAGCACCAGAGAGTATGCACTTAGGCTGCACCATTGCTTTTCAGGATGAGGCCTCTGTCTCTTGCTTTGTTTCTTTGCTCAGTGACAGTATCCTATTCCACAATGAGACTCTTACTGCCACAGCAATAAAGATTGTGACAATACTTATCCCCCTAGGAATGTGTGGCTACAAGACAAAGCTTCGGTACAAGACAAGAGTATTCCCTGCTCCTTACCAGAATGCAGGAGTGGTGATTATCCTTTGCTCAAGGTGGCAGCAAAAGAAAGGCTCTGAAGATTCCTTTCTCCCCCCCCAGCACACCTCCTATTAAGCAGAGTAACTGCTTCAACTTCATTGTCTTTTAAAAAAGCACTTCTTGCTGCTAGTGGTGAATGATTTAAAGAGTTACAGATACCTCTTACTTCAGGAACACTGTCACACTTCTATCTCCATTTCTTATCAGTATTCCCCAGGGCAAAGGATAGAAAATTGCACACAGAGAAAGGAAAACCATGAAAAAAATTGCCATTAAACCATCAGTTTTCCTTTTCTGATTTTACTTTTAAATGATAATTTTTATTGCTTTTTCCAACAAAACCACAACTACTTTGGGAGAAAGGATCAAATCCAAGACAGAAAAAAACCCCAGACACGTAAGCTCAATGTTTAATTAAGACATCTTCATGCAAGCTGACAAATTCAGCTTAATAGTTTTGTATAATAGTTTTGTATTTCTACAGGAATAAGCAGTCTGAAGAATCTGGCTACGGAAATCCCAGACAGCAATCACCTAAGTGAAAAGCAAAGAAAAGTGAAGAGTCGACACCATTTATCCTGACTCTTCTTAGCATTCTCTATTTGGGTATTTTCAGAGGTGTTTTGGCTTGCTCGTTGTTTTGGGGACTACAGTTCCTTTATTCTCTTATAGCCCAACACATGTTGCATTCAATGTTTTACCACAAGTGTTAGAACTGGCTAAGCTACTTTAAGGTTCATAAAAATATTCTTAATTTTGTTGACCATATGGAACAAGAACTATAGACAATATTTTCTTTAATGCTCTTTATAGATTTCAGCAATACTGAAGTCAATAGAAGTTGTTCACTGATTGCTGTAAGCCTTTGATAAAACAAATATTTCAACTACAAACAGAACTGTGTACCCTATTCTGATATAACAGAAATTTGCAAATTAAATGTGTAGTTCATTCCCCCTTTCCTTATGCCAACTATGTTTAAAATGTAAACCTAGACTGCTGCTTATTTTGAAAAAGAGGAAATTATTCACCCTGAAAGTAAAGTATAATAAGTCTGTTATTTATTAAGAGATATGGTAAAAGAACAGCCAGCTGACTTTGGATATGAACATTCTTCACAACTACTTGTTTTGATGACTGTAATATATTTTTAAAATGTGCAATAAAAATCAACTTCAGAGCTTGAAGAATATTTTATTATGGAATACAAAAATACTATCTATGTAAAAACAATAAGTTAGTTTATTTACAGTACTTTACACTATTTCTAGAGCATTTTCTTTGCATTAGACTTATTTTCATTATTTACAAGCCTTTATAATTTTGCACAAAGCATTTCCAAAAGCATGTCATCCATGTTCACTGCTCCAATGATGGGCCTAAAGAATAATTCAGCAATCACATTAGCATTAATAGATCTTAACAAAGATAAAACAACAGTCAGCTTGGCAAATCTGGCTCCATCACCTCTGTGAATGAGTCTGACATGTTCATTTAGAGCCTGTTGTGCTTCCCTCTGCAGTCCTTCGATGTACTGTGTACACTGCAGACCAGGTAGATCTGAAAAGAAAAATAAATTATTTTGTTTACATAGTTTCTAAAACAACATTCTTCTTAGGGAACAACTACTAACAGATTACAGACTGTATTTTTCACTCAAGGAATGAAGCAAATGAAACTGCTAGAGGACTTGTGTGCCATATCAACATGACAAATTTTATAGAACAGTTCATAGTCTTACGTGAGTGTTCTGGACACCCAACACTTTGCTAGTCAAACTTGAAAAACAACATTTGTCAACCTTCATCTAAGTATTAAATAAATTATCTGATAAAACAAAGTTTGAAGAATGGCCTCCAAAACACCTTTAGAGTGGCAAACAGAATGTGCTAACTGTGGGGGAGATAAAAGTAGTTAACTTCTACAAAATTCATAATTCACATGTAAGGTGCCTTTGGACGAGTTCTTCTGAGTAGCTCCAGATTTCAAGTGGCGAGAAGCATTCTCTCCACCGTACGACTGAAAGTTTCCTGCTGAACCACAGCAAGGATACTAAATGCCGGAGAGTGCAGAATTTCCCCTTTTCAGTCTAATACCGATAAACAATTACCTGGTAGAGCTGCACTTCTAGAAGTCTTGCCACCAAGAGCAAAAAGCCACCCTCCATCATAAACGCTCCGCACAAAGCCGAAGCAGCACTTTGTTCCTGCAAGCCCTGAGCCTTCTCTAGCCCCTTCCCATGGCCCCCAAACCTCCCGGGGAGCGCACGCTTGGGCCCGCCACCTCGGGCGGCCGCGGAGAGGGAACCCCCTGTTCCAGCCGCCTCCCTCCGAAGGTACGGCGGCAGTCGCCCCGCTTGGAAACGCAGTGGGAACCGCTCTGGGCTCCTAATTTTCCCTAAGTAACCTCGGAGTTACTTGTGTTTGCAGAAAGCCTTTAGAAGGCACCAGCTCCCGGGACCCCCGACCTGCCCGCAGCCGGACCCCCTGCCTTCCTGCCAGCCCAGGCCCCGAGGAGACAGCGGGGCCAAATCCTGCGTCCCCCTCCTCCACCTCCTCTGTTCCCCTGCGGAAAAGCCCCGGGTCCGCCCCGCTCCGCTGGGGTACAGACGGGTTCTCCCCATTATCCCGGTCACCCCTGGGAGACAGCCAACCTCCCTCGCCCTGTCCTGTCACTCACCCGGGTTGAAGAGCACCGTTCCCTTAAGGTAAGCGTACTCTTTGGTGCTGATATCCAGGCTCCAGCACTTGGCCAGGAAGCCCTTGATTGCCTGAATCTCGCTGGCCAAGGGCAGGTGCGGGTCGCCGCCGCCGAGGCCGTCGTGGTGCTGCCGGCCGGGCTCCGGTCCCCGCGGAGAGGGCTGCTCGCCTTGCCGCCGGGTGGTGAGGATCCTCTGCAGCATGCTGGGCTCCGCGCTCTCCACCGTCTCGAAGTGCACCCGGTCCTGCGCCAGCCCCAGCACCAGAAGGGGAGCCCAGCAGCTGCGGACTAGCAAGAGCTGATCCTCCAGGGGCAGCTCCTGGAAGCAGGGCACGTTCTGGACGAAGCGCAGCGTCTTCACCAGCACGGCCGAGGCCGCTTTGCATGCCACCTGCGGGCTCCTCAAAGCCACCCGCCGCCAAGACCCGCAGGGACAGCCGCGGGACGCCGGCCCGCGCCTCGGTCCCTGCCCCGCCGGCCACGCAGCCCGCTCTTCGCTCCGGAGAATGTTGTAGAGGATGCTGCTGTGCCGCCTGCTATCCGCGCAGCAGCGGCAGCGCTCCACACACGCCATAGCACCCAGGGGTACGGGCACCCAGGGGTACGGGCACCCAGGGGTACGGGCACCCAGGGGTACGGGCACCCAGGGGTACGGGCACCCAGGGGTACGGGCACCCAGGGGTACGGGCACCCAGGGGCCGCGCCGTCCGGCTCACCCTCTGCTTGGCTCTTAGGTTATTTATAGCCAGCGGGTGTGTGCGTTTATGTGTCTGTGTGCGTGTCTGTGTGTCTGTGTGTGTGCGTGTGTCTATGTGTGTTTGTGTGTCTGTGTGTGTGCGTGTGCAGCCGCAGGCGCTGTAGTAGCGGTTCAAAGGGGCAGACACTCTTCACTGACTGGAAAAGAGAGAGAGGAGGAGGGAAGGAAAAAAAAAAAAAAAAGAAAAAAAAAAAGAGGGAAAACCCTCCCTCCTCCTCCTTGCCAGAGACAGCGATTGCTAGAGGGAGCCGGCGAGCCGCCCTCTCTTGCCTATAGGCTGCGGCATGATGAGCAGCTAAACGCCCCTCTGCTTTCCTAGTGAGGGGACATGGGGCGCCCCTCCTGCCTCACTCCTTCCGAGCCCCCGTCCTGGTTTATGTTATGATGGGATTCTTGGAGCAGGGCAGGGCGGGACGAAGAAGGCAGCTCACGCCGCTGTCTTCTTCAGCCCCGCCATGAGCCGCCGCCCCCTAAGGTGCCCGCGGAGCCTCGTCTCAAAATAACTGGGCTGCCTTCGGGGGCAGGAGATAGGAAAAGGTGTAGTGGGGGAAACGGGTGGGCTATGTGGCGGAACTGATGCAAACAATAGATTTCCCAGAGGAGGAGAAAAGGTAGACGCCGCTAATGATACTGTGGGCTTTTGTGTGTGCCCGTCCTAAAGTGTGATGCCCCTTGTGCCCCATTAACACCTTAGTGCTGCTGTGTGGGGAGTGAGGATCGGAGAGGTGCCTGCAGAAACCAGAGTGGCTCTGACAAGCTGACAGTCAAGGACATAATTAGCAAGATGTCTATTGTAAAAGAGGAATTATTAAAAAGAGGTTTTGGAATGTCAGTATATTGAAGATTTCCATATGGTTCTCATTGTAACTGACCACCATTCATAGTTTCCCTATTTTTCTAGAGTGTTTCATTGAAAAAAAAAAAAAAAAAGTGGGGCTTAAGAGGGAAGTTTATCCATGAGCAGTGTTCTCTCTTTGTGATGTACCAGGTATTCCTGACGGCACTGTTGCTTCCTTCCTTGATGAGCAATGGATTCCTTAGGAGCAGCCTAAGGTTGGTACCTGAGCCAGACAGTTGATATTTACCCAGTCGAGAGATGACCTCAATTTACAGAGCTTTGCAGCTGCCCTAAGGCTGGGATTTGGCTGCTTGAAAGTAGGTGATGTCTAATCTTCTGTGAACTGTAATGATCCAAAATCAGCCTTTCAACATTATCTTAAACAAACCTGAACCCAAAAAGTGGATTTTTTTTTTTTTTTCCAGATCAGTGATTTCCATCATGCAGTCATGGCATTTTGGATAGAGAAGAAGGAATCCTGAATTTAGATTTGCAGTTATTTTACCATGCTCTTCACTGGGAATATGCCTATTTAAGGAGGCCTTTGCATATCACAGACCTTTTTTCTCACACCCATAAGTTAATTCACCTTAGCTAATGGAACTAGGTTTTGGACGAGGCAAAATTAAGGGAAGAGAAGCACCACTGAAGGCACTCATCTGCTTACCATTAAAAAAGACTTGTTGATTTTCGGGCTCTGTAAAGAGCTGTGAGTGCCACTAAAATAGTGCATTTAGATAGGGTGTTGGGGGTTCACCATTTACGTGTTTAGGTATAAGTAATGATTTTTTTCTGCCCAAAGTGAGCTCATATGCCTTCCAAACACCTGCCTGGTGGTGCTTAAGGATACAGTCCCATAAAACCAGATGAGCCAATCTAGTAGCTCACTGGAGCTGAAAGAAGTGACTCCCACAGCCCCACTTGCTGCCACTGCTTTCCTTGTGCCAGCTCTGGCACTCACCTTGCTTCTTGGTGAGCCAAATGCTTTTACTCAAGTGGCAGCATCTTTATAACAGTAATTACAAGAAGAACAACAGAGAAATGAGATACCTTGAAATGTGCTTTCCTTAATTTTTTTTTTCCCAGTGATGACTTGGCATCCCCTAGATACCTGTCTAGGTATCTAGTCTGACCACTTGTAACACTCATGTGGAATGGCAAAATTCTGCTTGGGTGAATCAGATAACAAACTAATCCATCAAGAAAAAAAAAAAAAAAAAAAAAAAGTGTAATTTTCTGCCAGTTTAGTAAATGGAACTCATTCAGCTAGGGATCAGATGAGTGCCAGAGCAGGTGGAAAGGAGTGGCCTGACCTCCCTTCCAGAGTTGGGATGAGAAGGGAAGGAGCAGGACTGCTGCTGCAAGCCATTATTCCACTTGGCCCCCATACAGAACTCTTCCCATAGGGAGGAAAGCCTGAGAGTAGAAAAGTAGAGGTAGGAGAGAGATGACTCAGAGCAAGCTTTATTTTTAAGCTAATCTTTTAAAGACCATCTGAAATGTGTTTGCTAATGACCCTTGGAAAAGAGAACTGTGTTATAAAATATTAGTGTAGAAATAACTTTCAATTACGGAGCTTATTACATTTATTTACCTTGAGGAATGCAATCCTGATATAGAACAACAGATGAAGAATGGATGAAAAGCTGGCAAATTCAGCTCTTTAATACACTGTTCAAGGTTGTGGCATAAAGAATGAAACACAATATAGCACCACAGTGGTAGTAGGACACTGCATATACATTACAGTAATTCTTAACTTGAAATTCATGTGTAAATACATATTATTGGAGCTGATTGTCTGAGTCTGGAAAGTTCAGGAACATACCTTTGTGAGTAATACAGGATATTCTGCCAATAAAAAAAAGCATATTCAAATAGGCTCATAAGTTAGCATGGATTTGCTTTGAAAATTAATGTGAGGCCTTTTAAGATCAATATATCTTATCATAGCTTTTGATTCAGATATATTTCACCTAAGCTGGATATTTTAAAATACCATCCTTCTGGTGAATCACTGATATAATTTCTTATTAAATCAAGTTCATGTTATGGTATTAGAAAATGTATTCATTTCCTTCGTACTGTTCTTCATATGTGAGTTTGAAAGATGCATAAATGATTTATAGCTTCACTCTAAAATCTGTATCTCAGATGTTTACAATCTTCAAATAACTTCTGCAGCTCTATGGATACATTCTTTGCTTCAATCACAATCCACCACGTTTCCAAATCTATACACGTTTTGTAGCTAACAGGAAAACCATTTGGCATGCTGTTATGCTGGCAGAGGAGATAGACTCCATTGTCAGTTTTTTCAAAATAATCAGGTTAGCTTACCCTCGTTAAAAAAAGGATTTTTCTAAACCATATCATTTCAACAAAACTGGATTAGGGAGTGACCCAGCAATTACAGTGGTACATGTAGTGTACTTGCAATCGGGATAGCCCAAAGTACACTGAGAAGTGCTGATACCTTAATCTATCTCAGCTGCAGCCAGACAACATCCTTGGCTGATCTGAGATTCAGAGAATTTAAGGCTGGCTGGAACCACCAGCTCCCCTTATTGGGCTTCCTAATGGCACTGTTAAACACTAAGCTTTTGCTGACTGAAGTTTAGGTTTTGCTTATCTCTATGCCTCTGCAGGAAACTATTCAATCTCAATTAGGAAGCTCAGTCCAAGAGGTAAAAGCCCACCACCCCACTGGTTGTTTATCACTTACAATATAAAATTAACACTGTGCTACTATTTGTCAGCTTCAGCTTTAACTTCTAGGCTCATGATACTCCTTTCTGTATTAATTTAAACCACAAGAATTACCCTTGTCAATAGTAACTCCTGTTTTTAATAAGTAAAAAAGATTTTAGCTTATAGACAGAGCTTGCAAATTAACCTTTGAAGGTATTTTTCTCATAAGACCTATTCCATTGATTAACTTTGTAGCCATTGCAACACTTTTGCCTATTTCTAATACTGTTTGAAGCGTGGACATCAGAACTACAAAGAATATCCCACTTACACTGTTTTCACCAGTGCAATAGAGAGAGGTAACAGAGTTCAACTGACATTAATTACTCCAGGCCTTGTTCATTAACAGGTCATATTAGCCTTTTTGAGTTGTTATTGCATATTGCAATGGAAACTAATGTTAGATTGCTTGTCTGTTGTGACTGAATAATTTCCTGATCTTCCCACTACAGTTCTGTTTATTAGCAAAGGTAGGATGCCTTTTGTACTTCAGTTTGGCATTTGGCTGCCTTATAATGCATTCTGTATAAACAGGGCGAGCAAGCCAAGGGGTGAGCTTTTCTGGTCTACAATTACTTATCCTCATCATCTGTCTTTGTTTAGTGGTCAGAGTGAACCAAAAACCAGAGGACAGAACTGTTCTCTGTTACCCCCTCTACCCTCCCAGAGGAATTTAAAAGTGAAATAAGCTAAAA
The DNA here is from genome assembly GCF_036169615.1 of Heliangelus exortis. Taxonomy (NCBI): domain Eukaryota; kingdom Metazoa; phylum Chordata; class Aves; order Apodiformes; family Trochilidae; genus Heliangelus; species Heliangelus exortis. Next base: position 80,853,494 of record NC_092422.1, read on the forward strand.
AGACCTCAAGGTTAGAAATTAAAACTGGAACCAGGTATACGGGACAGGGAAAGGGCAGCAACACATTCTGAGGGATGGGAAATACATATTTCCCATATGCATATTTCTGTATATACAAAACCCAATTTGATGATCAGAGAGATGTCTTTCTGAGGGTCTGAGCATGTAGTGAGCTGATGGAAAAGCAGGAGCCTCTCTCCAAGATCTCCAAGTGCAGTGAAGCCAGAAGGAAGAAAGCAGCAGGAAGGGGGTGGGCTTCATGGGAAGGAATTTCATGCTTCCCAGAATCCCTCAGGGTCCTAGAGATCTGCTCTGTAGGTCCTTGTATCCATATCATAAAATACACCTAGCTCATTCAAGCCATAACACCATTGATCATCATCAATGATCACCTTTGCCCACTTCTTCGGTCTGTCTAAGTCACCCTGGAGGGTGGCTCTCCCTTCTGGGCTCTGTCAACCTCTCCACTCATCTTGGTGTCATCAGCAAACTTCCTCAGGATGCTCTTGATTCCAAGAGCTGGGTGTATTGGGCCCAATATAGATCACTGGGGCACTCCTCTTGTGAGGAGTTTCCAGTTGCGTTTCCAGTTGGAGTATGAACTATTTACTGTTACCCTCTGGTATGGTCTGTCAGGCAGTTCCCCACCCACTGTACAGACCCCTTGTCCAGGCCATGCTGAGTCAATTTTCCAGGAAGAGGATGTGGGGTACTATATCAAAGGCCTTGGAAAAGTCCAGGTAAAAGATACCCATCACTCTCACTGTATCATTCAAGAGGGTTACTTCATCATTGAAGGCAATCATGTTTGTTAAACATGATTTGCTTCTAATAAATCCATGTTGTCTTTTCTTAATTATGTTGACCTGTTAATTGACCTGTGATAGTCTCCAGGAGGGTTCGCTCCATGATTTTCCCAGGGACTGAAATGAGGCTAATAAGTCTAAAATTGCCCGGGTCCTCCTTGAAACCCTTCTTAAAGATGGAGGTGATATTATTCCTCCAGTCGTCAGGGATGTCTCCCAGTCTCCATGACTTCTCAAAGATTATGGAGAGTGGCTTCACAATGACACTGGCAAGATTTCTTAACACCTTAGGATAGATGGCATCTGGACCCATCAATTGGTATGGGTCAAGCTCTTGTACTAGTTGATACACCAACTCTTCCTTCACTGACAACAGGCCGGTGTCTTCTTTAACTTGAACTTTTGTTCCTGGGACCTAACTGCATTGGTAAAGACAGAGGTAAAGAATGTGCTGAGAACCTCTGCCTTTTCAGCATCATTGGTGACTTGGTCACCTGTCCAATTTAATAGCTGGCCAATATTATTCTTCTCTTTTTGCTTATTGCTAATATATCTGAAGAATCCTTTTTTAAAGGATTGTCAATTTTTGAAGGATTTTGTCAATTTTGATATCTCTGGCCAAATTTTGCTGAAGCTGAGATTTTGCTTTCCTAACTGTTTCTCTGCATACCCTGCTAATAGCCTCATAATTTTGAACCAGTAATGTTTCACTTCTCATCCTCTGGTATATTTCCCATTTGGTTCTGAGCAGACCTAAAAGCTTTCACTCAAGCCATGTGGGTTGTTTTCTCTGCCTACTTCCCTTGCCTTTAAAGGGAACGAATTGGTTTTGATTAACTAGGAGAGTGTTCTCAAAAATCTCCCAGAGCTCACTAGCTCCTTTACCTCCCATGGAAGCTTCCCATGGGATCCCTTCCAACCGAGCCCTGAGCGAGCAGAAGTTTGCTCTTATAAAATCTAAAACCTTTGTTCTGAACTAACTTTCATTGTGCTAAGCAATATGTCAAACTCCACAATATTGTGGTCACTGCAGCCAAGTCTGTCACTACCCAAGATATCACACAGCAGATTTTCTTGATTAGTGAGTAGAAAGTGTAGCTGTGCCCCATTCCTGGTTGTCACATCCAGCATTTGTGTGAGGAAGGAGTCTTCTACACATCCAGGAACTTAAGTGTTGTCAGGTGAGCTGCAGTGTTGTTCTTCCAGCAAGCATCTGGGTAGTTAAAGTCTCCCCTTAGGACTGGGTTTTGTTGACCTGAAGCTGTCTCAAGATGCACCCCAAGCTTTGCAGTGATACTACCTGCAATATTTATTCTGTGACCTTGAATCATTAGAGAACATCATAAACAGTACTTCTGAGGGAAAAAATAGCCAGGTCAGCAGAGTCATGTGGATAGATAATTTCCCCTCTCATTATCAGTATCTGCAAAAACAAGGCAGGAGAAAACCAGCAGGAGTTAGAAATCTTTGTTTAATTATAGTTTACATGTCATCTTTGTTTAATCCTGTTTGCATATCAAACTGCATATACCCTCTTTTCTCTACTGTTTGATATTAATTAAATGATATATACGATATCATTAATACAGTGTAGCTTGCATGAGGACAGAGACCATTTAAGAACAGACAGAAAGAAGACAGTTTTTCCATAGAAATAGGAAAGATTGATAAATATATTTCCCTTTATCCTCCATTTTGATAATCTGTGGTTAGGGTCTGGTTAGTTTGAGTTTGAAACCAGAATAGGGAAATGGATTTAGAGAAGGAAGGCATTCTTTTTTTCTCCTTCTAGCCTGTGCACACCATTCATGTAGCTTTAGAAAATTTCAGTAAAATATGAATGTTTTACTATTTCACTAATTTCACTATCACCTCAAGGCATGTCTTGAGGTGATAGTGAGGTTTTTGCTTTGAGTGGCTGCCTTGGAAGAGGAAGAATTTACAATTTCACACCACCATTTAATTTGCTTACCAATATACATCATGCAGAAGGTCCACATCAGAAGAAAAAAAAAAAAAAGCAAAACAAATAAAATGTCATTGTTGTCACTTCACTGACTTTTTTTGCATGCAGAAACATTCAGTTTTAGTTTTACAGTCTTTTCAAGGTCAAGTTTTTTCCATACACCTATAATACAGTAAATCACATAATTACCTTGGACTTTTACTCTCAGAAGCTTTGTCTGAAAATGAAAAGTGAAGAAGTTCCTGATTGCAGATGTTAATATCTAAAACTTTTAGCAATTATATGAGGAATAATTTGGCATAAAACAGCCATGTTTACTATTTATTTGAAGTATGACTTCCTAATTTTAATTAGTTATCTTCCTTACCTATAAAGGTTTATGTGTCATATCCAGCCTAAATCATTGCCAGACTTCCCTGGTCAGCAAAGAGCAGATCACTCTGAAGCAGATCAGACTATAATTAAAAATGTGGAAAGAGGAGAGAGAGAAATTATCTTACTTTAACTGAAACTGGGTGAGTGGTTTTTTTTTTCTTCCCAAGATCTCACTTACAAGAAGATATGAAGCATCTGATTCCCTGCTGTAGTAGATGCTGAACTCCATCTTGATTCATGACATTCTTCTCTGATCACTGGAATTACAACAATGTTAGGGCTGCTGTAAAATTCTGGTGCTGTTGACTGTACAAATAAAATCTTCTGGGTTTTATACATCCCACAAAATTATATACCAATAGCTTTAGTAAGTCTAGAAGAAGTAGCAATGCCATGATAGAAATGACAATCACCAGTCCTTCAGACTGTCAGTTACATCGCCTTCATTCCTATGGCTAAATTAAATTGACAGTAGTTTCACATCCTCATTTTCATGAGTAGACATATTCTTAATAACTTTGATTTGTTTCAAGTAATAACTGCCCATCCCTGATGTTATGAAGCAACATAAAAAGGAAATCCCATGTGTTCTGGCATATGGTGACTGTGCTGTATTGTGAGACTGTAATTTAGGAAAGATGATACACTACTGAAAGAAAATTAAGTGTGTTTTTCCAAAACATTTAAAAGCTGAGGTGATGTTGCTGAAATGCCATCATTTCATGTATCTGTTGCTGACACAGCTCATGTTGAAACAGTTTTATTAAAGTCATTACAAGGTCAATGGAGAATCTCCATGCATATCTGAAGTGTTTTGAGTGATTTATGTGAGTCCATGGGTATTCATTATGATGATATTCTATCATGTTTCCATTGACAGGCAGAGCAATGTCACTGGTAATGTCCAAAATATATCACCATAAAGCTGGACCTTATATGCAAAAAAATTAAATTTAAGATAACTCTTAAAGTTTGACAATTAAGGAAAGTTAAAGGGACATATTTCAAGTAGCACTTGTCACCTAAATTGCCGTTCTCTGGGTAAGTGTTGACATGCAGTAGGCTTTTTGGCACACAAACAGACATAACATCTGTAATCTGTGTTGTAAGTGCAAGGGAAAGAATGTAGTGAGAGCCTATTCTAAATTATCTCACCTTGTCTGGTTTGTAGGTACTCTGCATCAATACAGAGATGTACATTAGACATCTGCAGTTTTCTGTAGGTATCAAAAGAGTCTCTATAGTGAGGGCTCACGTGTATGTATTCATCATTCCTCCCCCCAAAACTGCAACTGCCCCATTGGAAACAGGGAGTGCTTATGGATTTCCTGACACTTTTATATTGCCATTTCTGTAGGATGATGATAGTTAAAGGCTGAGATAAGGGTGCCATTGTGCTTTGGTGCTCTGTGACTGGAAGTGAAACTGTCAACAGTCTGGCACAGGGACTGTCACAACTGCCTGAAGAGGACCAGAGGCAGAGAGGACAGGCAACAAAGAGGAGATTATTTGTCTGAGGTTATTTAGCAAATCAGCAGTAGCAAATCTATCAACGGAACTGTGGCTTTTTTTAAGCCAGCAGCAAATTTTCTCCTAGATTCAGTGAGTCTCATATTCATACCACATGTTATGGCTTTCCTGCATTATTCCCAATTCCACACAAGGCCTAGCACGTGCCTTAATTTTAAAATATTGCAAGCCATATTCAATACAGTTTGTTAATTTTACTGAACATACAAAAACAACTTGTAAACTTGGTTCTCTAATCAGCTGAAACAGAGGTCAGCCAATTTCCTCATTCAGGAAAAATTGAGAAATGTAAGCTGTATTCACAGAGGTCAGAATCTTGCTGGCTGTTAGATGTTCTGGATCACAGTGCCACTTTCAGAGAAGTAGTGGAACTTAACATCAATGGAGTAGTCAGCATTTTTAGTACCAACACTGGGAACATTGGCCCATTTGTCCTCTGATGCCGATGTGACAGATTCCTTCCCACCCAGTAAATACTCCAGAGCAGAATAAATGCTGCAAAACTTCCCTTTCCACTTTCTTTAATCCTTTTTGTTTCTTTGTATTGTGGTCTCACATAGATGTTCATTCTATAAAGCCACATTTTTTCTCTGAAAATTTTTGTGTAGCCATTACAAGGCCCCTAACTTCAGGTTCAGGACATACCTATAGTAGTTTTCTCCAAAACAGAAGCCACTGTCTCACATCAGTGTCCCATTTCTTGAAAACAGGCACTATTTCTGAGGAAGTGAGGCTGGGAAGAAGCTATGGTCATAGAAGCTGGGTAAGAGGGCCTGTTCTTTCATCTAAAGCCATCATAGTGATGCTTTAGTTGTTTGTGTTGAATTGCTTAATTTAAATGAAAACAAAAAGGAAGAAGACCGAAAGACAGATACAGATTAATTTTCCAGTTATGCTGAAATTAACCATACACTTAATATCCTCAAGGATATTTCCACTGCCTGGGAAAAAGAAGACAACAATGTGAGACTCCAACTTAATACATACAATTTGCATGCTAATATACTAGATTTGACTATTTTAAAAGAGTGAAAACATCAGTATTACTTCAGTGGTAAATATTGGTTAAATATTGGAGACTTTTTTTCCCTGGTTTAAAGTAGTTGTATAATAACCTTGTTGCATATCACATATCTGCTATCAGGGCATGTTAACTCTGCTGAGCCAGATGTTGGCTGGTGAAACAGCACAGTTTAACAGTCCCATAGTGGACAGATGAAAGCAGGTGTAAAACTAATGAACCCTGGAGTCCTGTATAGAGAAAAAAATTTCTGTGCTTTTAACAACTTTTGTTTAGCTTCTTCATTGCAAACCAAAAGCCATGCAGAAAGAAGTGGAAAAGATGGGTGGAATAGATAGGCAGAGGAAAATTTTTGGAGTCAAAGCATGTCTACAGTTTCCAAGTACATAGGACTGCTGAATATCAAAAGATTTATTTGTTTCTTATGTGTGTGTAAGAGTTACGTGATTTTTTAACTAGGTAACAAATAGGAAAATGTATGTGATTTTTTAATTTCCATTAATTCAATTTCAAGCAAGAGATTCTGACAGAATTATTTTGTTGATGTTTTTCACTAAAGTGGTACAATTACACTCTATTTTAGTAGCTTTATTCCTCTGTGGTCATAGACACCTGTTTTAGGTGTTAGAATTAAGCCTTTCACTCAGGGCAATGGGCAAAAGCTAGTTCAAGAAGCAATCCACCTTTCTTTTTTTGCTGGTGCCAAGACAAGAGAAGCAATTTCCATAAATTTCAGATTTATATGCCAGGGAGAGTATTAAATTTACCTCAGAAATATCTGTTTGAACATATCACCCTATAGATATACTTTATCCACTCTGAAATAATGCAGATGTTTCTGAAGCAGAGCGTGAAGGAATTAATGAATTGAAAAGTTCAAGAACTGATCACTGCTGAAAAGTTTTCCTAAAACACTCTAAGCAATTACAGTGAAGACTACAGGGATACACAGATTCATTTGATTCGCTAGGAGACTTACAGATTTTCATAGAACCTTCTCTGACAGCTTTGATTTTCACTTTTATTTAGATCATAAAAGTGTGTAATAAGAATACAAATCCGTTTTCCAGTGGTTGCAGGAGTAGTATTTTTGAAAATAAATAGGTTAATGGCTTGAAACTGTAGCTCAGTGTTCAATTTGCCCATCTAGGGAGGCTCTACATCTTTTGGTTAAAAAATACGAACAATGAATCGAGTCCACCAATATGGAAAGTATCTGGGGAAAAGAAAAAAAACCTCACAACAAACAAAACAAACAGTCTAACCAAATCAAAAAACAACCAAAACCCTGAGAAAATAGGTTAGTTTAAGAAATTATGGGAAAAAACCATCAGGATGACAAGAGTGACTGAAAAGCGATTAATGAACTGCAGTGTGATTCATGCAAATTATTAATTAATTCAGAGTTTACAGTATAAAAAGGTCATAGTTAGCAAAGTCCTAAAAGGTGCTCAGTCAATAATCTGGGAGAGCAGAAGTCTGAGTGATGTCTTTATAAATTTCATCCTAAGTTCCGGGGTCAAGTTAGTCCCTAGTTTTTCATTTCATGTCCTATTTTTTATCACAGCTGTTAACTGCATTACTTAAGGCCTAAACCTGTGGAAAGTTCTGTCAGTGCTTAACTTTAGGCATATAATTTTTTTCCACAAATTCACAACTCTGGTCTGAGCATAATGTTTGCAAGCTTTGAATGGTGGAGAGCTTGCCTTTATGACTCCTAAACAAATTAAATTAAACATCTCTCTCTTAATTAAGATCTTTATCGTAGCCTTGCAATTTAGTCCTGTAATACCTAAATTCAAACCAAATGATTCAAACAGATTTAGATATTTGGCTTGGTTTATTCCTAGTTTATTGGCTGCATTTCTGCTATCAGTCATTTTCACCAATGAAATAAAGAAAATCTGCATGTCTTGGTGTGGTCTTTCTGCCCTAGCTTCATTCACTGGGAACAGATGGGAAGAGCCCAAAGAGGATTTTAGAACAAAATTAGCTTTGGCAAAAGAACGAAGATCGCTTGCATATCCATTACAACATTGGGTCATTCTGTTACTTAGAATTCAGAACTGTAGAAACACTACAATATATTGTATATGAAGAAATGACAGATCACTAATGGATAAGCTAGAGACCAAATCATCTTGGCTTCCTTTTCCCCCCTTCTGTACTTTTGTAGCACTAGGCTGTGTCCAGCCAGGTCTAACTCAACCCACCCAAAATCATTTGTCTTACCACAATATGGAGAAGGGTTTCATTACTCCTTAAAAAAATTTTTCATCTTTAAAGTAAAATACCTGGTCTATTTTTCACCTAGTAGTCAGCAATATGTTCCTGTCATTACTGGATGAAGAGAGATGCAGATTGTATCATGCATCACTGTTGAAGCAGAACTACTGTGTGTGTTTCACCTACTGTCTCAAATAACTTAGTGTTGTCATAGGTAGAGAGATTATAAATATCCACATTATTTCAGCAAGTCTACTAATGTCCCTTTTTGACCAACTTTTTTTTTATTATTATAATCCTCTTACTAAATAACAAGCATAAGAAGCCTTTTCTCCGGAAAATGTGTGAGACGAGACAGTGCAGATGTGGTTTGACTGTGTCATTTTAAAATAAACAGGAGGCAATTTTTCCTGATATAAACCAGCTGACGGATATCAGTTCTATTTACTATCATTGCTGTTAGAAGGATGATCTATTAGGACTTTTCTTTTCCCCAGAGATGCTTAAGTTAAGGTTCCAAGGACATTTTCAAATAGACTGTAATAGTTCAGACATTCTTATCAGCAGCGCATTATCAAACTTTCTTTTATTTTTCTTACTTTTCCTTCTCTTGCATTTCTACAGGACTATGAGGCTTTTCTCATAACATCAGCAAAGGAAGGACAAATTCTGGTCAAAAACAACACTACCAAACTGCATGCTAGCAGATAGAAAGCTGTAGATGACTTTGCACCTTTTCTGATTACCCAGTCTTCTAAACCTATTTTCTGTAATTTACTTTGGAAATACCATTTGTATATAAGAATTTGTCCATACTCCAACAAAAGCTGCAGGTGATTCATTAAATAATAATATATCTTCTAAAACACAAAAAGCAACTTATGGTCTTAGTGATGAGGCTGGTAATATTTAGAAAAAGTATTCAGTATAGCAAGTTGAGGGTAATAGCTCAGTATCTGTGTAAACACAAAATCAAATTGCAGAAAGAGAAATATGTGTGGTTTATCTACTGTTCCAAGTAAGTCAATAAAAAGAGGTAAGGCTACAGCAGAGTTTAACGTTTTTCAGTACATAAACTCCGCAGTTACTCACAAATAATGTTTCAGAGTAGATCATTAAAATTTTAAATATTACAAATCCTACACTGGTAAAACCAGTCTTTCCTGGCTTTGGAAAACAATCACAGATAGTTTAAACTGTATCAGCTGTAGAATGGCATTATAACCACATTTATCCACCAACGCAGGAATCAGAATTTAAGCAACAGATGTTAAATGTTGAGCCATTTCTTTAAATGTTAGAGCCACTTGTTCAATTTTATGTCCATCCATACTCATGAACTGTGTAAAATATCTATTTTGCACAGCTCCTTATTGATTACCTAAATGTCTATTGCAGCACATTGGGGTGGGGTTTTTTGGGTTTTTTGGTTGTGTTTTTTTTTTTTTTTTTAATAATGCAGTTCTTTTAGTGAAATGTTCATTTCTCTTTGCTTGAAATTCACTTTTTTTCACACCTACTTTTTCGACCGTCATTTTACAATGGAAGTTCTTGAGAACTGTACCCCTCAAGGAAGGGAAGGTGAAGGGAAATGTGTTAGAGCTCTACAAGGTGTTACCTCAACAAGATAATGCTTCAGCACATTAATAATGTTATTTTTATACTGCAGTTTATGGTACATAGCAGTCAGCTGAACAGTTTCAAGTGTACTACATGGACACATATTGTCATATACAACTATACTATGATGTGCTGTGAAGGTAAAAAGCAAAGGTATGGAGATTTTAAGTACACATTAAACTGGTTTACATTTTCTTTATGGAAAATCAATCACTCAAAGCAGAGCACTGGCATTTTAGGTTTAAAATAGGATACTTTTAATCGGTAACGTGTTATAAAATCATATGATAATTCATAGAATTTTTAAAGTGTAGGCTACTGTCCAGAGGAGTTTATAGCATTTGCTACAGGTGTCCCAGGCTACTCTGAGCTTCATTAGCATTAATGGAGATTTGCCTGGATATTGTGCATAGCAGTTAGAAGATCCTTGACTTGCATTATCTGCATCCTCATCATGTATAACAGAGACTGGGACTTGGTTGGTAATATTGTGATTTGTCCTTTTCCTTGTAACTCAGCAATGAAAAAAGGTGTCTTATATCCACTTTTAACATTCAATTTTCTTGTCTGCCTTGACTAAATAATTGTATTGAGAAGTTTTGGGTTTATTTTTCTGAGATTTAAAATAGTTATGAGTATCTCAAAAACATAATCAGAAAAGCTTTGCTTCTATCTCAGTGTCTATGCTTTGTCTGGTATACAAAAATGAAAAACAAAAAATGTTTACAACTTTGTACACCTGAGCAGGGGGATTTTGTCTAAAGAAAAGTTTGCTCTTTGAAAGTTCCACTTATGACCTTTAAAAACATCATGTACATTATTCAGAAAGCAAAAAACCAGTGACAAGCCACAAGTGTTCTTTTCATTAGAACAAAGTCTGAAGAGTACCAAGGACAATAGAAATACAGAATTCCTCAAAGAAAAAAAAATTTAAAAAAGCATCATTTAATAAAAATGCTGGCAGTACATTAAAAGAATTCAAGAAATTCAGAATAATATAATAGTGAATGTAATCTGCTTATCATGCTTTCCTAATGGTGTTTTTTTTCCATTTACCACCTGTTTTATCTTTCTGTTTCCCAATACATGTTGTATTTTTTTTCCCATGCATTATTGGTTCTTTAGACAGTCACTATCTTAAAGCACAGAGGTCTAACTTGTTTTTATATTTGAAGTCTTTTCTTCATACAAAGAAAATTATAGATATACAAACTGAAAGTGCTACCTTGTTTATAAAGGTCCATATAGTTGGCTTAATAATGTAAATTTCAGATTCTGGATCTAACAGATTTTACTCTGCTAGAGGAGCCATGGAGGTCTGTAATGTTATGTGCTTTAACAGCAATAGAAGTTCTGAAGTTACAGAACTAGTGTTAGAATTCCTAAGAACGGAAGAGAAATAAAGTGAAACACTGTTCTGTTTCCATTTTAGCATTTAAAAGTGTAGTCTGGAACACAAGAGAACAGATTTATTGTCCTGGAGAATTGAATTTTACCTTTGATTAACTTTGTGGTGTTGTACCACTTAATCCTTGATACTGACCAGCTCTGATTATTTATAGAAGTTATTGTGTAGGCACTTAGGTCCTTCTTGTTAGGAGAAATAAATATAGTGTTGCGGGCTGAATTTTAAGTAACCTGGACTTCCTGAAAGTTGTAGCTACACTATGATAACTCCTTGAAAGCTTTCAAGGAGCCTTATAAGCAGTAGCTAATTTTAAGGCAATATCAACTCTAAGCTAAGGTCATAACCAATATCAATATAATGATAGAATTAGATGTGATATTTGCAGAGTACTGGTGCAGGGCAGTGGAATCTCTGTTCGTCTTCCAGCTCAGGCAGCAGATACTGAGACTGACCTTGGATAAAACAGTCTGTCTCAGACTTGAAATTCCCATGGTAAAAGGGAATCTAATATTTTCTTACCACAAAGGCATGTTTTATTTACAAAACATGTCTATTTATGACAGTGAGACAGTTACTCAGTGAGGTTTATATAGATACTTGATAGTTTCACCAGCTGTAATGCTAGGCACTGAGGCAGGGTATGAATAGTGTGCCTGGGAAGGAGGCATTCTGCCCGCTAGAACAGGTTGCTCCTCTATATCACCTCAGAGCATGGCTGAATTCCAGCTTTATCTGGAACTGACCCTTCAGTTCTAGAAGATATTTCAGAAGAGATGGGCTATGAGAGACGCCCATGAAGCTCAGGGAATCAGAGAATAGTTTGGGTTGAAAGGGATCTTAAAGATCATCTTGTTCCAACCCCCCCTGCATGGTCAGGGACACCTCCCACTAGACCAAAGCCCCATCCCACCTGGCCTTGAACACTTCCAGGAAAGAGACACCCACAACTTCCCTAGGCAACCTGTTCCATTGTCTCACCACCTTCACAGCAAAGAATTTCTTCCTAATGTCTAACCTAAATCTACCTAAATCTATTAAAGTCATTACTCCTTGTCCTATTACTAGATGCCCTTGTAAAAAGTCCCTGTCCCTTCCCAGATTTCCTGTTGGCCCCCTTCAGTTAGTCACTAGAAGGCTGCTATAACGTCTTGCAGGAGCAAGACCTCTCCAAACTCTTCTCCAACTCCAAACTCTCCTTCTCTTCTCCAAACTGAACAAACCCAGCTCTCCCAGCCTGTCTTCTTAGGAAAGGTGCTCTATCCCTGATTATTAAGGGAATAATAATGAAATAGTGCAGGATTTGGCTGACCACAGCTGTTGCCAAGAATCACTGATTTATCTCAACACAAAGGGCTTTAGAGGGCAGCCTTTGGTTTAGATAAACAGCTATCAACACCTGAGTGGATCAACTGGTTGTGTGAATGTTCCTCCTTGAGATAATTAGAAGTATGAAGATGTCTCCCTGGGTTAGCCAGACCAGCACAGAGTTTGAGTGGTTACCTTGCTCAGCCTGGTATTAGTTGTCTAAAACCTGAGCAACTTAAAACAGTGTTTCAAGGAGCAATGGGCTTGAGCTGGCTTTAACCACAGCACATGATCTTGGTGAGTGCAGATAGCAGTGTCATGACTGTGAGCATGTTAAAAAGAGCAGTAATGGGTATACAATATTGGCATTGGGATTGAAATCTGTGTTGCAACTGCTATATGTGCATTTTGCTCTGTGTAGTTTATATTTGTATTGTGTCTTGCCATACATTTTCTATTATTCTGCTAAATCCAAAGTCCCACGTAACATACACTTTAAAGAAGTAAATTTTATATTTAACATTACACCTTGCATGGTGTGGAATATCTAAAAAACCTGGTCAGACAGTATTGGGCTTTGATGCTAATCCACTGCCAGGTTCTGAAATGAGTAAAAGACAGTTGTGGCTAAAGCAGGTGACTAAAAATAAAACTTGGAGTGGGTACTCTGCTTTTTTATGAGCTTCAATCAGTCAGCAATTTTGATGTCTGAAAATGATGGCTTTTTTAACATGCAGGATTTCTCTTTTGTTTTCAGAGCAGTTCTCTAAGAATCCCAAGTTTTCAGGTGCTGTGCAGAGCCCATCTCCAGGCAGCTCTGTTTGCTTTTCCTCATGTTTTGAGTAGCCAGTATCTTCTAGAACAAGGGCTGCAAGAGAAAGATGGATGCTACCTCTGGCAGAAAGATAATATAGGCCTCATCTGGTACCACACCCTCTTAAACACGTGTTCCATACAAAGACCAACTATAAAAATGAATTTAAACCTAAATATTACTACACTGCATAATTAGATACTTCAAAAGTTTGTTTATTTTCAGGTTATGTCACTATCTTCTGATCAACAAAATAATCCCTAATAGGATAAGGATTTGCTTTGTGTTTAAAAGAACATGAAATGGCATCTATAAAAGTCTTCTTGTGATAACAGCTCATGTACAGACTTCAAAATATAAAAGTAAGTCTTCATAGAGTATGGTCTAGAGAGAAACTAGAATGAACTATAAAGTTAATTTCAAAGGAACTACTATATTTTGTGTTTGGTTAAGGGCTGACTTAATGATGACTTTAAGGATGACCCTGAGTAGAAAGAGAAAAGAGGGAAGGATTGAAATGCATCTTTTTCAAGATATTATCCATATATTATGTTGATGTTAGATATAAACAGTAGCAGGGTTTTATATCAAATGTTTCAGACTAAGAAATAAAAAGTTTGTTTGCAGCTGGGACTTTGTCTGATGGCTGAAATTCACAGGCTTCATTGGGATTTTCTAATTGGAACTATAATTCCAAACTATGCACTAGTAATTTCTAAAGAAAAATACACATAGTAGAAAAATCATCTACTGATCTCAACAAACCTTTGGGTTTAATTGACCTTTCTTTTTAAGTATCACAAGGAAATCTAGGTGGAATTCATATCTTGTGATAGACAAAGGTAAAAAATAATGTGCTCTGACACTTAAGGTGCATCTGGCAATGGATAACATCACCAGATCACTTTCCTAATTGCTTTTTTATTATTGTAAATTCTCTCCTATCTGTAAGCCACAGTTTTCTTTCAACAGCAGTTAGGCAAAAGGTGTCATGGGTCACTGTGATATTTATGAGTTTTATTGGTCATGAGCTGCCAGTAGGACATTTTAAGTGGTTATGTTAAGAATTTCTATTGTTTAATACTTGTGTGCTGTGACTGGGTGGAACTTATGGGTATTTTCCCCTTGCACTATGTGCTTATAATGAGAAAACTATTCAGCAGACCTTATGAAGGAGGCATAGTTCAAGGTGAAAGTCTGCTATATGGAGAGACTGCATTAAAAATAAGTGCACTCAGCAGCTAAATTCTATGTGCATTTAATCACAACTGCAGAGCTGAGTACTAACCTTAACCTAGTACTGCCTTTAGCTCCTAATAGTGCTCTCAGAATTGCTTGCCTGTGAAAGAATATGAGATCTACTACTACTACTCTAATTCTTGCTATCAGCCTCACAATTCACATCTTTTAATTCTCATCAAAACATGTTAAAACACGGGAGTATTTGCAAAGCAAACTGATATGTAGTCATGTGAGAAATACATTTTCTTCAATAAAAAAGGTGTAGATCTACGTAGGGGTGGGGAAGATTATCAGAAAGTACCAGGATTCAAGCAAATTCCAAAACATTGGAAACAATGAAATTAATGAGATTTTACTAAAATAAAGATGGAGTCCATGTGAATCCACTTGAGAAATTTCCCAGAACTGGGCAAAATTTGAATTTGGCATCTCAACTGCTTCCCATTAACCAGAGTTAAGGCTGCCAATGTGAAACCCTTTACACAGCAAAATTTAACAGTGTCAGAGCTAATCTGGACACTGACTTGATTATCTCTGATAGCACTGCACTGAGCAGTATAATGATATGGCTCAGCCAAGCAGCAGCTTGGAAAATCAGAGCATGAAGACCATTACTGATTTCCTTGTACAATGTAGCTGACTATTTGGTTTGGGGTGTATCTGTGCAAGGAACAGAACAACTCCCCATCTCCAACTCACCACAGGACCAACTCTCTACCAGATACTTCTACAGTGCTGGCTCTGCTGGGACAACTGGACACCAATCAGCAAATGGGGACAGTTCAGCACTGTGAGAATCTCAGGGGGCAGGCAGCTCTCCTCACAGTAATCTGTTTTTAACAAGGAACCTCTGTATATGTGTGTGTGTGTGTATGGTATATATGTATATGAAACTGAGGTATTTTCTAAAAGTAGTCTTAAACAAATGCAATGGGAAATATCAAATCACTTTTTTAAAAAGGGATGCTAAATGAGTGTAATTATAAAATATTTCTAGAAGTAATATTAAAGAAATGCAATTAAAACCTATCAAAACACAGTTTTTAAAAGTGTTGTTTAGGACTGCAACCTGAAAAGGAGCTGTTCATAATATGTTTGATTGAGTCACCTTTATCACATCACAAGATGATGAAAAATTGTTGCAGAGCCAGGTGGACACCTCTGATGGTTGAGCACAATCAAGGTGTGAGATTAATGAGCTAGCAGGTGTTACAAATGGTGTGCTCATATACTTAAACTCTCCTATACAGAGTTTCCTTGCAAAACAGAGCACTGTGAGCACAGCTGCTTGCTCCCTGAAATTCTGATGCTGAACAAGGTCCATCTGTAAGCAGTAAACAGCCCAAGTCTTTTGTAGATAAGGATATATGGTTTCTGAGTTTTTCTTGGTTGTGCTTAGTATAATTCTCTCCCTTTCAGAAGTAGTTATGATAGAAGAATAGGATTGTGAAACGTATTTTTTTAGGGAATTTACAGCATGAATTTATATACATAATGAGCTTGATATTATTTGTGTCAAATGCAGTTGTAAGATCCTTGAGTTTTAACTGTGCAATTCTATGCAGACAAAAATATTAATTAGGGGAAGGCCTAGGTTTTGGAATTTACAAAGCCAGCTTCCTGGCATTTAATAATTTTTCTTCAAGAGTTAGTGTACTGTTGCTATCTTTGCTTCACAAAAATACTATGATAGCATGCATGACCAACCTTAGTTTGGCTGTAGATGAGTGAAAACTCCAACTCCTAGTTAATTGCCTCTTTCTGTCAAGGCCAGGACAATCTTAATTTGGATCCATCAAGGGAGAAAGTTTTTCAATTAACATTTTCAACCTATTATTCTTAGCCTTACATGACTGAGAGCTTTCAGTAGCACACAAGGGCAAGCTGACCTCATCTTTCCTCTGAAAACTTGTTGCCAATTTATACTTTTTATCTCCTTGAAAAGTGCATGTGCACTGATGCATTGTGAATTTGATTTTGCCCTTTTTGCAATGTCTGTGTTTTGAATCCCTTGCTTAGTACAGTGTGTCATTGGTATGCTGATCTCAGCCTATATTTATGCATACAAAAAAGCTATAGCAATAAGTTTTTCAAAGCTTTCAATTCTGAATTGTCTTTTGCATGTTTACACCATGATAAAAATGCATTCTAAACTTTATATTCTAAACTTGCTTGGAAATTATGGATTCGACACAGACTGAAAAATCATAAGGGAAGTATCAAGTCTCCTAAATTATGAAGTGATACTGACTTCATATAGGTTTAGATGATGTGTATATATAAATTCCATAACATTTTTTCTGATGCTCCTTCTATGTGATCCAAAGGAGGTCTTGTCTGAATGTCCATGTTTATTTGGAGGGAAGAGGAAGAGGCAGGGGACTGCAAATTTGGTACCCAGGCAGTTCACTGCAGTACAGCCTCATGACCTATTATTTCCCCCATAAAATGCAAATGAGTGATCCTTATTGCTTCTGCTAAGCTTGATTAAAGTTGTGGAGGGGGAGCTTGGGCAAGTAGCTGAGCCCTTGGGCTCCTGGGGAAAAAAACCTCTGGAAGGAGGAACAGGATGCTGACATGGTTGCAATCAGTTGTATGATAAGGGTTATTTTTCCCTATGGAAAATACTTCTGCCTTTTCAGTCTCCTTTGGCAGCAGACTCTTTATGACTGTTACAAAGTTTATCTCTTTTAATGACTAGCTAGTAGAGTTGGTCAGAGTGCAGGTTATTTTGGTTCAGAATTTCCTTTTTTAATTTCACAATGCTATTTTCAGGTAAATGGCATTATCAATTTAAAAAAAAAAATTGTAGCATTGTAGTAACAGCTAGGGATTCAAGTCATCAACTGTATTTTTAATTGATTAGTTTGTTCTAAATATCTTGCAATGACTTGAGGTGCGGATTGAGATTGTCTTGTGACATTCTGCCTATAGGGTTCATCAGTGTTTGAGTGCATGCAAGATAAAAAGTAAAAGCAGTAGTTCCAGTAAAGAAGTTCTACAAAGCCCTTTCAGGCCCTCAGCTTTGAAGCCCCTCTTTGGGGCTACAGGTCATTTTGGTTTTAAAGAGAATATGGTTTTCTACATGTCTAAAGAATGCTAGTTCAAAAATCACCTTTTTCTGTATACTAACTGATGTTCTTTATTTGTGGACTTTCTAAGTGACTAGTTTCAAGTCAAACTGTCACTTTCCTACTTTCTTTTTTACCATGTGTATGGCCTAAAATGCAAATTTTGATTCATTCACCTTGCCCAGGATGGCAAACAGATATTACATATTTACTATATTTTGCTTGCTTGCTTACAAAAATCTAGTTTCATTTAATAGCTGGTGCTATCACATTCCTTCCTACCTTAATTTTGATGAAAGTTGTGGATTCACTGTTGTGAATTCACTTTCTTTTTTACTTGGACAGTTCTGCCAATGTACTTAAATTTAATGATCTGACTTCTTAAGAAGCAGCTAATTCTCTGGTACCAATCAACAAGTCATCCTTAATGGCTGAGAAATATTCAAAATAGTATATAAGCATAATAAATGACAAATTTAGAGATGGCATTTGGAATATATTTTGCTTTCCTTTATACACATATTTTTACAATTTTGCTCTTTTAGACTTTTCTGTGTGTCTTTGTGTGATACTTTAAAAAAAATGTTTCCAAAACAGTGCTGTACTATGGGCTTCTGCAAATATTAAGCAGAAAAAAAAATAGTGGAGCTGTGGTATAATATTACCTCATCTGTTCCTTCTACCATCCCAGGTGCTATTATGAAAGATGACTATTTATTTACTTTAGAGAGCTTGCTGCCCACCCAATGCTGCAGCGTAAAAGGAAGGGAGGAAGGAAGAAGAAAAGAATTTCGTGGAAGGAACTTAAATACATTGCTCCAGTCAGTATTTTAGTTTAGCTCAGAAGGGCGTTTTCAAAAAAAACTGTCTTTTTCAAAAAGAACTGTCTGTTCTGACTATCACCACAGACAGTCTTGGTTTGCATTGCAGAGTGGTTTTGTATTGTGCAAACCAGATTTTCTGAGTGAAGCTAAAAATGAATGATTCTCCCCAGAAATGTACCTGATGCTCTCTCCAGCTGCTAATGGGATTGGTTCTACAGATCAGACTGGAGCTAGCCCAAAGGAAGGACCCTAAAATGCATATAGTATTAATGCTGAATCCTCACTGCTGTTTTATTCTACACGTTGGCTCTCACTGTGCTGCACTGCAGCATTTGCTAATGTAGATACAGCATGAGATTCTGATACTACTTATATTGTGTTGCCCATTTATCCCTCACACAGCTGTTGCCTGAGAGCTGTTGTAGCAGATCCCTGTATGAGGTAAATGAGAAACAAAATTCTTCCAGGGGAGGGAAGGTTAAGGTTATATTTCAACAATTGTGCTCAGTGTAGGAGATGCTCTTGGAACTCTATTATATGGAGAACCCAGGGAGAAAAGAGAATAAACTGAATTCCTAGAAGAGAGACTTCACATCAGTAGGAGACAAATCTTTAGAAAATATGCATTTTTGTGTGACCAGGACAGGGTTCAGGAACAGACCAACAGAAAGATCATAGATGCAGGTAGAAGCCAGATACTTCTTTGCTTTCTCTGATATCTTATATTTTGGTTTTGGAAAGAATAAAGTTGTTAGAGGAAAGAGAGAGTCATAGACTATCATAGCATTGATCATCATGTACAGTTTCTTATAAATTTCTGCAACTTGTGTTCAAAATAACTTACTTGGTGCTGAGCAAGATTTTGAATTGAAGGCTGGGACAAAGTACCACCATTTGTAGACATGGAATAATTCTCTGTGTGGTGATCTACAAAGCCATAGATATCACATATGCTGAAATTCTTGTAGCAAAGTCACTGAGCACTTGTATTTTACTCAAGAACCTAGCGACAGAAACAAACATGGAACAGTTCTACAGGAGAGCAAAGCTGATATCACTAAGAGATCTTCACAACATCATCAACTGACTGAAATGTGAAACATAGCACTTGTTTTTGGATATTTCTGTAGTAAATGCAATAAATTTTGAAGATATGGAGTGGTCAATATAAAAGTTACTTTTTTTGGTAGAGCAGCTAGTCATAGATGAAGTTAATGATTTTCTGGAACTATGTAAATGGCTCATCTCCAATTAAAATGCCTTTAGTCCACCACAACATTCCATCACAACAGCTCTAATTTGGAGTTGGTATGAAGGATTCCAACAAAAGTGTGCAGCTTAAAATGTCTCTTTTTTTCCCTAATTTTCACCTACATTTTTCTTTTCTCTTATTTTTGGGAGCATGCAAGTTTAGGTTCAGCTCTGGAGATTAGTTGCAGCCCCAGCTGCATTCAAAATTCAGGACAGCTCAGATTTTCACATCATTCAGTATTTTCTCTAAATGGATTTTTCCTCTAAATTGTATTATACCTTCAAGGCTTGATTTAGACACTAACAGTCTTTGCTGTAAAGGCTTCTTAGGTGAAACAAATCACAGCAAAGTAAATTGGTATTACAGCACATTGAAATAATTTAGTTAAACTTGTGAGCCATGAAAACTTTTCCATTAATCACTTTAGCAGAATTTAACTTTAAAAGTGAATAGAAAAGTTAATTCTAAGTCACCCTTATACTACTCATACCATTACTTATTTGAAACTTGTTCCCCAAGATTGTCCAGGTGCTTATGCAGTCTCAGCTGTCTTGTTCATCTTTTTATATTTCTTACTGATGGTGTAGAGTTTTCTGATGGAGACATCATAAACTTCCAATTTCTATTTAAGTGCAATTCTTTCAATACTTTATCATATGATTAACACGTATGTGGTATGGTATCCCAAAAAACTTTCCTGGTATGTAAAACACAGAGATACTTAGCCTTCTTGAATTATCCAGGAAATTTCGTCATTGAACAGGTAGTACAATAAAATGAAAGAATAATAGCATTAGAATTTAAAGTAAATTCCGTAATTTGATCTAATTATGCTTAGATTCTACTGCTGGTAAAAAAAAACCATCCCTTTGTGATAGAACTTGAGCTTTTACATGGCTTTTGAAGGAATCCTTACAGCTGACTGAGTTTTGTATTCCTTCATATTATTTATTCACATGCTGATGGACTTCTGTGATTTTTTTTTTTCTGAAGTTTTGTGTGTCCAAAATTAGTGCTACTCTCCTTTAAAAACAACATTTAAATCTTACCAAGAATTAGGATCTTTGTACTGAAAGCAAGAAATTGTGGTCAAAGATTCAATAAAGAATTCTATAGTGAAGACAATTTTTAATCTATACATGCTTCATCTTTGTACAGGTGTTATCAAGTGCAAATGTGTTGCAGGGGATGTTGGACTTCTCAAAGCGCTACTCCAGTCATTTTATATTTCTGAGAATGAAGTTACAGTGTTGCCTTTTATCTTCCTTAATACTAATAGTGTACCTCTGAAATTGGTGTTCTTGGGAATTGCTAAAGTAATGCATTAAAAAGTGTATTGTCTTGCAAAATGAAATTCTGGATGGCTTCTTCAAAGACTGCCTGAAGAGTTTCTTGGAGGACATCCAGATACTACAAAAATATTCAGGATTATCAGAGAGGGAGGCATTTCTGAAATGTTCAGAGAGGCAAAAGCCCCAGTAATATGTATTTGAATACTTCCTGTTTGTGGCACAAGTGTGCATTCCACAGTGTTCTCAGTGTGGGCTAAAATAAAATAAATTAAAAAAAATAATTAAAAAAAAAATATATATATCTGCTTTTGGGTCTCAGAAGTAGGTACCAGTACAGATTTTTCTGGTGTCTAAGGAGAGAAAACCATGTAAGTAGCCTTTTTTTGAAGAAGGACCATTCCCTACAGAGTTCCTTCCCACTGATCCCACTAACTTACTTTCCATATTATAGGAATGCAGTGGTTTTGTGCTATGCACTGGTGATTTAAACAGCAATATTCCTTTTCAGAGGACCCAGTGACAAGAATCCTTTGGTCACAGCTTGGAGTGCTTCTGAAAGACAGCAGAGATTAATCAGAATTCTTTTCATTTTTATGAATTAATTGAAATAAAAGCTTGTTAACCTGGTAACTGGCATAGGAGTGTGGTAGTTTTAGTGCTAAAACCCAGATGACTTATTTGTGTTTTTTTAAGGTCTGAATGCTTATTTATTTTAGTGTTGTAGTTGTCCAAGTTGTTGATAGATCATGCCTCAATGCAGGTTTTGTCAATAGAATTGTTACAAGAATTGATTTTATTTCAGACAGCAAATAATGAAATGCTTTTACTTTGTCCAAGCTTTAACCAAATGTGGCTGCTGTATTTTGCTGTGAGTGGCTGCATGTTCTTATCTTTCAGTAAGTTATATGTGCACTGATAAACTATTCCTGTTAGTGGCATTGTCCTTCAAAGGTCACCTGTTCCCACTTCCCTCACTCACATGTGTAATATCAACAAACACTCTTTTGCCAAGGTCATACCATTCTCATGGTGCTAGCCTGATTAGTTTGTGCTATATCAAGTACTGGCTGTTGTTAATGACCTTAAAATAGAGCTTTCTCTGCACTGGTAGGGTATAAAGGCACATTACTTTCCAGTTTAAGAACAGGTAATACTGAGGCAAAATATACAGGTTTTCTGGAGGTGAGAGAAACTGCAGCGCCCAAGACAAACTGTCATTGGCAAAAATAAGTTTATACCTATTACCTACACTTTTCTCCATTATTTTTATTCCTATGAATTATTATTAGGTTATATTCTAAGCAGAGCTGACAGCTATTGTGAGATGTATTAGCTGATGTATATAGGCTGAGAAAATGAAACATTAATTTGCACTTAATATTCACAATGAAAATGAATGTAAAGCTCATTAAATGAATCTATTTCCTGTCATACCTACTGTGGAAAATCCCTGGGCAAGGTGAACTAAATAAATGCATTTGCATAAGCTATGTCAGGGTTTTCTATGACTTCCATGTGATGTTTATTCAGCATCAGCTAACAGGCTTGGTATCTTGTCTGTATTATCAGTGGCTGAGATGCATCCAGTCTACGAGGCTCACCTTGTAGTCTGTCAGCTGTATGCAGTGTTCCAGGTTTGAACAGATTTTTATGCCCGCTTTTAGCTTTTGCCCTTCAACCCTTGCCCTTTTTTAAGCCTAGTTAAAGAGGTACAAAAGGTTACTGAAAAAAAGGGCAAAAACCTGCATAACAATTTATTGCCAAAGTGTAAAGGCTGAGAGCAAAGCTGCAGTCGTTAATGAACAGGTCACAGCTAGAACCATACTCAGGGAAATGAGGCCAAGAAGGTTTAAACTTTTTACAGTTGCCTGAAAGGTGACTAATATTGCAAAGGAGAGAAGCTTGTGGAACAAAAGTAGGTAGCAGAATAATTCCTGGGTTTAGGGGTTACATGTAATCAGAGATCCAGTAGTAATGAAGATAAAGCCAATAGTCACATCATTAAAATCACAGATGTCCTATACAGGTGAAAACCAGCACCATTTGTTTTGAAATCTACACTGGGTTTTATTGATTTTTAAATGAAATATGAGTTCTGAAGTTTTGTGTGGGCTACAGAGGCTTGCAAGTCCTTTGTTTATGTGAAAGTTCATTTCTATATTGGTGGCTGATGTTGATGTGCTTTTTAGTTTGTTGGCAGTTTTTGGTTTGGTTTTTTTTTTTTTCCTTTATTTAACCCATGAAGTCATTTACTGTGGATATCAGAGTTTGTGTGAGCAGCAAAGATCCTCAGATTAATACAGCTTTGTTGAAACTCTCTTTAATTCAGGAATTGAAACACAGAGCACTTGATTGGATGGGAGTAAAAGGAATATGAATGGAATTACAACAGCCAGGAAACAGAAACAATTGCTCATCTGGAGGGCTGCCCAGCAACACTGTCTTTAGGTGTTTCCCTTTCTAGGTAAGGAGATGCAAAACAGCTGTGAAAGTCTGGGGCATAGTCACTGCCTAAGTGGAAGGAATAACATGGCTTAAAATCTCCTCTCTTATCAGAAAATTCTGGCAAAAGAATATACTAGGTTTCCCTCTCCAAATGTCTTTTTATGGTGTTTTTCTCTTCCACCTTGGAATGTAATCCAAAGGAAATGAATTTCCAGAAGAAAAAGAGAGGAGGAAAGCATGGTGTTTCAGTACTACACTTGAAGATGATTAATTTGTCATGACAAATTAATTCTCTAAACATAATTAATTAATTCTATAAACATTCTATAAACATAGAGTTTTCTTGACTCACTCAGGCATTTCCAATGAGTACATTTTGTAGTTGTATTGTCTCTCATTCAGTACAGATGCTGGCACAATATCGTGCACTCAGAATCTAACAAACTGGTCATGAATGCAGCATTTCATATTCTCCAGGCTTTCTCTTATCCTGGAATGAGCCTATAAGGTTTTTTTTTGTTTTCCTTAGTGCCTAATAATACCAGTGAACTGAATATATTTTTCTTGGTTTTTTTTTTTCTCAAAACAATTGCAATAAGGGCAGTTAAAGTGCTTTTTTTTCTTTCTTTCTGAGCAGTACAGTTATTACCAATGTAAAGGGATTTATGTTTAACTTCCAATTGCTTCTTGTCTGATATGTTATTTTCAGGGTTGTAAAATGCCAGTTCTTTATGAAGACAAAGTTGAATGTTAACAGCAGTTCTAATAAAGTGAAAAGTTCATGTTTTATTACAACATAAGCCCAGTGCTCTAAACCTAGGCAATCCAGAGAAGACCAATTCTTCCAAACAAACTTTCCAAGAGGGGGAGGTTTCTAAAACATGAGCTAAAACCAGAGGAAGCTGGCTGGAACTGGGCATGCCTGGCCATTTCTCCTTATAACAAACCGGTTATAGGCTTGGAGGCTTTATATGGGCCTTGCATTTCTGCTGATCTCTGGAGAAGTAGTAGATCCTCCACACTGTGTACATGCTGTGTTGAGATGATATTGATGTAAATGACGTTTGTGAAGGTTGTGTGATGAATATCCATGCTAATAATAGCATGAATTATTGTATAGACAGTATCCTCTCCTTTCCATGTGTAATAACAAACAACTGAGCCCCAAATATCAATTGGCTTTGATTCATGTTTACAGTTCTTTTTCTTAATATGATTTTGATTAAACTATTGGTATAAGAAATAGAAAAATCAAAACTAGGAGCTTACATGATTAGAAGAATTATGTCTATTTTCTTTTTAATGAAATGAAAAAACGGGTGTATGAATAGTGCAAGAAAACTTGTAAAGAGTACTATTTACGTTACCATATGTATTATCCCACTTTCAGAAAAGTATTTAAATGTCATTAGGTCCAATCATGTGACACATGCAAACAGCATAGAGTTGCAAGTGTTTATCACTAATGCATTGTTAATCAGTCAGATAATAGGCATAGCAAAGTTCTTCTCCTACTTATAGAAGTTAATATTAAAACAGTAGGAATCCCTTTCAGTTGCTAATAGTGCAGATAATTGAGATTCTGGACAGTGTCCCAGGGCTCTGGCCATAACTGATTTTTTGTCCTGGAATGAATTCTAACAGTGAATTCCTGAAGGGCCTACTCATCAAGTGAGCTGCTATGTAACACACAAGTAAATGAGTGAGTATATTGCTCACAAGTAACTCAAACACATTGTGTTAGCTTTCTGACACCTCCTTCTGCACTTTCACAAATGTTTCCTTGTAACTTCAGTGAAACTAAGAAGGAAGCAGTGTGCCACAAAAGCACTATAAATCAAAGTTCATAATAATAGTACTATCTTTATGACAGATGCAAAGAGAAGAAAATGCAAATAATAAAGTCTAGAAGTTTAAAAAAATTGTTTAAGCCCATTTCTGCTTTTAGTTAAGTTGTAAAAGCCATAAGCAAAACCAATAAAGCATTATGTTGATATTCGATGAAAAACTTTAAAGATACCAAAATGGAAAATTGTAACGCTTCTTTTTTATGTATCCAATTATGCTTTCTTTCTCAGTCAAGTACGTGAAAAAAACCCAAAACCTATTCCCTGTCATTAAAGTGAACTTGGCAGTGAGATTTTCAGTCATCTCTGAACCCCACTGAATGATTTAACTATGTGATCCAAGCTCAGTCAAACTCTTCCCACAGTCGTAGGATTTTCTGGAGCGTTCCAAAGGATAAATGAAGGACCTCTGCCAATAAAAGAATAAATTATGTTGTTATTAGAGGTCTTTTTCTGATTTTAGATCACAGCTATAGTTTTAGTGTTCTTCATTATCTATTTTACTTGTATACTGTTTGAATGAATTATAGCCAGAAGTGCTTTCTGTAAAGAACTGCTGCTCTCAAAGCAAAGATGACACAGCAGACAAAGGTCCAAATTCATCACAAAGTTTTTTAAGAACTCCATTTTGTATGGAATCAGATTGTAGCCTTCTGTTACATTACTGCACATCATCTGGATCAATGTAACTGCATGATACCTTTCCCTTATTCAGGGCAAATCTCCAACACGTAACTAAAGCAGTACAACTGGGATGAGCTCACACCTCCTGTGAGCAGGAGGTGAAAATCATCTCAAAAGGCAAACAAAGCAATTTGGCTTCCCTTCAGAGAGAGTCAGTGGAGAGAGAAAGTCACCCTTGACATCATTCATCTCATCCTAGACAGCTGTCTTAGGATAAGCATGATAAACTTCATCTGGAAAATTTCATGGTGGGCTACTGTTAGTCATTCATGTGTCTGGTCCTGAAACAGCCATTCAAACTGGTCTGTATCCCATGGATAAATTACAGCATAAAAACTCATGTGTCATGAAGAAATGATGCCCATTTCTCAAAGTGTCCCTTCAATGTTGTATTGGAGTGTACAAAGGTGGCTTAATGAGTTATTTCTAGCATCTGCAAGTTACTTACTTATGTCCTCTACCCTGTCATATGACCAATATTCTTCTATTTCTGTTGTATGGTGGGTGCAACCAGACATTTGAAAGGAGATGTTCATCTGCCCAATGCACACGTAGTGTCTGACCGTATCTTGAACTTCCTCTTCATTCATCTTTTCTCTTTTGTCCAATTACAATAAGGAAAACAATGTTTTGCCTACCTAACTTAGACCCAAAGTATTTAATCTGTGGACATTCTTTTTTTTTCCTAGTGTATTAGCCAGACCATTCTGGAAAAGTCACAGGACAAGTTCTGATATTTATCAACTTCCCTTTTAAAGTGAAGGTGAGTAGCTATTCATGTTGACATTAGCAAAGCTAACTAGAAAAAAAACACTTCACACTATAGCAAATGCTTACAATGAAAGATTGATGAAGAACTGAAATCAGTAGATTATGTTTACATTGCAAAGCAGGTCAAACTACATGATCGTTGTGGTCCTCTTAGGCCTCAGAATCTTTATGTCATTATTCTGCCTATTCTTGCATATTGGAAATGGATTTCTCCAGAAGTGATCAAGGTGCCGGACTAACTGATGTTTAGAACAGCCTTTTTTCACTTTTTTATAGTTGGGATCCCAGAGTAGCACAGAATTTAAGAATACACCTGCAAGATGGACCTCAGATTCCACCACCTTTTCTAACCAAAGAACTGAATTATTGATGAACAGAGTCAGAAGCATTTAAGGTTAAAATATGTACTATAAATCATACACTAACAGACTACCTCAAACTGAATGTATAGCTCAATTAATTTTGGTTTCATGTGATGACAGCATGGCCCATTGGATGAGTTGCAGTCTTGCATTTACTCTTGGGCTGTTATCTAGTATGTCTTACTTGATTTTCCTTGACCATGTATACATTCTTGTGTCAGTAGCTAATCTTAGGCATCTAGTCTAATTGGAGATGTTATGCTCCTTTAGCTTGTCAAATACAAATTCACATTTTCTGATTAATGTGACTCATTTATATTAGATTTGACTTGACAGGATGATAATGTGTTATATAGAATAGAAGGATGACAGGGTTCTTCATCTCATCTGTCACATTTCATTATGAATGGTCTCATCAAGGCTGTGGCCAACAATATCTTACTTGCAATATGATAAAATTTCAATGGTATTGTAGCCATATATGGCCTACAAAGTACATTCCTGCAGGTGACAATAAGCTTTCAGAAGGGTGACAGGTTACACAGCTTTTTTTGCATTTCTAAGTCTTATATATAACTGCCTTTGTGACATTGTTATGTGATTGAAAAACTGCTGATAAAAGATGTAAAAAAAATCATATAATCAAAGAATCACAGAATAGTTTAGGTTGGAAGGGAGCTTAAAGATCATCTCATTCCAATTTCCCTGCCATGGGCAGGGACAACTCTCACTAAATCAGGTTTCTCAAAGCCCCATCCAACCTGGGCTTGAACACTGCCGGGGATAAGGCATCCACAGCTTCTCTGGGCAACCTGTGCCAGTGTCTCACCACCCTCACACTAAAGAATTTTGTATTAATGTCTAACCTAAAATGATCCTCGTCCAGTTTAAAACCATTGCCTCTCATCTTATTGCTACGTAGCTTTGAAAAAAGTCCCTCTCCAGCTTCTTTGTAGAACCCCCATCAGGTTATCCCTATAAGTTCTACCTGGAGCCTTCTCCAGGCTTGTCCAGCCTGGAGAAATCTTGACAGAAAGCTTACTGAATTTTAACTGATACAAAATAATAAGCATATTTTGGAGGGGTCAGTGTACAAGGAAAGTTAATACTAACTAGTGCATTGACCAGTGGAGGAGAGAGTGAGTTATATGGGGGGAAACTGAAAAGAATCCAGAAGCTGAAATTCTGACAATGAATAAAAACATGGTGTCAAATAAAAGAGTACCAAAAAAAAAAAAAAAAAAAAAAAAAGGAAAAGCAGTACGTAACAGAAAAGTGATCCGCAGCTCTGTCAGTGAAATAGTAAAAGACATAATAATGTATAAATAATAGTAATGCATGTAAGTTTAGCAGCAGCAAGTAGCTGTATATCAGAGCTGCAGAGGGTGGTCTGTCAGCAATAATGTTGTTTGCAGTGAAATTGCTGCTTTTATGACAAATTTCACTTTGATGTGAAATGTCATGTCAAGTTTCACTTTAGCATGAAATTACATGTAGGATGGAACATGTATCTTTCTTGTCTTCCTTGTTTCTAAGACCCTCAGAAGGGAATCTTAACTTAAGTAGAGGCATGAGGCATATTATTTTAAATCAAGCTTTTAAGACATTTAGGTAGTAAAATAGATATAAATAAGAAAGTGCTGTCCCCAGTCCCTCCACTCCAATGTGTGCAAGACTGTTGAATGAAGTGCTTGAAGATTTCAAAATGTTTACATGTTCAAAATCACTCTTGGACATTCAACCTTTTGCAGTGACCTGCAGAGATTTTGGTGTATTTGTGGAAAGATAGGAATCATTACCACAATAATACAGTTTCATTTACCTGTAGAGAGTTTTGTCTCACCTGATAAAGGGACACTGGACCAAGCTGGACCAAAAATTGAAGCTTCATCCCTTATACCTTTAAGCATTGGGTGGCTTAAAGAAAAAGAAAAAAAAATGTAGATGTTTGAGCAAGATGAAGTAGCAATAATACATTACTAAAGAAGTGGTTTAGTAAAAGATACAGAATATAGAAAATATGAGGAACACTGAAATGAAGCCCAGTCAAGGTGAAGGCTATATTCAAAAAGTAGTGACATTGTTACAGCCACAATAAATAAAACACTAAAATAATGTTGGGTGCTTTTCCTAAAACCAACTGAGATGTCTAGAAAAATAAATAAGCTTTTAGATACACTTTCCTACCAACCAGAATATCATAAATATAAGATATGTCCTTCAGAAATAAGATCTATGGTTGAGAGGCTTTGCTCTTTATGAATATTCTTGTACTTCCATGTTTGCAGTTTTGCAGTTGTAATTTTGTTGCAGCTGTAACAGTCTAAGGAAATGTTCTGTAATTATGTTACATTTGAGAACTATATTTCTTGAAAATGCCTACACTTTTTCCAGCTGTCCTAGTAAAAGATATCCCCTTTCCCTGTGAACCTTTCCTATTCTCTACTATGAGAGTATAGAGAAACATATTGTACTTGTACAAGTTGTACTCAGAGATATAAACTGCAGGGAAAAAAAGTACAAGAACATTTCTATAGTTTTGTATAGCCTTGTGCCAGGGAAAGTATAAATCTCAAAAAGAAAAGAAAAAAAAAAAAAAAAAAAAAAAAAAAAAAAAAGAAGACTTTTTTAAAATATATGAATGAGACACACATGTACTATGTAACGTTGAGACTGAAGAAGAAGGCCAAGATGGGGCAAATAAAAAGAAATTAATACATTTTTTTTAAGATTTTATTTTTCCAAAACAGTAAGACTTAATATACCATCTCCATGTGTTTAACTTCTGAAGGCAGTTTAGAAGAAAATAGGAAAAAGACGTAGACGTGTTAAAAATTAATATAAATTAGTGTCAGATTTTGTTTCTGCTTTTTCTCAAAGAAAAATTGCCCACATTTTAGCCATCTTTCAGTTAGCCTGTGCTTATATTTGTGAATGGTAATAAAGATAAGCAATTGTCAGTAGACTTTAGCTGTGCTCCTCTTTCTTAAGAAATAAAGCAAAATGTTGCATCTGTCTTTTATGAGTAGTACATGTGGCAGAACACGTAGCATTATAGACATGAATACAAGAATAATGCAAATGGTGTGAAAAAGTCAGAGCTGTGTTTTGATGGGTCAAATATGAGTGTAATCCACTGCTCAGGAATCCATGGATGAGGATCAAGGTAGGTTTGACATTAAGTGTTACACTTCTGCCAAACAAAAGATGCTCCTCTTGATAAATTCTGATGTATGGAGTTCTTCATTGGTAAAAGTGCTTTTTCCAAAGAGCAATGGTTCAGCATGATCTTAAGAGCACTTCTCCTGTTACCTGCTCTCAGCCTGTCTAATCAGGGTCCTTGTAACTTGAGTAGCAAGGCCAGTCTGATTGTCCTTCCATAAAGCTACAGCACAAGTAGAACTATCCCAATTTCATCCTTGATGTTAATCTGTGTACAACTGCCATATTCCATCCACAGATATCACTGTGGCGTTCAATACAGTTTTGGAGATTAAGATAGTGGAACCTGAAAGAGTTTATGGTAATAATAGATCTCTTTCTCTTTGTTACATGAGGCATCCTAATTCATGTAACATTCCTTCTCCAGTGGAGGACTGCAGCACATTGCTCAATCTTGAGCTCAGTATTAATTATGCTTACTACTCCTTCTTTAGTTGAAGGTCCCATGATAAACTCCTATTTTACTTTTAGGGGTTTATAATTCATCTTTAAAAGCCTACTTTAGGCTGAAATATGTCACCACCATCTAACACTGACTTACCTGACCCAGCAGTAATGTATGATAGATATGGAAAGAAGAAACTGCACTTTGAATAATTCAAGGTGATTACCTCATGTGAAAAATCATTCTTTTCACGTGCATGTCATCTGAATAGCTATGTGAGTGTGTGCCCAACATGGACAGCATATATCTCATCATAGCACTATGCCAATAAACACAGATCAGCCCTCTTCCCTGCTTTTTCTTCCTAACACAATTTGCATTACAAGAAATTAAGTATTTTTCAAGTCAACAGAAAATGTGGAAAAGGCAAAATGTATCAGTCTTTTGACATCCCCGGTGCTAGATACACCCTGGCATGATTTTTGATAGGAAACCTTACTTTGTATGTCACCAAAGGGGAAGTCATCTCCCTCAGTACTTGTATTAGTGGCTTTTCATTAATTATGTGATTATTCAGTCTGAGAGCTGAGTTAGAGCTTTAGAGGACAGGTGTGTGCATCACAAGATCCCTCACATTAGTGAATCTCTAGCTGAACAAAATTTTCAGGCTTAGCTCAGTCCTCTTTCTGAACCAGAGACTTAACTCAAAATTGAGTATCAAATTCTTTCTGCCAAAAAATACAAGTAAATCATGAATCAATGGAACATGTAGCTGTCAAAGTACAGTCACCAGAACAACGATTAAGCTACCCTTTGTAGAAAGGAAATCAAGCTCCTACTTAATCAATTTCCATCCCAAGGGATTATGAAATAATGCCCTCCTCAGTTTTTTCTCCCAAAGCCTAGTAGTGATGGGCAGCAGACCAGGTGCTCACTCT